>NC_000068.7:27436714-28036714 GCF_000001635.26 Mus musculus
CTTGGGGACATGAGCACTGGTAGACTGTGTGTATACGGCCCCATGTGTGTATACAGCCAGCACTAATTAGACTCAAAGTGCTATTAACAGTAACAATTGCTGGCCAAGGTGGTGCACTCCCAGCCTTTGGGAGACCGAGGCAAGAGGATCTCTGTGAGTTAGAAGCCAGCTTGGTGTATATAAGGAGTTCCAGGCCAGCCAGGACTACATAGTGAGACCTTGTCTCAGAACAAAAACAAATAACAACAACAACAAATTAATAATAATAATGGGACATGAAATCAAGAGGGAGACAGGATCCTAGAGAAGAGTTGGAGGGAGTTAGTAGAGGTTTGATAAGATCAAAAAAATCATTGTATACATACATTAAAATTTCAAAAGTTGAAAAAAATGTTATATAGGGCTAAGGGCTACAGGTCAGCATGTGGCCTGTGTACACAAAACACTGGGTTTGCCAGGTCTGGTGGTGCAAGCTTATAATTCCATATGCTCAAGAAGCTGAGGCAGGGGGCTGGAGAGATGGCTCAGCGGTTAAGAGCACTGACTGCTCTTTCAGAGGTCCTAAGTTCAAATCCCAGCAACCACATGGTGGCTCACAACTATCTGTAATGAGATCCGATGCCTTCTTCTGGAGTGTCTGAAGACAGCTACAGTGTACTCACATATAATAAATAAATAAATATTAAAAAAAAGAAGCTGAGGCAGGAAAATTGTATATTCAGGGCCTGCTTAGATTACGTAGTGAGTTTCAGGTCAGGTAGTGACATATACATGGAGATCTTGTCTAAACGAATAAATGAGTGAATGAATGAATGAATGAATAAATGAATGTATGTATGAAGAAGTAAATTCCATACTCTTTTTTTTTTCTCACCATCTGGGTCCTCAGAAGCTGCCATTGAGCTCCACTGCCTGGGTGGCCAGAGGGGACACTGATTAGTCAGTGTTTAGTAAATATTGCCCTTTGACCCGTCCCCTAAGAGCAGCAATATCCATAGCTCTCAGCCACAACCTGGCCAGATAACCAATCCCAACTTCCCCCATGTTCTTCTACACCAATTTCTGCGTTAGGTTTTGTAGCAGGGTAAATGGTGTGTTTTCCCCAACCCCCAAATCCCTGAGGCCCAAAATGGGTTTGGGTTCTGGTTAAGGGAAGCAGTCTTGACAATGAGGTCATTTTAGATTCTTTTCATGGCTTCTAAATCTAGTGTTGTATCTTTAGAGACTTAGTAACACAGGGCAGAAAAGAAAGAAGGGAAATGGCCATGCTGAGGCAGAGACAGAGACCAAGTGGAGTGACTCATTCACAAGCTAAGGACAGTCAAACAGAGGGCACTCACTAGTAGCTAAGAGACACTGCAGACAGCGCTTTCCCAGAGCTCTGGCAGCAAGAGTGACCTTGTCCACATTTTTTTTTAAAAGACAGAGTCTCATGTATGGCTGGCTGGCCTCAAACTCACTGTGAGCTTGAACATCTGAGTTTTCTGCCTCCACCTCCAGAGTGTAGGGGATACAGGCTGCACCACCACACCCAGTTTTATTTTATGAAGTGATGGGGATCTAACTAAGTGTGCATGCTAGACTGAGCTACATCCCCAGCCGCCAACCACAACAGAAGTTCAAACAGCTCACTTCCAGAACCGAGAAGGAATACAGTTCCATCAGTTCAGACATTTATGGAGCTTTACTGCCACACCCCCGCAGGACCACACCCCCGCAGGGCCACACCCCCGCAGGGCCACACCCTCGCAGGGCCACACCCTCGCAGGGCCACACCCCCGCAGGGCCACACCCCCACAGGAAGCCACAGAGCAGCTACCATGAGTAAAGTGTACCATGAAGCCTGAACCAGTCAGGAAGAACCGTCAGTGACTGGACTCTTCGTTAGGAAGCTGGAGATCCCAGGCTTGAACACACGTTGCAACTAGCAGCACCAAGGGTCAGGGAGCATAGATCTAGGAAAAAGTGCTGCAAGCACCCAAAATGCAGAGCCAGGAGGAGTCAGTTTACCCGCCACGGCCTGCCCTCAGAAGTCAGGTAGTTTTTCTTGATGATCACTTATACATGTAATCTCACCACCCTAGAGGCTAAGGCAGGAGAATCATTAAGAATTCAAGAAGAACGGGTTGGGGATTTAGCACTTGCCTAGCAGGCGCAAGGCCCAGGGTTCAATCCTCAGCACGGGGAGGTGGGGGGGAACGACTCAAGTAGAAGGTCTGGAGAGATGGCTCAGCCGTTAAGCGCACTGACTGCTCTTCCAGAGGTCCTGAGTTCAATTCCCAACAACCACATGGTGGCTTACAACCATCTGTAATGGGATTTCATGCCTTCTTCTGATGTGTCTGAAGACGGCTACAATGTATGTCTGAAGACAGCTACAGTGTACTCACATACATGAAATAAATAAATAAATCTTAAAACAAAACAAAAAACTCAAGAAGAGCCAGGCATATTGGCACACTCACCTTTAATCTCAGCACTTGGAAGGCAGAGGCAGGTGGATCTCTGTGAGTTCAAGGCCAAATCTGGTCTACAGAATGAGTCCAGAACAGCCAGGGCTACACAGAGAAACTCTGTCTCAAACAAGGCAAAGGAGGAGGAGGAGGAAGAGGAGGAGGAGAAAGAAAGAAAGAAAGAAAGAAAGAAAGAAAGAAAGAAAGAAAGAAAGAAAGAGAGAGAGAGAGAGAGAGAGAGAGAGGAGGGGAGGGGAGGGGGAGGGGAGGGGAGGGGAGGGGAGGGGGAGAGGAGGGGAGGGGAGGGGAGGGGAGGGGAGGGGAGGGGAGAGGAGAGGAGAGGAGAGGAGAGGAGAGGAGAGGAGAGGAGAGGAGAGGAGAGGAGAGGAGAGGAGAGGAGAGGAGAGGAGAGAAGAGAAGAGAAGAGAAGAGGAGAGAAGAGAAGAGAAGAGAAGAGAAGAGAAGAGAAGAGAAGAGAAAAAAGAAAAGGGGCAGGTACACAGAGAAATTCTGTCTTGAACTTCTCCTCAAAGAACTTAAGGAGGACATGGGCTACCTGGGCTACACAGTGAAGCATTGTGAAGGAGGGAAGCTAGGGCACTAGGGTGCTAGGGAAATGGTCCCATCAGTTATGAGCTTGCTACACAAACATAAGGACCTGGGTTGGTTCACAGAACCCATAACACAGCCTTGCATGGTGGCATGCATTCTTCACTGAGGAGGCAGGGACAGGAAAATCCTTGACTAACTTGTTTTGCCAAATTGGTATGCTTTAAGTTCAGTGGAAGACACTGTTTCAAAACTGCGGAGATGGTTCAGCAGGTGAAGATGCGCACCACCAAGCCTATCTGAGCTTGACCTCTGGAACCCATATGGTAGAAAGAATCGACTCCTGCATGCTGAATTCTGACTTCCACATCTTCCATATGCACACATGCCACTCACCCCCCCCACACACACACACACACAGACTAACGAATAAACAAGGTGAAGGCCCGGAGACAGGCTCAGTAGGTGACATGGGTCAATAGGTGACAAGGGAATGTGTCACCAATACTGACAACCTAAGTTCCATCCCAAGTGAAAGAGCAGATGCCCTCCAGCTGAACTCTGGTCTTCACATGTGTACCATGGTATGTGCATGACCACACATATACACACACAAATACATAGACAGACAGACAGGCAGGCAGACAGATAAATGCCCATGTAAAGAATTGGTATTCTGGGGCTGGAGAGATGGCTCAGGGGCTAAGAGCACTGACTGTTCTTCCAGAGGTCTTGAGTTCAATTCCCAGCAACCACATGGTGGCTCACAACCATCTGTAATGGGATCCGACGCCCTCTTCTGCTGTGTCTGAAGACTGTGACAGTGTACTCACATACATGAAATAAATACAGCCGAAGCAAGCAGGGCAGAAGTGAGTGAGCAAGCAGACCAGAGCGAGTGGAGCCATGGGGGGGAAAAATTGGTATTCCATCCTGGGGAGTGGTGGTACATGTCTTTAATCTCAGTGCTCAGGAGGCACGAGACAGGCAGATCTCTGTGAGTTTGAGGACAGCCTGATCGACAAATCGAGTCCAGGACAGTCAGGGCTGTTACACTGAGAAACCATATCTTGAAAAATAAAACAAAACAAAACAAAACAAAACAACAACAAAATGGTATTCTGTACTTTGGTTTTGTTTTGGGGCTGTCCATGGTGTCAATATTCTTTTTTCTTTTCTCTCTCTTATCTTTTTGAGATAAGGTCTTGCTAGGTAGCCTTGGTTGATCTGAAACTCATTGACTAGACTAAGCTGGCCTCAAACTCAGAGATCTGCCTGCCTCTGCCTCGAAAATTCCTGCCACCACCATCCCACCCTGCTCCTTTTCCAACACCCACTGATGTCAATATTCTTAACTGGCATCGGACTAAAGTGTGAAAATAGAACTTATGCAGAAAAATGATGGACACGGGGTCACAGTGTTTGGTCGGGTGTAATAGGAGTGTATGCTGAATTTTCCTGGGGCTTTAGGACAATTCAAATGAGCAGTATGTGGAATGGCGGAATTTCGCAGCTACTTTTGAAATGATGCATCCCACACCACATTAAATAAATTGAAAACAAATGTGCCCATCATCTGAGTGGGATGTCAATAATAACAGCAATAGGTCTGAGAAGGAAACTGCACAAAGAAAATAAGGACTGAAGACAAAGCTTAGCCTTAGAGCACTTGCCTAACATGCCCAAGGCCGTGGCGTCAAACTCCAGACCACAAAAGCTCCAACCCAAACATAAAATTAATCCCAGCACTGTGGGAAGCAGAGGCAGGTGGATTTCTGAGTTCGAGGCCAGCCTGGTCTACAAAGTGAGTTCCAGGGCAGCCAGGGCTATACAGAGAAACTCTGTCTCGAAAAAACAAAAAAAGAAAGAAAGAAAGAGAGAGACGGAGGGAGGGAGGGAGGGAGGGAGGGAGGGAGGGAGGGAGAGAGAGAGAGAGAGAGAGAGAGAGAGAGAGAGAGAGAGAGAGAGAGAAAGAAAGAAAGAAAGAAAGAAAGAAAGAAAGAAAGAAAGAAAGAAAGAAAGAAAGAAAGAAAGAAAGAAAACCTCAGAAACCATGTTAGGATCGAGAACTGGGAAGGTGCCTAATGCTAACTCCTAATCCCTCTTCAGCATCTCCTCCAGGTTTCCTAGCCGCTCCTCACCCTCCATGCTCCTCCTTACAATGCCCCCAAGCTCTTCTCCCCAGCTCTTAGCCCCATCTCCCTCCCAGTCCTGACTCCAGAGTGTCTTCCCCAGGCTCCTTTTCTATCCTGGCTTCTCCCTTTGTGTTTACCACCCCCTCCACTCTGCAATGCCCACTCTGCTTCCCCCAAACGCCTCTTCTTCCTCTGCCTCTTCAGGCTCCTCCTCTCAATCCTCATCCTCTCCTCCCTAGCTCTGTCTTCTCCTAGCATTCCTTTCATGCTCCCCCCTCCAGAGCCTCCCCATCTCCTAGATTCTTCCCCCACTACACACTCCCAAATTTCTCGGGATCCTCCTCTCTCTCCACTCTCTCCTTATCCTGGATCTCGCTCTGCCTCTTTCTCCGGCTCCTCCTCTCTTCAAGCTCCTCCCCTCTCCCTTTTCTCTGGATCTCCTCCTCCCCCTATTCTCTCCGCCCCCTAACCTAAGTTCTCTCCAAGCTCCCCCTCCCACTCCAGTCCTTCCCCTTTCCTTCCCCACCGCCCTCTGGACGCTCCTCCTCTCCCTCTAGGTCTTTGGCCCCGCCCACAGAATGATCGATGTGTCCGTCTGCAGGCTGGTCCTCGGTGCTCGGCTCGCCACGCCTGCGACGCTGCCATGGAGACGTAGCCGCGGCCTCCTGGCTCTGCCCGGGACCTGGATCCCTTGCGTCAGCAGGCCCACGCGTGTCCGCGAGCGCCGGTGGCAAAGTCTGCTTCGCTGGAGCATCCGGGCAAGCGGTGACTTTGCTGGCCGCTGGGGCGTAGGGCTCGCATCCTTCCTCCTTCCAGTAGCTCTCTACTCCATAGCTGAGGACCGCTTCTCTCACCAGCGGAGAGGAGACCCTGGGACCGCCAACCGTCTGTGGGTTATTAAGGGACCTGCGATTGTCCATCCGCCTCATCCTTCCGCTCAGCTCAGCTCAGCAAGCTGCATCCGTGAGTAACCTCGCTTGAACACTCTGGCCCATAGAGGCTGCTCCTGGTGGTGAGGCCCATGCTGGGCCTGTCCCCGACTCCCCTCCCCTTCCGACAGTTTCTTCCCTTTGTAGTGTCACCCTTGGTAAGAGTGGAAGACTGGCTAGAAGAAAGGACCTGAACCAACGCTTAGTCCACATCCCCATTGTGTTTTGAGCGGGGTGGACAGGCCAGCCCCTGCTGCAGACACCCTGGATACATCTCTTTGAGCTCAGCAGTATTGCAGCGGCAGTGGACACCTGATAAGCTTCCCAGGAGTGGTGTGGAGTCACTGTCAACACTAGAGCACTTTGTCTGGAATGGCTCTCACGTGGCTCCTGAATGGTCAGAGATGTGTCTTGGATTCTCCTGCCCTCCTGAGGATCTTGCCTATGGAAGGTCTAAGTTACCTACTTTCACTATTAAGTTGAACAAGGACTCCCAAACCCAACAGCCATCAAGGTTGTTGGCCAACTAGTTACAAAGCACAGCAGCCGGCTGTTCCTGGCCTAGGAGGAAAGCCAGGTGTGCAGGACGCTGGGCCTGTGGGATGAGTGGGCGAGTCCCGCTGGCAGAAAAGGCCCTGTCAGAATCCTATGCCCGCCTCCGGTACAGGGATACGTCCTTGCTCATTTGGCAACAAGAGCAGCAGAAGTTGGAGTCTGTACCACCTAGTACATACCTGAGCAGAAGCCGCAGCATGTGGTACTCCCAGTATGGAAATGAGGCCATCTTAGTTCGAGACAAAAACCAGCTTGGGGTCTCTAGGGACACTGGCCAGTCTAAGTTTTGCTCAATCATGTAATTCCAGGGAGAAGACCCTTGATGGCCATGAAGATCAAGCCGTGGTATAAAAACGCAACACCCAAGAATGTCATCCAACACTTTATTAGGGGCACAACAGGTACCTAGATGCTCCTCTCACTGCCCAAGCCCAGGAAATGCTTCCAAACAAAAGGGAAGCAAGAGAGACACACACCCCGACCCTCACCTGCTGTGAGCTGCTGCCTGATATAGAATGGATCAGGTCCAGGGTAAGGAGGTGACTCTTCTTGCAGGGTCCCAGATCTGTCAGCTCACTGCAGTGGCATGTGAAAGGGGGGCAGTGCTGGTAGTGACATTACTGCGTTGTGATAGCATCCACACTAGCCACCAGATGTGGCCTCTTATATAGGTGTGTCCTTAAGCAAAATGTGCCCCGAAGTGATTCCAAGCCTAATCGAGTGTGGGGAAAGTGGATTCTGATGGTGACGAATCGGATCCTCTCTTCTACCAGGCTGCGAAGGCACTCATTTAGAGGCTAGCACTTCCCCCCCCCCCCATGGCTATGCAAATGTGGGGATGCATTTTGTCAAAACTGAGCTTTCTAAATAAACATCTTAAAAACTCTTCCCTTTCTCATTTTTCTTGTGTAAAACCTTACTCAGCTTTCTAAAATAACAGTAATGGTGACAGTGGTTGCCGAGAGCCACTGTCCAAGGGTTTGCACGTCTCCTCACTCTGCACTGTGTTGTCAAACTGCTCCAGAGGCACCAACCCTCCCCGTGCACCTTGCTCTGCCCACTCATCAGGCAGATGACACCTGGCTTGTAATGTATGCAAAAGGCATGTCTCATCCATGGCTGTATTCACTGTACTCTGTATCTCTTTGCAGATGTGCACATTTGTGTTACAACTATCAGGATACGGTGCATCCCTCAAACACTTCATCCAGCCTGACTAGCTGGAGCCTCCTGAGGGGCCTAGGTCCTTAGGCTCAGTCCCAGCCAAAATCAAGGGTATGGGTTAGACTTCTGTAATACATTCCTGTAAATATAGAGGAAGCCCATAGATAGTATGGGTTGGTTGGCCTGACCTGGGGCATAACACTTAGAAACTGTTCCAAGTTCATTAGTTTCTGTCAAGTCTTTCAGTTCAACTGAAATGCTGCAAGCAAGCTTCATGTGTATCTGGAATTCCCACTACCTGCTCACACATTATCCTAACCCAAGGCCGTCTGTCTGAATCAGACACTGCACATTAACTTGGAGATAGACCACAGATGTGCTAGGACTGTGAGCACTTGGGCCTCTGTCTTCAGGCGAATAGCAGATATGGGTAGCACACAGCATGATGCTCCATGTAGGACACTGGGAAGCCACTACACTGCTTACACTGCAGAGGATGCCATCTGTGCTAGGAGGCCAGGCCAATGCCAAAAGACCTAGTCTGATGAGAAGGGTTAGTGTCAGCAAGAGTGCCAAAGTAGCCTGACCCACTCTGGATGGGACGGACATTCCCTAGAGCCCAGTGACCCTCCTCTCATTCCTTCTTCACGGTGCCTAAGCCACACTACGGCCAACTTGTAGTGAGCAGTATAGGGCTCTTTATATGTTCTAACACATTTCTACTTGGCCCACTACATTTGGAGGCCTATCCCACAATTAACCTGTCAGTCAACCGCAGCAAGGGACGGGTGGTGTGGACATAGTGAGACCTCAGGAGAGGCATGACCTCACTTAGGATGGCAGGCAGTCTAAACGAGGACTGCAAAGGACTCCCCGTACCCCAGCACCATGACAGGACAGCAGCTGCTCAAGTGCTTTGTGTGTTCTGTGAAAGGGCTTTGTATGTTTGTGTGTACCACACACACTCACACACACACTCACAGCACTTCTACCGAGAGCTATTAAGAGGTGAAGTGTAAGGACCTCGCCATGTGCCCTTACAAAGAGGCATTGCAGCAAAGAGCACCACACAGACACAATCTTCTTTCCCTTTTTATTATGAAAACAAAACAAACACCCTAGGAGAAAGGTTCATGATTACCAGAGACACCAGAGTACTTCCTACCGTTTTTTTTTTTTTTTTACTCTGTGGTGTTGAGGCCGGCATTGCAAAAAACAAGCTAAACTACTTACAATGGACTCATTTTCAGTAACTGACATTTACAGGAATATACTAGAAACGGCACTAAAAAGTTTAAGAAAAGTTACGGTAAACTTGCATGCACATCATACAGAAAAGAAACGTTTTAAATATATATATATATAGATATATATATAAAAAAGGAAAGCCTCTGGAAGTGTTATGCCAGGAGCAGGGACAGTGATGAACAGGACAAAGCTTTAACAGTGGCTTGCATTTCCCAAGTGACTGTAAAGCCATGACAGCTGCAGAAGGACGAAACCCAGAAAACCACACAAGAAAATGTCTCCAGTCTGTAAGCAAGCTGAGCTACCTAGCCTGTGGAGGTCTGAACCCCAAGGACTCTGCCAAGTGGCCACCCCAGTCCTGCATGTGACCTCTAGGAAGCCTGTAGACAGCTGCCCTCCACCTCTGCACAGGACAGTCTAAGTCCCCGTACATAACTCACAGAAGGGGATGGCAGTTATCCTGCAGCCTGGCATTGTGGGGACCGGGGTCCTCCAAAACTCTGAAGACAAAACAATTTAAGTCTGGACAAAAAGAAAAAAAAAAAAAGTTAAAAGCACCAATGACCAAGGCTGCTTACTAGGGACCACAGCCACAGGAATGCCAGACCTCCACCCTATGCCCAGCTCTGTACCACCACCCTGCTGCGGGGACATCACCTCAGAGCCAGACTCTGCTTGCCTAGCAGCTCACAGGGGCACTCACTCTACACATGCCCAGGCAATGTGCCCTGCCTAGGCACACTGACCAAGCTGTCATGGTAGGCCACCACTGAGACCCCACGTGAAGGAAGGCCTGTCAGTTTACTCTTGTTTATTTCTTACAGTCACAGCTTAAATATTCTATTAAAGATCTGTTTAAAAAATACCTTTGAAAAACAAGGGTAACCTTAAAAAAATGGAACCTTAAAATCCACTTATATCTTTATTATAAACAAAACTGGCTTACAAGTTTAACTGGCTGATAACTCACCAGGCGTCTAGACATGCCAGCCAGCCAGCCAGCCACTTCCCGAGCTTGACACCCACTGCCTGTGCACATCGAGGGCTGGTGGGATCGACTTTAGAAACTTTAAATATCTCCCATGTATGGATGGTGAGGATGAGTCCTTGGCTCTGCCTAGAAGCAATGGAAGAAACCGCAAGAACCACCCCCAGCCCAAGTAAAACCACACAACACAAGGCCCTGCACTTGGCGCTCTCGCTCTCGGGTGGGGGTCAGGAGAACCAGTCTCTTCTGGGGCTAACTGGAAATTCTCGAACAGGGACCCGTGTCAAAAGTAGAAAGGTCAAGGAGAGCCTCTGCACACTGCAGTGCTTCCAGGCCTGGGAGACTGGCCAGTGCGCTCCTGGCTGAGGCCACAATGCTCAGAGATACTCCAAGGCTGACCCTGCATTCCAAAACCATTCGGCAGCCTCAAAAACAACAAACCCAACAGGACCTTCTGTTAGACTCTGTATATTATTACTTTTTACAATAGAAAATTAAGTGTCAAGACCTAGGCCTGATATACATGACTTTTCTCTCGGCTTACATACAAAGCTTGTGTTGAAGAACCGAGGTTCCTCCGTTGACGTCTTTTAAAAGACCAGAAGTTAGTAAGAACAAACTGAATAGATACTATAAAATGAAGATGTGCTACAGCTGAAGGGCGTCTACGCTTGCAAAGTCCCCACATTTCATTAAAAAAAAAAAAAAAAACCAAACAAACAAACAGCCAATGAGCTCAGAGAAGCCAGCCGTGATGAGCACCAGGACCAGAGGCGCCCCGCCACGGGCCTGTCTCTGTTGCAGAGGACAGCATCCTCTCCATGTTCTTCTCAATGCACTTATTTATGGGTTTTTCTCTTCTTTTTTTTCTTTTTCATTTTTTAAAAAATGACCAATGATGTTAATAAATAAAGTATTTATATATACATAAACCTGGGGTGGTGGTTCAGAGCGTTAGGCGGTGGCAGCCAGGCAGCACTAGCAAAGTGGGGACTCTGGGCTGGACTTCTGTAGAAAATGGATGAACTTACAAAAAAGGTTTGTTTTTGTTTTGTTTTTTTTGTTTTGTTTTTTTTTTTAATCTTTTTTTGTTTGTTTGTTTTTATTCCCTTAAGTTGAGGTAAAAGTTTCGGTGTCCCGAAATCTGCACGCTGCACACACAGCCAAAGGACCAGGGAACTCAGTACCCCTCTTCCTCCACACCCAACCCAGAGGTGTGAGGCTCTGGTCTGCAGCTACCAGGACCCTCCACTAGGGCCCAGGCTGGTTCCCATGGGCTGACACATCTGTCTTCAGCCCCTGCGGAGAGAAGTAACCTGCTGGTTAGTGTTCTAACAGCTTTCAAACACAGAACCCATTCCAGAGAAACACCCTTGCAAAGCTTCCTTCAAGTTACTAAGGGAGAGGCTGGTCCTGAGGAAGGATTGGGCAGATCCAGCCACGCCTCCAGCCCACCGTGTCTATGGCCATCAGGTTAGCATCCCAGGAGCAGTCTCCAAACAACTAAATGGAGCTGCAAAGGCATTTCCCCCTCGCAGAGCTCGGCCCTCTCATGGGGTCTGGTGCACGTGCGAGGCTCTCCGCCCTACTGGAGCACAGCTGGAAGAGATCATAACACTGAAGTAAAAGAAAACCTGCACACCATGGAACGAAAGTATATTAACCATAGGAGGGGACACTGCGTTGGCGTGCACCACGTCCATCTGTCCAGCTCTGTCCCAGTCCGAGTTCACTCTGAGTCACTGCTGTCGGAGCTCGATCCACTGGAGCTACTGCTCGCAGACTCAGAGGAGCTGCTACTGCTGAGCCTTGATGGGCCTCCTGAGGGAGCTGAGCCGGACTTCTCTGCAAGGACACAGGAGGGGAGACCCTTGCTGAGCAGTGTGCCACACTGTCACAGGTCACCTGTCTGGCCACAAGGCTGCACTAAGACACTTGTCTAGGTAGGATCCCCACTGAGTCTCAGACTCTGACCAGTGCCTATACATCTGCTCTTCTAGAGCATCTCTGAAGCCAAAGCAAAAGGAAGGGACAAAAATACCTACTCACCCAAATCTAAGGCCTAGCAAACCCTATGCAGAAGCTCTGGACTGCAGACAGTGCTTGCTCACTGTACCAATTTAACATGGTGGGTTAGAAAGCCAGAAACCCACCGCTTTCTACAGCTGGGGACCGATGTTTAGGGGTGAGCAGGCGCTCGGCATCAAGACCAACCCCAAGGAGATCTTTCCAAGAGCCCAACTGCATAGACCTTTAGAAGCTCTCTCTCTCTCTCTCTCTCTCTCTCTCTCTCTCTCTCTCTCTCACACACACACACACACACACACACACACACACACACACACACACACACACCCCTACCTGTAACCACCCTAGCGCCCAAAGATGCCCCCACTCTTAAAGGCTAGGAGGTGTTAGGAGGTTGACGTGTTCTCCTGCTCACAATGAAAGGCCTCAATGGTTACCTTTCTTAGTGGGTTTTTTGCTGTTCAGTTGTCCACTGACATCCTGCAGCCGCTTCTCCAGCTCCTTTTTCTTCTCCTGAGCTAGCTCCTCTTTCGATTTGGCTGCCTGCTTCTTCCCGCTTGTTGCTGTGGAGTAAGTGAGCAGTGAGACATAAGTCCCAGTCCCACACACCTGTGCACGCACCGCCGCCACCGGCCTAGCTGCAGGATCAGTGTATCTCTGACACGGGAGCCGGAGCAGGAAATGGCAGGGTGACCTGGAACCACCACTGCCACACCACATCTACTGAGTGCTCCCACATATCCTCATCTCTCTGCCTCCCTGGCTCCGGAGCCTGGGCTACGACCTGTCATCTGTTCCTATGGGAAGGGCACAGACCCTGTCTCAGTCCTCCCACAGTACAGCTCCTCCTCCTGCCTGAGCCACAGAGCCTGCCACGGTCTAGGAAAGAGTCCAGCTTTCACTCCCTGGCCCCTGGATCACCCTCCTCCTCAAGCTTGTTGTTCCAGAGTGATAAAGGACCAAACACACCTCACTCAACAGCCACATGTAGGTTGGCATGAGCCTAGATAGTGAGGGGCTGCCTTGGGACTTCTCTTCCTCCCAGCTTCTAGCACCTGCAAACCCAGGCAGTGACTGGTCCCTGTCTGCTGAAACCATCAAACTCAGGATGCACTTTAGGTCAGGGTCCATCCTGTGGAGATTCTGTACACACGTCATCAGTGAAGGGAATGGGACTCTTCCCTACAGCCAAAGCCCCAGAAGGAGCCTTAGGAAGGGGTATGAGAAGGGCCCTACCTGGACGTGAATGAATAGGCTGAGCCAACCCCACATCCTATTTCTCACGACAGGCCAGTTGGGGCCCAATACGAATCTTCCCTATCAGAGAACAGGGAAGAGGATGTGGCAGCACGAATGCACTTGCTGAGCACAGACGTCCTTGGGGCCTGTGGTAGGCAGGCAGGCAGGCTTAAACAGCAAGGCAGCTGTGGGCCCAGTGCCTGCTCTCAGGGGCTGCAGAGGCTACCAGAACCATGCTCTCCCAGACAACTTACACAATGGTTTCCTCTGCTTTTTTTGTAAACAAGACTTGACATATCTCTCCAGTTCCCGCAGCGTGGTTGGCTTCAGGGTCTCAAAGTCAATCTCAATCTCGTCTGGGTTTGAGTCCCGAAGCGAGGGCTCCCGAGACTGAATGATGTGCACCACACGCCCTAGCTTCTCGCCGGGCAGCCGGTTGATGTCAAGGCTAAGTTGTCGCTTTTCATCATAGCTCATGGGCAGGCCCTCCTCCTCTTCCTCTGAGTCATAGGACGCAGATGCCTGCTTGCCGCCCTTCTTGAGCTGTCTGAGGCAGAAGACAGAGCCATGTGGCGTTGAGTCTCAGTTACCTATCCCACCACCTAGCCCCTTTCTCCTTCACTAAAGACCCTTCTCTTCCCTAGAGGTTAACTAAGGTTCCTCAGGAACAAGAGCTGGGCAAACTGAGGGTGTCTAGTTTGCCTGCCAGAGATAGGCAAGACCCTATTTCGGGGAATAGCTGCTTCCTGGCCCAGGGTTCAGTCAGGAACTACCTACCACCTCTCAAACCTAACAAGTCAAAACCAGATCGCCACATTCATACTATTTAAAATTTGGAAAGGAAAAGAAAAGGCCAGGGACAGAGATCGTGATGGCATGGTCGATGCAGTCCGAATGCGTCAGTCACTGAGTGTGAGTGGCTGACAGAAAGGGAAGAGATGGTCACATGAGAAACAAGGCCTTCAGTGACAAAGTTACCAAGCTGGTAAAACACACCATGCAAACTCAACAGGCAAGATGGTAGTAAAACCTTGTCTCTGAGATGGCGGGGAAAGCCAAACATGGCTATATTGTATTTTTACAAAGAAGGCTACAGGGTTGGGAGACAGCTTGGTAGATGAGGGGTTGTAAACCCTAGTTCAATCCCCAGTATATACATACTGCAAAGGGAGAGTCCTCTCTTGTAGACTGTCCTCTGACTTCCACGTATACACTGTGGTATGCACACACACACGATTTTCTAATTATTTATTGAGACAGGTTCTCAATATATAGCCCTGGCTGGCCTGAAATGCACTCTGTAGACCAGGCTGGCCCGGACCTCACAGAGATCGTCTCTGACTCCTCAGTGCTTGGATGAACAATGTGTGGCACTGTGCCTACTCAGCACCACAAGTAATTTTAAAGAGTTTAAAAGGGGGGGGGGGGGGCTGAAGAGATGGCTCAGTGGCCAAGAGCTCTGTTCTTACAGAAGACCTGGATCTCAGCGCCCACACAGCAGCTTACAACTACCCATAACTCCAGTTCCAGGGAGCTGATATCCTTTGTTGGCTTCTGAGGGGGACACATATTCATGGTATACAGTTATGCATGCAGGCAATACATAAAATAAAAATAAATACTTTTAAAAGCAGGTCCAGACATGGTGGTGCACACCTTGACTCCAGCACCCAGGAAGCAGAGACAAGCAGATCTGTGTTAGAGGCCATCCTGCGAGCAGTGAGCTCCAGGACAGAGAAACCCTGTCCCAAACAAAACAAAACAAAAGACTAAAAGTGACAAGAGGTGTCTCAAAAAACCAAAACCAAAACCAAAAACCAAAACTGACAATAGGGAAGGCTTCCTGTCAAGGACTGTTCTCTAGAAGAGACTAGATACTGACAAAGAGTCTCGACCATATGTCAACTGCCCATGAAGACACCTCAGACCTGCAGAGAGATGTATACATTAAAGCCAGGCCACAGAATGTAGAGTGGAGGAGTCTCCCAACATACTCAATGCCAGAAAATAGAAAAGAGGTAAATAGTCTTCTCAAAAACTGTCCCTAATTACTCTGAAATATTATACAGTACCATTCTGGGGATCAGCATTATACAGATTCCAAATCCAGACAAAGATAGTATGAAAAAAATCCTGATTTTTTTTTTTTCCGAGGCAGGGTTTTTTCTGTGTAGCCCTGGCTGTCCTGGAACTCACTTTGTAGACCAGGCTGGCCTCGAACTCAGAAATCCGCCTGCCTCTGCCTCCCAAGTGCTGGGATTAAAGGCATGCGGATTTAATCCTGATTTCTATATCCTTTCCAAGGGAGAGAACAAGGAGAGGGGAAGGCAGGTGGGAACAGAGCCCTCCCTGCATGGCTCCAGGGCTGCACACACTGTTCTCCTGAACCTAGGCACTCAAGCCTTCCCAGCCCGTTCCCAAGCAGCCCTCTAAGCCATCAGCCTCACTGCTGCCACCTCCTGCAGCGCCACCAATCCAAAGCAGTGTCCTTGCTTGCATGACCTCTGCCCAAGAACTTGTCCTCCACAATGGCCACTATGTGACCCCTTCCTCTGAGGATGCCTTACCAAAGAAGGGCACTTGGCAGTCTACACGCATCCTCTCAGCATTCCCCCCAGTAGTCTAAGTCCACCCAAAGAAGCTGTCTGCTAGCCTCCCCTAAGTTCTGTACCCAGCTTCCACTGCCTACCCGCTCACCTGCTGACAGCAGCTCATGCTCCCACCTAGCTACAGAGAACCCTCTTCTTCCCCAAAGCCACGGCTCCATGTCCCAGATCTGGCAGTCCTGGGGCCCTGAGGTAGTCTGAGGGCCTGGCAGGCGACCACCCACCTGCTGGCTGTGGTTGTGCTGTTGGCCTTCTTGGTGGGAGCCTTTTTCTGCTGGGCCTGCTTGGCTGCTGGGGCTGCCTTGGCCTTCTTCTCCTCCTCAGACTTGGCCTTGTGCTTCTCCTTCTCTTTGTCTTTGTCCTTGTCTTTCTTCTTCTTTTCCTTTTCCTTCTTCTCTTTCTTCTTCTTTGGTTTGTTCACTGGGGCCTGAGACAAGGCAGCCAGCTGTTCGTGCACGGCCTTCAGCTAGAAAAGAGCAAGCAGCTAAGCGGGTACTCTGGGCAGGTCTGCACCCCTGTGGCTGCCTCAACTATGACCCCACTCTGCCTCTGGAAGCCAGAGAGATGCAGGGAAGCACGTCCCAGCCCACTCTGCCCCTCTCTGTGCCTGCTGGTGAGTCATGTCACCTTCTGAACCTGTTCACTCACCTATGGGGGACAGGGACCCACCTCCCAGGGTGGTTGCACATAGGCTGGGCTTGGGGCAGGTGACACAGGAGGAACTTGGTAATAGCAGCTAATACTTTCGTCATTAATGCTTATCTTTCAGATGAGAGGACTAGTGTAAGCACCTGCACAGAGGAGACATTCAACAGCTGATCCTGGAAGGCTCCGCAGCCAGTCTGCGGGATCAAAGCGAAACAATGACAGCGGCTCATCCTCCCGAGGCCCGACCAGCAGCCGGCAAGACAGAGTGCTGCACTCATGTCTGGGGAGGGGCCGCGACCCACCATGTACAGGTAAGCAGGTGGCCTGCGTGGCTCCTGGGTACCTCAGGAAAAGCTCCATAGCCAACAGGGGAAGGTACCATGCAGTGGGAAGGACTCAGCAGCCCTAAGGCCACACCCTTCACAGCCAATTCCCTGCTCCATGGCCTCAGCATGCCAGAGTCTGACATGCAGCTCCATCTCAAGACACTCTACTCTCCTAGCCCTGCCTCCCCCTGGAGCCACCTGCTCACGCACACTACTGTCTTGGTGGCTGTGTTCTGACTTCGCAGGGCTGGCTGCCACACCTGGGAAAGTAGTTCATATAGTTGGACTGTTCCTCAGAACAGTCAGGTCACCTCGTTCTACACAGCAGGGAGACTGAGGCAGAGGAGGGCATGAGAGGCACAGATTTGAGACAGGCTCCGAGGGGTTCTTGGAGCCTGGAGCACACCCACTGTAGCTGCTACTTAAAAGACATTTCTGTGGCCTGTGTATGACCCCCAGGCCTTTCTGGAGAGCCCAGCCCCCAGGGACTCAAGAATGACTCAGGCACACAAGTGCTTTCAGCTACCTGTGTGCTCTTGGGTGTCAGGCTCCAGCCTCCTCAGACCCAGGAAGGTTCTGTGAGCAACCCCACCAGAGACTACTCCACCAGCACAGACAAGGGCCGCAGCAGGCGAAGGAAAGGAAAGAGGATGGCCGGCCGGGGCCAGCTCGGGCAGCTAGGCTTGGTGGCACATGCCCAGTGGGAAGCAGCAGGGCTGCTCACCCTCACCTGCTCCTGCAGCTCAGCCAGCCGAGTGGCTCGCTCCTCTTCTGAGTCTGAGCTGCCTGAATCTGAAGAGCTCTCCTCACTACTGCGGCTGCTCTCAGCCCCCTTGCTCACGATGGGGGCCGTGGGAGCGGGCAGCGCAGGCGCCTCCATGGGCTCATCGGGCATCTTGGCAAACCTCATCTCAAACACATCCTGGGGAAAAAGAGGGACATCTCAACACATGCACAGCTGCAAGGTAGCCCCTCTAGCATATAAGATGCACCTCGGTGGCACACACCACACACGGCTCAGGCTCTGCAAAGGGGCAGGCAATTGCTCAGTGTAGGCCTAGAATGAGAGAAAGAGGCCAGCCAATCACAGAGCTGGCTCTCTAGAGTATGGCACACAGCTCCCTGTGACTAAACCTGCAAGTCTTCTGCAAGAGGCAAAAACAGCCCCGCAGTCAGGCAGCCCTGGCTCCTCCAAGAGTGTCTTTCCTTCAGCCCTGAAGACCAGCAGGGACCTCAGCCACAGGGTACTTGGAGTTGGCTCCTATCTCACCTGATCCCCTCCCTGGGCTTTTACTGTAGTGACACACCTCACACCAGAGTGCCAAAATGGGGAAAGCTACATTCCAGCAAAGCCAAATTTTAAAAAAGTCCCTTGCAGCCGCTGTAGGACGAATCCGTTTGAAAACCTTGATGGAAACAATTCTACCATGAGGCAGAAAGGGATGAAGGGGTCATGAGGAAAATAAGGGGGTGTTCCTGTTGTCTGCCTCATACACTGGACCTACCCAGACATGTGGTAGCATGTGCACACATCCACACCCATCAGGCCGGAGCCCAGCTTCTACTTTGAGTGTGCACTTAGACTCCTCCCAACCCTTAGATCCTGAACTAACAAGTCAATATGGTGTTGGGCTACAGCCCCCAGAGCACGATCCATAAAATTAACAGTGGCGACTGCTCAACAGTACTGGTAACAAGGCTCCTTCCATGCTTTATGGCTGGATGGCTAGCAATCACCTTCTGCAGGACAGCTGGCCTCCGTTTTCTTTTGTTTTCTGAGACAGCATTTCTCTGTGTAGCCCTACCTTTCCTGGAAGTCACTTCCTAGACCAGGCTGGCCTTGAACTCAGACACTACCTGTCTCTGGTTCTGTCAAGGCACACACCACCGCCTGGCTGAGATATGGCTTTTAGCAGCACAGTGTCCTTTGACATTGTGTGACAATCCCTTTGGAGTCCACAGCAAGCAAGTCCACATAGATCAAGTAGGCAGGGCCTAAAGCTACCTCTACACATAAGAGGACCTCCATAACTACTGTGCCCTGTTTCCCAGCAGGGTCTGTGCAGAAGGAGCAGGGCACAGCCAGCACTTGAAGAGACCTTATACCTCACAGGGGTTCTCTTTCCCTCACAGGGGCCAATTTCAAAGGGAGGTAAGAAACATTAGGAGGACCCACACAAGTGGGAAAAAGGGTTTGCCCACCAACCCTCATAACCCAAGATGGCTGTTAGGGAACTAAGAAATGCTCATAGAACATTCTGGGTCCCCAAGCCAGGTGTAGTGGGACACCTGTAATACCCAAACTCAGGAAACTGAGATAGCGACAAAGTCAAGACTAGCCTAAGTTACAGAACCAGACTCTATTTTAAAGATTTTTTAAAATGTGTATTTTATGTGTGTTTTGCCTGCATGTATGTATATGAACCACATGCATGCACTGCTCACAGGCTAGAAGAGTGTTGGATCCCCTGGAACTGCAGCTATAGATGGTTGTGAGCCACCATGCAGGTGCTGAGAACCAAACTCAGGTCCTATGCAAGAGTAACAAGTGCTCTTAACCACTTCAGCCATTGTTCAGCCCCTCAGATTCAGTTAAAAGCAGCAACAATAACATAAAAACAAAAACAAAAACAAACAAACAAACAAACAAAAAAAACAAACCGAAATACCAAAAACCAAAATAAAAACGTTCAGGTGCTGAAAAACTTCATAATCTTTACCTTTGTCACCAAAAGCAAAGCCTTTTGATAACTTCCCCCAACAAAATCCTGGTGTTCTATACAGCACCTGGTCCTTGGCAGACCACCACATGTGCATACAAGTATTCACACACCCTGGGTCAGACTCTGTGGATTACTCACACTTGCACTGAAGGCTCCACAAGAACACTCTGGTCTCCCCTTAAGACAGTTCTTCTCTAAGAGTCGCTGTCATTGGGAACCAACCCAGCCCTGCTTTAACACCTCAGTAGAACGTTCACCCACCAGCCTCACTAGGGCACACCAACCCCAAACGGACAGGCGGTGATACTCTGTAGGACAGCTAGGCATGGGTTTCTACAGCCAGAGAGGCCACTCCTGCTTCCCACCTTCCCATCCCAGCCTGCACCCTGCCCGTCTACTTATGTATCCTGGAATCCACTCTACGATTAGCAGGATCTCACACAGGTAGTGGGCTGTGGAAGCAAGGCGCCTCAGAGGCCTGCCTGCTGGGGATGCTTTGGAGACTTGCATCATTGTCCCGGTGTGCCCAGACTATATCTAAAGGCCTCAATACCCACAGCATAATGCAGCTATTAATCACACTTACACCCAGCCCTGGTTTACCTGGAGCTTCCTGGCCATGGCCACCACTTCGTGGTCTGGAGGGTTGTACTTATAACAATTCGAGAACATTAACCGGATATCAGCAGCAAAGCCCTGTGCATCTGGGTACTCTCGGCTATCCATCTTCCTCTGTAACAAGCAACAAGGTGTGAGCAGACCATGCAAGGGATAGACTTAGATCCTCAGAACATCCCATTGCAACCAAGCCAACTGCCAGTCAGGCATCTGGCAATTAGCTTAGGGTTGTCAGAGGCGGGAGCCCTCGGGGAAGGAGTAAGAAATCCAACAAGAAGCATCTGGCTTTAAGGACAGAGCCACTGAATGGAAGAACAATTGGGAGAAAGGTTCACACCAACCCCACCCTCATTTAGTTTTCAGTTCCACATGGCATGGCGCGTGTCGCAGAAGGTTCTGGTGCGGGGAGCTTTAGGGGAATTTCAATCCCAATCTTGGGAAGTCCATTCAGCTCACAGAAGACAGCTTTTCCTGGGAGGAATCCAGGCGCTCTTACCAACCTGCTGCTTATGTTTTGGGCCCAGAGGCAGCTCTGACCTTGTGCAGGGGTGGAGGGCAGGGCAGTACAGGTCTGTGAAGCCAATGCTGACAATCACGGGGACCACCCTGGAGCAAAGCCCCTCAAACTCCACTGAAGTCTAGCCCAAGCAGTCCCAGCAGCTGCAGGTTGGGCAAGGTCACACAGGCACACAAAGCTGGGCAGGGCAGACCGGTGGGGACTGGGCTGGCAAAAGCTGCTTATAAGGGTATAGGGTTCCTGTCTTGTGTGGGGAGCTAAGTATCCATCCCAACCCCTGACTGGATATGTGTTCCTACACAGTGGAGGGATCTCAGTAACAGGCCTGGCCCTTGTGCCCAAAGACACTCATGTCTCAGCAGATGGCTGCTTGGAGAAATGCCTCCTGGAACTGGTGTGATATGGACCTGGACAACTCCTGGAACTAGCATGATACATGCCGGGACAATCCCCCCTTAAGCTTTATCATTAAAAGCTATACTGTACTGGGTGCTGGAAAGATGGTAAAGTGTTTAAGGGCAACTGTTACTCTTGCAAAAGAGCTGGGTTCAGTTCCCATCACCCACGCGGCCACTATCTATAACTCCAGCTGCCGGGTATCCAACACCTCAGTGGGTAGCAGACATGCACATGGTGCACATACACACATGCAGGCCAACACTCGTACACAGACCTAAAACAGAAATGACATCCATAGCCTAGTCAGTACTTCCCCCTTTACTGTATAGCCTTTATTAGTCTTTCAGTCTTTAGTCTCGGGCTCTTCTGCTAAAGTCTTCGCACAGACTGTGTCAGTCGGGCTCAGCCATGCAAGCGTCACCTGTGTAAGCACACAGCCTCTCTGTCAGGCCTGAACAAAGCAGATGGCGACTTCCCAGTCAACTGAACTCCCAAAGGTGCCTCATCTTGGACAGATGAGAGAGCGACCAAACGGAATTATTCTGTCCCAGTACAGCCAAAACACTGGAGCCCCCAAAGTTCCAGCTGCAACTGGAACTCCACGCAACTGCACAGCAGTGGCCAGGCAGAGTAAACCAAGGCCACCAGCAGCTCTGGGACAACGTGGTTCCTTCCCAGGGCTCTTTTCCTCACTCCAGCCCTGCTGGACAGGCCCAGCTGCTTTCTTCACTTTTTACTCAAACGAACACAGGTATAAACACTTTTTAGGTGGCTAGGTCTACCTGTCCCCATACTCACTACTATCTAGGACAAAAGGCTTCAACTGGGAGATTCTGCTTCAGGCACCATGATTCTTCAGCTGAAGCCACTGCCTTTGAAAGGACGCCTGGATGAAATAAGCAACTACCTGGGAGTCAGCAGAGATTCCTTTAGGAAGAGCCAAGCTCAACTGCATTATCATCTCCCAGGGTCTTCTCACAAACTCAAGCCCACCTTTACACCCGCCAAGCCGTGACCTGGCTGGACACCACAAAAACCAGAACAAGACACAGACTCTAGGAAACGCCGGTGTGGGGATAGCACAGCTGAGCTTGTGGCCTCTGTTCTTTGTCCATTTCTCTATATATACTTCCCTATCTACGTAAAGGCCAAGATCAAAGATGGCCACTCTGCTGGCCACCAGACTCCCCATCTCTGCTGTGATGTACCTACACATCAGGGGTTCGAGACAGGGCCTCTCTATGTAGCCCTGAATGTCCTGGAACTTGTTTTGCACACCAGGCTGTAAGTCTCAAACTTATAGAGATCTACCTGCCTCTGCATTAGTCTCTGAAGCAGACACCATTAAGAGCCCCCTTCTGGTGATACAGAACTGGGGGACAGAAAGAACTAAACTACGGCTCTATGTTCCACCAGGATAAGTGACAATGGAGGGTGCAGACTCAGAAACTAACAGGTCCTGGTCCCCGAGGTCCAGTGTGGGCAGGCCCAGCTCTCAGGGACAAGAGGCACCAACAGAAGAGGACCAGCAGGAGGTCACAGAGTGCAGCTCAGCCAAGCAGGGCTACCAGGGCCATAAGGAGCCGACTGACTCTGACATGGGCACAGCCCACTTACTTTGACCGTGCTGAGGTCCATGGGGTGCTTGATGATGTCATGGTAGTCATGCAGCTCCAGCGCCTCCGCGTCCACTGGCTTGTAAAAGGGCCACGCATAGGCAGCATGCTTCTTGGACAGCATCTCCCGGAGGATGCTGTCACAGTGCCGCAGGTGCTCGGACAGTTTTCCCTTTTTACCCGCGTGCTGTGGGACCTCACCATCTTCCAGGTCCTTCTTGGGAGGTTTGATGGGGCGGCCCCCGCTCTCCCTTCGGGCCACTACCTTGGCTTGCTTGGGCTCTGAAAGTGGTGGGGGAGACTCACTCCGGCTGGCAGTGATGGCAGATGTTGTGGGTGTGGTTGTGTCTGCTTTCCGCTTCACGCCCTTTTTCTGTGACAACAAAGTACCAATGAGCTCCAGCAACAAGGAATTGCACAGGGAGATGTGTCACACAGCTGCTACACCTCCAGAGTGCAGACTGCCTGCCAGGTGCCAAGCTAGCGACCACATGCAGGGTCTTGTTTCCTTCTCAGCTGTCCCCACAGTCCAGAAGACACTGAGGCTCAGAGGGGCCAGGCCCAGGGCCCAAGGTCACACAGCTGGCCGTGGTGAGGCTCGGACTCTCCCTGTCAGCCCTGAGGATTCAGCCATCCAGGTGGGTGGGGTGAGCGTGCCACTGACCTGAGCAGCATGAGGGGCTACAGGGGATTCACCCAACATCTGAGAAACACCATAGACTGCTGCCAGGGACGAGAACTCCCTGCTTTAAAGGCCAAGAAGAAAGTGCCAGACCAGACCCTGAGCAGGTGCTTCAAGAACAGACACAAATCGAGCAGAAGGAGGGGAGGCAGGAGGAGCATTCCAGGCTAGATGGGTGGGGGCAGCCTGACCAGGAGACATGAAGCAGCCACAGCAGTTAGAAGCCAAGAGACTCCAAGGGCTATAGGCATAAACGGATCAGGACTCTATCTGGAAGGCACAGGCAGTGCAGAGGGCCCAGAAGGTGTCACAGCCTTCCACGGGTGCACGTGGAGCTGGCTGCTCATAGCTGACACACATAGAGTCTCTGCCAAGGGACCTGAGGGGGTAAGGGGTCTCTGCCACAGCCTGAAGAGCCCAACCAATAGGTATTGCCACTGAATTAGGACCAGGACTCGGTATATACTGAGACCTGCTCAGCGGGTTCTTCTGAGTTGCTTGGCCACAAAAACTCACAGGCCAGATGACAGCAACAGAACCTGCCATGGACAGCCCCCTAGTTACTTCCCCAGCCAAGCTGCCACCCTCAGGCTGACAGGGGCACAAGCTGGCCATCCAAAAACATTTGATGGACACCTACAGGATGGCAAGCACCAAGCACGAGCTGCATAGGACCTGGGGTGGGAGGGCAAACTCGATGTGGCAAACAGCCTGGCCAGGCGCCACCGGGAAGTGCAGGCAGTGAAGGCCACAGGGGGAGGGAAGGCAACGGAGGTGGCATTTTACCTTGGGAGAGCCATTTAACCCCTGAGCGCCCGTTTCCTCATCTGTAAGAGGGGGGACTACTGCCTGCCCCAGAGGGTCGCTGTGAGGATCAAATTGAAGAAGATAATACACATGAGTGCCTGCTGCGGGCCCTACTCAAAGTGGAGACTCAATAGGCCTGGCCAACCCCACACCTCACAGAGAGTCTCCACTCCACCTATGCCCAAGTAGGGCCTGGCCAGAGCAGGACAGTGTCCACTGTGGAAACGCCCAGCAAACAAGGGACAACTGTGCAGGCCCCTACGAATCCAGGCTGGTGTCACTGGCCATCACCTCCTTAGAGATGACCAGAGATGATCTGACCCGTCTTGCTCTCACTATAGCCCACACCTTCTCCACCTTCCCCAACCAGGCCAAAGAAGCTGGGGTGCAAGTCCAGCTCGGCCAGCACCAGCCATGTGACCTCCACCCCTGAGCCTCGGTCTTCTTGTCTGTGCAGAAAACCTTTCCAAACAGCTGTACCTGGAGAGGCAGCAGAGCTCCCACCTGCCCCAGAAACTTTAGGGGGCTTGGACCCCCAAATGACTTCCTCACTAGACAGCCATGCAGGCCTCAGGGAAGCTCACCTTGACTACAGGCGGTGTGGGAGGGACCACAGGGACGATGGGTGTCGCAGGAGGAGGCGGTGCAGCGGGTGGGGGGACTGGAACTGACGTGACGTTTGCAGTGATGGTTGGTACAGGGGTAGCGGCAATGACGGGTGTCTGGGACACGGTGGGGGGTATGTTCTGGAAGGGGGTTGCTGGGGAGACCGAAGACACAGCTGCCACTTGTTGGGAACCTTCAAGGCAAGGACAGGGAGCTCAATTCAGTAGGCTCTGTATTTCCAGAAGCATCTAAGATCCCGCCATCCAGCCACAGCACTACGGCCTTCTGGGATGGACCAAGACACCCTAGGCTAGAAGAGTCTCTCTACCTATCCTTGGGGTAGGACTTGGCCCTGCTGCCTGGACAGTGTTCACTGGGTTAGCCAGCTCTGGGTCTACAGTTAACTAACTGAAGACCCAGGATTCAGCCTTCCGCACACCTAGCTCCCTTTCAGCCATACCCTGCCCAGTCAGTGATTCTATCTGACACACCTCTAATCAATACCCATTCTCAGACATGGTTGGACTCCCAGATGGGCCCAGCGCTCTAGATAAGGATCACCTTGACTCTCCAGCGGAAAAGGCAACTCCTCTAAACCAGGCAGCAAGCAGAGCCAAGCCAATGCTAAGGTCAATAAAAATAGGTGTAAAATGTGGGGGGACAGATGGACATGTGACAGCAGCTACAGAAATATCCTCTCTGGCCCAGGCAGGCCACCTCTCTGACACAGCTAAGGATCCATCACCAGCCAAGCTCATGACACCTGTCCTACCTGTCAGGCAACAGTAAAAACTTAGAGGGATCAAAGGAGTCCCACAGCCTCAGCAGGGAAAGCCTGTGCTCCCTCCCTCCCTGCCTGCCTTCTTTTACCTGCATTTTGGGCTCCTGCAGCTGGCTTCCGGCCTTTGCCCTTTGGAGCAGGGGGCAATAGTTCAACTTCCTCCTGAGGCATCTGGGCCACTTTCTGCAGAAAGATTTTCTCTAAGGCCTGGGCCATTAGCACTATATCATCTGTGGGCTGAAGACAGAGAACCCAGGTCACTCACTGGGAAAGGAGTTGTGCACTTGCAAAAAACAACACTGTAGGTTATAGTTCAAGAAAGCACTATATTTGTTAAGAGATTTGTCATGGAGGGAGGACAAGATTATTTTTCAACGTGGAAAATCTGAGAAGAATGCAAAGCATAAAAACAGTCTTTACGCCAGGCGTGGTGGCACACGCCTTTAATCCCAGCACTTGGGAGGCAGAGGCAGGGGAATTTCTGAGTTTTAGGCCAGCCTGGTCTACAGAGTGAGTTCCAGGACAGTCAGAGCTATACAGAGAAACTCTGTCTCGAAAAACCAAAACAAAAAAACAACAACAAAACAGCCTTCACCCAGAAGAGAAAAGAAGTTTCCACAGCTCGACACCAATAACTTTCCTGCATTCACGAAGCTAAGAAACCAAATCCCCAATTCGGGTCCCCTGTGACCCTGGCCATCCATTCCAACACTGACCACTCTGCAGAAGTTCCAAGTCACAGTGCTTTGTGTAACAGCTTGGGTGGCTGCCCACAGGTCACAGCCTACTTGACTGCCTCTCCTCCTGATGGCAGGCTGGACCCCTACATTTGCACTTTCAGGGTTCCTAAGGTTGGGGACCCGGGACAGAGCCTGTGAGCTGTCAGTGTCCTCTGGAAGCTGTCCAGTTTCCACTGACCCCCAGCAGACCATTAAAATGGCACAGGAACTCACTGACCACAAGAATACCAGGGTTTGCCTCCTGTGAGCCTGAGACCCTGGCAGAGGGCCTGGGCTCACAGGGCACCATAGTCATGCCATGGACCTGAGCCCACCCCACCCTCCCACCCCCGTGCTGAAATTGCTCCCTCAAGCAGCTTTGGAGCCCCACGACTGTGTCTCACCTTATTATAAATATAACAGTTTGTAAACATGGTGTTGAAGTCCTGCATACACTCACTGGCACTCCAATAATAATTATTTTCTAGTCTCTTCTTGATAGTCCCCATGTCCATTGGGTTTTTTATTATTTTATGATAATCCTAGGAAAGAGATGTTCAGAAGTGTTACTCATATAGCCAATGTTATTTTCACACTTCCCAAGAACAGCAAAGTCCTCCCACATCAGCTGGGTCCCAGAGGCCTGAGAGCAGGAGGGCCATGTGGTCTGAGGAGAGTCTCCTGAGACCCGCTGCTCTAGCCCTTTCCTTGTATTCTTTCACCATGGAGGCTGTAGGTTCTCCCCATTTCTTGTACTAGGGGCAACCACCTTGCCAGACCACTGGCTTCTGAGGCACGGGCAGCCCCTGCTATATCTCAGACACTAAGGGCCACTCACAGGCAGGTTCAGCTTGATTGCATCCACAGGCTGGTAGAAAGGCCAGGCAAACTGATGTTTCCAGAGTGTCTTCACCACTACATTCTGCATGTACTGCAGTTGGTTAGTCTTTCGCCCGGGCTTGCTGGGGTTGGAGACCTCAGGTGGGGGAGGGTTCACGGGGCCCGGGACTGCCGGGATCCCCGTGGGGGCAGCCGCTGTAGTGGACATCCTCTGGCAGCTTAGTCACTTGCTGTCACAGCAGCAGCTCAAAGAGGCGCTCCTCGTGGAGGCTTGGCATCCCATTTCTGGGCCCAATCAGGCACCTGCAGAAGAAAGCAGAGAAGCTATCTATCACTTAGAGCCTCCGCCTGAGCAAGGACACAGCCTTCCCTACCACCTTGATGTGTAGCTGTGGCATTCCTCAGAGCCACCCTAGCCATGGCTCTTCTACCTGGGAAAAATGCAAGCATGAGTCACCAGCTCCCAGAAAAGAGGGTGGGGAGAATACGAAGGACCAAGTCACTTTCAGCTCCTAGCTACCCTGAGTGACTGAGACTGGCTCAATTCTACCAGACCCTCAACTACTTGGCTGTGGCAATGTTTTGAACAATTCAGGGTTAGAGGACAACATGTATCCAACAGCTTAGCTAAGAGATGAGCAACAATTGAAGTTTGCAGACTTAAACCTAGCACAGTGTTGGGGCCCTGAGCAGGGCATGGCATGAGGTTCTAATGTAACCAGGAGAACCAGCTGGGGTTTGTGATGGTGGCTGGCTGTGACATGCCTGTCCCTCATCCAATCAGAATGGTGATAGAGGGTGAACCCAACTTGTGGTCCTCTTCTATATCCCACCTGTGTATTCAGTCCCCGAACATGATACATTCTGCCACTTCATAATCCCCTAGTCTAGATGTCAGAAATGCTGACCGCATACAAAGCTGTTCATGACAGTTCTGCAAATCCCTGAGAAGCCGGGACCATCAGAAACGCAAGGGTAATGTGCAATCCTGGTAGCATGCAGGGTGTCTCTGCTCCACAGAGGCCTGCTAGAGCTCTCCCAGCGCACCTCCACTGCATGGTGTCCCTGCTGCTCAGCACCGATGCTGGGGCACCACACAGCACAAACTCTACAATGAAGGTGTTGTAAAAGTAGAGGCAGCGGGCTGGAGAGATGGCTCAGCAGTTAAGAGCACTGACTGCTCTTTCAGAGGTCCTGAGTTCAATTCCCAGCAACCACATGGTGGCTCACAACCTTCTGTAATGGGATGTGAGGCCCTCTTCTGGTGTGTCTGAAGATGGCTACAGTGTATTCATATAAATAAAATTTAAAATAAATAAATCTTAAAAAAAAAAAGTAGAGGCAGCATGAAGTAAGATTACTGTGTACTTTGTGGGAAGGACACGCTGTCAGGGGGTAAAACAGGGGGTGCCTTACAGGAACATACAACATTACTCCAACACACAAATCCCTGCCGTCTGTGGGAAGTAGCAGAAACCCTCAAGTAAATGTGTGTGCTGTTAACATAGGCACAACCACAGCCTAATACTCGTGGAGGAATGGCAAAGCCATACCCACTCTTTCAGAAAGGAATATCGAAGTCTTCTTCTCGTCCATGTGTGCAGAAAACTTCTTCCCCTCAGATACTTAAGTCACTCTCTTACAGCAACTAAACCTAACTCCTCCACCCAGCTGTATACATACCATAAACCCTGCCTCCACGTTGAACTGTTTGCAACAACCCCACCTTCCTGTTCAACTGTATACAACAAACATGCTGACCTTCTAGGGTGCTACAGCTTTTCCCTCAAAGAGCCCAGCCCACCTACTTCCAGCTATTTTCTTATCTGCCTGTCCTTTCTTCACTCCCTTGATGCTCAGTCAGATCTGTCCCTAGGACAGTGGCAAGAGCTTAGCAGCTATCCCCCAAGGAGGAAGCTGGCACTGTGTGTGCACTATGGACCCACTTCCACTGGTGAAGGCTTAGCACGAGCTCCACACTGCATGTGGGGCCTTGTGCCTATCTGTGAACCTGGTGTCTTCCAGACTTTCTTATGTGCTTCTGTTTATCACACAGCATTGGGGACACACACCAATGTTCACAGGGACACCCAGAGGTGAGATGTCCAGTCTACTCCAGGACCAGTGGTTCTCAGATCACTTGAGGGATCCTTAAAGTCTCACCACAAAGACTGTAAATGCTGCAATCTGAAGCTCTTTTGGAGAAGGCTGGGTGCTAAACGTGTGGCGTCATATACTCTCAGCAGGTTCCACGCCCTCCACTGTAGCTCAGGGCACATCAGACGTGTCAGCAGTCAAGCCACTCTTACTACCCACCCTGTATCCAGAAAGTGCTTCTGAGCATCTGGGGTGCCAGTTGTATCTGCTCTGAGACTCCAGGGATCCCCAGTACCCACAGTGGGCCACTTCACAGGCCCTAGAATCACCACACCTAGCACACAGCCCCAGGGGGCAAGCAGCCCTCCAACCAGTGCCAACAGCCATGAAACTATGTCCTCCCTCCCCTGAAGACCAAAGGCTACCGAGGCACAAGCCTGGCTTGTCCACCCACCAGGATGTCATTTCTCCCTCCACACTTCTCACTGGGATCATCAGACTGTCAGGCCCTACACAAAGGAGGTAAGCCTGTTAAAATGGATCAAGTCACTTGTAGGTTAAAAACTCTCCAGCGGAGCCTGAGGTGACAGGGCCCTGGAACGTGTAGCTGCTGTAGCCCCATTGGCCTTCATTAGGCTCATGTGCTCTCAAGGCCTCCTTGGAACTTACTGAAACCTAAACAGCGTGAGGTCACAGGGTAGATGTTGTGATTCATTCTTGCTACCTGAAAGCTTCATGGTGTGTCCTTTTCTCTTCCATGGGGCTGTCAGCCTGGAGTTAAGCACTCAGGGCTCAGGCAGCACAAGCTGGCCATGGCCAGTGTAGAACTGGAAGCTGATGCTCTCATATAATTTATGAGATTCCTAGGAACAAAGACTGGTCCTGCTACTGTGTAGGTCTGGGGAGCTGGGACATGAGAATGAATCTGACCTGGGGGACCCATCACACTGAAAGGGCTCTGAGGTTGCAGAAAGGCCTCCTCTGAGGAAGGCAGATGGTCACAGTCCTCTCCATACCCAGGTCTTGGAACCCACCTCCTGAAAATGCCCTAATGCCTGGGATGGAGACAAGTAGGGTGACAGGGTGCGGTTCAGGGACCGTGGGAGAGCCCAGATGCCTAGTTCCCAGGACCACCAGAGACAGAGGCTAAGAGATAAGATCCCAACCATTAGGGACCTAAGCTCCCTGGCATAGGTGGACATCTGACTCAGTCCCATCCCTAAGGACTAAGTCAGATGTCCACATACTCCCCTTCAAAGCACACTCAGTCTGGCATGCCTAGGCTGCAGGGTCCACTGTAAGCCTGGCCTGACCTTCCCCCATCAATGCCTAGCAACCCTCAACCAACCAGACAGCAAAGCTAAGTGAACCAGACACCAGAACCTGAGAAGAAAGGAGAGTCATGGACTTCCTTGAAAGCCATCTCCCACGGGAGAAGCAGCTTGCTTGCTCATGCTCTCTCCTGCTCTCCCCTCACCCCTCTCCTCTCCCTCTCCCCAACCCCTCTCTCTGGATTTTTTCCAGCCCACCCCCCCCAAACATGGCTTCTCTGTGTAGTCTAGAACTGGCTCTGTAAGCCAGGCCGACCTCAAACTCAGACTCTGCCTACCAAATGCTGGGATTAAAGGTGTGGTAAAGGCCACCACCCAGAAGAGAAGCGGCCTTCTGACCCCATGGTGGACCCAAGTTGCTCATCAGGGTGAAGACTTGGGAACAGCCAAGGCTTCTAATAAGTACAGCAGAGGCAGACAGACCATCAGGGGCACAGTCCAACACACACCAGAGCACTCAAATATGCAGACCCCCAACAATACAAGAAGGAGCTTCAGTGGAACCCTAAAAGCCCAGTCTCTAAGGCTGGCAGGGAGGGGAGTCGTGGCAACTAGAAATGCCAGCAAGCCGACCATGTCTGGGGCCTTCTATCTCACTGATGGACATACCTCTGCAATGCTCACAAGCATGTAGGTCAGAGGCATCCCTTCCTTCCTTTTTTATTTTAGCTCAAGACAGTTTCACTCTACAGCTCAGGCTGGTCTGGAACTCACTAAGCTCAGGCTGGCTGATCCTATGATCTACCTCTTGTTGGGTCACATGTTTTGACTGGTAAACCAGTGGACACTATAGTACTCTATAGGGATGAGAGTCCCTCCTATGCAGATCCCTAGCCCCAGGCCTAAGGGAACACCCCAATCAAACATCACCTTCTGTGGTTGGGAAAGGCCAAATGGTCAAGGGCCTGTTGCTAAGAGCTTTTGAATAAGGACAGTGATCTTGCAGAAGGAAGGTTGTGGTACCCAGGGCCGACTTTCATACAGAAGAACTCTGGATCCCCTCGCTTAGACCTCCAGGCTCCATTCTGTACTTCAGGAAGCAGGCTTGGGTTAAGGTGAGCTTCTCAGGACTGAGCCTGTGCCGTGGACGCGTTTGCGGAAACCCTTACTGGAGAGGCACGTGCTTCTTATCTTTTAGGGACTTGTACTGCACAGTCCATGAATCAGAGTGTCTGGAGCCTGATGGCATGATGCAAGAAGCAGAAGACAAATGGAGGCCTGGACAAATCAGACTTCCCACCAGCAACAGTGAGACCTAAGGACCACATCCTTCTAAAAGCTGAGGCAGGGAACCATGGCCTCAGGTAGGCTTAGCTAGGACTGGAGCTAAAGAAGAATACCAAAGAGACTTCAGGGCCTTTCTTTCTTTCTTTTCTTTTCTTTTTTCAAGACAGGGTTTCTCTGTGTAGCCCTGGCTGTCCTGGAACTCACTCTGTAGACCAGGCTGGCCTCGAACTCAGAAATCCGCCTGTCTCTGCCTCCTGAGTGCTGGGATTAAAGGTGTGTGCCACCACACCCGGCCTTTAAGGGCATTTCTAACCCACAAAATCTCCCCTGAGCCCCACCTGCCTCCAGAAAAGGCATGAGGGGCTTCAGGGTGCCTTAGGGTTGCTCTGTGGTTGAGGTACAGATAGATGGTCCTGCGAATTTGGTGCCCATGGGTCTGGAAACCAGTCCCCTAGATACCAGTCCAAAGAGGTGCACACATAGGATGGCAGAGCCTCACACAGTAAAGCAGCTAGCTGGTGGGGCATGGCATTGACCACCCAGCCCCACTGACAGCCAATGAATGCCAGACAGCTCTTTACTGCAGCAACCCCCAGGGGCCACCCTCCTGCCTGTTGCTGATCCTGACAAAGCCGGGACACAGAAGCTGTATGTAAGCCTTCTAAGGCCTGGCCTTCAGAAGCTACAGAGTGTCACTGACACTCACAGCAACTGCTTCAGCAGGCACGACAGAGATGGAGCCAGTATGTCATGGGCAAAACAAGGGTTAAGCCCTCACTGAGGCCCACCTGCCCACGCCTGCTACTCTGCAGAGTCTGACTTCTCAAGAGCCCTGGAATCCCCTTACTTGGGCCTCCAGGACAGCACAAGACTCATCTACCGTGGGCAAGACCTCAGGCAAGTGTGTGTGAAAGTCCATCTGAGGAGGTATTGGCCTCAAGAGGATGTGAAACCACCCAATGTGGAAACTGAGACAGACCACAGAGGCCCACAACAAATACCAGAGGAAACCTGTAGCAAGTCTCTACTGAGATTACGGAGGAACACCTGAATGCTGCAGGGGGCCACCCAGAAAGTGTGGAGCCAATTCATACCTTACACTGATGACAGCCTCCTCACCACACCAAGAAAAGGCAAGAAAGGCTTAAAGTCCACTCCCCATTCACTCTCCCTACAAACCCATGCAGGACAGAGGACAGGAAGGGAAGGCCTTAACCCTGCAGGTTTCCCAGTCTCACTGCATGGCTTCAGGCAGGCCACTCCCCAATCCCCAGGCTGAAGAATAAAAGCAGAAATCCAGCCTTTAAGTCCAAAGGACAAGTCAGCAAAGGTGAGAGGCCAAGGCTCAGGGGCCCTGGACAGATACTGAGGGGGTAGGAGGAACCTGCAATTTTATCACCACGAAAAACACCCAAAAAGTTCAATGTAACTTTAGAGCCTTCTCTTGTCAACCTACAAGCTGTGGGGCTCAGGTCTCCCCACTCACGCCAAGCAAGCACTACTGGACAGAAGGGACATGAGGGCCAGCACCTACTACATACAACCCAGCCTTCAGGCTTGACAAAGGTCAGCTCCACAGCTACTCACGCCAGCACACAGTACCTTTCCCTATGCTAACCCTGGGCCAGCCCAGCCCCTGGGCAGTTGCCAGACTTTGGAAACAGATTTGCCTGGGAAGCCTTTCTTGGGACCCAGGGAAGAAGCCTCTACTCTGAGCTTCAAGGCAAGCTGTGAGGGCTATCTCCCCGGGAAGGGAAGGCTGCCCTGGTCAGGTGTGTGGGAGTCAGGAAGGAGCAGGGCCATTCCACCTCCCAGAGACTCCAGAAGGTCTAAGTGGTGGAGAGGCAGGGGCCATGGTCAGGGACTTACAGCTGGGGACATTTGAGCTCTGCAAAAAGTGGCCCCGGGGCATGTTCAGGGAGGAAGCAGCACAGACGGGGTTGATGTGGCTGCATGGGTCATCAGAATAGAAAGAAAGCAATATGGGGTATGCCCACATCTTAATAGGGGACTCAAAAGAGTAGGGCCTTAGCCAGCCACCTGCTGCTCCACCAGCCTCAAGATGCCTTAAAGAGGATTTCTCACTCAGGAGACAGAGGCAGAGGCAGGAGGCAGCCTGGACTACATAGAAAGTTCTAGGGCAGCTAGGGCTCTGTATAGTCAGTCTCCATCGCTACCCACAAAAAGAGGCTGTTTTTTTGTGATAAGCAAGAGCCATACTTAAGTTCACCATATCTCCATGCCTAGTCTTCTCATTCCCCTGGAGTCAACATAGAGCTGGGGAACCCTATATTGAAGGGTCCCTCCTTACACCGGCTGTCTGAGTCCCTGGAACCCTAGTAGTCCAAGTTTAGCCCCAGGTCCTTGCTGTTCTGCTCATCCCAATACATTGGTGGACATCCCATGAACTCCACCCCTAAGGTAGGCAAGGAGCCACTCAGATGTGGACAACAGAGACCTATTGTGGCCCAGGCAGGAGGAGCCAGAGCCAGGCTCCAACAGAACCATCTACCTAGATTCACCACTGTCCCCATGAATGCTCCACAATGCTGCAGGCTGCTGCCTTCACACTGGCACACCTACCAGCTAAGTGTCCTGGGAAGGGTCACCCTAGTGTTGGCCCTCCAAGCCTGGGGAAACAGATCTGTTAAGGCTGGGCCAGCTTCTGTGACAGACAGAGCCAACTGTTCATTACAGTGAGGCCTGGAGAAGAACATGGTTTGGAGTCTCAAGGCAGACAGGGGCCTAAATGGGGCCTCCCTGGCCACTGTGGACTCTCCTGAGTGGAACTGCCTGACCTTCACTGCTAGGGAGCCCTAGCCAGCACACCAAGCTCACCCTGGTCATATCACACCTGCTTCTAACAGCTGCCTGGCTCTGTCTGGCAGGAGACTCAATTCTGAAAGAACACACCCCACCCCAGGAAGGGTCAGCTCTGTTGAACCCATGGCTGTCCTATGGAAAGGCACATAAGGCTCAGTGGCTGCAGCTGTCACCAATCACCACACCTCTGACTTCCAACTGTCACCATAGCCCCAGGCTCTTAGGCCTTGGTGCTTCATATCCCAGCAGTCCACCAGAGGAAGCTTCTCTTCGTCTGGAGACTGTGGCCTCCAGAACAGCCTCTGAATCACCACAGCATAGCCACCCTACACTTACACTCTTCTGAGGACATTTAAGCTGCCTGCAGAGGGAAGGTGGATCATGCACCTGGGACTTATAATGAGTCCCAGTACCTTTGCAGGGAGCCCCTGAAGTGGCCCACCATGCACTAAGGCTCAGGAATCCTGATACTACTGAACAGCAGAACACTGCAGAACAAAGCTGGGCAGCAGGCCCACCCAGCACCTGGATGTTGGGTCAAGGAAGAAACACTCTCCTGTTGGGCTGCATGACGAATGGCTAACTCAAGGCCTGATTTACAGGTGTGTCAACCAAAGTCCCCAAGGGTTGCCACCTTGTCTTTTTCACCTCCTCTCTGAACACCTCCAGTGCAAGATCAGGGGCTAGGACAGGAGGGTCAATGCAACTATTCAGAGCCCAGCAGCTCAACTACCACCTCTTCCATCTTCCACCCACCCAGCCAGTCAGCCAGGAGCAAGAGAAGGCCACCGCCTCGATCAGCCCTTATTCCCAAGTGTCTCCCTCATCCAACCTGGAGGCCCTGAGGAACCCCTTTCATTAGACCACACGGGAAGGCAGGCTGAGAAATGTGGTGGTCTGGGAGACCATAAGGACAAGAAATACATGATCAGGTGGTCACAGGGCCAGGAGCCCAGGGGTACTATCCTGCCCTGTTCTCAGACCACTAAAGACAGGCTCCACGCGTTCCAAAACCAGACTGAGGCAGAGCTAAGAATGCTAAGCACCACAAGGGCACCTGCTTCCTGAGTCCTGTGGTCTGCACTGCCCTGGCTCCCGTAACCTGGGGCAGCTCTCCAGAGCTCTATTTAGTGGGTAGCCAGGGGCTGAGTGGTAACCCACCTTACCCTCAGTCTATGAGGCTGCACTATCCAGGGGAGGGCATTACCTGAAGAGCTCAGTCAACTTCTCTTCTCTCTGCCATAACCTACAGGGCAAGCACAGTAGAGACATAGTAAAGCCCAATGGCAGGAGTTGGGTGCCCAATGCAATGCAACCGCACCCAAGCAGATTATCACAGGTAGAACTATACAAGCAGAACTCACACAATGTACATAGGAAGCTGAGGCCAGCCCACACCTAAGACCTGCGGTTTAATGCCTGTGACCCAAATGTCCCTTCCACCTGACTACAGGTCCCACCAGAATCCTCCTCTATATGTCACACACAGTGTCTGGGTATGACTTCTGGAAATGCCCAGACATGGGTCAGGAAGCCCAACTTCCAATGACACTGGAGCTAGTAGCCCCTCCTTCTCCAGTCCTCATCTTGTTAGGATATGATAGCCTCTGTGGGGCTCTGGGCCTTATGGGGGCAAGGAGGCCCTTCCCCAAAATGTATCTCCAGGTCAAGGTCATCAGGCCATATGGAGACGCAGAGACCAGAGCCAACAGTACTGAACTGCCAGAACCAGAGCCTGAGCCACGTACACAGCATGGACCCAGATCTACTTCAACCCAGAGGCCTACAAAGAGACTACCAACTTGTGAGCACCCACAATGGGGCACTTTCCCCTGCAATAGAACCCACCAACACTAAGACAGCTGGGTGTCCCATAGCGCAGCAGTAACCACAAATAGACGAGAGGGTACCACATGTCAAAATGTACTGCAAACAGCAGCCCCCAGGTGCAGGGGATAGCTTTGTAAGGACGCCACAAGCTTCAAGGCTGTCCCCTGGGAAGGAGTACTGCTTTCTTAACTTCCTATTACCTTCTGAATTGTGGAGGTCTCCACTGGATCCTGTTTTCCCACTCATAGTTCCCCGCGGCTCTTCCTTCTAAGGTGAGATCTGGATAACCAGCACTTATCTGAACAGTGGGTAACACTTGTGACCTTGGGCCACCCTCCCCTGGGAAGGCTGTGACACAGTAAACCAGGAAGTGGACAAGGTAACCCTGAGAGCCCCTGGGGGCACAGCTCCAGGCTTACAGAAGCCGGAGTAGAGGCAAGCCAGGCAGGGCCTTTCCTTTCAGCACTCCCCCCCATTTTCACCATCTAAGGGAGGGAGGACACTTTTACAAGCTCCATCCCTCATTCAAAGCTCATTTCCAAAACAGGATACTGCACTGTGGAAAGAAAGCAGTTACTCTTTGTGAAAGTAAACCTGGCATCTCCTAAAAGTAAAATAAATAAAGTAAATAGATATATAGGTAGGGAAATGAACGAACTGGCACACCCCCTGGTCATCCACCCTACAAAAGCTTTTTAATGCCTTTCTCCTGAATTCCCCGGATGTGGGGCTAGGTCTGGATCGCCACAGATTCCTGGTGTCTTGCTAAAGCAGTGGACCCGGAGTTTATAAGCAAGGTCAGGAAGAAATTACCCCCACCTCCTGAACTGTCAAGCTTGTACCTCACCTCTCATGATCTACAGCCAACAGTGCACATCAAGGCCTCCAACAGAACAAACAGCAAACAGGCCTCTATTTGCGAATGAGAGGCCACACTCAGGGCCACTCAAAAAAGGTCACTGGGGCTTGGGGCTTGATCCTTGGAGTCCTTCCTTTCCTGGACCCTGGAAAGCCTGTGAGAAACTCACTTCAAGCAGCACAGCAGAGATCTCAGATCTCTTCAGGGGCACCCCCACCCCCAGTAATGCACACCACTAAGAAAGTGCAAAACAAAAGGGGGGGGGGATGGACGACACAACAACCAGCTTGTCCTCATGGGTTAAGGGGGACAGGACCTGAGCCCTTCAATTCCTTCACTCATTTCTCTTCCTGCACCCAGTCCCATGTTAGCCACTGAAGAACACAAGAATGACCTCAGAGACACAAACTTATACAGTTAAGAAGTTTAAGGTAGAGAAACAACAGCTGTGCACTTATTTCTGGCAGAAAGCTCTTAATCAAAATTGCAAAGGGCAGAGCCTTAAAATTGAGCCCTAAAGTATGAACTCACAAAAGGTATGCCCCGGCTCCCAGTGAGCCCCCTTCCCGCTCCTTACCGCCCCCCCCCCGCCGCCCCAGGGCAAGAAGACTGTTTATGGCTTCCTCGTTAGCCCTGCCCCCGTCGCAGCAACTGGTGGAGAGAACTTCCCCAAGCCGCCAGGATTTTTCACCGGGAATCCTCAAGAACCTTACATACGAGAGGCTTTGGGGTGCGCATTCCTCACCCAACTAGCTTGCGTGTTATACACGAAGTAAGAAAAAGACGTGCACCCCACCCCTTCCACCTCAATCCGAATCGACCTCGCCCGGATTAAGTACTCGTTTAGGCTGATTTCAAAACATGAACTGGGTTTCCTCCTGGCCTGGCTGCAATAATCCAGTAACTCGTAAGCGCGCAAAGTCGTCTCCCGGGCCATAACTCTGCAAATGCAGCCGCCGCCCCCCAAGCCACGCCGCGGCTGCCCCACTTGCAAGGCTCCAGCGGTGTCCAGGCCCAGCCTGGCCTGCCCTGCGACGATCCGCCCTAAGTGGCGCCGGAGCGACCCTGGGCACACCGCGCGCACCTTCCCGCGCCGCGCATCCTCCAGGCAGTCCCCTTCGGAAGATGGCGGGCAGAGGAAAAGGGGAAAGGAAAAAAAAATCCCTTCCGTGAGGGAGGGCTGGCGCAGAGAGCGCGGGCTGTGCCAAGTCCAGGCTGGGCGCTCCGACCAAGGCGACGCCTCCCAGTCCGGCCCGAGGCGACCGGCAAGCCGCGGGCGCACAGCGCAAGGCGGAGGGCAGCGGAGCCCGCGCAGTCGCTGCGACCCCGGGCAGGCGGCCGCCCCGCTTTGTTGCATCGCGGCCGCGCACAAAGGCGGCGGCCCCGGGCTCCGGGCTTCGAGACGCGCGGGAGGCCTGCACCATGCGTTCCGGGCCGTGTTCTCTCAGCCAAGTCCGCCGCCGCCACCGCCACCGCCGCCGCCGCCCAGAGTGTACAAGGAAACGAGAAAAAGGCGTACTTGGCCTAGGCGGCTCCAGCGCCGTCTGCTCCCGGCCCGCGCGGCCGGCTCCTCTTTGGCTCGCCGGCCCCGGCAGCATAATAGACGCGCCGGAGCTGTACAGGGCTCATGCGCTACGCCGCGGCGCCTGGCGGGAGTCGTAGTCCGCGCCCGGGCTCGCGCCAGGGCCGCCCAGGGGAGGCCGAGGCGCACGGACTACATGTCCCGGCCCCGCCGGCGCCACGCCGTGCCCCGCCCCGCGCGCCCCCGGCCGCCCGCCCGGCCGCCCTGGCCGCCAGCGGGCCCGGCCTAGGGGCGCGTGGGGGCGGGGCTGGGAGGTTGCCCGCCAGGACCCGAGGCGACGCTGGAACCTTGGCCCGCCCGCGCGCCTTCACTTTAGCGTTCTCAGCCACACGCAGGGAATAAGAACTGGTGGGCGGATTTCCAGAAGCCTAGGAAAACGTGGGAAAGGCGGGAACGCAGTTAGCACCCTGGGGTCACTACCCGGGTACCCCGAGGCCTCCCTCAAACCCCGAATGCTCACAAGCAGGGAGGCGCGCACCGGCCCCAGCCCATGTTTGTAAACAAACCGCGCGCCTAATTAGCCTGGCGAGGGCGCGCGCAGGGCGGTCCTTGCCAGGGAGGAGTCGCGATCAATCCCGCCCCAAAATCCTGGGGCGGGTTGAAGACCTGGGGACTCCGTAAGAGACCTGGCTGGTGGTGCCGGAAAAAGGCGGATTCTCCAAAGCTAGACACCAGTAAGGGATGCTTCAGGCTGTGCCAGCCAACTTTCCCTCTCTGGAGTCTCAGTGTGTCCCCATGTGCCTATGGAAAGACAGGAATGAGATTAAGTCCCGCCCTTTTTCTGCGTTTTGAAAGGGTTAGGACGGGGTCACACTTCAGATCTTGGTTTTGGTGAAAATTACAATGGTGCCTACGTTAGTCAGTTTTTATCCAGTTGTAATTTAAGGTGGGTGTGTGATAGACCCCAACAAAAACGTTACAAACAAAACAAGTTTTTCCATCAGTGCCCGCTGAACCTGCCTGCCAATGCAGGGTTCCAATTCTGCTGTGAGCTGGACCTATTCCAAGATCCTGGTGTCACTGAGTTTATTTCTGGCTGAGCGGGCACTTTGCTGCATGCAAGAAATGCACAGGTGGTTATGGTATTAAATACCAGACACACACACACACACACACACACACACACACGTACACACACACATACACACACATACACAACGAATATGTTCTGTACCTGAAAATGAAAAAGGCTCAAGAAGGCAAAGTGACATCCTTGGTCTCAGAGGTCCCAAGCTCCAAGCCCAGGGTCCTTGGAAGAGATTTGAGGACAAGCTGGAGCCTCTCCAGGCTCTTCTTGTCTCCTCTTTGGTCTACAGCATGGGTGCTTCTCACACCCTGGGGCGAGGTGGCCACTGCAAGGAAGCCCTGCTGTTTAGTCGCAGACTGAACACAGGGTAGGAGAGCAAGACCTGGGAGGCTCTAAGTTAGAGTCCTTAAACTCTTGAACCCAGGCTCCCCAGCAAAGCCATGACTGGGAGCTTGCAGAACTGCAGTCACCTTGCAGGTTCTATTATCATTCCTGCCATCTGGGTCTCACCTTTCTGGACACACTGAGCACTCTGGCTACTAGGACAAGGGACTTGCCAGTTAACTTTTTAAACAAAACCCAGAAAACTCTGTGTGTGTGTGTGAGTGTGTGTGTAACTATGTATGTGTGTGTGTAACTATGTACATGTGTGTAACTATGTGTTTGTAACAGTGTGTGTAACTGTGTGTGTGACTGTGCATGTGTGCGTAACTGTGTATGTGTGTAACTATGTGTGTGTAACTGTGTATGTGTATATAACTGTGTGTGTAACAGTGTATGTGTGTGTAACTGTAACTGTGTATAACTGTGTACATGTGCGTAACTATGTGTGTGTAACTGTGTGTAATTAGGTGTGTGTATAACTGTGTATGTGTATGTAACTGTGTGTGTAACTGTGTATTGTGTAACTGTGTGTGTAACAGTGTATGTGTGTGTAACTATGTATAACTATGTGTGTAACTGTGTATGTGTGTGTAACAGTGCATGTGTGTGTAACAGTGTATGTGTGTGTAACTATGTATAACTGTGTGTGTGTGTAACTGTGTATGTGTATGTAACTGTATGTGTACCTGTGTATGTAACTTTGTGTGTCTAACTGTATGTGTGTAACTGTATGTGTGTCTAACTATGTGTGTAACTGTATGTGTGTGTGTGTAACTGTGTATGTGTGTGTGTACATGTGGCACAGAGCACATGTGGAAATTAGAGGACAGTGTGAGAGCCAGCACTCCCCTTCTACCACATAAGACTCGAACTGGAATCACCAGGCTCAGACACAAGTTCCTCAACTGCCTGAGGCATCTCTCACAGGCTTAGTGACTCACCAGTTTAAAAGACCCCTTGGGGCTGAAGAGGTGGCAGTGTACTTAGGAGACCCTATTGCTCTTGCAGAGGATCTGGGTTCCATTCCCAGTACCAACCCTCTTGTGAAGTCCATGGGTACCAGGTATGCACACAGCATTATTACATAAACAACTGGTAAAAGTAGAGCACCCACATAATGTGAAGTCAGTCTTTCAAATATATTTTTAAAGATTCTATCATATACCTTCCAAGCCCCCACCCAAAAAGATCTGCACCCAGGCTTGATCTTGTAGGGCAATGGGCATGTGCCAGGCTTCCTGAGGCTGTCTGCCATGTCCGTGCTAGCTTCTGAACTCTCAGTGAGATGCTCCTAGGAGTTCACAAGAATTGGGGTGTCTCCAAGGCCTAGTGTCCCAGAGGCCTTAAGGAAGCACCTCTCCTGGGCCTGTATGTGTCTGTAAGAGACTAAGCTGTGTAAGAGTGCAAAAGAGCTCATCTGAGTTTCCGAGTCCTGAGCTGGCCATTCCCAGAGCAAGGGCTGAGGCCCCTTCCTGGAGTACACGAGCGTGGGGAGGGATTCTAGGTTCCCTGGCTGTCCCCACCAACAACAAAGTTGAGCCTGAAATGTGACCACCTAATCTCACTGGCATGCTTCCTCTTCTGTCAAACCCTCCAGAAGCTGGAAAGTCAGGGCCTACTTTTATACCCTGACAGGCCTGGGGTGCATAGGCCTTTGGCCTGCCTTTGCTTCTCAGCCCCATCTCTCTACCTCGTCCCACTCCTTGGAGCCTTTGTCTACCCTCTTCTGTACCTCTAAGTTCAATAGCTCATGAGACCTAGTAGGTACTCTTTTTTTTTTTTTTTTTTTTTTTGGTTTTTTTCAAGATAGGTTTTCTCTGTATAGCCCTGACTGTCCTGGAGCTCACTTTGTAGACCAGGCTGGTCTCGAACTCAAAAATCAGCCTGCCTCGGCCTCCCGAGTGCTGGGATTAAAGGTGTGCGCCACCACACCCGGCTAGTAGGTACTCTTAACTGTTGGAAGAGTTAATATTCATTTCTGTGCCCTAGCCTCTGCCTGCATACCTTATCCACCCTGCTCATGTCATACTCCATAGGTCCCACATGGCTTCGAAGCCAGGCTCTAGCTTCTGCTCCCTACTTCCAACAGCCTGCCCTTACATTACAGTATCTGGAGAGGAGCTGAGAGCTCCTAACAACTCGGTCATTCCTGGGCAGCTTGAGGTATGCCAGGCACTATGTGAATCTTAGAGCCGTTTTTTGGTTTGGTTTTCTTATTCTTTTTTTTTTTTAAGGTTTATTTATTTATTATATGTAAGTACACTGTAGCTGTCTTCAGACACCCCAGAAGAGATTCAGTTATCATTACAGATGGTTGTGAGCCACCATGTGGTTGCTGGGATTTGAACTCAGGGCCTTCGGAAGAGCAGTCAGTGCTCTTAACCACTGAGCCATCTCTCCAGCCCGGTTTTCTTATTCTTAACATTGATTTTTTTTCTGGCCAGACATTGTGGTGTACGCCTTTGATGTCAGCACTCAGAGGCAGAGGCAGGTAGATCTGAGTTCAAGGCCATCCTGGTCTACAAAGAGAGTTCCAAGACAGCCAGGGCTACACAGAGAAAGCTTATCTCCAAAGAAAAAGAAAGAAAGAAATCTTTGCATCTGTGTGTGGGTGTTTTGCCTGCTTCTGTATATACGTGCGCAGCATGCACATGGCTGGTGCCCAGAGAACTCAGAAGAGAACACCGGATCCCCTAAACTGAAGTTACAGATGGTTGTGAGCCAGCATGTGGGTGCTGGAAACCCAAGCTCAAGCCTCTTCAAGAGCATCAAGTTTTCTTAGCTGCTGAGCCTTCTCTCCAGGGCCCATTGGACCAGTTTTCTGAGGTGGTGATCGCTGTGCCCATGTAACAGTGGAAGCAAACTGCACAGTGAGGTGACATTGGCAGCCTGAGTTGTGGTGGGAGGGAGTGGATTTCATCCGCAAAATCCACTTGCAGTTTGACCTTGAGGAGATAAACTGTCACCAAGAGGAAACAAATGCTGCTTTCACAAAAGGGAGCCCCAAGGGAACTGAGCTGGGAACGGAGCTGTATCACTTTCCCCTTTCCTGTCCCCAAAATAGAAAGCCATTCATACAAACCCAATACCAAAGGTCCTTTCTAACATGGAACCAAGCTCAGCTCAGCCCACGGTATGGGCCTGAAATCCTCTCACTTGGGAAGCTGAGGCAGGAGGATTGCAAGACTTGTCGGGGCTGCAGAGTTCAAGGCCAAATTGCTTGACCTAGTGAGACTTTGTCTCAAAAATAAAAAGAGCCGGGGTAGTGTTGACTCTCAGGAGGCAGAGGCAGGAAGATCTCTGAGTTGGAGGCCAGCCTCGTATACAAAGTGAGTTCCAGGACAGCCAGGGCTACAGAGAGAACCCTATATGAAAACAAACAAACAAACAAACAAACGGAAGGTAGAGAAATGGTTCAGTGGTTGAGAGCACTGTAGCTCTTCCAGAGGACCTGGGTCTCTATCCCAGTGCCCATGTGGCAGCTCACAACTGTCTCATGCCCTCTTCTGGCCTCTGTGGGTACCAGACATCTGCAAGATGAACAGACATACATGCAAACAAAGCACCCATACACCCATACACGGAAAAGAAAAATGAGAAGTGGAAAGCAGGTTGGGAGCTCTGTGGTAGAACACTCGCCTTGTGTGTAAAGGCTCTCCAGGCAGGGCCAGCACAACATACATGTTCACTGGCTACAGGAAAGAGAAGAAAGAATTCAGGGGCTATGACTCTCTTAACCTCTCTGTCCCTTCTCTCCCCATGCCCCTCTCCCCTCCTCTCCAAGTGTTCCTTGCCGCCCCCCACCCCCTGCCTGTCTTTGTCTCTATCCTGCTTCAACTCAACTCCCCTTCTTGTTCCCTAAATTTTCCATAATTAAAAAAAAAAAAAGAGGAAAGAAAGAAAAGAAAGAAGGAAGGAAGGAAGGAAGGAAGGAAGGAAGGAAGGGAGGGAGGGAGGGAGGGAGGAAGAAAGAAAGAAAGAAAGAAAGAAAGGAAGGAAGGAAGGAAGGAAGGAAGGAAGAAAGAAAGAAAGAAAGAAAGAAAGAAAGAAAGAAAGAAAGAAAGAAAGAAAGAAAGAAAGAAAAGAATTCAGGGAAGTACTGAATAAGTTTAGACAGCTGTACTGCTGGTTTTATGTGTCAACTTGACACAGGCTGGGGTTATCACAGAGAAAGGAGTTTCATTTGGGGAAGTGCCTCCATGAGATCCAGCTGTGGGGTATTTTCTCAACTAGTGATCAAGGGGGAAAGGCCCCTTGTAGGTGGGACCATCTCTGGGCTGGTAGTCTTGGTTCTATAAGAGAGCAGGCTGAGCAAGCCAGGGGAAGCAAGCCAGTAAAGAACATCCCTCCATGGCCTCTGCATCAGCTCCTGCTCCCTGACCTGCTTGAGTTCCAGTCCTGACTTCTTTCAGTGATGAACAGCAGTATGGAAATGTAAGCCGAATAAACCCTTTCCTCCCCAACTTGCTTCCTGGTCATGATGTTTGTGCAGGAATAGAAACCCTGACTAAGACAACAGCCAAGGTTGTTACACAGAGAAACCCTGTTTGGGGAGGTGGGGAGGGAAGAAGAGGAAGAGATGGGGAGAGAGACAGAGACAGAGAGATTGCCTGGGTTCAATCTCCAGTACCACACAAAAGACGGGAAAAGTGGATTTCAACTAAAGGTAAATAAACCCCATCTGGGTGGCGAGATGGCTCAGTGGGTAAGAGCACTGACTGCTCTTCCGAAGGTCCTGAGTTCAAATCCCAGCAACCACATGGTGGCTCACAACCACCTATAATGGGATCTGATACCCTCTTCTGGTGTGTCTGAAGTCAGCTACAGTGTACTTACTTATGTATAATATTAAATAAATCTTTGGGCCGGAGCAAGCAGAGCCGACCAGAGTGAGCAGAGGTCCTAAAAATTCAATTCCCAACAACCACATGAAGGCTCACAACCACCTCACATACATTAAAAAAAAAAAAACATACACTATCATATTAACAGGATCACAGAGGTGACCCAATGGGACTTACCCAGACAGTTCTTCAGCATATTAAATGTAACCAATGCCACACTCCATAGTCAAGGAATGAAAGGAATAAAACCTACATAATCAAGTTACAGCTGAACTGTGAACCCCAAAATTCCTGTATTGAAGTCTTAGCCCTTAATACCTCAGATATAAGTAAATTTGAAGATGGGATCTTAAAAGATCTGAATTCGTGAACCAAGCTTTGTGGCATATGCCTTTAATCCCAGCATTCAGGAAGGAAAAGGAGGTGGAAGTCTGTGAGCTCCAGGCCAGTCTGGTCTACACAGGGAGACACTGGAAAAGCAAGCAAGCAAGAAGGGAAGGAAAGGAGAATAGGCCACAGGCTGACAGTCTGGAGAGATGGCTCAGTGCTCAAGATGCACACAGCTCTTGCAGAGAAGCAGAGTCCTGTTCCCATCACTTACCAGGCAACACCCCACCAACTGCGTGTAAGTCTAGCTCCATGCGGAGCTGATGCTTCTGGCCTCCATGTGCATCTGAACTCACATGTACACGCCCACATAAGGCACACGTAGACATAATTAGAAAATAAACAATTTAAAAAGCCATAAAAGAAATACAAAAAGAGGAAGCTATCAGGAACAAAGGATTTGCAAGTCATGCAGATAATAAAATTATATCGTCCGGCCCAGCACCTGAAGTTCTACACTAAAAAGCTTGCTTCCCCCCACCCCGGCCCCCCCAGGCAACTCAGTAAGGACACAGTGTGCTGGAGCTGACTGGAAGTGGTCTATGAGAAAGCCAACCCCAGGAAGCTCCTCTCTAACTGCAATCATATCCACTGCATCAAGTGTATTCAAGAATTTGTTAAACAATCTGAGAGCAAGATCATGAAGCCCTGCCACGGAGGTTCCAGATTGACCTGTTATTCCCAGTGAGTACAGGGGCAGGAGGAAAGAAGAGAAGCAGACACCAATTCATTCCCTGGGGCCTTGAGCAAGGAGGCACAGGGATTTTTATGGAGGATGCAGGAGCTACTCCTTAAGAGAGAACTGCTTTCACAAGAGGAAACAGAAAAGGGGGACGGATCATGGACTATGGAGCAGACACTGCCTCCACCTCCACTCACCCTACCAAGGAGCCAGCCACTCTGGGAGCTCACAGAGGAAAGAGCAGCATCCCCTCTGACATGAAGAGGAGGAGGTAGCCACCTTTGAGCTGGGCGAATTTTTTTTATGTTTTAGGCTACAAGGTTGGGACCAGGAGCTGTCAGGCTCTGAGGACCACTGGAATTTGTTTCAAGAGAAACTGGAGGTCTTGTTTGTTTGTTTGTTTTGTCTTTTGCTTTGTTTTTTTGTTTTGTTTTGTTTTTTTAGACAGGGTTTCTCAATATAGCTCTGGCTGTCCTGGAACTCACTGTGTAGACCCTGTAGGCCTCAAAACTCACTCCCAGCCTTTAAAAGATATATCTTTTTCTTCTCTCTCTCTCTCTCTCAAGACAAGATTTCTCTGTGTAGTTCTTGCTGTGTTGAACTCAAGAGGTCCACTTGCCTCTGCCTCCAACCGCATAGCACAAAAAAAAAAAAAAAATCTTAAAGCTAGGGTTTTGTTTGGCTTTCTCTAAGTGAATTTAACTCTCAGTCAGCATGGCTTGTTGCATCGTCTGTGCTCAGCCAGGTTGTGTTCATGGACTTTGCCACACTCATTTTGAGGACCCCAGGTTCAAAGGTGAAAGCACAGGGGTATATATACCTTGGAATCAGTTATAGGCTTGATGTGGAAAGGAAGGGATTCTACATTAGTGAGATGCTCTCTGTTGAACATAGGAGCAGGGCGGGAGGTGTGTGGAAGGAACCTCTGGGTTCTAGTAAGATCTGTGAGCATGCATGGGTTTATGCTTTTTGGGCTATTATTGTTATTGTTTTATGTGTATGAAGATTTTTTAAAAGATTTATTTACTGTTATATATAAGTACGCTATACCTGTCTTCAGACACACCAGAAGAGGGCGTCAGATCTCATTACAGATGGTTGTGAACCACCATGTGGTTGCTGGGATTTGAACTCAGGACCTTTGGAAGAGCAGTCAGTACTCTTAACCGCTGAACCATCTTACCATCCTGTGTATGAAGTTTCTTGTTTGTTTGTTTGTTTGTTTGTTTGTTTGTTTGTTTTCAGGACAGCTCTGTGTATCCTTGGCTGTTCTGGAATTCTCTGTACAGACAGGTTGGGATCAAACTCAGGGATCTGCCTGCCTCTGCCTCCCTAGCACTGGAATTAAAGGTGTAGGCCACTGTGCCCAGGCCAGCTGAGTATGAGTATTTTGGTCCTCTGGAAAAGCAGCCAGTACTCTTAACCACTGAGCCATCTCTCCAACCCTGTGTTATGGTGTGTGTGTGTGTTGGTATTTGTTTTGTTTTGTTTTTGTTTTTGAGACAGGACTTCATCTGGGCAGATGTGTGGTATGCTTTTGATCCCAGCACTTAGGAGGCAGAGGCAGAAGGATCTGGGTTCAGGCCAGCCTTGGTCTGCAGAGCAAGTCTCAGGGACAGCCAGGGCTACAGAAGAAGACACCTTCTCAAAAACAAACAAACAAACAAACAAAGGAATACCACTAGGTGGCCAGAACCATTGTAAGCATGCTGAGGCTAATGTAAAATCTTTGCTATTTTTTCCTTTAGGCTGGAGATGGGACCCAGAGCCTTGAGCTTACTGGGGAAGCATTCTGCCACTGCGTTAAATCCCCAACCCCAAAGTAGGAAGGCCTTACAACACTAGGAAGATGCAGAATTGACCAAAGGGCTGGTGGCCTGGGTGAGTGGCAGAGGGAGCAGGAGCAGGGCAGCAACTTCCCATCTGGCCTGTAGGTGCAGTGTTCTTAGTCTTAGTGAACAGGCCTGCGTTGGGTTTCAGCCTCCAGTGACAGGTGGATCTTAAAGACCCAAGCATGTCAGTAGGTGTCAACCCAACCATACTAGTGGTTCTATCTGTATTCTAGAAGAATGACATCAGCCACAGGGCTGACAAGTCACCTGCTTATCATGTGACTAACACAAAAAGGGGCTTGTACTTAGCATCCTGTGCTTCAGCCTTTTCATCCAGGCACTTTGTCCTCCTTTGAGGGGTTCTGGGGGTTCTGTCATGATGTGTTGTTCTGTCTCTGTGAACTTCATTCTGAACCCGAGCTTTTTAGCTAGACAGATGGACTGGAAACTGTCCTGAGGTCTTCATTGGAGTAGATTTGTTTGTTTGTTTGTTTGTTTGTTTGTTTTTGTTTTTCAAGACAGGGTTTCTCTGGGCAGCCCTGGCTGTCCTGGAACTAACTCTGTAGACCAGGCTGGCCTCGAACTCAGAAATCCGCCTGCCTCGGCCTCCAAGTGCTGGGATTAAAGGCATGTGCCACCACTGCCCGGCTGGAGTAGAATAATTTGTAATAAACCCCTTTCCCACGAAAGGCAACTGAGAAAACCCACAAACCAGGCAAAAGGAGAAACTGCTGGAATTCTTTGATGGATAATCATATATTTGTGCTTTGCTGCTCCGTTTCCAAAAACTGCTATGGGAGATGCTCTGGATGTCCCTACTCTAGCAAGTGCGTTCTTTCACTGAAGAAGCAACAGTTGGGGCTAGAGCAACGGCTTAAGTGCTCTTACTGCTTAAGAGCACTAGCTGCTGAGCTGGGCTCGGTGGCGCACGCCTCTAATCCCAGCACTCGGGAGGCAGAGGCAATCGGATTTCTGAGTTCAAGGCCAGCCTGGTCTTCAGAGTGAGTTCCAGGGCTACACAGAGAAACCCTGTCTCAAAAAAAAAAAAAAAAGTTTTGTTTTTTTTTTTAAAAAGAAAAGAAACACTTTTCCGAAATAAAATAAATATATGTACAGTGGCCAAACTATAAATTAAAAAATTTCAACATCACGCCAGAGAATGATAGCACATGCCTTTAATCCCAGCACTCAGGCAGAAGGAAACAGATCGTAGTTCAAGGTTAGCCTGGTCTACCAAGTGTGAGTTCCAGGGTAGCCATGGCTACACAGAGAAATCCTGTCTGGAAGAAACAAAATTCAAAATAAAAAATAATTCAGCCGGGCAGTAGTGGCGCATGCCTTTAATCCCAGCACTCGCACTGGGGAGGCAGAGGCAGGCGGATTTCTGAGTTCGAGGCCAGCCTGGTCTACAGAGTGAGTTCCAGGACAGCCAGGGCTACACAGAGAAACTCTGTTTAAAAAAAAAAAATCAATAGCAAAAGATGAGGGACACACACACGCATAATTTTTAACTTAATTTTTTTCTTTGTTGTACATTCCCACAAGTATCTTAGGATGCACATGAGGAGGTCGGAGGACAATCTGTGGGAGCTGGTTCTCCCCATTCATCATGTGGCGTCCAGGGGTGAAACCTGAGGCAGCTGGGCACACTACATCCACGGACAGGGAAGCAGCGAGAGATGAGTTGAGTTGGGCCTCTGTGCTCCCGTTGTTGTTGTTGTTTTTTTTTTTTTTTTTTTTTTGGTTTTTCAAGACAGGGTTTCTCTTTGTAGCCCTGGCTGTCCTAGAACTCACTTTGTAGACCAGGCTGGCCTCGAACTCAGAAATTCCCCTGCCTCTGCCTCCCGAGTGCTGGGATTAAAGGCGTGCGCCACCACGCCCGGCCCGTTCTTGGTTTTATTCAGTCTGTGGACTCTGGTCCCACCCACAGTCAGTGTGGGTCATCCCACCTCAGCTAACCCAGTGTAACCCTTACAGACATGCTTAAAGCTGTCTCTCAGAGGTTGACATCTGGATTTGTGTTTTGGGAAATGATGGATTATTGGGAGGCAGTAGAACTTTTGGTGGTAGGGCCTAGTTGAAGGAAGTATGTCTCCTGGAGGCGGGAGGGAGGGAGAATTGTTCCCCGAGGCTCTTCCTGTCTGTCTGCCATACTCTCCCACTACATTGTTTCTGGCTCATCTTAGGCTCAGTGTGACAGGACTAAGCCAAACAAGTCCCTCCTTCTTGTTTCTCGGGTAGATTGTCATCAGTGAAAGCTTAACTAGTACCTCACCTTCCCTTCCCGAAGCTCACCCACTGCAGATCCCTGCATCCACAGGTGTGGGGCTGTGGCGCGCGTGCGTGTGTGTGTGTGTGTGTGTGTGTGTGTGTGTGTGTGTGTGTGTGCGCGCGCGCGCACGCGCAGGCGCCCCACACACACACACCCATCTCCCCTACCCCATCCACCCCACCCCCACCCCCACTCCTGCTCAAGGACTCTGTGGCCTGCCCTGTGTCTACCTGTCATCCCCAAGTACTTAACACAGGTCTGGCCAGTTGTCACTCAGTGGGCCAGGCTGGAGGGAAAAATATCATAAGTAGCTGAAGCCAGACTTGGGCTAGGGGGCATGGGTGTGGCTTTTGGAGGAGTGGTCACTGACAGCCCTGTTGATCTATGCAGTCTAACCCTGAGGTTCAGCAACACCTCTGCTGGTGTGGAAACCAGTGTTGCTCAAGTTCCTTTAAACCCCAGAGAGTTTGCATTTTCAGAGGTGGGGAAAGGATGTCAGGTTGAGATAAGTAGGGGGTTGAGACAGTTAAGACTCTCACTCACTGTATGCATGTGTAAGTGTGGTATATGTGTGCGTGTGACAGACAAGACTGATAGGCATTTGAGATGCTACCCTTCCTGAGACCCTTGACTAGGCAGAGTTTAGAGGTGTGGAGGTACAGGGAACCTGTATCATAACTGGACCTTCTTCCCTGGGGCTCCATTCTAATACCACCTGCTCTGTTCTCTGCTTCAGTTCTCATCTTATCTCAACAGCAGAGGGAATTTTATGTCTTTCTAACAGTTTGGAGCCCGTCCTCACCCACCCACCTCTTTCTTCCTTTCTTTCTTTTTTTTTTTTTTATAGCTTTTTTTTTTTTTTTTTTTTTTGGTTTTTCGAGACAGGGTTTCTCTGTATAGCCCTGGCTGTCCTGGAACTCACTTTGTAGACCAGGCTGGCCTTGAACTCAGAAGTCCGCCTGCCTCTGCCTCCCAAGTACTGGGATTAAAGGCGTGCACCACCACGCCCAGCCCGGCCCCCCTCTTTTTTTAAAAAAGATTTCTTTATTATTATACATAAGTACACTGTAGCTGTCTTCAGACACACCAGAAAAGGGCATCAGACTCCATTACAGATGGTTGTGAGCCACCATGTGGTTTCTGGGATTTGAACTCAGGACCTTCAGAAGAGCAGTCAGTGCTCTTACCATCTCGCCAGCCTAACCCCCTCTTTTTTGAGACAAGGTCTTGGCTGTCCTGGAACTCACTCTATAGACCAGAACTCACAGAAATCTACCTGCCTCTGCCTCTCATGCACTAGGATCCAAGGCTTGCACTGCCATGATCACTCAGATTTCTTTCTATCCTGTTTTCTTTTCTCTGTCAGCTAGCTAATACTTTCTGGTACTATATTAGATAGAAGCACTTTGTTCCTGATTTTAGGAGAAAAAAAACAAACCAACCTTTGTGTTTTATCCACATTAATCATTGTTATCTGCTGTGCTGAGGGGATTTACCCACACTCCTGATGTTGGGACTGCTTATCAAGAAAGATTGTTGGACAGAGTTGGGAGTGTTGGAGAGATAGCTCAGCAGTTAAGAGCACATACTGCTCTTCCAGAGGACCCAAGATCAGTTCCCAGTTGTTCACAACTGCCTGCGGCTTCAGTTCCAGGGGTGTACTGGCTAGTTTTGTGTCAACTTGACACAGCTGGAGTTATCACAGAGAAAGGAGCTTCAGTTGAGGAAATGCCTCCATGAGATCCAACTGTAAGGCATTTTCTTAATTAGTGATCAAGGGGGAAAGGCCCCTTGTAGGTGGGACCATCTCTGGGCTGGTAGTCTCGGATCTATAAGAGAGCAGGCTGAGCAAGCCAGGGGAAGCAAGCTAGTAAAGAACATCCCTCCATGGCCTCTGCATCAGCTCCTGCTCTCTGACCTGCTTGAGTTCCAGTCCTGACATCCTTGGTGATGAACAGCAGTATGGAAGTGTAAGCCAAATAAACCCTTTCCTCCCCAACTTGCTTCTTGGTCATGATGTTTGTGCAGGAATAGAAACCCTGACTAAGACAAGGGGCAACTGACTGATGACTCTTCTAGCTTCTGTGGATACTGTACTCACGTGTACAAGCTAGTACATGTGTGCGTGCACATAGACACACACACAGACACACAGACACACACACACACAAGATGTTGTTCCTTGCCAAATGCCTTTATGCATGTCCTGGATATTCAACTTAATCTTGAGTTCTGTTCAAGAGGCAGGTGGATTGATCTGCATGTTTTGTGCCAACCTTAACCTTAAGGTCCTACTTCCCTGTGTTTCTGGGATCTGCTTTCAAATCATATCATTTAACTATATAGTATTAAAAGCAAAGATGCACATGAACCACCAGAACTGAAGGGAGTGTTCAGAGATAAAACCACACACTGTCACCTCATTTCCAGTTTAGCCCCTCGAAGATGATGCTAGGAAATTCTGAATGCGATGAATAGAATCTGAACCATACACGAACCATACAGATACGGAAACGATCAAAGGCTGCACTTCTGAAGGTCCTGAGTTCAAATCCCAGCAACCACATCATCTGTAATGGGATCTGATACCCTCTTCTGGTGTGTCTGAAGACAGCTACAGAATATTTACATACAATAAATAAATAAATCTTTGGGCCAGGGGCTGGAGAGATGGCTCAGTGGTTAAGAGCACTGACTGCTCTTCCAAAGGTCCTGAGTTCAATTCCCAGCAACCACATGGTGGCTCACAACCATCTGTAACGAGATCTGGCGCCCTCTTCTGGAGTGTCTGAAGACAGCTACAGTGTACTGAAGACAGCTACAGTGTACTTACATATAATAAATAATAAATAAATCGTAAAAGAAAAAAATCTTTGGGCCAGAATGGTGAGCAGGGGTGGATCGAGAAGGAAAACAAACAAACAAATAAACAAACATGAAACCTGAAACTAAAGCCTCTGAAAACCAGGAACAGCTACATGGCATTGGCCTTAGTGATGATGGTTGATATTACTTGAACTGAAAGCTCATGTTCAGAATCAAAATATATAAGGAGGCCACATCAGCCCTAGAAGCTTCATCTGAACAAAAGAAGCAGCCGACTGACAAGCCAGCTGGCTGGAAGAAGGTATTTGCAATCACTAAGGGATTAATACCCCAATATGAGAGACACCTCTGTGGGCTGGTGAGATGGCTCAGTGGTTAAGAGCACTGACTGCTCTTCCGAAGGTCCTGAGTTCAAATCCCAGCAACCACATGGTGACTCACAACCATCTGTAATGAGATCTGACGCCCTGTTCTGGTGTAACTGAAGACAGCTACAGTGTACTAATGAGTAATAAGAGAGAGAGAGAGAGAGACACCTCTACAATTCACTTGCAAAGAAAGAAAAGGAAACAGAAAGATTTTAAAAGAAAATGAAAGAAAAAGAAATGACCCCCTCCCCCATACACACAAAGATTCAATAATGAGCAAAGAACCGGAATAACATTTTTTTCAGCGATACAAGAACGAACAGCAGGGCAAGAGAGATACTCGGTGGCCGAGAGCACTTGCTGCTCTCTCAGAAGACCATATCGGGTGGGCGGTTGAATCCATGCGTAACTCCAGCTCTTCTCAACTCACAAACACCTTTTTTAAAATGGGCACTAGCGGGTTGGGCAGGCTGTGCTGGCCCACACCTTTAGTCCCAGCAGCACTTGGGAGGCAGGCACAGGTGGATCTCTGAGTTTGAGACCAGCTTAGTCTGTAGAGTTCCAGGCCAGCCAGGAGTACACAGAGAAACCCTGTCTCAAGAAACCAACAAACCAGCCAATAAATAAATAAATGAATCGTGGGCTGTAGCATGGGTGTGAGGTGTGTGCACCTGTCACCCCAGCACTCAGGGGCTGGGGACAGAGGCTCAGAAGTTCAGGAGAGGGAGGATGCCAGCACTTCCAGGTTCCCTCTCTTTACTCTTTTATTCTGAGTTCCCAGGCATGGCGTGGTGCTTCTCTCACACACAGCCAGAATCTGGAGGCACTAGGGGTGTGTGTGTGTGTGTTGCATGTATATCTACCCTACTCTTCCTGCAGGCCAGAGTTTGATAGGAAGCGTCTTCCATTATCACTCTTTTTCCTTTCTCTCTTCTTAGACAAGGCCTTACAGCATAGCCCTGGCTGACCTGAAACTCACTACTAGACCAGGTTGCTCTGGAACTCAAAGAGATCCACCTGCCTCTCTGTTCACCACCACACCCAGGTCTGCTTTAATTTCTTTTCCCTTTTTTTTTTTTTTGGTTTTTTTTGAGACAGGGTTTCTCTGTATAGCCCTGGCTGTCTTGGAACTCACTCTGTAGACCAGGCTGGCCTCGAACTCAGAAATCTGCCTGCCTCTGCCTCCCAAGTGCTGGGATTAAAGGCGTGTGCCACCACTGCCCAGCGCAATTTTTATATTTATGTGTGTGTATGTGTATATGGGTGTGCGTATATGTGTGCGTGTGTGTGCATGCCTGTGTGTATATGTGTGTACATGCATGTGATGTATGCAAGCATGTGTAAGTGGTGTGTGTGTGTGTGTGTGTGTGTGTGTGTATGTGTGTGTGTACCATGGGAAAGTCAAAGGGCAACTTGCAGCAATTACTTTTCTCCTTCCATAATGTAATGTGGGTCTCAGGAGTCAAATGCTGGTCGCTATGCTTGTTAGAAAGCACATTTACCTGCTGAGCTGTTCCTCAGGTCCACTATATCCATTTAAACTGTTATATGTACAAGTATTTTGCCTGTATGGATGTATGTGTCCTCAAAGTGTCTGGGGAAAAAAAAAGCCTTTAATTCCATATGATAGGCAGAGGCAATCCTGTCTGAGTTTGAGGTCAGCCTGGTCTATAAAACAAGTTCCAGACAGCCAGGAATACACAGAGAAACCCTGCCATGAAAAACAAACAAACAAACAAACAACAAAAGAAGCCTAAAATTGTGATAAATTTTGTTTGAAATTTATAGTAAGAAAATGTTGGACTGGGTGTGATGGCAGGCCTTGGTCCCAACTTTGTTGCCAACCAGTGCTCTTGACCTCTGAGCCATCTCTCCAGCCCCAGCTTTGCAGATTCTTAAACAGTTAAACCCTTTCCCAAGACTCAGCAGCCCCAGCGCTATGGTCAGACTCCAGAACAATCACATTGAAATCTGCATAAATGCCCTCCATGCAGAGGTGAGCAGTGTGGCTCTGAACCTGAGCTATTGGAACTGGAAACAAGACACAGGCACACGCAAACAATAATAGTAAGCCTTTACAATAATAGTCCTTCGCTGAGAAGTTGAACAAGCCATGTTACAGCAACCAGGCAGAATCCTCCCCAGCAAGGAAAAACAAGCTTGGAGCATGTGACTGCCTGGGTGAAAGTCAAGGGCTTAACCAGACAGAGCACCAGCACCTAATTCCCAAAGTTAGCAGACCAAACAACTGCCTTTATATGTTACAGGTTGGGCTGGAGGGCTGGGGGGTGGGGGTGGGGCAGATGAGTGTGGCCCCCAACCTTTCCACCTTTCCACTTCCCCTCCATGGGCCTTCACAGTCCACTTGGTAGTGGCTCACATCTACTGGTATCTAAGACTCAGAACTGTATAGCCTCAATGTGTCTTAAGGTTTCTATTGCTGTGCAGAGACACCATGACCACAGCAACTCCTGTAAAGGACAACATTTAGTTGGGTTACAGTTTTTCAATTGGGAAACTAGTTTATAGTTTCAGAGGTTTAGTCCATTATCATCATAGTGGGAAGCATGGTGTGGGCAGGCAAACATGGTGCTGAAGAAATTGAGAGTTCTACATCAGGAACTGCAGGCAGCAGGAAGAGAAAGTCACACTAGGCGTGGCTTGCAAATTTGAAACCTCAAAGCCCACTCACAGGGACTTGCATCTGTCCAACATAGCCCCGCTTCACCCGACAAGGCCATACCTCCTAATAGTGCCACTCCCTATGAGTCTATGGGGGCCATTTTCTTAAGGGGGCCACTCCCTCATTCCATCCCCCAAGCTGCCATAGACCTGTAGCCATATAATAATGCAGAAATGCATTTAGGCCAATTTCAAAAATCTATAGCAGTCTCAAACTTGTTTAAAAATCTAAAGTTCAAAGTCTCTTCTGAGACTCATGGCAATCTCTTTAACTGTAATCCCCTATAAAATCAAAATGAGAAAGCAGATCACATACTTCCAATATGCAGGGGCACAGGATATACATTATCATTCCAAAAGGGAGGTAGAGGAACGGAGTGAGAAAGTACTGGACCAAAGCAAGATGGAAACCCAGCAAACTTCAAACTCTGCAGCTCCATGTCTGATGTCAAAGTGCTCTTTGGATCTCCAACTTTCAGCTTTATTGACACATTTCTTCCTCTCAGGCTGCCTCCACAGGCATCCCATGGCTCTAGCATCTCCAACATCTTGGGGTCTCCAAGGCAACCCAGGCTTCACTTTCACAGCTTCACATAATGACCTTCCTGTCTAGGCCCTGCAGGAACACTCCTGCCACACACCTTTAGTGGTTCCCTTAGTTGTAGGGAGAGGTTCCCATAATCCCTCTCTTCTGTCCTTGAAGCAAGAACCACATGGCTGAAGCTGCCAAGTTCTGGTCCTTGCTGGGGCTGGAACCATGGCCTCTTCGTTCAATCTCGTCTTCATAGCTTTCTGTTTCAATGGTTTCATTCACTTCCTAAAGCTTGGCTGTCCTAGAATTCCCTTTGTAGACCAGGCTGGTCTCAAACTTAGAGATCTGACGTGCTGGGATTAAAGGTGTGTACCAGCACACCCAACCCTAAGCTTTTCTTTAGTTCCTTTTCACAAATTGGAAGCTTAGCTGGTTGGGGTCTTTCCAGGAGGTCACCACTCCCTTCCATCTACTTAAAGTCAGACTTCTCTTCAATCTGTTTATCTCCTTGAACTCAGGACTCCGCTCTAATTCACTGCCTGGTACCCCTTTCCTCTTCAGTCTGTACGTTTTGTATTTTCTTGCTCAGCTCGCTCCATTTCACCATAGGTCTGCATAACAGTAAATACTAAGAACAGGACAGTTGATAACTAGGCTGTTTTGAGATTTACTCTGCCAGGAGGTGGCAGCACACCCCTTTAGTTTCAACACCTAGGAAGCAGAGGCAGGCAGATCTCTGTGAGTCTGAGGCCAGCCTGTTTTACTCAGAGAAACCCTGTCTCAAAAAAACAAAGAGTCCCTCTGCCAATCCAAAACTTTTCAATTTAGCCTCAGACTCTTTTTTGTTTTTTTGTTTTTTTTTTTTTGACAATCCAGATGAGCAGGCAGCAGAAAGAAAAAGTCACACTAGGCCCAGCTTGAGCATTTGAGACCTTAAACCCCACCCACACTGACACACTTCCTCCAACAAGGCCACATCTACTCTAACAAAGCCATACCCCCTAAGAGTGCCATTTCTTATTAGCCTGTGGGAGACTTTTTCTTTCAAACCACCACACAATTCAACTTCAATTTTTTTTTCCTATCACTTAATTTTCAGGCCCCTGTAATTGTTAGGTAAGTGCTTTAAACAGCCATGCTATGCCCCTAACCTGAAGTTTATAATTTAAGAAAAGAGGGGCTGGAGAGATGGCTCACAGGTTAAGAGCACTGACTGCTCTTCCTAGAGGTCCTGAGTTCAATTCCCAGCAACCACATGGTGGCTCACAACCATCTGTAATGGGATCAGATGCCCTCTTCTGGTGTGTCTGAAGACAGCTACAGTGTACTCATACATAAAATAAATAGAGAAAAGAAGTGTGTGTGTGTGTGTGTGTGTGTGTGTGTGTGTGTGTGTGAAGTAACCCTTTTGAATGTTTCCTGGTGTGTCGGTATATCAGTGTTTTTGTAATTGTTGTTGTTTTTGAGACAGCGCCTCTTTACGTTGTCCTGGTTTACATGGTGGTGGGATGGAGTGCAAGCTAGGAAAGTACTTCCAACTAAGTCATGTCCCCAATCCATGGTGTCCTGGATTGTCCTACAGGAAACCTTGCAGGGAGGTAAACTCAACATAGCTTCAGGAAGTCCCTGAAATGGACAAGATTCACTAGGTCCCTCTCTCCTAGAGTAAGCAGTAAAGACTGACTTTCAGACAGGCCAAGCTGCAAAGAAGAGCCTGAGACCAGACCAGTTTCCTAGAAGATGCAAGAAATTCAGGGCTAAAGAATAGACCCAGACGGGTCCAGGCACAGCCAAACCCACCCTGTAGCTAAGAATGTCCTGCCATAAAAGATAAAAAAGAGAATGCAGGAACTAGCCAAGGCTATCAGGACAGACCAAATGGCCATCTGGCAGGATGGCGCCTCCCGGGCGGCGCCTCCCTATAGCCCCCCATAAATCATACATTGACCAGGTGTCCTGCTGACCTCGAGAAGTCCCAAGCCCTTGTGCCTCCCTACACCTTAGCCTGCACGTATTACCCTGTTAATTTGTAATCACCCCGCCGACATTTAAATAACCCAATCATGTGTAACCATGAACATTCTTTTGGCTCCCCCCTTTTGGTTTGTGCTTTTTGCCTTTATAAGCCTGTAAAAAGTTTGGGCCGGGGTCAAACTCCCCTGCCCCCTGTGCGGTGCATGACTTTCAACCCCAGCATGCTGGCTTGAGCGCTCCTTTGTTGTTTGTGTGTTTGTGTGCCATTAAAACCTTGTGTAGTTACAGCAAGTTCAGTCTCAGCGTCCTACTGGGTGCGCGCCTCCCCGAGGAGGAACTCCCTGTGGGGGTCTTTCATGTGGTGCATTGGCCGGGAAGTGCGCGACCACCCAGGGGTCCTAGACCCACTTGGAGGTAAGGCCCTCTGTCTTGTCTTGGTTTTGTGTCTATATTCTGTCTGAAAATCTGGTGCGATCACAGTTTTGGTTTTGCGAATGCTCTTATGAGGCCGCGCTCCGAGAGGGAGAGCAGAGTGGATAAGGACAGATGTGTCTAGGTGTCCACCGTTCGTTCACCCTGGGAAATGTTCCGGGAAGATAGGGGGAGGGCCAGGGACGGCTGGTGGACCCCCGCGGGAAAAGTCAGGAGATAAGTTTTCTCCTTGATGATCTGTTTCTGAGGCCTGTTAATAGGCCGTCTGATTCCTTTCAGGAATTCTGGTTGACTTGGAGTCGGCGACTGGTTTTGTTTTTGAGTCTTGTAGTCTTTGTAATCATTTTTATCGTGTGTGTGACAGAGCTTGACATGGGACAGACTGTGACGACCCCACTAACACTGACTCAGAACCATTGGACAGATGTTAAGACTAGGGCCCACAATCTTTCCGTCGAGGTCAAGAAGGGACCTTGGCAAACTTTTTGCTCCTCTAAATGGCCAACTTTCGGTGTGGGTTGGCCTTCGCAGGGAACTTTTAGCCTGCCTGTTATTCTCGGTGTCAAGCGAGTTATTTTTCAGACCGCAGGAGGGCATTCTGATCAGGTACCATATATCATCGTGTAGCAGGACCTGGTACAAAATCCGCCACCCTGGCTGCGTCCCTGGACTTCAGGAGCCGAGGCAGCGACAGTGGCTGTAGCCACAAAACCGAAAATGACGCCTCTGGGTCCGCCAGAGCCCGTTCCATTGGCCCCCCTGCGGATCTATTCTGAAATTGACAATGCCTTTTTCCTTGACTCCTTCCCACCCCCTTACCCCCAACCAACTTCTCATCCTGATCCCTCACAGCCGCCTGCCCCAGCAGACCCCTGAGTGGCCTCTGAGACAGGACCAGCGGGAGGGACTCGTAGCCGCAGGGGCTGGCCGTAGCCCAGAGGGAAGTGAATCTAGACCAGATTCCACTGTTGCTTTGCCTTTAAGAGCTTATGTAGGAGGACCTACTCCTGCCCCTGGGCAGTTAGTTCCATTGCAGTACTGGCCGTTTTCATCGGCCGATATGTATAACTAGAAGACCAATCACCCCTCTTTTTCAGAGAATCCCTCAGGATTAACAGGAATCCTTGAGTCCCTAATGTTCTCCCACCAGCCCACTTGGGATGACTGCCAGCAACTTTTGCAGGTCCTCTTTACAACTGAAGAGAGAGAGAGGATCCTGCTAGAAGCCAGAAAAAATGTCCCAGGACCAGATGGGATCCCCACTAATCTCCCCGACCTTATAGATGCAGCTTTCCCCTTGGCCCGTCCTGCCTGGGACTTCAATACTGCGGAAGGTAGGGAGCATCTCACAGTCTACCGCCGGACTCTAGTGGCGGGGATAAAGGGGGCCGCACGGCGACCCACCAATTTGGCCAAGGTAAGAGAAGTCCTTTAGGGTTCAATGGAGCCGCCCTCTGTTTTCTTAGAACGACTAATGGAGGCTTATAGGAGATATACCTTGTTTGATCCCTCTTCGGAGGGACAGCAGGCAGCTGTAGCCATGGCTTTCATTGGTCAGTCTGCCTCTGATATTAAGAGAAAGCTACAGAGGTTAGAGGGGCTCCAAGATTATACTTTGCAGGATTTAGTAAAAGAAGCTGAGAAAGTGTATCACAAGAGAGAGACTAAGGAAGAAAAGCAAGAGAGAGAAAAGAAAGAGGCAGAAGAAAGAGAAAACCGGCGTGAACGCCGGCAGGAAAGGAACTTGACTAAGATTTTGGCCGCAGTGGTAGGTGGAGAAAGGTCAGAGAAGGGACAGTCAGGGTACCTGGGCAACAGGGCAAGAAGACCCCCAGGAGAACAGAGACCGCCACTTGAGAAAGACCAATGCGTATACTGCAAGGAAAAAGGACATTGGGCCAGAGACTGCCCAAAGAAGAAGTGGAGGGGCCCCAAAGTATTGGTCCTTGAAGAAGACTAGGGAAGTCGGGGCTCGGTCCCCCTCCCCGAGCCTAGGGTAACTCTCTCTGTGGAGGGGACCCCCGTTAATTTTCTAATAGACACAGGAGCTGAACATTCAGTCTTGACTGAACCTTTAGGACAATTAGGATCAAAGAAGACTTTAGTTATGGGAGCCACTGGTAGCAAGCTTTATCCCTGGACAACCAAAAGGATTTTAGAAGTAGGAAAAATAAAGTGACTCATTCTTTTCATGCCCGTTTCAGTCAGGCAGTACCCCATGAGCCAAGGGACTAAAGAAGGCATTTGACCACATATCAGAGACTGCTACAACAGGGTATATTGGTCCCATGCCAGTCCCCTTGGAATACCCCCCTCCTGCCGGTGCGTAAACCTGGGACAAACGACTATTGGCTTGTCCAGGACTTAAGAGAAGTCAATAAGCGGGTACAGGACATTCACCCAACCATGCCCAACCCTTACAACTTGCTGAGTTCCTTATCACCTGAACCATCCTGGTACACCGTCCTGGATTTAAAAGATGCCTTTTTCTGTCTCAGATTACACCCGAGCAGTCAACCTCTGTTCGCTTTTGAGTGGCAAGACCCTGAAGGAGGATATACGGGTCAGCTAACCTGGACTAGGCTGCCACAGGGGTTCAAAAATTCACCCACTCTTTTTGATGAAGCGCTCCACCGTGACCTTGCGCCTTTCAGGGCACAAAACCCCCAAATTTCTCTCCTGGAGTATGTAGATGACTTACTCCTTGCAGCTTCAACCCAGGAACTGTGCCTCAACGGGACCAAAAAGCTTCTAAATGAACTAGGTGAGTTGGGGTACTGGGTATCCGCTAAGAAAGCTCAGCTATAAGCCGGGCGTGGTGGCACACGCCTTTAATCCCAGCACTCGGGAGGCAGAGGCAGGCGGATTTCTGAGTTTGAGGCCAGCCTGGTCTACAAAGTGAGTTCCAGGACAGCCAGGGCTATACAGAGAAACCCTGTCTCGAAAAACCAAAAAAAAAAAAAAAAAAAAAGAAAGAAAAAAAACAAGAAAGAAAGCTCAGCTATGCCATACGGAGGTGACCTACCTAGGATACACCCTCTGAGAAGGAAAGCGGTGGCTCACCGAAGCTCGAAAGAAGACTGTGATGCAGATCCCAACCCCCACCACTCTGCGACAAGTACGTGAGTTTCTGGGAACGGCGGGCTTTTACAGACTCTGGATACCAGGGTTCGAGACGTTGGCGGCCCCTCTGTACCCACTCACTAAAGAAAAAGTCCTGTTCACCTGGACAGAGGAACACCAAAAAGCCTTTAATAGCATAAAGGCTGCTCTGCTTGCAGCCCCAGCTTTGGCCCTGCCAGATTTGACTAAGCCTTTCACCCTATACGTTGATGAGCGGACTGGAGTAGCCCGCCGAGTCCTGACTCAGACTCTGGGGCCCTGGATGTGGCCGGTGGCCTACCTGTCAAAAAAATTGGACCTAGTTGCCAATGGATGGCCCTCTTGCCTAAAAGCCATCGCTGCGGTAGCCCTACTTGTTAAAGACGCTGACAAGCTTACCCTGGGTCAGCATGTGACTATAATTGCTCCCCATGCGTTAGAGAGTATTGTACGACAGCCCCCTGACCATTGGATGACTAATGCCGGGATGACCCACTACCAGAGCCTGTTGCTAAATGACCGAGTGACTTTTGCCCCACCTGCCATCCTCAATCCTGCCACCCTCCTCCCCCTGATGGATGACTCCCCCCCCCCCCCCCCCCCGTACACCAATGTGCTGATGTCCTGGCTGAAGAAACTGGAACGAGAAAGGATCTGACTGATCGACCTTGGCCAGATGTGCCTGACTGGTACACAGATGGTAGCAGCTTTGTGGTGGAGAGAAAAAGAAGAGCAGGAGCGGCAGTGGTGGACAGAAAACAGGTAATTTGGGCAAGTAGCCTTCCAGAAGGAACTTCGGCTCAGAAGGCTGAGCTCCTGGCGCTAACTCAAGCTCTGCGGCTGGCAGAAGGTAAGGTGATCAACATTTACACTGATAGCTGCTATGCTTTCGCCACAGCCCACATTCATGGGGCCATCTATAGACAAAGGGGGCTACTTACTTCGGCAGGCAAGGACATCAAAAATAAAGAAGAAATCTTTGCCCTCCTAGAGGCTATACACATGCCCAAGAAAGTGGCCATCGTCCACTGCCCTGGCCATCAAAAGGGGCAAAGTCCTGTAGCCCAGGGAAATCAGATGGCAGATTGGGCGGCCAAACAGGTGGCACAAGGCATCCCTGCGCTGCCTGTAGAGACTATAGAAGAACCAAAAGGAACCCCAGAGATCAGTTTTGAATACACCTCCAAAGATTATGAGATGATTGAAGATCTTGAAGAACAAGGGAAGTCCAAAGGATTTAGCTACCATGGGATTGCAAGAACAAAAGAAGAAAAAATTATTTTGCCCTATCGAGAAGGAAAGGCGTATGTAAAGTGCATCCATCACCTGACACATCTGGGGGCAAAGAAATTGTGTGATTTAATCCAGTCCTCAAACTATTATGTGCTCAGGCTACGTCCCGTAGCCGAACAAGTAACTAAATCCTGCAAAGCGTGTGCCCTAACTAATGCTGCACGCCCCTTTAATGAACAAGGAAAACGACAATGGGGGGGGGGGGGATAGACCCGGAGTTTACTGGGAAGTAGACTTTACTGAGATCAAACCAGGAAAATATGGTAATAAATATTTACTAGTTTTCATAGACACCTTCTCAGGATGGGTAGAAGCCTTCCCCACCAAGTCTGAAACTGCTCAGGTGGTGACCAAGAAGATCCTTGAAGAGATCCTAACCCGGTTTGGGATCCCCAGGGTAATTGGCTCGGATAACGGGCCCGCATTCGTTGCCCAGGTAAGTCAGGAATTGGCCACACAATTGGGGACTAATTGGAAGTTACATTGTGCTTATAGACCCCAGAGCTCAGGACAGGTAGAAAGAATGAACAGGACTCTAAAAGAAACCCTAACTAAATTAGCTATTGAGACCGGCGGTAAAGACTGGGTGACCCTCCTTCCCTTTGTACTCCTTAGGGCCCGAAACACACCTGGGCGTTTTGGCCTTACCCCTTATAAAATTCTACATGGGGGACCGCCCCCCTTGACTGAATCTGGCTGGATATTGGATCCCAGTGCTGACTCTTCCTCACCCTCTGCTCTGTTTACCCATTTAAAGGCCTTAGAAGTTGTCAGAACACAGATCCGGGACCAGATCAAAGAAGCCTACACACTGGGGACCACTGCAGTGCCCCACGGGTTCCAAGTCAGGGACTCGGTCCTGGTCCGACAACATTGCGCTGCCACGCTTGAGCCCCGGTGGAAGGGACCTTATCTAGTGCTGCTGACCACCCCCACAGCTGTAAAGGTAGACGGGATCGCCGCCTGGATCCACGCCTCCCACATAAAAAAGGTACCCAACCAGGATGAAGACGACCGCGGAGAAAATTGGATGGTGGCCGCTACTGATAATCCTCTTAAACTGTGCCTTCGCTGTAGCCCCAACCTTGGGTAATAATCCTCATGCTCCCATGACTCTGACATGGGAGGTCATCTCTCAAGCCGGAGATACTGTATGGAGTACTTCAAAGGTGCCCCCCCCCCTATACATGGTGGCCCCCTCTGTTCCCTGAAATCTGTGCCCTGATAGCTGGATTAGACGCTTGGGATATCCCTGAAGAGTCACATGAAACGGTGCCCCAAGATGAGGTAATCTATCAAAAGCAGTCATATCACCAGGGGTTAAGTTCCCAAGGACAGTACATTGCAGATATACCAGGCTGTAGTGGTAGGTCTAAACAGAGGAGACTCCGTCAGGAGCCCTTTTATGTCTGTCCCAGGGATAGGGTAAATAAAAAAGAGGCTCGCCAGTGTGGGGGAATAGAGGGCTTCTTCTGTAGTCAGTGGGGATATGAAACCACTGGTACCACTCATTGGCACCCTTCCTCTAGCTGGGGTTTTATTATAGTATCCAGACGAAATAAGGGCCATGACTCCTTAAACATCACTTTTACTCAAAAAGGAAAAGAGACAAAAAAGATTGGATAAAGGGAAGACAGTGGGGCCTAAGATTTTATGTGACAGGGACGGACCCTGGATTCACATTTAAGATCTGGCTAAAGATAAAGAGTCCCCCAACCCAGTCAGTAGGACCTAAACCCGTCCTTGTTAAAAAACCTCCAATGCCCCTTCCCAGACCTACCTTCCCCGGACCTACCCTAGTTGGTCCAGCTATTCCAACAGAAGTCTATATCCCTTCCTCAGACCTGAAACCTACATCGTCCACTACTCCCCCAGATACTGAAAACCGTCTGTTTAGCCTGGTACAGGGGGCTTTTTTGGTACTCAATCGTACCAATCCCAACATCACTCAGTCTTGTTGGCTGTGTTATGCCTCCAATCCCCCATATTATGGATGCAGACCTAGGAGCGCTAAAGCAGTCCATCACCAAACTCGAAGAATCTTTGACCTCGTTATCAGAGGTAGTGCTACACAGAACAGGAGGGGGAAAGATCTTCTTTTTCTTAAAGAAGGTGGACTCTGCAGCACTAAAAGAAGAGTGCTGTTTTTATATAGACCATTCTGGTGTTATCAGGGACTCCATGGCTAAGCTCAGAGAAAGGTTAGAAAAACGAAACAAAGAAAGAGAAGCATATCAAGGATGGTATGAAAATTGGTTTAACAGGTCTCCCTGGTTTACTACACTTATATCCACCCTGGCAGGCCCTCTGATTATCCTTTTCCTCCTGCTTACTTTTGGGCCATGTATTTTAAATAAGCTGGTTGCTTTTGTTAAAGATAGAATAAACGCCATACAAGTCATGGTCCTCAGACAGCAATATCAGACTCTTCAACAAGAAAAAGAAAGGTCACTCTAAGATTAGAGCTATCCACAAAAAGAAGTGGGGAATGAAGAGCAAAAGCTTATAATTTTGGGTCTTTTAGCATTGTGGTATCTAAGTTCAAGAAATTCAGGGCTAAAGAATAGACCCAGGCGGGTCCAGGCACAGCCAAACCCACCCTGTAGCTAAGAATGTCCTGCCATAAAAGATAAAGAAAAGAATGCAGGAACTAGCCAAGGCTATCAGGACAGACCAAATGGCCATCTGGCAGGATGGCGCCTCCTGGGCGGCGCCTCCCTATAGCCCCCCATAAATCATACATTGACCAGGTGTCCTGCTGACCTTGAGAAGTCCCAAGCCCTTGTGCCTCCCTACACCTTAGCCGGCACGTATTACCCTGTTAATTTGTAATCACCCCGCCAACATTTAAATAAGCCAATCATGTGTGACCACGCAAATTTTTTCAGCTCCCCCCTTTTGGTTTGTAGTTTTTGCCTTTATAAGCCTGTAAAAAGTTTGGGCCAGGGTCGAACTCCCCTGCCCCCTGTGCAGTGCATGAGTTTCGACCCCAGCATGCTGGCTTGAGTGCTCCTTTGTTGTTTGTGTGTTTGTGTGCCATTAAAGCCTCGTGTAGTTACAGCGAGTTCGGTCTCAGTGTCCTACTGGGTGCGCACCTCCCAGAGGTCCTGTGTCATTTATCCAGAGGGACTCCCCACGGGGGTCTTTCAGCAACAGAGTTTCTACTAACTGAATAATGAAACCGTCCCTATACACTGGTCCTCAACAGTTAAACTCAGGCACAATACCTTGCTACCTAAGGTACCACATCTCCATTGCCCTAATTTTGGGCTGACTTTCTTGTCCTCCACCAAGGAGTTGTGTGTTGAGGTTTGGTGTTTTGCTATAAATTGTCATGTTAAAACTGGCCCCCAAGGCCTGGTTGCCCCCAAGGAGGAGAAAAATCTGTGTGTAGATCCAAGTGACCTTACCTCCTAACTTATCCCTGATTGGTGGATAAAATGCCTACAGCTTATATCTGGGCAGAACTGAAATAGGCAGGGCCTGACTTGGAGTCAGATGAGAGCCATGAGGGAGGGAGTAGAAGGTGGAGAAAGGAGGAAGCCACCATGGGGTGGGTAAATCATGAGATCATGGCCAGTTGGAGTTAAGAGCTGCCCAGATGGAACAAGACAAAGTATAGCTTGGGGTTATAGATGGGGAAATAGATGATGATAGCATAGAGGGTAGATTTCTGCCTGGCTCTAGTGCCGACTAGGCTTATTATAAATAGAAAGGTCCTGTGTCATTTATCCAGGAACTGAATGGTCAAAGGGGGGTTAGAAGCCCTGGATTGAGATGAACTATTTCTACAGCAGATGTGTTCCACTGCCAATGAGGCTCTGGCTGCCGGTCTAGGTGTTGGAAGGGGGCCTGTTTTGCTTCTGGTGCTGCTCTCAAGGCCAGCCTGGCCTCAGCTACCAGTGAGACACAGACTGAGCCACTCACATTCCCATATTTGCTCCATCCTAAGCTTGTGTGTGTGTGGTAACCTCGAGGATGGAGAGAGGATACAGTGCTTACAGCACTAGGCTCCAGAGTCCAGCACTGGTCTGAGCCTCTGGCCCTTTGCACTTCCTGTGTCAGTGTTTCTATTTTAGGCTGCTTGTTCCTCCCTGGGGATTCTCTGCGAGCCTGTGGGAAACCCAGGAAGGCAAGCACTATAGCCACAACCTGATCTATAGTCTTTGCTTCAGTTCTCCAGTTTCTTACTGTGCGTAGAGGGGGTTGGGGGACGCAGTACATGCAACAAACACAGTTCATCCATCCCCTCGCAATATGCCTCTGATTGGCAGGGCAAACCCTATCACCACATAATCCCAAAAGAGTGGAACACTGCAGTTCAAGCGTGCTCAAGAGGCAGCCCCAGGAGAGGAAGGGGGGCTGGAGAGGAAACTCTTGGGTAACAGGCAGCCTGAGACAGTCACTGCTGTGGGAACTGTAGTAAGAGAATGACATCTGACTCCTACCCCACCAGAGCCAGTGAGGCTAAGGAGGCAGGAAGAGCAGGGTCAGGCCTTCGTGTGCCATTGCTGACACTTTCTCTGAGTCCCATTTTTATCATCTGTACACAGCAAAAGGCTGGATGAGATTAAAGTTCTCCTATGAGTGGAAGTAGGGGGCTCAGCAAAATAAAACAGTAAACAGTCGGTGCTCAGAAAGGAACATACCCTGACATGATTGACAGAACGGGTACGCCTAGGCAGAACACAGGATGCCAAATTCCTATTTCACGAAAGATGGTGTTCTGGGGAGTGAAGTACCGGCAGGTGCTGGCTTGAGCTTGTATGCCCAAATGTCCATAAAAAGCCAGGCACTGTGACATCCATGTGCAACCCCGGCACTGGGCAGGTGGAGACGGATATCCCAGGAGCTGGCTGGCTATCCAGTCTTAGCAATGCTGTGAGCATCAGGTTCAGGGAGAGACCCTGCCCCCAACCCCAACCCCTCCCTCCCAAATAAGGTGGTCCATGCCTTTAATCTTAGCACTATGAAGGCAGCGTCAGGAAGATCTCTGTTACTCCAAGGCCAGCCTGGTCTATGCAGTTCTGGGTTAGTTAGTCCCAAGTGAGACCCTGTCTCAAGCAAAACAGAACAATAGTAATAAAGATAATTAATATTAATAGTAAAAATATTCCAGTGGTGGTGGCGGTGGCGCAGCCTTTAATCTTAGCATTTGGGGGACAGGAGGATCTCTGAGTCGGAAGCCAACCTGGTCTACAGAGCGCGTTCCAGGACACCCAAAGCTGCACAGAGAAACCCTGTTTTAAAAAAGGAAAAGAAAACTATTCCCTGGGCCTCAGGGCCTCTGAGCTTCTCAGGGCTGTCACATCTGCCTTTCTTTGTCAAGTCCTTTCTCGTCTAGGAAGCTCAACCTGAGCCCAGGTGGGAGGAGCCACTGAGACAGAGCTAGGTGCGGCCTGACTTTGGAAGCAGGGCCACATTCCTGAGATTCTTCCTCTAAGACCCGGCCCCGGCTGATCTTAGGGCCAGATGGTCTTGAGACACATCCGGTGCTGTGGCTGGGCTCCCAGCACCACCTGGAGGTAAGGAGAGTCCCAATCCAGCAACTTTGGCCTGCAGTTTGCTGGAAACAGTATAGTTTAGAGCTTCAACCCAGCGGACATTCCAGTTGTTGGTTGAGTGCTGTTATCTTCCCTCAGCAGCTACCTGGGTGGTGAGCAGATGGATCTTTTTGTTTGTTTGTTTTGAGACAGGGTTTCTCTGTGTAGCCCTGGCTGACCTGGAACTCACTCTGTAGACCAGGCTGGCCTAAAACTCAGAAATTCCCCTGCCTCTGCCTCCCAAGTGCTGGGATTAAAGGCGTGTGCCACCACTGCCCGGCATGATTTTTAAAAATATATTTTAAATTATTGTTTTAGGGGGGTGTTGACTCAGGGTTTCTCTGTGTAGCTCTGACTATTCTGGAACTTATCCTGTAAACCAGGCTGGCCTCAAACCCAGAGATCCAATTTGCCTTCCCCTGTCTCCTAAGTACACACTTGGCTTATTTGTTTGTTTGTTTATGTACTTTGGAGACAGGGACTCACTGAATAGCTTTGGCTGGCCAAGAATTCACTATGTATACCAAACTGACCTCAAACTCATAGCTATCAATCTGCTTATGATTCCAGAGTGCTGGGATTAAAGATGTGTACTGTAAAGATACAGTTTTATTATTTTAATCATGTGTATGTGTGCCTCTTTGTGCCAGGGAAAAGAATGAAGGTGCCTGCTGAAGCTAGAAGCACTGGATACCCCGAAGCTGGACGTACAGTTATGAGCCCTGATATGGAAGGGTGCCAGCTTGGGTCTACAAAAGTGGTATATGCACTTAACCTTTGAGCCGTCTCTTAGCTCCTGATCTGGAATTTTGTTTGTTTGTAGCTTGTTTTTTTTTTTTAATTTTTTAAAATTTTTAATTTTTTTTTGTTTTTGTTTTTTTCTAGACAGGGTTTCTCTGTATAGCCTTGGCTGTCCTGGAGCTCACTTTGTAGACCAGGCTGGCCTCAAACTCAGAAATCTGCCTGCCTCTGACCCCTGAGTGCTAGGATTAAAGGCGTGCACCACCACGCCCGGCTTTTTTTTTTTTTTTTTTTTTAATTATCAACTGTAATCCTGTTAGGTGCCCTCAAGAAACCACCCCGTAGTCTCCTTTAGTCCTTAGCTACTCTTGGAAGATAATTAATTCCCTAGACCCTCACCTAAATTCTTTATATTTAAGCATTGCAAAGACAATAAACTATGACTTTAATGGAAGCCCACACAAGCTCTTAGGTATGTCCCTCAACTTTCTAAGATCCTGTCTTTCTCTTAACTCTTCTGCTGAAAATGTTATTTTAAGATAGATTCAATGAATCCGGACTCCGCTTCACACTGGCTCCTTCTGAAATCCTTTTCGATGTTGAAGCCAAAGATCTAGTTTTATCTCTAATTGGAGTTCCCTAAAAGTTTAAGGGACATTGCTCAGGAAACTGCAAGTGACAGCATGGAGCTCTGTCTCTGTCCCTGTCACTTATCATCTGGACACTTGAGTCAGCAACCAAGCTGCGGCAGAGCAGGACTGCTGACTCTGGTACACAGGACACAGGGGGCAGAAAGACATGGTGGCAGGAAGGTGCTAAGGACAGGAAAGAGGTCCAGGATAGACGAATCCTACAAACATGCTAGCTGCCCCCAGAGAGTTGCCAGGGAAAAGAATTTACACACACTAAAAACCCCAGTCTTTGCCTACCTGGGCTGGCATTCAGCATCAGGTTCTTCTGTCAAAGGCTGGAGCACCTGGGATGAGTGCAGCCTGCTGTCCAGTTAGGGAATCTGGGAGTACGGGTAGCTCCTGGAACCCCTGGGCCCTAGGGTCCCTTGGTTTCCAGACCCGCCCTCTTTAACTGCCATTCTTCGGAATCTACTTTGCCTCAAAGCTCTGGGCTCAGTTAAAGTGGCAGAGGTTCCTCTGCCCCTGTTGCAGGCCACAGCACTCCCACCACAGGGCTGCTCCTCAGCCCTTGCACAGCACATCTTGGAGTTGGATGGTTTACTGTTGCTAAGGAATTAGCCTTCACCAGGCAGCAAAATGAGGTTGCTCTAACATTTTAAGTCCTGTAGCAGGTGATGGTTTTAATTTCAGCTCTGCCACAACTAGACTCGCAAGCTCTCTCTATGCCTGTTCACTTGGGATGTTCTCCTTGAAGTGCTACACACTTTCTTTCTTTTTTACTTTGTATTGGTTCTTTGTGAATTTCATTCACGTCATGCGTCTAACCTCACTGCTTTCCTGCTCTGCTCACACCCACTGTCCACTCCTGAAACCTACCCAGAGAAACGGAGAAAAAAAAAAACCAAAAACCTCGTTGTCCCAGCTTTAGTATGTCACACAGTATACCCTTTCATCCACACCTCTTTGCTTGCACATGTTCATTGCAAAGGCTTGTTGCTCTGGTAAAGAGGCTGCTGGCTCCTGCTACTTTGCCAATACTGGGAACCTCACTGCGACTCGTCTGCATATCCTGTTGTTGCCCTATGTCCTGGAGATCCTGTAGGACCAGCCTCCTCACTTGTGCTCCAGCAGTTCACTGATTGGGTACATGTTGGGGTGGGGCCACTCAAAGCCCTGGATTTGGGCATGAGTGGTATCTGAGCTGGTCAGCTCTCCCACTCTTCCACTCCCCAGCAACCCCCAACCAGGGCCAGCTCTATCCTGCTGCCCAGGCGAGCTGCAGGACTTGCTCTTCTGAGTTTTGCAGCAGGTGAGGAACATGGCCAGTTCTCCAAATGTCATGACTCAGCTCTCCCACCTGCATAGGTGTTGAGGGACATGGGAGGGGAGGAAGTCCTCTGTCCCTCTCCCTCGTTTGCACCACCACACAGCAGACCAGAGGCAGGGCCTGCTCTCCAGAGAGCTGCAGCAGGTAGGGGCAGGGCCAGCTCTCCCACCCCCTGACAGTGATAAGGGACACTTTCTTATCATTCATCCACCCACCACCTGCTTCCTCCTCACCATTGTGCAGGGGCCCCTGGTTGCATCCAGGGAAATAAATAATAAATAAATAATAAATAAACCTTGAGGTGAAAATGAATTTGGTTCAGCTCACTTTGTATGGATCAAACTTGAGAAGCCTGATGCCAGGCAGTTTATTGTAAAAATATTGAAATACAGTACAATTGTGGGAAAAGTGTCCAGGAATAATCATTGCAATTCCAGGTGCACAATAAAGCACCCTGCATGTGGAACATCCTGGTCCCCGAGTGCTGATTTGTGAGTACAAAGTACCTTGTGATTGGGTACTTGTTGGGGTGGAGCCACTCAAAGCCCTGGATTTGGGCCTGAGGGGTATCTGAGCTGGTCAGCTCTCCCTCTCTTTTTGTTGTTGTTGTTGGTTTTTCGAGACAGAGTTTCTCTGTGTAGACCTGGCTGTCCTGGAACTCACTCTGTAGACCAGGCTGGCCTCGAACTCAGAAATCCACCTGCCTCTACCTCCTGAGTACTGGGATTAAAGGCGTGCACCACATGCCCGGCCAGCTCTCCCACTCTTCCACTCACCAGCAACCCCCAACCAAGGCCAGCTCTATCCTGCTGCCCAGACGAGCTGCAGGGCCTATTCACTCACCTACCTCCACATATACACCCACATATTCCTCCTTCTAGCCAGATAACTACATACCCACCTATCCATCTGGGCTCCTACTCATCCACCTATCTTTTCATCTAGACACATATCCGCCCATCTATCCAGCTACCTATTACACACCCATTCACATAATCATGTTTGAACTATCCATTCATCCATCCACTCACCCATCCATCCATCCATCCATCCATCCATCCATCCATCCACTCACCCATCCATCTAGACAATGACCCAATCCACATATTATCTAGGTGCCCACCTCCCCATCATCTAGCTACCCATTCATCTACCCCCCCCACCCATCCACCTGACAAGCACCGCCTAGTGTGCTCTGAAGTTAGGAGTGCAAGCGCTGTCCTCAGCCAGCCCTGACTTCAGTGGTTACATCCACTAGCTGTTGGGCTTCAAGCAGTTTTTCACCCTCTCTGTGCCCTGTTTTCCTCATTGTGAAAGGGGCTGATAAAGACACTCATTTCACCCCTGGCTTGTTATGAACAACAGATAATAAATATAGCAAACTGTGCTAGTCAGACCTTCTGGTTGCTGTAAGGACCTGACAAAAACAATAGACAGGGGAAAGATTTGTCACCGGTCTTGTTTCTGGGCCCATTGGGAGGTATAGCACCATGGTGGGGATAGCCTTGGCAGAGGTTACTCATCTCAAGGCAACCAACCAGGAAGCAGAGGAAGCCAGTGTCCTTTCATTCTATATGGGCTCTTGCTCTATGCCCAGGTACCCCTTCATTCACAGCAGGTCTTCTTCCCCCCCCCTTATTTAATAAACTCTGGAGACGCCCTCACAGAAACAAGACAGAAGTGTACCTTACTTCTCTCCCAGGTGGTTCTCAGTCCAGTCAACCTGACAGTCAAAATTAACAGTCACACCAGGCATGGTGGCAGCACACGCCTTTAATCCCGGCACTCTAGAGGCAGAGGCAGGCAAATCTCAGTGAGTTCAAGGACAGCCTGGTCTGCAAAGCAAGTTCCAGGACAGCCAGGGCTACACAGAGAAACCCTGTCTTGTAAAACAAAACAACATAAAAAGATGGCTCAGTGGGTGAAGGTGCTTGCGGCCAAACGGAAAGACCTGAATTCCATTCCTGGGACCTACATGGTAGGTCCTCTGACTTCCACACACATATGGCATTCGAGTCCCCCTTTCCCAACAAAATAATAAACATGATTAAAATTTTTTAGAAAAGATTAACTACTGATAAATTCAATCCTATTCAGTATTTAATAGATGTCATTCCTCCAGTTTCGTTTCTTTTCTTGCTCTTCTTCTTCTTCTTTTTTTTTTTTTTGGCTTTTTGAGACAGGGTTTCTCTGTGTAGCCCTGGAACTCACTCTGTAGACCAGGCTGGCCTCAAACTGAGAAATCCACCTGCCTCTGCCTCCCGAGTGCTGGGATTAAAGGCGTGCGCCACACTGCCCGGCCAGTTTCTTGCCAACTGCCAAGGATCCTGACCTACTTCAGCAGGCCCAGGGAACACTGAGCCAGGAACTGTAATAAAAGAAGATCCCACTGGGCAGCAGGAGCTGGCAGCTGTGGAGCCACAGCTGCAACTCTCATGTGTTGGGGGATCCAGATGGCAAACTCAAGCGGGTTTCAAGTTTTCGAAGGATGACAGCTTGGTGGACAGAACTAGGAAAATGATGAAGTCGCTTGGCTGATAGGAGAGCCTTGAGGGAGTGTGGAGAGGAACTTTCTAGAATTGCTAGGGGGCTAAGGAGATAGACCAGCAGTTAGGAACACATGCTGCTCTTATAGAAGAACTGGTTCAATTCCCAGCACCCACAGTTCAGGTTGGAAACAACATGCAACTCCAGTTCTAGGGGATCCATTATCTTCTTCTGATCCATGGCTCTTGCAGACATGTGGTGCATATAAACTCAAGGAGGTACACACACAGACGCGTAGAAATAATAAATAAGTCTTCAAAAAAAAATTGCTCCCTGGCCGGGCTTGGTGGCGCACGCTTTTGATCCCAGCACTCGGGAGGCAGAGGCAGGCGGATTTCTGAGTTCGAGGCCAGCCTGGTCTACAAAGTGAGCTCCAGGACAGCCAGGGCTATACAGAGAAACCCTGTCTCGAAAAACCAAAAAAAAAAAAAAAAAAAAAAAAAAAAAAATTGCTCCCTGAAGCAGTTAACCAATTCATCCCTGGTCAAAATTTAGTTATTGTGAATTAGCATTCTCTAATGTTTCCCCTTTTCTGTGGTCTCTATTCTCTATCAACAAAGCAGAGATGCTGCTGTTGATAGTGATAGTGATGCTGATGGTGGTGATGATGATGGAGGCAGGGTTTCATGTAGCCCCAAATTGATCCTTGTCTTAGTTTTGAGTTTTATTGCTGTGAAGAGATACCATGACCACAGTAACTCTTGTAAAGGAAACATTTTGGGGGCGGGGGGGTGAGTGGGGTCGAGACAGGGTTTCTCTATAGCCCTGGCTGTCCTGGAACTCACTCTGTAGACCAGGCTGGCCTCAAACTCAGAAATCTGCCTGCCTCTGCCTCCCAAGTTGCCACACCCACTCCACTGGAGTGGGTGTGGCAAGCCCAAAGGCTTGGACACAGTCCTGAGGCAAAAAGTTTCACAGAAACTTTTCTCCTGGAACCTTGGCATCCCGTAGCATGAATGCTCCTTGCAATAGTCGGCGTTATATTATAGGTAGTGCTACTCATTCAGATGTAACGCCTCCAGTGTTGAGAGGCAGTGAAAGAAGTCAGACATTGCAGTTTACTAGGTAAGAGCTAGAAATCTCAGGGCCAGTTCAACAAAGTAAACTTAGAGAATAACAGCCGAGTCACTTCCATGTGCAGGAATTTACAATGGCCTAGGAAGAAGGAAGGTTGTGGTCTAAGAAGGAACTAGAGTAAATACTTAGAACAACAGCTGAGTCACTCCCATACACAGGAATCTACAGTGGCCCAGGGGAAAGGTGGATTATACAATAGACTAGAATTGGAACTATGGCAAGGGCATAAAACCCTTGCCTCTGGCTTCTAAGAATAAACTGACCTTAGGTGGGGCTGCTTTTGACCCCAGTTGTAAACACTGAATTATATCCCAGTTATAAACACTGCCTGGTTCCTCTTAGCTTTTATGTATGCATTTCTCTGTTTTGTGCAGTCTTTTTTTTTTTTTTTTTTTTTTTTTTCTGAGACCGGATTTCTCTGTGTAGCCCTGGTTGTCCTGGAACTCACTCTAGTAGACCAGTAGACCAGCCCAGCTGCATTGGGTAACCTCAGTGTACCTTTGATGACCTTAATGTATCGCCTAACTTCCTTGTTTTCTTCTGTAATATAAGTCTGGTGCTCACTTTGAGAAATTACATTTAGATACAGCACTCTCTGTCAGTGTCTGTCACTTTTCGCCGACTCCTAGCTCACCTGAATACTGGGACCTTGATTCTCCTGAGGGTTGAGGGGCTGACTGAATCCAATCATCCCCCCCCCCCCCGGCACCAAGTGCTGGGAAAAGGCATGTGCTACCACCACACAGCAAAGGAAAACTTTTAACTGAGGCTGGCTTACACGTTCAGAGGTTTAGGTCATTATTGTCATGACAGCATCATGGCAGCATGTAGGCTGACTTAATACTGGCAAAGGACCTGAGAGTTCTGCATCTTGATACTTAGGCAACAGGTCTTGCCGTAACTGTGAGCCACTGAGCCTGGCTTGAGCATTTGAAACCTCAAGGCCCACTTCCTAAGTGACATACTTCCTCCAACAAAGCCAAACCTGATAGTGCCACGCCCTGTGGACTTGTCATTTTTATTCAAACCACCACAGTCCAGAACTCTCTGGGTAGTCAAGGATGACCTTGAATATACCAGCTTGAGGGCTGGGAGACACATAAGCACAATACTCCCACTTTGTGTGACACTGGGACTTGAACACAGAGTTTTGTGGATGCTAGGCTAGCATTCTACCACCTGGGTTATGTCCCCATCTTATCATAGGGTGCTTTCTTTCTTTTTTTTTTTTCTTGGTTTTTTGAGACAGGGTTTCTCTGTATAGCCCTGGCTGTCCTGGAACTCACTTTGTAGACCAGGCTGGCCTCGAACTCAGAAATCCGCCTGCCTCTGCTTCCCGAGTGCTGGGATTAAAGGCGTGCGCCACTACGCCCGGCCCTACATAACTGTGTTTTTAAAGATATCAAAATTCTTACTACAGATCCAGTGTGAGTAAAAGTTGGAAATCTGGGGCTTCTGGGTCAGGACCCCTTATCCTTTGAGCCTTCCATGCTGGTCTTGAAGTTCTAATATTTCTGCCTCTAACTATCTAATACTTGTGCTGTTGCACTTGGTTTATGAGTGTTGGGGATTGGCTCCAGGGCTTCTTGCATGCTATGCATACACTTTACCTGGATTTTCAGCAATTCCTTTGGCTGGAATTTTGAAAAGGCCACATCTTAGGTAGAGCCGGGATGAGGATGGAGGTGGACAGGTTTGAATGTTATCTGAGAGGTGGGTGGCAGAGGATTAGGTTTGGTTTCCAGTCCGGTTAGCTAGGCAGATACGGAGATGTTATTCTTACCATCCCATGCTCCACTCCATCCAGGGCTCCTGGCATAGGTCTGTTAGACACACAGATTCGTCTGAACTGTTTCTGTGCCTTTAGCAGGAGATTCCAGGCCAATGTCAGTCTTCTCACACTCTTGTAGCTATGGCAACCACACACTCTCCATTCTCAAGCTTCAGTTGCTTAGTCCCTCCCTCTGCACAGGTTCCCCACGCGTTATATTTGATATTCCCAGACTGGAAGATGAGGCTGCACAGGTCATAGCCACCTCCAAGAGTCTAAGACCATGTGAGTTAGACAGTGAAGTGAGAGGTGCAGACCTGGCTCCAGGTTCTCCTTCTGTCCCTGTGTCCTCCTCTCTGGGTGTTTTCCCCGTTAGTGACAGGAGTAGAGGTGGTCCAACAGGAAAGAGGGCTGTCAAAACTTTGCTAACTGCAGGCCGGCCAGCCTGCTAGGGGCTGTCTTGTGAAAATGAGATAAAGCCTTTAAAATGGAGCTCCAGAGCCACACAGGAGCCAGATTGTAGTGGATGCTGTGGCTGCCTGGAATGTGAACTGCCTGAGCCTACATTCAGGTGCAACTGCATCGTTCCAGATGCATGCATAGCTGGAGGACTTGGAGCCCCTGTGTTAGGGACACTTGCCTTTCCTGTCCACATTCTTTCTTGTTTGTCTTCTAAGTCAGGTAGCTCCTCTCTTGTCAGCGTGCAGGCTTCCTTCTCTACAGTAGTGCCCTGCCTTCCCTGGACACTACTGTAGATCTCTCCCTGCAGCGGTAGCTCCTAAGACCTTTTTCGGAGTGTGTCTGTGTGGGGTGGTGGTGGTGGTACAGCGTAGCCTCCTTATGGCCCTGTAGAAGAGAGGCAAGTATGTTCAATTTGAGCTGTGGTTTGCAGCGGCAGGAAGCCCCCCGCCTTGCGGTAGGCTGGGGAGGCCGCAGGAGCTCCGGACTTCCGGACCTCGTGGACATCCACCAGTGGCACCAAGAGGTTTCCCAACAGTCCTGGGCAGGCACGGGCCAGCACAGGCAAATTGTAACTGTTAGCTTGGCTACACAGCCTAGAATAACAGGAGAGGCACCTAAGCACGTTCTCACCCATCTTTAATTCTAGAGTGCTCCAGTCTGCAGTTACCGAACACCAGTAGCGGTCAAATAGGAAGCGAGAACCACAGACGGCCCCTTTAAGGCGCTCCGCCTCCTCTAGTTTTTCTGACCCTCGTCGCCGCCCGTTGTCCCGCCCCTCGCGCACGCGCAATCCCTCCCGCCTCCCGCGCCGCTGCCGCCTAGTCCAGCAGATCGTCTGCTCTCGCGCGTAGGGCTAGCCGACGCGACGCCAGAGCGCCCGGCCCCGCCGCCGCGGCCCCGGCAGGTAAGCGAGAAACCCGGTCCCGCGGGCGCGAGGCGAGCGGCGGCCACGAGGGCCCTCGGGCTCCGGGCTCCACAGCGCCGCACGTGTTCCGAGGGCCTCGGGCCGGGCCGGACGCCGCATTTGCGGCCGCGCCCCGACCCCGCCGCCCCTTGTGGCCGCCACGGCCCGCTACTTCCACTGCGGCCCCTGCTACGCCCCTAGACCCTTAGTCCTGCGAGCTTCTCGAGACTCACACCTCAGACTGGCGTCACTGGGAGTGGAATTCTCTGTCTCATCGGGGACACCCAGCCAGCGTCGCGCAGGTTTCCTTGGCCACTTGGCGCCTCTCGTGCTGCGGGCACAACCCTCATTTGTGTCCTAGCGCAAGTTTCTACCTGACTAGGGCTGACCGGTCAAGGGTTTCTGAACATTGTCCGGGACAGCCGGGCAGTTGAGCGCACAGTGGTGTGAAGCCAAGGCTACTAGTACCTAGGTATCTAGGAGCCCAGAGAGGATGGGTTGGAGTTCTTTGTTGGGTTACCTACTGCACTCACCTGAGTGACTGAACCATTCTGTCTTCCCATACTTGTGTACTAGGGTGGAAACCAGGAGTCTACATTTGACTGGAGGGAGACTGATGGCTGCTGCCCTTCCATAGTCAGGCTCACTCTAGTGTAAAGCCCCGGCTGCGGCTGCCGGTTACCTACCTCCTTTGTGGGCAGTGGAGGCCAGCTCCAAACCACCTGCTGAGGATCCTGCTTAACCCAGCTTCCTCCCAGACCTGCCCTCCCCAAGTCCTGCTTTCCTGAGTGCTCTGTCTTGGACTCTACCCTGTGGAATTGGAAAGTGGTGGTCTCCTTTGAGCCGGTTTCAGGTTGATGCTAGCCTCACATTTAACTGCTTTGAATTCCTGAGCCTCCTGAATGCTGTGAGGCAGATTGGCTAATGTTGATATTCTTTCTTTCTTTCTTTCTTTCTTTCTTTCTTTCTTCCCCGTTTTTGTTTTTGTTTTTTGGTTGGTTGTTTGGGGCCCACATCCTTAGAGCTCTTCATCCTTAGAGCTGGAATTAAAGTGGGTGGTGCTACAACTAGTGTCTTCAGATGTTAATATTTGTCTTCCTGAAAGACCCAGCTTATTAACGATGTGATGGGCAGGGCTGGGTGGTGGTGTGCTTGTTGGCAAGGTCATCCACCTGCTGTTAGGTGAATCTCTTTATATGCTAAAAGAAGCTTAGTTCCTAGAGACTTCCCACACTGGAGATAGATCTGCCCTACACTGTTGGCCTTTCATTTCACTGGAGTAGGGAGATGAGATGCTGGTTGAAAGAGACTTTCTAGCCCTTTTCATTACTTAAGTCTCAGCTCCTGTTGCTACCTGTATGGTCCACAAAAGTGGTTGCTATGGGAACTCATGGCCATAGTTGCATTAAGAATAAGCACCAGGTCAGGCCTGGTAGTTGATTTATGCCTGTTACACCAACCATACCAAGCTTGAGACTGGTTTTTTAATACCAGTGCATAGCAAGACCCTGTCTCCAAAAAGCTAAAAGCACCAAGCAGCTGGTATTTCCTGGGCACAAGAGCTTTGTTTGTGGAGAGGCCCCTGGGACCTACCCTAGTCTGATCCTTGCACCTGGGCTTGAGCTACAGCGGATTTGACCTTGATGGAGATGGCTGCAGGTAAAACAGCTTGGCTGCACCTGTGTGGTGCATGGTGTTCCTGTTCTTTCCTCTAGGATTGAAGACTTTGAGGCATTGTTCTCTTTTGGTGTCCTTTCATCTTAGTCTTATGTGGGGGTCCATGTGAGGTTTCAGGTTTAACCTCAAAGCCAGACTTTACATTATGATTGCTCCTTACATTGATGGCTGAGGAATGTCTCAGTAGCTCTCCGTTAGAGGAGTACTAGCTCATTTCCCAGTCAGGTGGTGTGCTTTTCTGGATGCGTGCAGGTGATGGGCCCTCCTGTAAACTGCAGTAAACTGTTGCAGTTGCATACATGTTCAGGCTGAGTCTGTCCAGCTGACTGGAATAACTACTTTCCCTCAGACCTGCAGCTTATCTGCTGTTGTTTGTGCTGCTCCCCCAGAGGTTTCTTTCACATGGGGGCAGTGACTACTCTGTTTTATTCTTGGAGCGCTTTCGGTAGTACTTTGTGCACTGAGTCCCTGTGCTCTGTAAGCTCTAGGTATTGTTAAAGGCATGTTGCAGTTTATGAGGTCACAGGGAGCCACTGAGGAGGTGAGGCCACTGTGTTTCGTCAAATTATTTGGGTGTATTTTAGAATTTGGGTAAGTTCACAGACTTGTGCACAGAAAGTCTACCTCCTGTTACTTGGCCTGTTGTTTCTGTTAGAAAGCCTTTTAAATACTGTGTCAAGGGCTCTTTGAAGCAAACTCACATCCCTGTATACACCTGTCTGCTACAGTGGGAAGCCTAGGCCATCACACAGAGTGTCTGAAGCGTCAGCCCTGGGATAGGGTGACAGTTATCCCCAGCTTGGGACAGTTGATTTGTTGGAGGGTTCAATGTGGTGGTCGTGTTTCTCCTTTTTATTCTTTTATTTATTTATTTATTTATTTATTTATTATATGTAAGTACACCGTAGCTGTCTTCAGACGCACCAGAAGAGGGTATCAGATCTCATTACGGGTGGTTGTGAGCCACCATATGGTTGCTGGGATTTGAACTTCGGACCTTTGGAAGAGCAGTCAGGTGCTCTTACCCACTGAGCCATCTCACCAGCCCCCCTTTTTATTCTTTTTCTTGGGAATCTTTCTATTTTTATGTTTTAAAGATTTATTTTACATTTATAAGTACAGTATAGTTGTCTTCAGATACCAGGAGAGAACATCAGATCACATTACAGATGCGGTTGCTGGGAATTGAACTCAGGACCTCTGGTAGAACAGTCAGTGCTCTTATCCACTGAGCCATCTCTCCAGCCCCAGAATCATTGTTTGTTTGTTTGTTTATTTATTTATTTTGTTTTTGTTTTTTTTTTTCGAGACAGTGTTTCTCTGTGTAGCTCTGACTGTCCTGGAACTCACTATGTAGATCAGGCTGGCCTGGAACTCAGAAGTCTGCCTGCCTCTGCCTCCCAAGTGCTGGGATTAAAGGCGTGCGCCACCACATCAGGGCAAATTTTATTTAACTTTTGTTTTCCCTCTCTGCATGTAAGTCTGTGTGCCATGTGCATGCAGTCCCTACAGAGGCCAGAAGAGGATGCCAGATCCTCTGAGCTGGACTCACAGATAGTTGTAAGCTCACAAGTGGGAATCAAACTTAGGTCTTCTGGAACTGCATTTGGCGAGCTTAGCTACTGAACTATTTCTCCAACAACCTTTGTTAAAGAGAGGATTTGTTTATAGGCCCCTTACTATAGAGTTCAGCTGACAGCCTCTTCCATTGTGACTCCCCCTTCACGGTGTCCTGCCCTGTGGGCTTCAGAGCCATGGCCACAGAGGAGAAGAAGCCAGAGACAGAGGCTGCAAGAGCACAGCCCACTCCTTCCTCATCAGCCACACAGAGCAAGGTATGTCCCACAGGCTGGAGAGATTCTCAGGGACATTATTTTATTAATCTAGGCTTCTCTGCCCAGTGAGGTATGCTGCCAGTATTTCTGAGCACACAACAGTGGTCACACAGAGCAGTCAGGTGCCACACCAGGGAGTCCCAGACCTAAGATGGAGGTGAGGGTATTTATCAAAAAGTACAGTTTGTTTTGAGGCAGGGTTTCCCCTATAGTCCCTGGCTGGTGAGGAACTCGACATGTAGACTAGGCTAGTATTGAACTCATAGAGACTCAACTGCCTCTGCCTCCCTCTCCCTTCCTGGGATTAAAGACATGCACCACCATACCAAAAAAAATTACAAATTCTTGGTGTGCTAAGGTACTTCAGGGAAAGTCGGGGCTTTCAAGAGAGGTGCTAGGCTCACACTGGCAGTTTAAAGGGGGACATCAGATAAGGTTATAGTAAGTTCTTGTGTATGAGTTTGGAACCAGCTAGTGCTTGATTACACTTTGGGAATCAAGTGGGTTGATTGGGTGGTGGTAGTTGCCTCTGGCTAATCTGTACTGTTTCCTCCAGCCCACACCAGTTAAGCCAAACTATGCCCTGAAGTTCACCCTGGCTGGCCACACCAAAGCTGTGTCCTCTGTGAAGTTCAGCCCCAATGGGGAATGGTTGGCAAGTTCATGTGAGTATCCTTCAGTCCTTTGGAGAGGCGTCTGAACTTTGTTGGAGGAAGGAGGATGAGGAGGCTGGACTGTGTTAGTTGTTACTGGTCTCTGGGTTGGTTAGCATTCAGCATGTTTGTATGGAACTGAAGTAATTGCCTGTTCACATGCTATTGCCCCTCTGCAGTGAAGGGTGTACTTCTGTGTGTCCATACTTAGTTCATTGAGTGACTCAGGCCTCCTTCCTTTGGGTGACTGTACAGCCACAGCCTTCTCTGACTTCAGCTCCCTTTCATTCCTTTCAGCTGCTGATAAACTCATTAAAATTTGGGGAGCATATGATGGAAAGTTTGAGAAAACTATATCTGGTCACAAACTGGTAAGTTTCCCATTAGGTGCACTAGGTGTTGAGCAGGGTGGCTGGGTGCCCTTGCTGTACTCAGGCTGGCCTTCAACTTGGAGATCCAAATGGAGATCTGGCTGCCTTTGCATCCAACTGTCTAGTGCAGGGATTAAAAGGTGTGCACCACCACCACTTGGGCTTGTCAGGACTGTTTTTAAGTGTAGTGGGTGCAGGGCCTTACCAAGTAGTCCAATTTGGTCTGGAACTGCAATCCTCCTGCCTAAGAATCGGGCTTGCTCTACCATACCTGGCTTGCTTATATTTTTAGTGCAAGCACAAGCACTTTGAGCCTCCACAGGGGAGTGAGTCTAAGAAGTTTGGTAGAGCTGAAAGTACTGGCCTTTTCCTCTGGGCCAGGTGTTTTGTGGTGCTAACACTGGCTGGATTTCCTGACAGCATGGTGTATAGGTTAGTAGGGTTGATCTTTTACTGGTCATTTGGATTTTTGTCCCTCAAAACCAACTGTTTTTTTTTTCCCTTCCCAAGGGAATATCTGATGTAGCGTGGTCATCAGATTCTAACCTCCTTGTGTCTGCCTCTGATGATAAAACTTTGAAGATTTGGGACGTGAGTTCCGTAAGTGACACTGGTCTTCCAGGGAGTGCCCATAGTTGAGATGAGTTGGCTGTGTAGATGGTTGGTCTTGGGTAGGTCTTCAAATGTACAAGAAGCTTGTATTTGGAGATTCAGCCCCTGGAAGTCACAGACCTTGGTATGCTATGTGTGCTCTAGGGGAAGTGTCTGAAGACCCTGAAGGGCCACAGTAACTACGTCTTCTGCTGCAACTTCAACCCCCAGTCCAACCTCATCGTCTCAGGGTCTGTAAGTGCGTGGTTTCTCCTCCAAGGGTGATGTGTACAGTGTCATATTGTGCTTGGTTGGGGTAGGCAGTTTGGCTTTTATGTGGGGACAGGTTCTGGGTCTGAGATCACACTGTTGCTGCTCCTGTTCCTGTAGAATCACTTTAATGTCCTGTCTCACCTTTAGTTTGATGAAAGTGTGAGGATATGGGACGTGAAGACAGGGAAGTGCCTCAAGACTTTGCCTGCCCATTCGGACCCAGTCTCAGCCGTAAGTAGTCTTCCTGGCCTGTCCTCAGAAGTTCCTCTGGATGAGCCGACTTGATTTGCTCACGTGTAGCATCCCAGTGACCAGAGGCCTGTGAGCTGTGGTGGGTGGTGGGTGGTAGGTGGGGCACTCTGTGGGCTGGGAGGTAGATGACAGGGATTTTTCAAGAGGGGTGTCCTTCCTTGAATGGGCTTTTTCAAAATGGGCTGACAGTTTGGAAAATAGGGAGTCATGAGAATTTTAAGTGAGTGAGGTGAGATCCTAGGGTTTCTATTATTCTGATAAAACACAGTGGCCAAAAGCAACTTGGAGTGTCCTAAGCTTGTGTTATTGTTGCTATGATGAAACACCATGACCAAAAACAAGTTAAGGAAGAAAGGGTTTTTTTTCCTACATTTCCATATTGTAGCCCATCACTGAAGGAAGTCAGGGCAGGAACTCAAGCAGGGCTGAAACTTGGAAGCAAGACTGATAGAAAGGCTGTGGAGAAGTGAGTGAGTGAGTGCAGAAGTGAGTGAGTGAGTGCTGGCACTCAGAAGACAGGGGTAGGCCTGATCTACACAGTATGACTTCTAGGATAGCCTGGGCTACGCAGAGAAACCTTGTCTCAGAAAAAAGTGACTGCTGCTTACTGGCTTGCTTTTCATGGCTTCCTCAGCCTGTTTCTTATAGAACTCAGGACCACCAGCTCATTCTGCTGGCCCTCCCATCAGTCTCTAATTTAAGAAAATGTCCTGCCGGATGTGGTTGTGCACGCCTTTAGTCCCAGCACTTGGGAGGCAGAGGCAGACGGATTTCTGAGTTCGAGGCCAGCCTGGTCTACAAAGTGAGTTCCAGGACAGCCAGGGCTACAGAGAAACCCTATCTCGAAAACCCCCAAAAAAAAAAAAAAAAAAAATGTCCTGCAGGCTTGCTTATAGCCCAATCTTACGAAGGCATTTTCTCAATTGAGGCTTCCTCTTCTCTAATGACTCTAGCCTGTGTTGTCAAAGTGATGTACAAGAAGAAAAGATGGTCTTTGTCGTTGTCGTTGTTTTTTTTTTTTTTTTAAAGATTTATTTTATTATTTATTATATGTAACTACACTGTAGCTGTCTTCAGACACACCAGAAGAGGGAGTCAGATCTTGTTACGGATGGTTGTGAGCCACCATGTGGTTGCTGGGATTTGAACTCTGGACCTTCGGAAGAACAGTCGGGTGCTCTTACCCACTGAGCCATCTCACCAGCCCCTGTCGTTGTTTTTTTAAGGCAGGGTCTCTAGCCCTTGCTATCCTAGAACTCAGTATGTAGACTAGTCTGGTCTTGAACTCAGTGATCTATCTGCCTCTGTGTCTTAGAGTTTTCATTGTTGTGAAGAAACACCATGATCACAGGAAACCATTTAATTGGGGCTGGCTGACAGATACTTGAGTGGTTTAGGCCATCATCATGGTGGAAGCTGGCAGACATCATGAGCTGAGAGTTCTACATCCACATCAGCAAGTAGCAGGAAGAGAGTGACAGACACAGGGCCCGGCTTGAGCTTTTTTTCTGTTTGTTTTGTTTTTCAAGACAGGGTTTCTCTGTATAGCCCTGGCTATCCTGGCACTCACTTTGTAGACCAGGCTGGCCTCGAATTCAGAAATCTGCCTGCCTCTGCCTCCCGAGAGCTGGGATTAAAGGTGTGTGCCACCACCCTGGCATTTTTTGGGGGGCTGGGAGGGTTGAGCTCCTGAAACCTCAGTCACCCCTCCTAAACACACTTCTCCAACAAGGTCATACCTCTTAGTAGTGCCATTCCCTATGAGCCTATGGGGGCCATTTTCATTCATATACTCTGCCTCCTGAGTGCTGGAATTATATATAGGTGTGCCCATCCCTCCCCTCTGTGTGTGTGTGGTGGTTTTTTTTTTTTTTTTTAAACATTTCAAATGTTATCCCTTTCCAGGTCTCCCCTTCCAGAAACCTCCTGTCCCATCCTCTCTCCCCCTGCCTCTATGAGGGTGCTTCCCCCACCCCCCCTTTCCAGCCCTGGTATTCCCCTACACCAGGGCATCAAACCTCCTCAGGCCCAAGGGCTGTTCCTCCCACTGATGTCCAACAAGGCCATCCTCTGCCACATATGGGGCCAGAGCCATGGGTCTCTCCATGTGTGCTCTTTGGTTGACAGTCCGGTCCCCAGGAGCTCTGCGGGGTCTGTCTGGCAGTGCCCAGTAGATTTTCACATCACCGTTGCACAATTGAAGGAAGTTAGGACAAGAACCTGGAGGCAGGAGCTGGAGCAGAGGTCCTGAAGAACATTGCTTACTGTCTTATTTGTGCCTTAGTCATTTTAAGTTTTCATACCTGCCTAAAGGTGGCATCACTAACTGTTGAGGCCCTGTATCATTAATTAATCAAGGAAACGCCCCGTAGATCGCTACCGGCCAGTCTTAACAGAGGCATGTTCTCAAGATTTCCTTTTTGTGCCTGCCAGGCAGTCGTGGCGCACACCTTTAATCTCAGCTCTCGGGAGGCAGAGGCAGATGGATTTCTGAGTTGGAGGCCAGCCTGGTCTACAGAGTGAGTTCCAGGACAACCAACCAGGACTATACAGAGAAACCCTGTCTCAAAAAAAAAAAAAAAAACAAAAAAAAAAACTGTCTGAGAACACCCTGCACAGCCGCTTGCCCTTATCCCATTTTGGTTCCTGGAGCTGTGGTCACTTGAACCTTTGGCCAGCCATTCCCGTCTGTTGGGCAGATGGCAACTCAGGTAGCTTTTTACTGAGTTCGAGGCCAGCATGTTCTACAAAGTGAATTCCAGGACAGCCAGGGCTACACAGAGAAACCCTGTCTGGAAAAACCAAAAAAAAAAGGGGGGGGGCCTAGGTCTGTGCCAAGTTGATGACTCAATTAATGCCCAGCCTTGAAGCCCTTTTGTATACTCTCCCTAGCTATAGCCTTTGCCTGTATCAGTGTCCCCTCAGCCGTTCACTGTGTCTCATCCCCAGTAGGGAGTCCTGTTGACTGGTACCCTGTGGGCTGGCTTGCTTGTTTCTCCAAGCTGCTACCTGCACATTGGCTGCATGGAAACGTCGGGGGCCCATGTTTGCCCCTTACCACATTATGTTTGACAATTTGTTTCGTATATTAAAAGTAGAGGTAAATGTGGGTAGTTAGTTGTATTGCCTGACCTAAGGAAGGAACTCTAGTGACTGACAGTTGTGGCTGAGTAGCTGTTCAGGATCTGACATGCACTTGTCAACAGGAGAAAGTGACCTCTGGCTCTAGTGCTTTAGACCAGGCTGGCCCATCAGGTCTGTGATGGCAGAGTCCCTGGAACCTGATGGCTGCTTACAAGTGAGCCCAAGAAGCTGAAGCTGGAACATTTCTCAAGTTTGTCACCATATCATGCACTGAGAGTTCCTATGTAAAAAGTTTATCTTGAGTCACACCTACCAAAGACTCAGTGAAAGTTATAGAAATTTGGGGAGATAGATTCAATTCCTGGCACTAAGATTTAAGCAGGGTTGGACTGTGACCCAGTATCTGGTACACAGGTAGAATGCTTGCCTAGTATGCTCCAGTCCTTGGATTCCATCTCCAGTATTGTATACAATAAACACAGGCATGGTGTTACAGGCTTGTAAGCCCAGCACTTTGGTAAGGGGCAGGAAGATTAGGAGTTAGAAGCTATAGCTACTTAGTAGATTCAAAATCAACCATAGCTGCATCCTGTCTCAAAAAGTAAGACAAACTGAAAACAGTAAGTTATAAGGGCCTGGAGTTACCTGAAGGGCACCAGGGACTCACTGAAATTTGCATATTAGCCTAAGCGTCTCCTCTGAGACACAGTTTATGGTGGCCTGGCTCTCATTGCTGGGACTATATACCACTGAGCATCTAGAGTGGCAGTGATCTAGATATCAGAAACTCAGGCTGATGAATGAACACAGGCCACCTGTGGACCAGTCTCCTGACTTTAAGCTCTTGCTTTTTTGCTGGTGAGAAAGAGAAGGTGCCCCCCCACCCCCACCCCAAGTTGTATTAGCTTTGTCAGGTGCTCAAAGGGGATTGTGGTGAGCTCTGTGGGCAAGATGCCCTCGAGATTTAGATAAACATACTACTGTAGTACTTATTAGAAACCAGCTTGGGGGCGGAGAATAAAATATGGAGTGTAAAAGAATAAAAAAGAGAGAGAGAGAGAAATCAGCTTCTCTTCCTCTATTTTGTAGGTTCATTTCAACCGTGATGGATCATTGATTGTTTCCAGTAGCTATGATGGCCTCTGGTAAGTGAGAGTCTTCATGTAGTCGGTGACCTGTTGTTTATGGCCTGCTATGTTGTTCCAGCTCTGTGGTGCATCAAAGTGGGGGCCTGTGCCTCCTCATCCTCCTGAGGCCTGCGCCCCACTGGGTGCAGAGTTCAGGGGATGAAAAGCTATGAAGGGAAAGGTAGATGATAGGTGAGGGCACCCAGGGCAGAGTGAGAGCTGGGAGCTCCTTGCATGCCCCTGAGTGTACCCTTTCAAAGTTGTAGAAAGTGAGTTAAAGGTCTGAGCCCTTGTAAGTGCAGTGGTGCTGTTCACAGATCCCATGAGCTCTGGGCAGGTGAACCACCAGATCCCATTGTGTGGAACAGAAGAAAAGAAGCCAGAGGTATGGTGCAGAGCTTTTTAGCAGTGGATGGCATTGTAGACATGACTGCTAGGTGGAAGTGCTTAGGGTTCCTCAGAAGACAGGGTAGGTCACAAAAGGCAGGCTTGGGAGTACAGTGCTATGTACTTGCACTTGAAGCTTGGAGCCTTCATAACTGAGTGCGTGTTGATGCTCTGTGTTGATAGAGAGCAAGGTAAGTAATGTGGTAGGTGAGTGAAGCACACTGTTTGTGTGTGGCGGTGGTGATGGGCTGGTTATGTATCCTCACTCAGGGTCTTAGCTTGGAGGCTACTGAAATATACCTAAATATAATATACCTAAACGAAGTGTTTGAGCAGGGTGGGTAAGTGGCATCTGTCCAGCAAAGTCCTTAGAGTTGATTGGAGGTCAGGACAGGGAAGAGTGGTCTAGAGTGAACCAAAGCAACTAGAAACTTCTGTGCCCCAGGCAGCACTGCCACCAAAAGACAGAAAGGAAAACCTAGACAGAATGGAGAGAAGGTGAACTTATTTATTTCAGTGCTGCTGCAGATGGAGTTGAGCCTTGTTGCAGTTGCTCAGCTGGAGCTCTGCTGTTTGACTGCACAGGGCCGGGCCAGTTGGCAACATTATTTGTTTCCTGGCCACATACAGAGAACACTGAGTGATATGAACTAAACATTTTCTTTTCTCTTCTTGGGGGTGACACAAACTTTAGCAAAAGGACAATTCTTTCAAAAGTCCACTAAAGCTTGTTTCAGTTGGGCTAGTCCAATGTGTGTTAGAGTGCTCTCATTGTCATAGGCAGAGCGGCACAAGAGACCCCAGGTAGAAGTATACTCGAAGACAAAAAAATGGTGGAGTGGGAAGAAACAGGAAACAGTTATGTAAGGTAGAGCTAAAAAGACTAAAGATGACCAAGATTAGCAGTAGAGAGGTGGGTGCCCTGAGTTCACAGAGGACTGGAAGACTCTAATAGCCCTCGTCCCCTCTGTATAGTCTCTAGTCCTGGCTGTCCTGGAACTCACTCTGTAGACCAGGCTGGCCTGGAACTCAGAAATCTGCCTGACTCTGCCTCCCGAGTGCTGGGATTAAAGGTGTGTGCCACCACTGCCCAGGATTTTATTTTATTTTTAAAGATTTTTTCTTTTTTTTAAATTTTATTTCTTTCTTTCATGTTTTTTCATGTATGTGGGTACACTGTCAGTGTCTTCAGACACCCCAGAAGAGGCCCATTACAGATGGTTGTGAGCCACCATGTGGTTGCTGGGAACTCAGGACCTCTGAAGGGCAGTCAGTGCTCTTAACCACTGAGCCATCTCTCCAGCCCGCGGTTTGATTTTTCTTGTTTCTTTTTTTTTTTTTTTTTAGTTCAGTTTCTTAAATTCAGTTTTAAATTCAGCAAAACACTAAGGAACTAAAATCCAAATGCATTCTCCACACAGGCTCAGTGACTGATACTGACTCCATCCTGAACTCTGTAGGCTATGTGCTCAGGCAGTATCGGTCTCCATGACTCCTGCCCTCTCCTATTATAGCATTCCTACATATCCCTAGCACTTGACTGTTAACAGAGATCTTTCCCCATCATCTACCTGGTTAATTCCAGGTAAAAAGAGCAGCCACCATGAACCCTGGCAAATGTGTAACCCTTCAGCGCATGCTGGACAGCGCAGGTCCTGGGTTCCAGAGAGGCTGGGCAGTGCAGATTTGGAATCTATTCTGGCCTGCCGCTTACTGGCTGTACTTACGCTCACCTATATTTCCCAAGTGACAAATGAGGATGGCAAGAATTCAATGCAGCAAGGGAAAAAGGAAAAGGACCATATAAATAACTGTTTAGTTTTTGATTCTTTTAAATTTGTCTTTATGTGCCAGTAAATGGTACAGTCGTCATTTTGTAACAATTTTGTCCTCCTAACAGCACACTGGCTGTATAGAGAGGACAGGCATCCTTTTTTTGTTTGAGACAGGGTTTCTCTGTGTAACAGCTCTTTCTGTCCTGAAACTCACTTTGTAGACCAGGGCTGGCCTCATATTTACAGAGATCCACCTCCTGATGTGGCACGACTTACTGCTCAGCTTTTTTGTTGTTTGCTGTGCCGCCCCACCCCACCCCCAAACACACACACACACACACACACACCGTTTCTTCCTGTCTAAACCAGGCTGTGTCTGTTTCTGTCTCCTGAGGGCTGGGGTTAAAGGGGTACACCATTACCATTTTTAAAGCTTTATTTTATGTATGTGAGTACACTCTTCAGACACACCGATGGAGGGAGTCAGATTCCTATGGATAGTTCTGAGCTACCATGTGGTTGCTAGGAATTGAACTCAGGACCTCTGGTAAAGCTGTCAGTGCTCTTAACCACTGAGCCATCTCTCCAGCCCTAACTTTTTTTTCCTGTTCGAGACAGGCTTTTTCTGTGTAGCCCTGGCTGTCCTGAAACTCACTCTGTAGATCAGGCTGGCCTCGAACTCAGAAATCTGCCTGCCTCTGCCTCCCAAGTGCTGGGCTTAAAAGCGTAGAGACAGGGTCTCTGTAATCCTAGCTGGAGGACAGGTGTCCTCAGGTGAAGTCTACCCATGTGTGCACATGATATTCTCACTCAGTCTCTAGAGACAGAGTAACTGTTAAAGCTGTGGGAGAAGGGTGAAGTGCAATACTATGGGAATTGGGAGAAATGCCCTCCCAGAACTCAGGGGGTATAGATGACTGCACTCACCAGCAATTGACTTTCTCATACCCTATCTTCTTGCTTGACAGCCGAATCTGGGACACCGCCTCTGGCCAGTGTCTGAAGACACTCATTGGTGAGTGCTCTGTCTGGTAGGGATTGTGGAGGTGGGTGGCTGCCGTGTCCTGGTGGGCCTTCTAGAGTATTTGTTTTCAGAAAGTCATCTTTCCTTCTGGCCTGGGCTCCCTTATTCTGCAGGACTTGTGGCACCTTTCTTCCTGACTACGAACGTTTACCAGAACTTGTCCCCCTTCTCTCATGCTCATGTGGGGTTGGTCCTTGGCTTGTTTTACATTGTTGAATAGTGTCTGTAGCTCTTTGGGGCCCTGCAGCCTCTACCTGTGTTCATCTGCCTCAGCCTGCCAGTGGTCTCTTCCTTCCTGGAGTTGGGGATACACATTTGCTACTATAGTGTACTGCAAGGTGGGCAGGGTGTTGGAGCAGGACAGGTCTGGGCTCACAGGTGAGTGGGCTGATGAGGTGTTGGGAGGGAAGCTGTTACTTGCTAGGCTGGAGTTCAGAACCTTAGATGGCCTGTTTCTTTACCAGTTTGGCTTTGCGGGGTAGATAGGCATTGTGGTAAGTTGCTACCTCCTTAGACTGTTAGGGAAACGAGTGTAGTGCTCTTGGCCTGCCAGGTTGCTAGGATAGAATGCCAAGAATCAGGAGCTCATCCTCTATGGCAGCTTAGGTGGCCAGGGAACAGGTCATGGGTATGGTGACCTCTGATATCACTCTGCCTACAGATGACATGCATACCCTTGTGCTTCTCTGTGCCCAGCTCTTAATGGCATGCTCATATTCAACACCCCTCCCCACCTCAACCATCATCTGTGTGATGTTCTCTTCAAAACTGTCACTTACTTGAGTTGTGAATGGATAGTCTTCATAAGTTTCGGGACACAACCTGGGATAATGGCTTTTAAGCTTTTCTTGCTCTGTGTCCACTCTTGGGGTTTACTGATTTTTCAGAGCAGTCACAGATGTCAGGTAGTAATGTCCTGTCTTACCATCCCCTTCCCCAATCTTCTCTTCCAGGCAACTGTCTGGTGCTGAGTATGTTACTCAGCGGCTATTCCAGCATACCCCTAGTGCTTGTGTATCAACGCTTGTGAACATCTGCTACCCTGTGTCATCCTTCATTTACAGGGCAGCATCTTAGATACAAAAGCCAGCTAGCTAGAAAGCTGCATAGCATGTCTAGTCACCCCTCAGTAATATCTGGGAGAGGGTTGTAAGACTTTCCATTGATCCCAGAATCCTCCGATGCTCAGGTCCTTCCTGTGAGATGGTGCAGTGTTTGCAGGTGACTTGTGTACTTTGTACTGCAGTTTAAGTCTTGAGGTGGTTCAAAACACTGGGTATAGCCCGGCATGGTGTTGCACGCCTTTAATCCCAGCACTTGGGAGGCAGAAGCAGGCGGATTTCTGAGTTCAAGGCCAGCCTCGTCTACAAAGTGAGTTCCAGGACAGCCAGGGCTATACAGAGAAACCCTGTCTTGAAAAACCAAAAAAAAAAAAAAAAAAAAAAAAAACCACTGGGTCTACAGATGTACCGTGCCAGGAGGCAGTGGTTACTGTGGGATGATGTGCAGGCACATATCCAGTTTAGATGCAGCCATTACATGCAGCTCCAAGAGGGAATGCTAGAGTTGGTTACATTTGCTTCAGTTAAACAGTTGTCCTAGGGAACAGTGAAATTCTGTTTCTTTGGTTTTGTGGTGCCCTGCCCTCCCCACCCCTTTTCTTCCCCTCCAGACAGACAGGATTTCCCCTGTGTAGCCCTGGCTGGGCTGGAGCTCATTTTGTAGGCCAGGCTTGTCTTGGACTCAGAGATCTACCAGCTTCTAGAGTGCTGGGATTAAAGATTGTAATTTGATGCCCAACAAAATCTGTGATCTGTGCATTTTCTTTTTTTTTTTTAAATTGGTCTGTGTGTTTCCCAGTATACACATGTCCATGTGCTTGTGTATGTTTTTCCCTGTGCTCAGCACATGTGTAGAGGTCAGAGAAAGCTTTTAGGAGTTAGACTCTTGTACTGTGAGGTCTGTGCATCGAGTGCATGAGCCATCTCAGCAGTGCCTGAAACTTGTAGGTTTTTTTTTTTTTAGGTTTTTCAAGACAGGGTTTCTCCGTATAGCACTACTGGCTGTCCTGGAACTCACTCTGTAGACCAGGCTGGCCTCGAACTCAGAAATCTTTCTGCCTCTGCCTCCCAAGTGCTGGGATTAAAGGCGTGCGCCACCACTGCCCAGCAGGTGCTTTGTTTTATATCTATTGTTGGCTAAACTCTAGTCTGAGAAAGGCAACCAGGTGCATGGCCAGGATTTAGATTTGGGTAGGCAATGGGCAGTAAGGCCTGGATTGAGGTAGGCAGGCCTGTTTGGCCCAAGGTCTATTTCTCTTCTCATCTTCAGGTTTAGACATTAACGTTTAGACATTCTTTTGCAGGGGATGGGATGCTGTTGAGACAGATTTTGTTTATATTTCTGTCTGTCTTGATACTCTGTAGTCCATGCCAGCCTCAAAATGAGATCTGCCTCACCTTTGCACCCTGGAATGCTGGGTGGGATTAAGGGTGTGGCACAGGTCTTGATTTCTGCAGGCATCTGTTTCAGAGGTGGCCTGGAAAGGCGCACAGGTGTTGCTCCATGTCAGCCGAACTAATAGCATTATGTGGCCCAGTTACTCTCTCGTGTCCCTTTCAGTGTTTGTGACCAGTCACGAGAAACGGAGCCCCCTGCGAACCCCCTGTGGTAATGTGTGTGTCAGGGTACACCAGCCTCTTGTATGCACACTTTAGGGCCTGGTATGCTTCCTTGGCTGGCCGAGCAGGCCCACCTCAGGATCCGTTCTCCTTACCCAGGCGAGGGGCAGGGCCCTCCCCGCTCTCCGCATTGGCCCACTGTGCAGAAGGATATGACTTTGTTGTGCTCTGGAAAGCAGCTTTTATGTGGGCAATTTGTTGGAGGCCTGGCTGCTCAGCAGTGCAACACCCCAGCCTTGACCCCGCTTGCCAAATGCTGAGGCTAAAGTCAGCAACCTGGTCTTCAGGAGGCAGAGGCAAGGCCATCAAGAAAGGAGAACTTGCTTGGCTGAAGAATGGGCGGTTGTCTCTAAGACCCCCTAGGTCAGGCAGCTTTCTTCAGGGGATCAGTTCTTCAGCAGTGCTGGAGAGCTTTGGGCCTCCTTCCTTATGTGGTGGAGGCTTGTTGGCAGGGCACTGGGTGAAGACTTAAGAATGTGAACGGCCAGGGAAGGTGATGGCATGTCAAAGCTCTCTGGTGTCCTTCTAGAGTGATGGTGGCAGGGTCCCCACACAGTCAACATGGGTAACTGGGAGCTGACTTGCATCTCGACTCTGCCAAAGATCAGCCTGTTTTTCTTCTGTGTAGATGATGACAATCCTCCAGTGTCCTTCGTGAAGTTCTCTCCAAATGGCAAATACATCCTGGCTGCAACTTTGGACAAGTGAGTGCTTCAGTTCCCTGAGGAGTGAGCTCACAGTCTTCTTCGTTGGTGGGGTTCCTCTCCTGTCTGTTGTGTTGTTTCTTCTCCCAGTTGTCCAGTTGAACTCTTTTATATCTGCATTAAGAGTTCGTTCTTGGGTTGTGGGTTGAGGGGTTGAAGAAAGGACTGTCCACTCTAGCTAGTTTTAGTATGAGAAGGATTTGACACCTAGTTGTTCCTGCCAGTTCCCAGGCTCTGAGCATCTTCACGCAGCATAATCTCACTGCCATACATGATGACCTCCTCTTAGGTGCTCACTTAATCTGGCACACACTGTACAAAGTCTCTAAGGAACCTGGCCAAGTTAGCTCTTGAGAGCTGCCTGAATGGCATTATCCTGGTTAGTTTTTTTTTTTTTTTTTTTTCCATTTTTTATTAGGTATTTCGCTCATTTACATTTGCAATGCTATACCAAAAGTCCCCCATAGACACCCACCCCCTCTCCCCTACCCACTCACTCCCCTTTTATGGCCCTGGCGTTCCCCTGTACTGGGGCATATAAAGTTTGCGTGTCCAATGGGCCTCTCTTTCGAGTGATGGCCGACTAGGCCATCTTTTGATGCATATGCAGCTAGAGTCAAGAGCTCCGGGGTACTGGTTAGTTCATAATGTTGTTCCACCTATAGGGTTGCAGATCCCTTTAGCTTCTTTGGTACTTTCTCTAGCTCCTTCATTGGGGGCCATGTGATCCATCCAATAGCCAACTGTGAGCATCCACTTCTATGTTTGCTAGGCCCAGGCATACTCTGACAAGAGACAGCTATATCAGGGTCCTTTCAGCATAATCTTGCTAGTGTATGCAATGGTGTCAGCATTTGGAAGCTGATTATGGGATGGATCCCCGGATATGCTAGTGTCTACATGGTCCATCCTTTTATCTCAGCTCCAAACTTTGTCTCTGTAACTCCTCTGGTTAGTCTTCCACTCTTCTCCAAGGTCGGCATGAGTCTCTTCCTGTGGCACCTGTACTGGGTGTTTCTGGAGCCAACATGGCTTTCCACATTCTGCTTCTGGCTAACTGCTAGTTTTGGGAAGACAACCAGCAATCTGTTTCTTCAGCCTGTTTCTGAGCTGAGCACTAAGGTCCTTGTGTTTGCTTTTGTGTGTCACGGAGTGGCTGGGCTTGGTGAACTAGAGGATCTTCTTTCCTGACTCACGGTTGTTAGGATACGGTGGCATCAGGGGAGGCAAGGCGTGCCAAAGATGGCCTGCCCCTCACTCCCACTCTCTGTCTTTCAGCACACTGAAGCTCTGGGACTACAGCAAGGGGAAGGTGAGCTTCAGGCATGTGGCCGGTCTGGCCTGCATGCCAGTCCCAGGTAACAGGTTGAGGGGGGTATAGCTAACCCATGAGTTGCAGCAGGAGGGACTTGGGCATCTTCTTCTGATGAGCAAGTATGGTACAACTCCCTTTAAAGATATGTTTTAGGAATGACTAGTCTGCACGTTAAAGTCTGGGCCTTGTGTATGTCTAGAATATTTAGAGAGCATGTTCACACAGTCAGGTGTATGTACCCAGAATTTGGAATGCTCTGGAATGAAAGCTAACCACGGGTGCTAACAATGCACACCTACCTTTTCAGTGCCTGAAGACATACACTGGCCACAAGAATGAGAAGTACTGCATATTTGCCAACTTCTCCGTGACAGGCGGGAAGGTGAGTTTCCACTGAGATGTTGTTATCCTGCTAGCTCTCTAAGAGGCCACCCATCACAGGTGGCTTTTTGTCTTTATGAAGCATCCCTAAGCCTATGGAACAAACCCACACTTGTCGTTTTGAATGAATCTGTGGTGTGTTGCACTTGGATATGGTTGAAGATCTAAGAGCAGGTGGTGACTGGATAGATCCAGTGACTGAGGGTGCCGTGGGAGGCATTTAGCATGTCCCTAAATTGGGGAAATAGGTATTAATTAGAGTAACCGCAGCCAGCTTGCCTGTGCTACCTATTCAGCATATCACCTGATGTCTTTCTTGCCTGTCCTCACTGCCTGCTTGTTCTTTCGATGCTGCAGTGGATTGTGTCTGGTTCTGAAGATAACCTGGTGTATATCTGGAATCTGCAGACCAAGGAGATTGTGCAGAAGTTGCAGGGTCACACAGGTGGGTAGTTATTGCAGATAGGCCACACGGGTGGGTGGAGCCACCCAGGGGAGCCTCTCAGTTCCCCAAGGTGCTTGGTTGTCTCTGGGGTTTAGGGACACACAGCAGGTGTTGCTACTCTGTTTTCCCTGCCATCCCAGCCCTGCAGGCCTGAGAAGGCCTATGATCAGCCTTGGAGGCAGCATCAAGGGCTCTTATCTAGGGTCTTGGACATGGCTGGCTTTTGGGTCTTAAGTCAGACTCAAGCCTCATAGGAATATAGCTTGTTTACTTCACTTTAGAGACTAGGACTCCATGAATATGGAGAGTGTCTAGCCCACATTTCCTGTAGGCTCAGCCTCTTTCAGGGATGCTGGTTTTCTGTTTCCCCTGCAAAACTTAGTCCAGCTATGGAGTTACCTCATTCTAGTTCTTCCCTGTCTACTTTCTGAAGCGGGCCAGGGATGGCAGGGATATCATGTGCTCCTTTGCAACCCTAAGGAGTGGAGAGCTCGTTTTCTGAAAAAGCAGTTGTCTTCAGCTGGGAGTGGCTTGGTCACACTTGCTGTGGAACCTGAGCACCAGGGAGCAAGCAGGGTTAGTGGACTGCATGCCATCTCAGTAATGCCAGTATCCCTGCCCAGATGTATGGTTACCTTGTGCTCAGGTAGAACAACCTCAGGAATAGTAGGGGGCAAGTGGGCATAGTCAGTCCTGAGACCAGTGTAGACAGGTGTGCAGACCCTGCTGGGTACCCACCAAGTGCCTTGTGCCCAGCAGAGCAAGGCTAAGATGCCTGTTACTATTCTGGCATTCTGAGCACTCCCCTGAACCCTGCGGTGCTCCCTGTGCTCCTGAGGGCAGTGAGGCATGTGCTGGGACTGCTTGTCCTAGAGTGGCTCCCTGACTACTCTCCTTTCAGATGTTGTGATTTCCACGGCTTGTCACCCGACAGAGAACATCATTGCCTCAGCAGCGTTAGAGAACGACAAAACAATCAAACTGTGGAAGAGTGACTGCTAAGTCCTGGCTCCATGGGAGACTTAAGGAAGCCACCCGGATTGGCAAGAAACACATGTGGGGCAGAGGCATGGGGCCAGGCTGGGTTGACAGGCCTGGTGCACCTCCTATCTGAAGATGTCGGCTCAGGGGAGTGCACACTACCGAGTCTTGATAGCCACTGTGATATTTCTTGCCAATTCTGTCTCTGCCTGGGGAAGTTCCTGGTCTGTTCTGTGCTCAGAGGCAACAAATTTTTAATTTTTTTATTACAAGAGTGAGTTCAGCTCCTCATGGGTTGTTTTTCTCTGTGGTTGTTGTTTTGGTATTGTATTGCCCAGTGCACACTGGAACAGGACCTACAGCCCTACTCCCATTCCCTGCCTCCTGCCCTGGCCTGCTTGTTCAATTTTCCTGCCTGTAATAGTACCCAGCGTGCTTCCATGAGTTTCTGGAAACACAGAAAGGTTGTAAGTTGTATCCGTGTCAAGTCCCTTTGTTCTTTTGGAGTTCATAGGTCAACACTGACCTCTCAGTGGTTGAAATGTCTCCTTGTCTCACTGGTATCACTCAGTAAGCTACACACACTGTAATAAAAGGTGGGTATGGACTGGGTGTGGCCCTGAGTTCTGACCAGGCTCTTTGACACCTGGCTTTATAAAGCCCTCCTCCCTTCCTGGCAGGAGTTGGAAAGGTCTCTGGGAGGATGGATCCTTGTTGTGCCTCTTCTTCCCAGTGGCTGCTGTGGGTGCTGAGTGTTGGAGAGGAAGAACCTCAGATGAGAAAGAGTGGAAGGAAGTCTTGGAAAGGCACCATGTAGTGAGGTTCTGGACCTCTTTATTCTGTGAGAGGCTCAGGGTCACCTGTGCAGGAGGGAGGAGTTCAATATGGTGCTTGCCCCAGCAGGTACAGCTTCCTGCCTTGGCCTCTAAACCCACCAAACCTCTCTTATGTCCTTGGCCCCCGCCCCAGGTCACCGCCTCAGGTGACCAGGACTGGAAAGAGGTAGTGGCCAAGCTCAGGACTACACAGCATTTTCACAACTGCTGCTGGCTGAACCCAGGGTGACCTACTGTGGAGCAGACTGCAGAGGTTCTGGGAGTACAGATGGGTGGCGGAGGCTGCTGGGCACAGACATGGGTGGAAAGGAGATTCTGGGTTTGCTCTGGTTGCAGCAGCAACCATCTGTGAGGCCAACACTGATGTGTATTGAAGCCACATCACCCAGGGCAGTAGCTGCTCTACTCTGCCTTTGCCAAGGCTTGTCCCCAGCTGTGGTCCTGACAGCCCTTTCTCCCTCCATCGTGCATAATAAGAATCCAAAGGTATTGGAAAAGAAACCCCATACATTGTCACTTCCTTGAGGGAGATGGTGTGTAAATGGGCTATCACATCGAAGAAGCCATTGTTAAAGAGGGTGGCTTGTCACACTGACATGGGCTCTGGGGCCCCTGGCGTCTGTTGGATAGATGAACCTGGGTTCTGGTCAATGTTGTGGGCATGTTGCTGGGGTTTCTGGAGGGTAGTAAGGTCCTTCCAGCTGTGGCCTGGTGTGCGGCCTCCTCCTGAGGGAGGGAGCTTGCTTGCCATGTCGAGCACAGTATCCCCGAGTATAGTTTATTTTTTCTACAGTTGAACTCTGTTGTAGATTTATGTAAAAATACATTCTCTTTTTAAAAATAAAGATTTTCATGCCTTGTAATTTTGTTCCATATAAGTTTGTTTTTTCCAGGAATTCATTCTGTGTGCATTCATTGGGTGTGTGGAGATCAGAGGATTACCTGTCATTCCCTCCCACTTGGTTGGCACTCAATAAGGATTTCTTTAGCAGAACAGGCAGTGGAGGAGCACACCTTTAGTTCCAGCACTCAGGAGGGTCTAAGTTCAAGCAAAGCCTGTCTGCGGAGCTAGTGCTAGGATTACACAAACCAAGGCTCAAATAACAACCAAAGGGAGAAAAAAAATTTTTTTTAAAGATTTATTTATTCATTATATGTAAGTACACTGTAGCTGTCTTCAGACACTCCAGAAGAGGGCGTCAGATCTCATTACGGGTGGTTGTGAGCCACCATGTGGTTGCTGGGATTTGAACTCAGGACCTCTTGAAGAGCAGTCAGTGCTCTCAAGTGCTAAGCCATCTGCTCAGCACAACCCCTCCCCAAAAAATTTGCTTTTCTTTTAGGTAATGTGCATATGTGTGATGGTTCATGTGTGTAGAGTGATGCCAGATAACTTTCTTGATAGCTCCCCACCTCAGTAGTTCTCTTACTTGAACCCAAAGCTTTCCAATTTGGCTAGTCTAGCCGGGCAGCATAACTGGGAGCCTTGTGGATGCTGGGAAGGCGGGCAGGCTGCTGTGCCTGCCCTGCATTTACACCAGTGCTAGGGATGCATGCTGATTCTCAGGTCTATGTGGCAAGTGTATTATCCACTCAGCTGTCTTCCCTGCTCCCAAGTCTGCATAATTTACTTTTGATGGGTTTAATGTAAATCTCTGAAGTACGGTGTCATGGATCCTGTGTCAGTAGCTTTAGTATAAGTGGCTTTGGAACTGGGCACAAGCAGCTGTTCATGCAACATTGGCCTAATGGAATGGCTTTATATGGATTTCTGCTGGGTGCCCTGTGTTCTTGGTGTACACAGGCTGTGACCTTTTCTGGGCAGACATGAACTAAAGTCTAGTTACTAAGACTAGAGAACTTAAGGTCTAACCCAGGTAACAAATCCAACTTGATCAGTGAGTGTCCTAAACCAGCCAGCCCAGCCTGAGTGACAGCCCTGGAGCTCCCCAAGCCAGTGGGAGGCACAGTGGGAGTCTCTGCTTAGCATTTTTAAAGATGTGCCCCATGTTGGTGGCACACATTTAATCCCAGGTATGGGACCCATGGATCTCTTGTCAGTTCAGGGCCAGCCTGGTCTACAGAGCTAGTTCCAGAATGGCCCAGAAATATTTGCTTTATGTATACGAGTGCTTTGTGTTTATATCCCATGTGTGTGTCTGGTGGCTATGGAGGCCAGAAGAGTGGGTCTGATCCTTGTGATGGTTGTGAGTGGACCTGAGTTCTGGAAGAGCAGCTAGTGCTCTTGAACCTTGAGCCAGCCTCTCCCTAGCAATTGGGGAGGAGCCTTATAAGTCCTGTAGCTTTCAGTTTATTGGGACTAAGTTTCTTTTTGGAGTTCATGAGCCTCCCTCCACCTTCCAAGAGAAGTGTGTTGCTCCATGGCCCAATGCCTTAAAGGTTTCCACCTTCCTTTTTGGCTAAGGACTTGGTTCTAGCCGTGTGGGCCTGAGTATGACTGCCTGTCAGTGGGTTCCTGAGGAGGGGTGCAGCCCTGACACCTTTGCGAGTGGGTCTGTTTATCCCCAGGGTGTATCAGCTTTGAAACTCCTTGGTGTTTTTTTGGGATTGTTTTAAAATGACCTCAATTTTGCATATTTTAGAGTAAGGCACACAGAGATGACATTTCACAACTAACATCTTGAGAAATGCTTTGAAGTATATTCCTTAAACACAAGCAAGGGACAGGTATGGCTCTAATCTCACTGAGGCAGGATTTATTTATTTAATGTAGATGGTTGTGAGCTATCATGTGGTTGTTGGGAATTTGAATTCAGAGGATTTCTGCTCATTCTGGTTGGCCCCCACTCCAGTCCTGTGCACTGTAGATGTCTTCTGACGCACCAGAAGAAGGCTTCTGAGCCACCATGTGGTTGCTGGGAATTGAACTCAGGACCTCTGGAAGAGCAGTCAGTGCTCTTAACTGTAGAGCCATCTCTCCACCCCAGGACTTTTTTTTTTAAGATGTATTTGGTATATAAGTATTGAGAGTTCAAGACCAGCTGAGACCCAGTCTGATAAACAACATTCTCTTCTCTGTTTCTCTTTGTCTCTCTTTCTTTAAATTTAAATGCATATGAGTGTGTGTGTGTATTATATTTGTTTTGTTTTTCAAGACAGGATTTCTCTGTGTAGCTCTAGCTGTCCTGGAACTCACTCTGTAGACCAGGCTGTCCTCGAACTCAGAAATCCTCTGCCTCCCAAGTGCTGGGATTAAAGGCGTGCATTACCACTGCTAGCCCAAGGCAACTCTTCTTATACATATACATATACATATATATATACTGTAGCTGTCTTCAGACACACCAGAAGAGGGCATCTCATTACAGATGGTTATAAGCCACCACGTGGTTGCTGGGAATTGAACTCAGGACCTTTGGAAGAGCAGTCAGTGCTCTTAACTGCTGAGCCATCTCTCCAGTCAACTCTTATAAAGGGAAACTCTTATAAGGCAACTCTTATAAAGGGAAACATTTCACTGAGGCTGGCTTACAGTTCAGAGATTCAATCCATTATCATCATGGTGAGAAACCACTGCCCAGCGAGTGTATATATTTGTTTACATGTGTTTCTGTGCACATGCACACAAATGTGCATACACCTCAACTGTGATCACAGTATACACATACCTGTATCCACTGCTTGGATTTCTGATACTAAAGACAGATTTGGTGCCACAGTCAATAAAGAAAGCTGTACCACCTGCTCTAGGAGAGCCCTTATGAACTCCCCACCGTCTGGAGTAGTGCTCAGGGTCATTTGTTGTTTGAGTATTAAGTGCCTTATGTCTGTCAGGAACACCCCAATATCCGAAGTTGATGAGCAAATAGCTCTTAGTAGGTGGCAAGTTGAGCTACTGCACATGGCAGTCCTCCAAGCTTCAGAATGAAATTGCCTGTTTGAAGTAGACTTACATCTGTCCCAAATATGCTGGGTAAGAGAGTTGGGGATGGTGATTAGAATAAAAATCTCGAGCAAGAAATCTGTATAAGATTGCATCCTTCGGGGGGAGGGTATGGGGGACTTTTGGGATAGCATTGGAAATGTCATTGAGGAAAATACGTAATAAATAAAAACAAAAAAACCAAACAAAAAAAAGATTACATCCTTCAGCTTCCAAATTTACACACAAAAAAAACAGTGGTTAGATGCCACGAAGTAGGTGGCAATGCCTTAACCGTATGTGTGTTGTTAGGCCCAAGGGCCTCTTCCATCCTTGTCAAGGGGAGTGCTAACCTTCTCTCCTTTCATACAACACAGAAGTACATTCCTCCCGCGGCGTATTTAAAGCTCCCAATATCGGACCTTTTTAGATAATGGTGAATTTTGTTTAGTAGTCACAAAAGCTTGTTACTGAAAAGTATCATATTTTATTTGGTGGTTTGATAATTTCAGCGCGGTTATTTAGAAGTAAAAACGGTTTATTTATTTCAAACCCGACACGCTTTAATTAATTCATAAAACTAGCCAATCACAGGCCTAAGGGAACACCGGAAGTTGTGAACGTTCTTGGGCAAAGCAGATTCCCCGGAAACAAAACAGGGTAGGCGCACGTCCAACCGGGACACGCTTGCGGACGGCGGGAAGTGGAAGTGGGCGGGCACGAATCAGAGGACGAGCGCCTGTTAATCCTTCCTAGATTTCCGGGCGACGGGTTGTAAACGCTGAAAGTGCGGGGGAGGCTGTGTACGGAGTCTGCGCATACTCCTCGGCTCCCGCCACCGTGTCTCCGCATGCGCAGCGAAGGCTGGCTACACGTCAGCTGTCGCTCAGGATTCGAGGAAGGGAAGGACTGTTCTACACGACGGCGGTTGTCCCTGCTTTTGTATCCACGTCCGGGGATCTTCGGTTAAGTCCATTTTATTGAAGAAGCCATCGATCTAGAACAACCTGGTAGTATCAGTCCCCTTCGTAAAACCACGGTGTGTTAAGAATGCACACGTATCTAAAGAGGGACAGGCATACTCACACCTGTACAAGTGTCATGCACATTTTTTCAAACGCATGGCCTAGTGCACACGAGCACATATATGCATACAAACAGTGAAGGAGCTGTATGTATCGGCTGTGTTTACTTTGTAATTTTCGGGCTGCTTGTGTTTTACAGCAGTCCGTAGTTAGCTGGGCATGTGTTTCATACCTGTACCTGGGAAGTGCAGGCAGTCAGGAAAATTGAGTACTAAGCCAGCCCAGTCTAGGTGAAGGAGACGTGTCCTGGAAACAAACAGGACTTAATTTGTTAAGGCAGGTTCATGGCCAGGTACTGAAGGAGTCAAAGGGTTATTCAGCTAGATACCGTGGACGGAGTGGGCGTGCATATCACATCTGGAACGCTGGCATTATTATTATTTAGGGCTATGTAGAACTGTACATAGCCCTGGTTGTTCAGGAGGGTGCTGTGTAGACCATAGCAACTTGAACTCAGATATCTGACCGTCTCTGCCTTCCCAGTGCTGAATTAAAGGCCTGCAGTACCACATGCCATAGGCTAGCATTATTGAGTCAGGTTTTTCTACTGGGAAGTTTTAGGACAAGCTTGTTGGCCGTAGTTGGGAATCTGCTCACAGATGGAAAGACAGAGCAGATTACTCTGCACATTGTCTGCATGAGAGAGCAAGGGCCAGGGTCTGGGTCAGCTTTCTGGGGGTGGGAGCTGGACCTGAGGCTGGGAGCAACATTTTGGGTGATCTTGGTGTTGCCCGGAGCTGGGAGAATGAACTGGCAGCTTTGGTTTGGCACCAGCACAGCTACATCCTCTTCATGGGCTTGAAAGTTCATTGCAAATAGTGGGAGGAGGGGGCAGCCGGTCCCATAGGAACACCAGAGCAGGCCTCTTCAGCTTTAAAAATAAAACAAAGCCATGTTGTCCCCTGACAGCTTTTCAGAGTCACTTCTATCATGCGAGTCCCTGGGCTCAAACTCAGGCCATCACATCAGTCACTGCATGTCTTTACCCACTGAATCCTCTCTGTGGTCCTCTGTGGTTCCTACTGTCATGGCCCGGCTTTGCATTTGGTACAGGTGGAGGTCCACCGCCACATTTAGAGACAAAGCGTGTCTCAGGGTAAGGAAAGGCAGCTAGAGGGGTGTCTTAGGGTCGGGACCATGCTGGGAGAGCCTACTAGGCCACAGTTCTTTCTTGGACAACCTGCAGAACCTGTGGGTAACAGGGAAGCTCTTTGTTGTTCGTTAGTAGAACATGCTTTGCTGGTGCCTCTGGGCCTTGAGCTGTGATAAACACACCTTCTGTTCCCTTGTCTATCATACCAGCACCTGCTCACAGGAAGGCCCATGGTGCTATGTCTGGTCAGCATAGGGCTTCTCTCACTGAGGTCCTTGTCATGAACCATGCCAGGCCAAATCTTCACTGATACCTCAGGGTTTAAGGATCAATGAGAACTTGCCGAGGCCAGCAGGCTGGGCTGGGCTACAGGTAGAACGGCTTGGTTCCGTGTGCCTAGACTCTGGAGCACGAAGAGAAAGGAGCAGAACCACCACTTCTGGACTGGTGGTTGTCCTTAAATGCTCCCAAGGACGTCACGAACTGCACACAGAGAAAGTTCTAGAAGCCAAAATTGTTCGGGTCACTTCACTAACCAGTTGCTAGATAGAACACACACAGCTAAACTGGAATGTCAGATAAAACGATGAATTTTTTTTTAAAGTATTATGTCCCAAATATTTCATAAGACATATTTCACTAAAACTAACCTGTTTACTGAGAGTCACATTTAATGGAATGTCCATTAAATATTTTTTTAAATACTACTTTTAAAAATGATATGCTTATGAGAATTTTGCCTGTGTATGTTTGTGTATGATGTCCATGCAGAGGCCAGAAGAGGGTGTCTGATTCCTTGGAACTGGAGTTAGAGTGCTTGTGGCTGCCATTAAACTGTTATTGAACCAGTCTTTTACTGAACAACAAGTCTTCTTAATTGCTAAGCCATATATATATTTTTAAAAAAATCTTTATATACTATATAGATATGAAGGATGCTAGCTGGGTATATACAGCAAGCATGGGTGTGTTCATTTGTCTGAATTTGCATGTAGGTGTGACGTGACTTGCCCTCGAAGATGGACGGTACCCTGGAACTACCAACTGAAATAAATCCTTCCTTCCTCCGTTGCTTTTGGTCGAGGCGTTTTATCACAGTAACAGACATGAAATTGGGACACCACCTAAGTCCAGCTTGTGCAGGGGCATGAAGGAAAGAGAACGCAGTCACGTCTGTGCCAAAGAGCCCCTCCTGGGATCCCAAACATGGAGCTCTTGGGAAGAACATGATAGAAGAACATAGAAGAGAGAGTAAGGAAAGTGGGTCTGCCTGTGGTGTGTTGTGAAGGACGTGAGTTGAGCAGGAACTTTGGTGTTGGTGTTAGCTTTTGTGGCATGGCTGAGCCCTGAAGACCGTGGTCAGGTAGAAGAGGCTCTTGTGGACCTCAGTGACTGCAGTCAGCATTCAAGTTGGGTTGTAAAGTGCTAAAGCAATTGAGCAGATGAGAAAAAGAAAGACAGAAAAGGGCGGGCACTAGGGTAACTCAAAAGCAAACTGGGAGATGTTCAGTGGGCAAAGTGCTTTGCAGGTGTGAGAAACGAGTTTGAATCCCTAGCACCCACAGAAAAGCTAGGTCTGAGGCCTGGGTCTAAACCAGTGCCGGAGACAGTGGGGGTGGGCTGGTATGGACACAGGCTGGTCCCTATAGTTCACTGGCTTGCTGAAGTAGTGACCTCCAGGTCCACTGAGCGAGCCTGTCTCAAGAAATAAAAGTGTAGAGTGATTGAGGGAGGTCTCCAATGTCAGCCACTGGGTGCTACACATACATGTACAGGCAAACATACACATACCACACATGACTTTTTTTTTTTAATCAAATATAGTAAGGGTTCTGTTAAATTGAAGTTCTCAAGGGAAAAAAATGACAAGAAGCTGAAGTCTGTGCTTGTGAGCCTCTGGGAAGCTTAAAAATCTAAGCAATTCCTCCCCAGACGTGCAATCTCCATTGTATCCTCTTCTGTTGGAAGAATGTCTCAGGTGAGAACCACCTGTTTAGTCAGTGCCCTCTTGAAGTGCAGTGAGAGATTGAGTGACCATGGCAACTCTTATAATAGAAAACACATGGCCGGGTGGTGGTGGTACACGCCTTTAATCCCAGCACTTGGGAGGCAGAGGTAGGCGAATTTCTGAGTTCGAGGTCAGCCTGGTCTACAGGGTGAGTTCCAGCACAGCCAGGGCTACACAGAGAAACCCTGTCTTGAAAAACAAAAACAACAACAACAAAAGAAAACAAATGGGGCTAGAGTGATGGCTCAGTGGTTAAGAGTGCCAACTTCCTCTAGAGGTCCTGAGTTCAAATTCCAGCAACCACATGGTGGCTCACAACCATCTGTAATGGAATCTGATGCCCTCTTCTGGTGTGTCTGAAGACAGCTATAGTGTACTCATATACATAAAATAAATAAATCTTAAAAAAAAAAAACATGTAAATGGGCCTGGCTTACAGTTTGAGAGGGTTAGACTATTATCATCAGGGCAGGAAGCATGGCGGCACCCAGGAAGACATGGTCCTGGAGAAGTAGGTGAGAGTTCTACATCCAGATCCACTGGAAGCAGGGAGAAAAAGATATTGGCCTGTGAAGAGGTAACTTAAGAGTTCTTTGGAAAGTTAGCTGGGGCAAACACATGAAAGAACGTTTCTCTGAAGCAGACACAGGAGAAAGGATGTTCTGCTAAAGCAAGCACATGAAAGGACAAGTAATGAAGGATTCTTTGCTAACAACACACATGTACTGCTTCCGTAGAGTGGTGCTGAGGCAAGACACATGCTGAAGCAGGGCACATGGTATTTGGAGGGTATAAATAGGACTCCATGGAGTGATGGAGACAGAGTTTGGCTGGCTGGTGTGTTGACCATGCCCTGGACAGCTCTCTCTGTCATACCCTACTTCCCCTTGGGGGTTAAGAGTGAGTTGGTGGCAGAGTCAACGACACAGATTCTGGGAGCAGGTGGAGAAACACTGCAGCAAGCTCACTGAACGCTGCTACAGCTCCTGTACTATCCTCCACCCACACCCCGATTGGTCCCAAGAAAGCATCTTTTCTAAACAGCAGATGCTGACTGGCTCGAGTAATTTGCTCCTGAAATCCTTAGTCTCAAGTCTTTGCTGATCTTCACTTCCCTGAGAGAGGCACAGCTGAGAACTTCTACTGTTCCTGTTGGTCCCTCCTGCTGAGGCCTGGCTGTCTCTGCTAGGCCCTGTCACCACTGTTGCTAACCTAACTACTGAACTGGACTGCTGGTGTATCTGTGAAGTGTTTGCGAGGGAGTCGAGCTGCCGCTGCCTGCTAACCTGTGAACTGAACTGCTGATATTCATACAGCACAGATGGGAGTTGCTCAAAGAACTTTTCTAAAAGGTCCACTTTTTCCTGTATCCTTTCTTTTTTACTACCTCTGTTGGGTGGTGGGCTACAAGGGAGGTTAAAGCATTTAAGAGCCACCATTAAGAATAGAATTTGAGGGGAGAGGGGAGAAAAAAAAAAGAATAGAATTTGAAAAAAATTAAAAGTTCTAGCCCTGGCTTGAGCTTTTGTAACCTCAAAGCCCACTCCTGAGTGGTATACTCCTGCCACGCTCTCCGGTCGAGTCAGCTTGACAGGCTGAGGCTTGAAAGCTACTCACGAGGCAAAAGAGTTTCACGGAAACTCGCTCCTGGAGTCTGGCGTTCTCTCTAATCCATACATTAATTTTCCATTCCCGCGTTAGTCTAGTGTATGGATCCATGTGCTCTCTTTTAGTATTATCCTATTATAAGTGCCTTTTAAGATTGAATTCTGACATAGCTAAAGCCTTCTGCCAGTGTTCCAACAGTCCTAGAACGTCCTTGAGCAAGACCATGGGCTTGAAATTCAGTAAGAATGTTGCTATTCAGTGACATTCAGAATAGCCTCTGGTACTATAATAGTGTACTATCACTTTGAATAAAAGCCAAGTCGCTCCCATATACAGGAATTTACCATCACTAAGGAAGAAGGAAGTTTCAGACCAAAGGAGAAACCAGAATAGATACTTAGAACTATAGTGTTACACTCATACACACGTATTTACAATGGCCTAAGGGGAAGGTGGACTATACAATAGACTAAAATAGGAACTGTGGCAAGGGCATGAAGCCCTTGACCCTGGCTTCTAAGATTAAGTGAATCTTAGGTGGAGCCCTTGTTGATCCCAGTTGTTAACAATGAATTCTATCCCAGGTGGTTCCCGTTAGACCTTCTGTGTTTGCATTCCTCTGTTTTATGTAAGATTCCAGTAACCTCTTTGTACCTTGCTGGTGTGTCACCCAACTTCCTTATTGTCTGCTACATAAAAATTTTGATGCTCGATTTGACAATACATTCAGATTCTACACAACCTCTCCTGTGTGCATCTGTCTGTCAATTCATCCGACGCTTTGCCCACCCGCGACTAGAGACCCGTTCCACGCAGACAAAGGGGCCCAGAGGGTCTGCAGCATACTTCCTCACACCTGACCACACCTCCCAATCCTTCTTAAGTAGTGCCACTCCCTGGTGGCCTGCAGGAGCCATTCTTATTCAAACTATCACATCTAATTCCCTGGCCTCCACAGGCTTGTAGCCATATCATAATGCAAAGAACCTCATTCAGTCTAATTTTAAAAGGCCCTTCGGCTCAAGGCTGCTTCCAAGTCCAAAGCCTCTTCTGAGATTCAAGGAAATCTCTTAATTGTTAACTCCCTGTAAAATCAAAATAAAAAACCGGCCACATATTGCCTGCATGCTATGCCACAGAATATACATTACCATTACAAAAGCGGGGAAATGGAGCATAGTGAGGAAGTACTGGACCAAAGCAAGACCAAAACCCAATAGGGCAAACTCCAAACTCTGCAGCTCTGTGTCTGCTATCAAAGTGCTCTGCAGGTCTCCAACTCCTGTCATTGTGTTCACTGCAACACACTTCCTCTCGACTTAGTTCCACGCACAGTCTGTAGCTCTCCTTGGCAGGCATCACACAAGTCTTGTACCTCCAGCATCTTGGGGTCTCCAACCAAATTCAGGCTTCACCTTCACAGTTTCATGCAATGGCCTCTTTGGGCCTCCATGCAGGGACACCCCTTACACATAATGTGCCTCAGCAGCTTTTCTTAGTAATGGAGGAAGACCCCACAACTTTCTTGTATTCTTGACTCTAAAGCCAGGACCATGGGGCTGAAGCTGCCAAGTTCTGCTGCTTCCTGAGGCTGGAATCTGCATTAGCTTTCTGGTTTCAAGGGTTTCCCCCCATTGCTTAAGCAGTCCTTTAATTCCTTTCCACAAATCAGAAGCTTAGCTGGGTGGGTCCTGCTCTGAGCTCACCACTCCATTTAGTCCATTTAACATCAGACCTTTTTTTTTTAAATCCTTGAAAACTGGATTTATCTTCATCACACCTTCCTGTCTTCCTGTTCTCACACGGGACATTTTGTATTTCTCTTTGTCCAGATTGCTCCTTTAATTATAGAGATGTATAAGTGATTACTAATAGTCATACCACCCGGTCAATACTAGGCTGTCTTGAAATCTCCTCTGACAACAGCATTAATCCAGAACTCTTCAGTTTAGTTTCAGCCAGAGTTTTAGGACAAGGGCAAAAAGCAGCCACACTCTTTGCCAAAATATCACAAGAACTACCTCTAGGCCATTAAATAATATTCTTCTCCTCTTGAGCTAGGCCATCATAGTATGTAATATGGCTTATTCAGCCCCACTTAAAGCATTCAATTGCTTCCCTAATCCAAAGCCTCAGAGTTCACATTCTGCCAACAAGAAGCATGGTCAGGTCTGTGACAGCAACATCCTGTTTCCTGGTGTCAACTTCTCTCTTAGTCTCTGTTCTTTTGCTGTAAAGAGACACCATGACCACAACACCCCCCCCCCCCCCCCGTGTGTGTAGCCCTGGCTGTCCTGGAACACACTCTGTAGACCAGTTGGCTTTCTTTTTAAAAAACATTTAAAAAAAGATCTATTTATTTAACTATATGAGTACACTGTAGCTGTCTTCAGACACACCAGAAGAGGGCATCCAAACCCATTACAGATGGTTGAGAGCCACCCTGTTGTTGCTGGGAATTGAACTCAGGACCTCTGGAAGAACAGTGGGTGCTCTTAACCACTGAGCCATCTCTCTAGCCCTAGGTTGACTTTGAACCAACAGATTTACCTGGCTCGGCCTTTCATGTGCTAGAACTAAAGGTGTGTGCCTCTACCACATGGCTACAACAAAACTCATAAAGAAAATCATTTAATTGGGGCTTACTTACAGTTTCAGAAGTTTAATCCATTATTTTCATGGTGGGGAGCATGGAAGCATGCAGATAGACACAGTGCTTGAGTAGTTGAGAGTTGTGTGTCCAGATATGGAGAACGAAAGCTACTGGGCCTGGCTTGGGCTTTTGAAACCTCAAGTCCCACAACCAGTGACACGCTTCCTCTAACAAGGCCACACCTCCTAATCTTTTCAAACAGTGCCACTTCCTATTGTTAAGTCTCAGACCCTGGAACAAACTGCTGAGATACTTTCTTTTTTTTTTTTTTTTTTTTTTTTTTTTTTTTTTTTTAAAGGAACTGGTTTTTATTTTTTTTTTTATTTTATTTTTTTTTCCCATTTTTTATTAGGTATTTAACTCATTTACATTTCCAATGCTATACCAAAAGTCCCCCATATCCACCCACCCCCACTCCCCTGCCCACCCACTCCCCCTTTTTGGCCCTGGTATTCCCCTGTACTGGGGCATATAAAGTTTGCAAGTCCAATGGGCCTCTCTTTCCAGTGATGGCCGACTAGGCCATCTTTTGATATATATGCAGCTAGTGGATGCTCACAGTCAGCTAATGGATGGATCATAGGGCTCCCAATGGAGGAGCTAGAGAAAGTAGCCAAGGAGCTAAAGGGATCTGCAACCCTATAGGTGGAACAACATTATGAGATACTTTCTTAACACATCAAAGAATCTGGCCACCAAGTTCTTCCACTACCCTCAGTTCTTACCTGTTGCTGGGTCCTCCTGTCTGGCATGCCCCACCCCCTGTCCCACACTCTCCACCAGTCCAAAGGGCCGGCTGTTTCTCTCTGTACACTCCAGTCCTTTGGCTTACTTGCCCTTTTGTACTTTTGCCCTCTTGCCCTCTGGGTCCCCTGCTCTCCCTTCTCCCTTCCCTTTTTCCCTCTGTCCACTTGGCCCAGCTCAGACTGGTCATGTCCTGTAAAAGGATCTCTTGTCCTCCTGTATTGTCTCTGAGGCTTGCTGCCTCAGTCTGCTAACTTTGGCCTGGTCTTGGAAGCTGCTAGCCTCCATACAATCTAATGTAGGTCTAGAATGTTTGCAGCCTCTGAGATTTGCTGCTGAATAAGCTTGCCCTTTGTTCCCTCTGAGCTCTGGCTGCTTGGTTCAACTCAGCTGTTCTGGCTCATACTCCTCTCTAAGCTGACTGACTCAATCTGGCTTCTCACTCTTGGTCTCTGACTCTTTTGCTCTGCTTGGCCTCAAACTAACTCTGGCAATTTATTCTAATCTTTTGACTCCTTCTCATTCTCTGGCTTGTTCTCTCTTCACCCAGTAAAACTGCTTCCTCCTCTCCCACTGCCCCTTAAGTAGCTCCCCTTTCCTCTCTCTCCTCATGGGAAGTGGGAGTATCCTATTCTGTCAAATCTTTCTTTGGTTCATCATTTTGTCTGCCACTCAATTAGACATCACTTTTTTTTTTTTTTTTAAGTACACTGTAGCTGTCTTCAGACGCACCAGAAGAGGGCATCAGATCTCATTACGGGTAGTTATGAGCCACCATGTGGTTGCTGGGATTTGAACTCAGGACCTTCAGAAGAGCAGTCAGTGCTCTTACCCACTGAGCCATCTCACCAGCCCTAGACATCACTTAAAAAAATTTTTTTTTAACAATGTATTTACCAGCACTCGGGAGGCAGAGGCAGGCAGATTTCTGAGTTCGAGGCCAGCCTGGTCTACAAAGTGAGTTCCAGGACAGCCATGGCTATACAGAGAAACCCTGTCTCGAACCCCCCCCCCCAAAAAAAACCAATTTATTTATTTTATATATGTGAGTACACTGTCCCTGTCTTCAGACACATCAGAAGAGGGCATCAGAACCCATTACAAATGGTTGTGAGCCACCATGTGGTTGAAACTTTGGACCTCTGGAAGAGCAGTCAGTGCTCTTAACCACTGAGTTATCTCTCTAGATCCTTTAAAAAAAAATTTTAAGCCGGGCGTGGTGGCACACGCCCTTAATCCCAGCACTTGGGAGGCAGAGGCAGAGGCAGGCGGATTTCTGAGTTCAAGGCCAGCCTGGTCTATAAAGTGAGTTCCAGGACAGCCAGGGCTATACAGAGAAACCCTGTCTCGAAAAAGCAAAAAAAAAAAAATTTTTTTTTAAGACTTATGTATTTATTTTATGTATATGAGTACACTGTAGCTGTCTTCAGACACACCAGAAGAGAGCATTGGATCCCATTACAGATGGTTTCGGGAATTGAACTCAGGACCTCTGGGAGAACAGTCAGTGCTTTTAACAGCTGAGCCATCTCTGTGTAGTCCTGGCTGTCCTGGAACCCACCCTGTAGACCAGGCTGGCCTCAAACTCAGAAATCCACCTGCCTCTGCCTCCCAAGTGCTGGGATTAAAGGCATGCTCCACCACTGTCCGGCTCTTTCTTTCTTTTTAAATATTTATTTATTTTATGTATGTGAGTACACTGTTGCTGTCTTCAGACACACCAGAAGAGGGCATCGGATCCCATTACAGATGGTTGTGAGCCACATGTGGTAGCAGGGAATTGAACTCAGTATCTCTGGAAAAGCAGTCAGTGTACTTAACCACTGAGCCAACTCTCCAGCCCTATCATCACTTTCAAATATGGGTGGTTCCTTCTAAAACTAACTTTATCTTCATTGTTTGGGATTAAAGGTGATAATAAGGGCATGTCCTGTATTCTAGCTAGAGAAATTAGAGATGTATGCTAAAGGCTGAGCCACACCACAACTAGAAACAGGCACAACCTCGGGGTTCACAGTACAACTGAAGTCCACTCTGGACTCTCAGATGTTCCTGCTTCCCCTTCATCTACGGTAAACCTTGGACATTTTCATTCAAACCATCATCCAGCAAGGTGGCTCAGTGGGTAAAGGTGGTCGCCTCAGAGCTTGGTGGCCTGAGCATGTTGTAAAGAGAGAACTAACTCACAGGTTGTCATCTGACTTCCACATGGATGTGGGTCACAGCATATGCCCCCCTAAATAAATGTAATATTTAGGTATTTATTTATTTATTTATTTATTTATAGATAGGGTTTCTCTGTGTAGTCCTGGTGGTCCTGGAACTAGCTCTGTAGACCAGGCTGGCCTCAAACTCAGAGATCTACCTGCTTCTGCCCCACTAGTGCTGGGATCAAAGGTGTGTGGTGTGTCTCAACTGCTTGCTGTAAATATATATATATATATACATATATATATATATATATATATATACATATATATATATATACACACATATACACATATATATACACACACATACATATATACATATATATGTATATATATTAAATATTTTAAAATTTGTTTTATGTATATGAGTATTTTGTTTTCATGCACACCAGAAGAGGGAATCGGATTCCATACAGATGGTTGTGAGCCACCATGTGGTTGCTGGGATTTGAACTCAGGACCTCTGGAAGAGCAACCAGTGCTCTTAGCCTCTGAGCATTCTCTCCAGCCAGTAAATAGCATTTTAAAAGGTGTGAGTGGTGGTGGCGCATACCTTTGATCCTAGCCCTTGGGAGACAGAGGCAAGCAGATCTCTGAGTTCAAGACCAGCCTGATTTACAGAGTAAGTCCCAGGACAACCAGGGCTACACAGAGAAACCCTGTTTCAAAAAAGGAAAAAGTGTGAAAGTGATTTAAGACATCAGTGTAAGCAAGACCTGTGGGTTTATAGATTGGGTCAATCAGTTGAGAAGCTACAAGACTGCTTTGCCAGTTCAAGTTAGACTCTGCTCACTTAAGTTCAAAGCTTCACTCATAAAATCAGTAACAATGTAGAGTACCAGTCTGTGTCCCCTCTGAGGACACCTCTGTCAGCTACTCAGCACCCTAAATTTCCCAGAGTCAGCTTATTTTACTCTTTGATTCTGCTGTCCTTATGGTCTCCAAACCCATGTTTGTTTGTTTTTGTTTTCTGAGACAGGGTTTCTTTGTATCTAGCTATCCTGGACCCGGCTCATCTGGAACTCGGAGATTCTTCTGCCGCTCAGTCCCATGTTATGTTATTGACCGTGTGACCATCCAGTTACCCTCATTGCAGCTATGGGGCCCAGTATGGCTGTGGTTCACATTGTAATTTTTTAAAAAAGATTTATTTATTATGTAAGTACACTGTAGCTGTCTTCAGACACACCAGAAAAGGGCGTCAGATCTCATTAGGGATGGTTGTGAGCCACCATGTGGTTGCTGGGGTTTGAACTCAAGACCTTCAGAAGAGCAGTCAGTGCTCATAACCGCTGAGCCATCTCTCTGGCCCATATTGTAATTCTTGCCATCTAGGGAGAGACCAGTGTTCCTCATGATGCTGGGAATCCCCTAGAAAAATAACTTTTCACAGTCATGCTGAGAGCAGTCTTCTCTGGACCACCCCACAGAGATGAACAGACATGCTGGAATAATCTAGTGGAACATTCCAGTCTCTCTGAGGAGTGACACTTTCCTCTATGACCCCCAAACAGTTCTAGGCTTTGACTTTGTGGCGGTCACCTTATGGCCCATGCTTAGCCAACCAGCTAAGCTGAGCTTCTCTAGCAACTCTAGAAAACAGAGTCTAGAATCTGCTTAGCATTGCTAACCAACAAATCCAACCTATCCAGTCTGATTTCTCTGCAGTTATGCCTCATGTCTAATGATGCGTTGGATGCAAGGTTTAGATGGGGTAGGCATCATTCAGGCGAGAAAGCTGTTTCAGCCTCTTCTAGCACTTACCCCCATGCTTTTGGGAGCTGACTTTCCTAGGTCTCAGATGTAATTTCTGCTCATCTGGAGGAAATTCCATCAGTCTCCACGTGGAGGCAGACTTGCACCACTCAGGGTGCGGAGGCTCTGGAAAAGCCAAACTGGTCTTGGGTCCCGAGGAAAGGAACTTTTGCTCCCCCACCTCCAAGCCTTGGGCAGGGCTGCATTCCCACTTCTCTTTGGCTTGGACAATTTGCCCATCCAGACTGGGCTTCAGTTTGTTTGTTTGTTTGTTTTTTCCAAAGGAATTGATCAGAGAAATACATAATGTGGGCCTCAGACTTGGCTTTGGAGCAAGCTTGGGAGACCCAGCTATGCCTGTCCTGATTCCAGATGGAGAAACTAAAACTTGGAATGCACACACACAGGATGGTGGGGAGGTGTCGCCGGCCAGTTTTGGAGTGTTTTGATCCTGTTCTAGTACCTTGACTGACATGCACAAACTGAACTGGGGTCTACAGCTCCAGAGGACTCTGGGGTGCTAGGGAATGCCCTGGGCTTGTGGCTTGGTACATAGTTATGTTTTGGGTCTCTAGTAAGTGCTGTGGTGGACCAGTCACCTCCCATTGCATATGTATTGTGCATACATGCAATTCCACATGCGATGATTAATGTTGACTGTCAAGTTGATAGGATCCAGTGTCACTTATGAGACAAATGTCTAGGCATGTCCTCGAGGAGTTTTCTAGATTGTGTTTGTCCAGGTAGGAGGAGCCACCTTGAAACTGGTCAGTACCGTCTCACGGGCTGGGGTGCTAGCCTAAATAAGGAGAAAGTGGGCTGAGCTCTGTCTGCATCCTCGGCACGGATGCCATGTGACCTTCCCTCCTAGCTCTGATGACTGTGAGCCCCACCAGCACCATCCCTTCTTGAAGTTGGTCTTGTCAGGTCTTTGTTATATAGCAACTAGGAAATGCCCTGGGGATTTTTTTCATACTACCCAGGAAATGTGAGCCATGAAGCCCAATTCACTCACCAGATTCTCTGAGGACATAGTTTGTATTTTTGTAAACCTGATCATCTTTTTTTAAAAAGATTTATAGATTTATTATATGTAAGTACACTGTAGCTGTCTTCAGACACTCCAGAAGAGGGAGTCAGATCTTGTGTCAGATCTTGTTACAGATGGCTGTGAGCCACCATGTGGTTGCTGGGATTTGAACTCAGGACCTTTGGAAGAACAGTCAGGACTCAACCACTGAGCCATCTCTCCAGCACCATGTTTTGTTTTGTTTTGTTTTGTTTTGTTTTGTTTTGTTTTGTTTTGTTTTGTTTTTGTGAATGGCCCTGGAAAGATACAACCAACCAGTCAGTGGCTTTGAAGACTCACAGGGCTGGGCTGAAATTTTTGGTGTGTATGACTGGCTCAGGTGGACACCTCTGACTATTCCAGTGTCTTGCAGATAGGCTACTGCTCAGACTGTGTGTTGCTTTTCCTGTGTCTCAATGAGACTGGTGTCAATTTTAAAGTAGCTGCTGCCTGCTGGAGCCAGAGATCTGGCAAATTAGCTTTTTATTTCTCATGGCAGAGGATGACTGAGGCCAAGCTCTCTCTGGGAGATGCCCCTATGAGTGACTAAGGCTGTGTCCCTCTGGGGGATGCCCTTGTGCTTCTAGTTTAGCCTTCCCTGGATGCTCTTCTGTTTCTATAGGGAGGTGAATGACCATCCAGCGGGGTGAGCCTTCTCCTTGGGGCCCTCTATTAATAAAACAACCACTGACCCCCGGACGTGCAGGCACATGAGGGGACACAGTATTCCCAGGGTCGGCGTCGGTCCAGAGACCTTTCGTGCCTGACCCAGCCGCCTCTAGAGTGCTTCCATCCTGCTCTGGCCCCTTGGCTGAAGGACCGGAAGTTCTGCATGGTCCAAGCTGGGGCTGCTCTTCCTCCAATATATAAATAACCTACTACCAGCTCCCTGGGAGAGTCCTAAGGGCCTGAAGGAGGGAGGGACAGAGCCCCAGGCCCTTGAGACTAGGCATGACTCAGAGTAAGTCATCTGCTTTTCAGGTTGTTCCAGAGCCTTCTTGGGCTCCCCTGGTGTCCTGTGCTGTTGCAGAACCCCGAGGCAGCCTGGATGAGGGCACTCGCTCTGTTTCTCTTTCATCAGTTGTTTCTGTGGAATCGGAGGCTATTGGCTGGGGATGGACAAGGAGACAACTTTCTTCTCATTCTGGAGGTCTAGCTGTGCTGGAGAAGTGGAAGGCTGAGATTCAGGGCAGGGACCAAATTTCTATCATCCGCCTAGAGCAGTGTTCTCAACCTTTTACTGTCGTGGCCCTTTACAGCAGTTCCTTCTGTTGTGGTGACCCCAACTATAAAATTATTTTCATCGCTACTTCATAACTGTAATTTTGCTACTGTTCTGAATCATTATGTACATATCTGTTTCCTGGTGGTCTTAGGTGACCCTCAGAGGGGTCACACCCCGCAGGTTGAGAACCACTGATCTAGAGGCACATGCTGTGCTCGGTTGAAGCTCCCCAAGAGGGATCCTCCTGAGTACCCCAATCCTGACTCGGTGACACTGACCTTGTCCTATGGTCCCTGGTAGCCTTTGCTCTTTCTGTTGAACTGGGGTCTGCCTTTTTTGTCTGCCCTCTGCCAGTACCACACTCACTGAGCCACAGGGGAAGAGTCAGCCAGACTGACTGTATGTGCGTGGGGTTCTAGGATACCTGCTGTCACCGGCCACAGCTGGACACTTGGGTGCTCAGAAACCTGAAGTGAAGGCAAAATGGACCTGGTTCTGCCCACCTAAGCTTCCCTGGGCCCCAAGCTCCAGACAGCGAAATCTGCAGCTCAGGGCCCAGGCTCATGTTCAGAACACCACATCCAGGCTGGGCCCCTGTTTTACTTGGAGCAGATAAAGGTTTCTGAGCAGCCTGATACTGCATCACTGAAATTCCACGAACTGAAACTGGATGGCTCAAAACAAATTTCCCTGTTCTGGAGGTCAGAGTTCGATATCAAGGCATGGGGGGGCATGGAATGTCGGGGTGGGGGTGGGGCTGCTGACTCTTCCCAAGGCTCCTAGTGAGATGGTTCCTCCTGTCTCCCAGATAGTCCTGGGGTTGAGAATGTGTCAATAAATTTCCTTTTCCTTCTCTCAAGGCCTCCTCTTGCTCCCCTGTGTCTTGTGTGTCTCCTATAGTGGCACTTGTCATTGGATTTCAGGCCTTCGATCCACTGATCTCTTTTGATGATCCTGTCCCCATTTACATTTGCAGAGTATCTTTTCCCAAACAAGGGCAGTCGTAAGTTTCAAGGAATATGTCTTTGAAGGGGGCAACATTCAGTCCACTACTCTCTGTACCTCCATTTTCACATATGTGTCCTCTGTTAAGGGGTGCAGTCAGTGATGTGGCTACAATTCTACATCCCTTCCTATAGGTCTGGCCTTGCAGGTGGAGTGGCTTCTTCCCACAAGTCAGGACCCAGTGCTAGTTTTCTGTGACCAGACCCTGTTTGGGAAAGGCAGGAGATACTTGCTGGGGGCTGCCTTTTCCAGTCTGGGGGAAGTCTTGAAGAGTACAGCTGTGACTATATATAACTCTAGGGGCTCCTGGGCCAAGTAACCTAGGCTCATTCCATGTTTCACAAGCAAGCTGCCCATTGACCCAAGTGGAGCTTTGAGGTACATAGCCTGGTAGGCCACCAGCCCTGCATAGCCATCCTGGGCTCCACCCTTCCTTCCCTGCTAGAATGTTTAACTTTTCCCACCTTAGGGTCTCTATCCATGCAGTTGTACCCTTTCAGGATGCCTTCTGGGCTGATCTTTCAGCCATCCCTTGGCTAGCTATTTCCCTGTCCACTGGGCCTCCACTAGGCACTGCAGGGGTCTTTTGGCAAATGTAGGATCCAAGGACCATCAGGACCACAGCTGGAGCAGGGTGATAGCAGCTGGGAACCAAGATAACATGGAGACCTGGTCAGGCTTACACAGGTGCTGCCCATGAACTTCCGGGCTGTCCCACAAGGGGCTAGTGCTTCGATGGAAGGTGCAGAGGACAAAGCAGGCTGAAGACCCTTTGTAGGCCCACTGTATGCTGGCTTCTAGGGAGGTTGAAATGGTGTAACTTCTTCAGCCAGAAGCCATGCTTCAAGTGGGGGTGAATATGACAGCTTGCTCTTCATGCAGCTGAGCACCCAGGCGACCCCCCTTTTTGACAGACAACATCTTAAAGAGGCAAAGCCATTACTCTAGGATCTACTAGAAGAGCCTGGATTCAGGCCTCCTCATTAGTGTAGAGAGCCCACACTAGGCTAGAAGGTGGAAGCTGCTTAACAAACACTCTCCAAAACCCAGCCGCCTGGGGACTGTTTTCCTAGGTTCAGCTCCCAGGACACACTGCTGTGGCCTTGGGGTCCAGCCCGGCTTCCGGATGACTCAAATCCTCCTCGAGGTGGCAGTTTTGCAGACATGCAGAATCCAAGTGTTTACAGGGTCGTGGAGGTTTGCACCAAAGATCCAGAAAGTCACTGTGTAGCAGGGTTGAGTCCCTATAAGGAGGCTCTGAGAGACCATTGTGAGGAGCTTGAAGGTGAACGTCAGTTGCAGTGGAGACCCCAGCACGTTGGAGATGGCCGGACAATGGCGTATCCGCTGAGGAAAGTGCAGGCACATAGTAGAGGTGACCTGGGAGAGGCTAAATGTGCTTCAGATGGTAGAGTTGGAGGCATGGGGTTAATCAAGGCTGTTGGAGTCCAGGTGGGGCCACCACCAGTCTCAGATTCTGGACAGGACTTGACACTTGCTGCCCCTCTGAGTGATAGTCTATCTTTGATCTTATTTTTTTTTCTTGTTATTTTCCATTCTTCCCCTTTGGAATCAGAATGTTCACTTTGTGCCTTAAAAAAAAAACACAAAAAACAAAACAACAAAAACAAAAACAAAACAAAACAAAAAACAAAACAAAAAAAAACAAACAAAAAACCCCAAAAGGCTAGAAAGATGGCTCAGCGGTTGAGAGCATTGACTGCTCTTCCAGAGATCCTGAGTTCAATTCCCAGCAACCACATGGTGGCTCACAACCATCTGTAGTGGGATCTGATGCCCTCTTCTGTGTGTCCGAAGACAGCTACAGTGTACTCATAACTCATATACATAAAATAAATAAATAAATCTTTTAAAAAAAGGAAAAACAAAACCCAAAAAGTAAAAACCAGAATTTGTTTTTCAAAATTTTAATTGAGGGCTGTAGAGCACTTGTTGCTCCTGCAGAGGACCAAGTTTGGAGTCCTAGCAATCACCTGGTGGCTCACAAACATCTGTTCCCGGGAATCCGATGCCCTCTTCTGACCTCTATAGGCACCAGGCATGTCTGTAGCACACATACATACATGACGGTAAAATATACCTGTAAGATAACAATAAGTTTGGATGCCCAGATTGCTCAGTGGTTAGAGCACTGGCTGAACTTGCAGAGGACCTGGGCCCAGATCCCAGCACTGACATGGTGGCTCATAACCACTTGTAACTCCACTGTATGCTCTAACTCCAGTTCTGGAAAATATGATGCTTTCTCTGGCTTCCATGGGCGCCAGACATGTATGAGGTGCACAGACATGCATGCATACAAAACATTCATACATATTACAAAATTAAACAATTATTTTATTTTTTATTTGAGTTCTTAGAGTTTCTCAAGTCTCAGAAGAAACTGCACTTGAGCAGGCTATAGGGATTTCTGAAGTTGGACTAAAGATGTTTTGGATGGGAAGCCAAGGTTGGACTGTTGTTTAAGAGTGATACATTTGAGTGTCAGCTTGACAAGGGCTGGACTTGTGGTGGTTAATCTTCATTGTCAACCTACTAGAATTTAGAATCTCCTAGGAGACACACTTGGATGTGTCTGTGAGGGCGTTTTCAGAGAGGAATGTGGCTAGCACTATCCCATGGGGCTAGAGTCCCAGACTGAATAAAAAGGGAGAAAAAACAAACAGACAACCAACCAACCACACTGTGTGCTAGCATGTCCTTTCTGTGTTTCTTGATCTACCAAGACGTGAGGGAGCAGCCTCCTTCCCCCACATCCTCACCACAGTGATACGCTGCATGCTCTGACTCGGGAGCCTGAACATACCTTCCATCCTTAAACTGTTTCTTGTCAAGTGTTTGGTAAGAGCAGTAATGACTACAGCCCTCTCCCTCCTCCTTTAGACCCACAGACATCCCACTTGGTAACATGCCTTCCATCTTGCCAATTTTATAGACTGACCAACAGCACTGCCAGCTTGGGGGGTGGGTGGGTGGGTAAAGAGGTATCTGCCTCTTTAACATGTTTTTGTTTTTCTGTGTTACCCAGGCTGGTCTCAAACTCTGGGACTATAGGCATGTACTCACCCCACCCCAGCTTTGTCCTCTCATTGTTTTATGTTTTGCAATCTGAGACGTTAACTATTTAAAACACAAGGTTGGCCATGCCTCTGACTTGCTTTCCCTCTAGCAGGAGAGCCTCCTCCTGTCTGCGTTTGTTGGAATTCTGGGTATGTCAATAAAATCTCTTTTAGTTGTCTCTTGTAAAAAACCTTTTTTTTTTTTTTTTCTTTTCCCCAGTATGCGTTTCCTTTGTTGGTTTGGCTTCTTGATTTATATATATTTTTTCATTTTCCATTTCAATATTTTTATGTATGTATCTGTAAGTGTATGCACGTTTGTGTGTATGTATGTGTGTGCACGGGAAAGCCAGGAGTCAGTCTCAGGTGTCATTCTTAGACAGGGTCTCTCACTTGGGCCGGGGCTCACTCACTGGACCAGGCTTGCTGGCCGCCAAGCCCCAAGGGCCTAGCATCCTAGTACAAGGAGTGCAGAGTGCACTCTTCTGCCCAGCTCTTTATGTGGGCACTTGGGACCAATCCTAGCTTCTCAAGCTTGCAAAACAGGTACTTTTACAATGGCGCTATCTTTGCAGCCTGAGACAACTCTCATTAAATATTTTATGTTTTAAGATTTATTATTATTATTATTAATTATTTTTATTTTTGGAGACAGGGTTTCTCTGTGTAGCCCTGGCTGTCCTGGAACTCACTCTGTAGACCAGGCTGGCCTTGAACTCAGAAATCTGCCTGCCTTTGCCTCCCAAGTGCTGGAATTAAAGGCATGTGCCACCACTACTCGGCTTATTGTTATTTTTTAAATTCTGTGTACGTACATGTGCCCCTGGGAGCCAGAAAAGAGTGTCGGAGTTCCCAATAGCAGGAGTTGCTGCTGGTTGTCAGCTACCTGACATGGGCAATAGAAACCACACATGAGTCCTCTGGAAGAGTAGTACTTAGTCTTAACTGCTGAACTATCTCTCCAGCAGCCCAGTTGTAAAGGATTTGTTGTATTTTATGTGTCTGAGCATTTTGCCTGTGTGTGGACCATTGTGTGTGCCAGGTACCTTGAGAAGCAGCGAGTCTCCTGAACTGGAGTTACAAATGGTTGTGAGCCACCGTGTGGATGCTGGGGATTGAACCAGGTCCTCCCAGGTCCTCTGCAAGAACAAGTTCTCTTAACTACTACCCCAGCCGCACACATCAAGCTTGTTTTTTTAAAGATTTATTTTCAATTATGCGCATGTTGTGCTTGTATGTAGGTGCCCTGTGGAGCCCATTTGGATGCCCAGAGTTAGAGGCACTTGTGAGGCTACCTCATGTGGGGTCTGGGAACTGAACTTGGGTCCTCAACAAGAACAGTTCTCACTCTGGTTTTTTTTTTTTTTTTCTTTCATTTTTTTTGCAGATAGTGTCACTATGTTGTGGCCCTGGCTGTCTTGAAACTCACTCTGTAGACCAGACTGGCCCAGACACTCACTCGCCTGTCTTTTCAGTGCTAGGTTACATGTGTTCTCTCATGACCTGCATGAGCAGTGCTCACTCCTAACCACTCAACCGTCTTTCTAGCTCCACAAGTCACTCTTCAGTATACACACCTTCTTTATCAAGCCTTCTTTCTTGCCTAGTGGTTCTGTTTTGTGTAGCCTTGATCGGAGGCAGAGACCTGGGCAAGGCACAGTTGTTGCGCAGCAGTGAGTGCAGCTGCCCTTTGAGACTGTTCTGTGCTTTGGGGCTTCTGCCGGGACTAGTGAACTCTTCCTGGAACTGAGTCCTGTGGTGGATGGTTCAGGGTCACCCTTTTGGCTTCTGTGGACCTAAACAGGACATTCTGTTGCAGAATCAGAAATTGTGTTTGTTTGTTGGAAAATCAACAAGATATGACAGTGTGTGTGTGCGTGTGAGGAAGTGGGGCAAAAGTCACCCAATTAGTAGGCTCATTGTAGCCTTTGACCATTCCCAAGATTCTATTTCCTCTTGTGTCTGGTGATTGGCCGAGTGCCTTTGCTGAGTGCTCGGCCCAGGGGCATGGTGAGGGGCCCACCCGGAGGGCCTACAGTAAGTGTGAGGAGTTGGTTTAGGCAGCCCACAGATATCCAAGTGGATGGGACCCTAGGTCACCTTTGTAGATTTTTGGTTTTGACCTTGGGGTCTGTGGCCAGGGTGCTCTCAAACCCCTGAAGCCCAAGTGATTTTCTGCCTCAGTATTTCAGGTGGAATAGCAAGACAGATTGGAGCTGACCACTCAAGATCACCCTGTCAGAGCCTCTCCTGCCTGGAGAGCCTCACATGCAAACAAAGGTGTTCCATGGCCGCTGCTATCAGATCTCTGGGGACAGAGTCCTAACAATAGTGTCCCTCCTGTGAGCATAGCTTCACACTGAAGATTCATGGTCCTTCTGGTCTTTTTGCCCTGTGAGACAGGACATTGCTCTAGGGACATGGTCCTTGTTTCCAACATTATATTGACTACTGACAACTCAGTCCCTGGAACACAGTAGGTGTTCAGTCAGTGGTGACCAGGATATGGTAGAAAAGGGCCTCATTTGTGTGCTGTGATTGTCACAGTGTCCTGGGGTGGGGTTGTGTTTGGAGCAGATGCTCTAATGAGGGAGTCAGGACTGCTTGTAAAGCTCCGGAGCTGGGTCTGGGCCCCTGCAAGGTGTCATGCTTCAGATGCCTGTCTGAGAACTGTCCCGACTGCTGGCCTCCTCCGAACCCTAAAGTCAGTCCACCTGTTTTGGTGACAAGGCTTGTTCCTGGGGAACCAACTCAGTCCTTGGAAACAGTCCTTGTGACCCTGGATCTGTCCTTCTGTAGCTGAGCGGCCACCTATGGAAACTCAGCCCCTTCCCCCAACATGGACCAAGGGAGCGCGGTGTACCCCCCCCCCCCAAGTCAGGGAGCATCATGGAGCACTGTTAGGTTCTGTGGTCACTCATAGCCTCCCTCCCCCAATGCAGACTGTTTGCCATGGGTGCATGGTCTGTCCCTTCTGTGTGTCACAGTCACCTCTCTCTTGTTCCCTTGTCCTCTTGCTCCTTCCAGAACCCAGACAGGAGTCATTAGAAAGTCAAACCCAGCCTAGGCCTCTGGCTGCAAAGGGGCAGGTCTTTGGGTTTGCTGCTAGTACAGGCTGACCAACTGGCTTCACTGCCTGTGTGCCCCCCCCCCCCGCCCCCATTTACAGCAGAGCCAGTAGACAGTCTGCTCTAGGCCACTGCCCAGGGACTTTCCACGATGAAGGAGCCCAACTGAGGCCCCATGGCTGTTCTGTCCACAGCCCCATCTCCAGCTGCCCCTGCTGCAGGGTTATTTCAGGACTGAGCCCTAAAAACCTCTGGAGGCCATAGATTCACCCAGTGGGTAGTGAGAGGATTATGACACAAGGGATGGATGTCCCCAGGCCTCCCAGATGGAAAACAGGTGACATAAAGATCTATCCTTAGAGCCAAGAATCCCATTACACAGCCTGCCCAAACTTTGATGAGAAGAAACTGTGGGGCCCCCAGGGTGCTGCAGAGCTCCTAGGGTACTCTGACCCAGCTCCTTGGCTTCCAGGCTCTGAGAGTGTTGATTTCTCCCCACCCCTCCCTACTTGGGCTCCAATCAATCAATAGAGGAAATCTTTCGAGAGGCACCTCTCTGAGCCCCTCAGGCTCCTACAAGATTGATTAACACAAACATCAATTTCTCCGGCCACACGCCTCTGAAAACACGGTGCTTTTTCAGATTGAATTGCTACTGTGCGCCCGGTGTAAATAAAGGAGAGGGAATAACATGGAAGATTTGTGACTCAGCGCGTGGCTGCCCTCTCAGCTGGTGCCATTAGATGGGTGGCAGGGAGAGGGGAGGCCAAGGAAGGGAGGCAAACAAGCATATGTAGACTCTCTCTACCCCCCAAGTCCCCACCAAGACTGACAGACGGACAGAGAGGTGGAGGAGAGCCCGGGGCTGTGCAAAGGCAGAACTATAGCACAGCTGACCTGTAGAAGGATCTCTGGAAGATGTGTGCTAATTGGCTCTTTATTTTCTGTGGCTGTCTGGTGGGTGTCAGCAGAGGGGCAGGTGTCAACTACTGGTACTGTGGCAGCTGTGGGGTAGCTTGGCTTCTGGCCCTGAGGCTGCATGAGGCTCCTTTTGCTTTGTCCCCCTCTCTCCTTCTCTAGCGCAGAGCAAGGTGTGATCAAGCAGTCTCAGACCAGGCACCTCATGGGCTCAGGGGCCAGAAGAAATGGAGCAGGAGAGTGTGATGTCAAGGTAGAGGCACAGGGGCTGATCATGGTCATGAGGACCGAGGTCACACCCTCCCCTGCTTGGCTTTGTGGCTCTAAGATGTGTCCCTGAGTCCCTTCCCTGTCTCCTTATCCTGAGGCCCAGATGTCTCTATACCCCTAAACTTCTTACCTGGTCCATGGGGACCCTCTTAAAAATATTTTTCCTTTTACTGTATTAAAACCCTCTGGCAGAAGCAACTTAAGGGAGAAAGGGTTTATTGCAGATCACAGTTCAAGTTCATGGTGTGTGTGAAGGCTGCAGGAGCTGAGTGAAGCTGTCCATGGTGAATCCACAACCAGGAACCAGATATGCCACAGCTTGGTGCCCTTTCTCAGGACCGCAGTCTAGGGAATGGCACCACTTACAATTACTATGAGTCTTCCCATATCAATTAATGTAATCAAGATAATTCCCCCACAAGCATGCTCAGAAGCCCATCTCCCTGGCGATTCTAGATTCCAGACAAGCTGACAGGTAACAGAAGTCCTCACGGGGACGCCCCAACCTAGGATATGTGAACTCTTGACAGCTGAGAAGTCTCGCAAGCAACGAAAAGGAAATAGGGGAGGCTGGTGTCAGTAGTAAAGTTCCAGTTCCTTGAATTCCTCATGGTGGCCACATGAGACAATGAGGAACCACCTTCGACAGGGGGTTCCTGTCAAGTCTGTGAGTACATGGCTGCCCACTGCTGGTGCTTGTGGCCGAATGGCAGGCCGTGTGGCTCTGCTGCTATGTTTTATCTCAGCAGTAAAGGCTCAGGTTTCTCCAGGCTCAGCATTTGTGCAGACCTGATGACACACCTGTCACAACGGGAAACTGAGGTTTACAGTTGAGGTGCTGGCACATTTGGAATGGAGGTGACTCCAAGAGGAGGAAGACCACAATTCTAAACTTTATACTTTGTATCCTATACCCTGAACTGGAGAGAAGCAAGGGGACTCCAAGGGACTAACCTTGGACCTGGGCAGCCAGGCAATGGGAAGTTACCCGCTCAGCTCTAGGCAGAATCCTGTGTCCCTTTTCTGACTCCTTTTGGGCAGCCTGTGTGGAACTGGATCCTAACGGACAGGCTGGTTCTAAATGTGGTGTGGTCTTACCCAGTTCTTGGAATGTCTGGGGTTGGAGCCACTGCTAACCCTGAGGCCACCTGTCCGTCAAACTGGACCTGGGCTGTCCAGGTTAGGGTGCCCCTGAACTGGGGATGGGTAGATGTTTGCAGAAGCTGTCTGGTCTGACCCTTACCTCCCATGCCCCAATCCTTCCATTGCTCCCAGTACCCTCAAAGTCAAGCTACGGGGGCCTCTCTTGGGACCCTTGAGGCTTGCAGCATGCTCCCTTCGTGACCTTACATCTGAGCTTTGGTGATGCCCACAGGGCTTCTCTGGTACCCTTCTCAAGGCAGGCTCCAGTCCTTCAGGATGTGGTCCCGGACAAGGCAAGTGCTTGCTAAGTACTTAGTGCTGGGTGCCAGGCATGCCCGGCAGGCTCTTGGCTCCTGAGCTTGTAGCCCAAAGTCCTGCCTCTCTTCTAGAGGTAGGGCCTTTTCTGAGCCCAGGGGTTTGTGAGCCTGGCATATAGCAGGAGGAGTGCCTCACCCTGGAGTGCCCTTCAGAGCATATGGCTCAGCCCTGGCTCCCTTTCCAGCTTGTGTCCTGTGTTCCAGATGCTACCACATCCCTGGCTCTTCAGCGGGGTTGTGCAGTTCAGCTGTCGCAGAATGGGGGTTGTGGGGAGTGGGGAGCAGCATTGTGAACCCTCACTGACCAGCTATATCCTGAGCCCAGGGGACAGGCATGTTCCCTGCCAGAGAAAAAGAACACCCACAAAGCTGTGGCTGAATGGGAGAGGCCTAGCACAACTGATGAAGTGCCATCTAGTGCCAGGCGTGCTTCCAGGGGAGATAGCCCTGCTGATGGAGAGAGGATAGACTCCAATACAGAGACCCACGGGTTCCTGGGGAGGGGGGTGAGTTTTCTGGTCAGATAGACTGGAAAGATTGTGGAGACTCTCTGGGCGGGGAGCCAGAAGGCCTGAGCCTAGATGTCGTGGAGGCAGGATGCAGGTAGGTGCAGAGACCCTTGGAGGCAAGGGTATTGCCCTGATGGCCAAGGCAGGAATGAGGCTGGTGCTTTTCTTTTCTGGACACTCCTGTAGAGAGTCCCCTTGTCCTTCCCTTCAGCATGTCAGCAGGAGCAAGTGTCTGAGGAAGTGAGCCCTAGAGGCCAGCACAGCCCCTCCCTAGGGAAGGCTCTTTCCGTTGTTTCTCTTCACAGCCTCACTCTCATTACAAAGAGAGGTTTCAGGTGCTTGCCTACCGCTTCCTTGGGATTCTGTTTTTCTTTCGGGTACCAGGTTACCTGGCATTTAAGAGGTGGAGGTCCCAGAGCCCTGTGGATGCCTTTAGAATCCTTTAATCTTCACTGCTGCCCCTGTGAGACATTGCAGGGCTTGGGGCTCAGGTTGATGGGTCAGGGCAGGGCCAGGGCTAGGTGCTGCCACCTGGGGTTTCACGTGGCATGGACTGAGTCAGTTTGTGCAGAGTCTCAGGCACACCCAGGCGCCCAGGCTCGCAGTAGCTGCCGATGGCAGGCACTTGAGTTAAGTGTGGCTAATTCGGTACAACGACATGATGCCAGCAGTAATTTTGCATTTTGGAGACAATAAGAGACAGCACAGGGCCTGTCCCAGATGTACCACAAGAGGGGCCGAGAGAGTAGTGCACAGGGAGCTTGGTGTGGGGGTAGAAAGGACCAGGGATTTGCCAGCCACTTCCTGAAGCCAGGGCCCTGGGGTGGCACCTGTATTGCGTGGAGATTTGTTAGAAAGACAAACTTGATCCCAGCTTGGTGAAAGCAATGGGCCTGCATAGAGACTGAGCACAGTGAACATTTACCCATGGCCACCGTGAGCCCTAGCTCCTCCATGTTTGCTTGCCCTCTATACTTCCCTCCCTTGCATCAGGAGGAGCTGGGTGTCCTGGGGTGAGCTCAGCACAGGGGCCATCCCTGAGGAGCAGAAGGACAGAGGCAGCCCCTGTGGACAGGTGCAGCAGGAGGTCAGATGAAGTTGGGGACCAGGACCTGACATTTCTCCTTAAAAGCATCCTTGCATCTTGGTTCAGTAGTGCAAACCCCACCTTTATTCTAGACAAAAAGGAACTGGGTAGGGAATCTGCAGGGTGGTGTTTCTGAGCTACGAATAGAGCCACAGCTCACCCCCACCTCTGAGTTCCTCCCCCCACCTCGCCCCTGTTTCACTTCGCCCTTTAACAAGCATACCTGAACTCCAGGTGCCTCTGCGAGTCAGCCAGGCACACGAGGCCAGCGTATCCATTCTCTCCCTGGACCTTTCTAGCTGGGTGACCTTGGCTAAGGTGGCCTGGTAACTAGGAAGTCCCAGCCCATGGTCACAGATGGACATTGAAAGCTTTCCATCTTGTTACCACCATTTCCATGAGCCAGTGGACAAAGCCACAGAGGTGGAAAGTTCCTCTTTTTAGGTCCTTGGTGACTAAGAGGTGTTCAGAAGTAGGAAGGCTGGGGTCCTAATGCCACACTAGGCAGTGTGAAAAGGGCTGAGCTGAAGGGGACATCAGGGTGGCCCGATGAAGCTTTCTTTGGAGGTGACCGGAGTGGGGCAGTGTGCACCCTCAGAACACTGGACTTGAAGCCCCAGGTTCCCAGACACCCCTCCGCAAGCATCCCCTTATTTGCTTAAAGCCATACGGCTTGTAGAGGGAAATAATGAAACACTCCACACTAATGAAAACTAAAGTCTAATAATGCATGATGTTTTGGTGGCACACACAGACACACACACACAGACACAGACACACACACAGACACAGACATACACACAGACCCTCAGACGCATAGATAGACACACATACATACAGAGACACATACACACAGACACACATGCACAGACACATATATACACACAGACACATACACCCACAGACACTCACACAGACACAGATACACTCACATAGACTCAAGCACACACACACACACACACACACAGATATACAGAGACATACAGACACGTACACACAGAGAGAGACATATATACACACACACACACAGACACATACAATGAAGGAAAGTTCATAACAGGAAATGATTACGTTAAAAAGAGACCAGTCATCTTAGGTGACAGCTTAAGAAGAGGGACCAGGGGGAGCTAAGTGAGCAGGGCTGTAGCTCAGTGGGTAGAGCAGCTGCCACCTGTGCACAAAGGCTTTCTTTCTTCCCTCAGGACCTTATAAAATGGGTACAGCAGTGTGTATCTGTAATCCCAGCATCTGAGAGATGAAGAAAGGAGGGTCAGAAGTTCAAGGTTGGGTCTTCACTATGGCTTAGCAGACTGGGGTTTGATCCCTAGAGCGCACTGTGGAAGGAGAGAACCCACTCCCTAACGTTGTCCTCTGACCTCCGCAGACACACAGTGGTCCCATGCCTCCCCTCCCCTCATAATAAAACGAAGAAGTTCAAGGTTGTCCTTATCCACATAGGGCTTCTGAAGCCAGCTTGGGCTACGTGAGCCCTCGTCTCAAGAAGAAAACCAAAAACAAAAGGTGGCTCAGCCATTAAAAGCACGAGCTGCTCTTCCAGAGGACCTGGGTTCCATTCTCAGAACCCATTTGGTGGCTCACAACTACAACTCCAGTTCCATGAGATCTGACACCCTCTGGTGTCATTTCTGGCCTGCTCAGGCACCAGGCATGCAGGCAAAACAACTATACATATAAAATAGTAATAAAAAGAAAACCTTAAAAAACAAGGCGACACACATATGGTGTTGAATTTCTTGCAGTGTGAGTATGACTTACACACCTGCCCATTGGCATTGATCAATAACATTACATACATTTCCCGGGTCTTCAACCAGATTTCCTTCCGGGGAAATGAGATCTCTTGACATTGTGGTAAGTTGTATCATTTAATTTTTTTTTCAAAGTTGAGGATCAAATCCAAAGCTTCCAGTCATCTCCCCACCGGCATCCTAGCCCCAGACTTAAAAAAAAACAGTATATTTGTTTAGTTCTATATTTTAAAGACTTATTTTACTACTTATTCACATGTCTGTCTGTCTGTGTGAGTGTATACTGCTTGTGTAGACACCCTGGGAGGCCAGAACAGGGCATCGGATCCCCTAGAGCTGATGAATTTGAGCCACCCAATGTGGTTGCTGGGAACCCAGTGTCTGTCATAGAAAGAGCAGCGAACACTCTGGAGTCCCGAGAGCCTCCTCCAGCCCCTTGGTTAGTCCTATTACATAAGAAGACGACTCTGTGTGCTATTTCAAACCCCACATTCTGTAAAGCTCAGTGATTCTGGTGGTTACTCAGCGGGTTACCTCAGGTCTGTGTGTCCAATCCTGTCACCTGTGAAGAATGACAGCTCTGTCCCTGCCTTCCTGGGAGTCTTTCCTGGCTCAGTCCACCTGGTGCCTGCAAGTCCAGACGAGGAAGTGGAGTTAGAGATGGCTGTTAGCTGCCCTGATAGCGCTGAGAACAAAACCATGCCTTCTGAAAGCATAAGTAAGGACTTTTTAAAATTAACTTTTCATCTGCTCATTGCTCCCACTGAAGTCACCTCCTCCCACAATCCTCCCTCTCTACCCCCTCCCCTTCTCCTCTGAGTGTGTTGGGGCCCCCCTGGCTATCCCTCCATCCTGGCACATTAAGTCTCTGCAGGGCTAGGTGCATCCTCTCCCACTGAGGCCAGACAAGGCAGCCCAGCTAGAACATATCCCACAGACAGCCCCCACTCCAGTTGTTTGGGACCCACATGAAGACCGAGCCTAGCATGTGCTCTTAACCACTCAGCAAGCTCTCTAACTCTGAGGGTTTTATACACAAAAACAGTGGCTTTAATTCTTTCCACCCTTACTCCTAAACATCCGGACTCCACCCCCCACCCGACCCCCCCACTCCTCCGCCCACTCCCCAACATGGCCTCTCCTTGTTTTCTTTTGTCTTTTTCCCCCACTCAGTCCAGTTAGTGCTGCCTGTTAGAATGTTGACAGATCTTTTTGGCTTCATCTTGCACAGATCTGGTCTAGGTAACCAGAGCTGCAGTGAGTTCCTGGCCAGAAGACTACATTTCACAGCCTTCTTCCCTACCCTCTGGATTGTACTGAACAAAACATTAACAATAGCAACAGGGACTCACTTTGTAGCCCTCACTGTTCTGGAACTAGACATGTAGACCAGGCTGGCCTTGAACTCACAGAGATCCACCTGCTTCTGCCTCTTGAGTGCTGAGATCAAAGGTGTGTGCCACAGTGCCTTTGAAATAAGGTTCTTGCCGGGCAGTGGTGGCGCACGCCTTTAATCCCAGCACTCGGGAGGCAGAGGCAGGTGGATTTCTAAGTTCCAGGCCAGCCTGGTCTACAGAGTGAGTTCCAGGACAACCAGGGCTACACAGAGAAACCCTGTCTCAAAAAAAAAACAAAACAAAAAACAAAAAAACAAAAACAAAAACAAAGAAATAAGGTTCTTGCTCTTTCCTACACTGTTTACACTGTTGTCTTTTCTAATAATAATGAGACTTGTTCTGTGTGTGTGTGTGTGTGTGTGTGTGTGTGTGTGTGTGTGTGTGTGTGTGTGTGTGTGTGATCCTCTTTTTCTAGGGCTGGGAACACAGAGGCCCTGGGGTACAAGTGTATGTTGCCTTCTTCTCTGTTCCTGACCATCTTTAAATATTGAGTTGTTGGCCTCTTGCTTACCTCTTGGCCGTAACTTTCTCATTTATTTGCAGTTTAATTTTAAAATCATGCCATAAAACAAACAAAGAGGATGTCTGCTTTGCTTTCTGGAAAAGACAGGGCAAGATTGGAATTGTGGCCAGCCTTCCACAAGTACCGTTTACAGGTGAGTGATGTGGCCTTTGGGTCCTGGGTTAAGGACTCACTCTCTTTTCTTTCTGTTTGTTTTCTTTGTTCTGCTTGCATATATATGTGTACATATATGTGTATATACACATACACACACACACACATGCATCACATATGGGCATTGTCTTAGGAGGTCAGAAGAGGGTGCCAGATCCCCCGGGACTGGAGTCACAAACAGTTGTGTGCTACATGTGGGTGCTGGGAATTGAACTTGAGTCCTCTGGAAGAGCAGTCAGTACTCCTAACTACCGAGCAATCTCTCCAGTCCTCTTACTTTATTTCTAAAAATGATTTCTTTTTAAAGATTTTATGTGTATGTGTGTGTCTGCCACGTGTGTGCAGGAGCTCGCAGAGGCCAGAAGAGGTTGTTGGATTCCCTGGGACTGGAGTTGAGGTGGTGGTGAGTCACGGTGAACTGGGGTCCTCTGTAGAAGAGCAGCGGGTGTCCTTAATTGCTGAGCTCTCTCCAGCCCTAACGGCCGCATCAGTTTGGCTAGGCTGGCACTCAGTGAGGTCCAGGGATCTGCCTGTCTCTTGCCCCAGCGCTGGAGTTACAGACTCACACTGTCATCCCTCGCTTTTGTGTGGATTCTGGGATCCAAACTCAGTCTTCTTGCTTTTATGGTAGTTGCCTTGCCGAGTGAGTGCCTCTCAGTTCCTGGCATTTCTGCTCCAGTTGTACAATCCTTCCTGCTGTTTCTGATCTGGAGGCGTTAGAGCTGCCTCCCCTGCTTTATTTGTCCTGCCCGGGCTAGTTTGGTGTTTCCTGACTGTTCTTAATTGGCTTTCAAGTCATGTGACCTAGACTCCTGATAGAAATAACCCAAGGAAGGAGCGTTTATTTGGACTGACAGTTTGGAGGGGGTTTGGTCCATAGTCACTTGGTTCCATGCTGTTGGGCAGGGCATTGTGGTAGTGGGAACATGTGGAGCAGAGCTGTTTAACTTACCACAGCCAGAAAGCAGAGAGACAGGGAGGGGCCAGAGACACGACACCCTAGTGACCCACTTTCTCCAGAGAGGTCCCATTCCCTGAAGCTTCAAATCTGCCAAAACAGTGCCACCAGGTAGGGACCAAGAGGACCAAGGATGGGCCCCTCATCCAGCACGAGCAGCTACTGTGTTCTACAGTTTCCTGGTCCTGGTACAGAGCAGCCTGTTGTCCCATGGGCAGAAGGCCTCTTGCTCAGAAGTGTTCAGTCTTTGTTTGCTTCTACATGGCTACCCACTCAGACTGCCTGTTCCCAGATATCACAGGCAGAACCAGAGCTCCTGGTTTTCTGTTCTCTTCTTTCATAAGCCTGTGCTGTATATCTCTCTGGTCACAGGCCCCATGATGGTAAGAGTGTCCTAGGTCCAGCCACAACTGCTCCTTAACTTGGAGCCTGTAGACTGCTGTCCCCTACCACTCTTAGGAGGTGTTCTGTTCATGGCTTGTGGGAAGGATGGCACTGATGTCAGTACCCTTGTAATCCTTAGGGTGTCACTAACCTGTGAGTGTAGCATGACTTGTACTGGGGCCATGAGGATTGTACATTGGCAGCAGACCCCCTTGGCAATGGAGTGACTTTCACTTTCTGTCTTCTGTCACCTCAATTCTGGCAGATGGATCTTCACCCTGAGAGTTGAGGGTCTTACTATGTTTTGTAGGGAAATGGCACCTTCCCCTACAGGACAGCCACACTGCAACCCTGGGGAGCAACAAGGCTGGGCTGGAGTCTGTGGTCGGATTTCTAATCTTAGACTTGTGAGCACCCTACTTGCTATTCTCCCCTGACGGAGACCTCATTCCTCTTACGTCTTCTGCTCCACGCCGGCCCCCATCCTCCCTGTTCGGCTTAGGCAGGGTCCCGCAGAGCCCTGTACCTTTCTTTGCCTTCAAGGTGTCCTTCAACCCAGGCCTAGAGGCCATCCCTGAAGGTGGTCTCAGGGACAGGCCCATTGAAGGAGACCACAGGGTTCCATGCTTTGCATTAAACTGCCATGTTCAGACACTGCCTCTGCATCTCAAGAAGGACAAGGTTGACTTCATTGTCTCCCCACCAGGGCCCAGGCTGACATCCCCACCCCCTCTCCGCTGTCTCCTCTGAAGGGATCAGCGTTCAGACTTGGAATGTGCGTGCTTCTCTGAGAGGCCCAGTGTGACTTCCTGTTTGAAGATCTTCTAAGTTTATGGAATTTCAGAAACGCTCTGTTAATAAAGGCAGGCTGACCTTTGACCCTTCCCCCCCCCCCCAACATCCTGTAACAGGAAGCCAGAGATTCACTTCTGCCCCACCTACCCGAGGGGAGCAAGGAAACATCCCCGGGAGCAAGGCCATTGGCTTTTGCCCTCCACCCTCATTCTGGAAAGTTCCATGCCCTCCCCTGGGGGTGGCTGAGATACCCCTGCAGGATAGTGTAGGTTAATGAGGACCAGCGCTCTTCATGGACAGTGGAGGTGGGGAGGGGCACATCACCTCCTGCCAAAACTGTGAGGACCCTTGGGGACCCTCAGAGTCTAGATCTCCCACCCAGGAAGGGGTGGTGGCGAGGCCATCAATTTAAGAGTCTTATTTACCTTGAGCTACTCAGCCAAGCAGACACATTATTTAGGGACTAGAATAAAAAGCCATTCACTTTACTTCAATTGACCATTTAGTTCAATTTGCGTGTTAGTGCAGGTAATTACTGCAGTAATGACACGTGGTAATCGGGCTGATTGGGAGCCTGCCGGCTCTGTATTAATACCTCCGTCATATACACTAATTACCCATGTGTTGCCATGGTTATCTGCATGGACGCCGTGTTAACGACACCCTGGAAACATAGAGCAATAGCGGGTGTTGAATTAAATCTTTGTGTTCTCTTAGAGCTAAAAGCGCGTTTCACATAAAATAATCATGAATAAAATGAGATCATCTTGGCAGAGTTGCCAGGAAGCTGATTAACTGAGCTGTGTAAATGTGACTTTACCCCACTCAAGAATCAGAGTCTCCCAAACGTTGTTGGGGTTGCTAGGCAACGCCCCGAGATTACATCACTCACACAAGCTGAGCTGCCCGCAATGTCATCTCTGCATGGTTACAGCACTTCTGTGGAGAGGGTGAGTCTAACAGAAATGACATTATTTTCCCCTGAGTGATGGGTATAAATGGCTGGCGGGCCTCTGAGGGCCAAGGAGGAAAGGTTTAGGAATACCTGTGTGACGCACTAGGAGTGTGACGGATGTTCCACCAGTGATATTAATGTGTGCGCATGGGAAGGTATGTGCCTAGGTAGACAAGGGGTCTGAAAGCTTGGTCAGAGGAGCCCACCCTCTTCCTGCTAATGAATGGGCCACTGGCAAAGGAACTACATAGCCTGAGTTGGGGAAAGCCCCCTGTCCTGCACCACCAGGGTCCGACTCCGGCTTCACCTGGAATGTCGATCAGGGTGAAGCATCAAAGCAAAGTGCAAGGAATGGTCCTGAGCACCAGTTATGGGAGGCGATCAACGGGAAGCTGTATGGCTAGAGCAGAGAGGAGAGCAGGTTGGGAGGCCAGAGGTCGCCTGGATGATCATCTTTTGTTGACTCTCATCTGTCCCGTCTTTAGCTGGCCCCATCACTCTCTAGTCCTGAGACACCATCCTGGGTAACCCTCTGGTAATAGCTCCCCTCTGGGGCTCGATCTGTCAGACCATGTTAACTCATTCCTACACTACAGCCTTTGCATTCAGCACTCCCTGAAGTCTCTCCAGATGTTCACTAGCCCTACCAGCTCACTCTCTGACTCTCTGGGCTCCCAGCTCTGGTATCCATCCTCAGGGTCTGGCCTCCCCCAGCTCCATCCACTCCTAGCTTGATTTGCTGTGTGACATGACCCTTATGTTAGAATCTGTGTTCTCTGCTTGTGAGTTTGCCAAGTTCTATCACTACCTTGGAGCCCATGGAAGAAGTAGAAAGTTCAATCTCCTTGTCTGAGTTCAACATGGAGTTGTCAGCTTAGTAACACACAGTGGAGCTGGTGACAGGTAGACACTCAGATGACTTTAGGACACCTCCTCAACACTGTCCTCGGGTCAAAGCGGGACAATGGCTCTCTCTTTTCAGTCCCTGGGAGGTATCCCAAGGCCACGTGTAACTCGGTGGTACTCTTTCCTTGATGTAGTGTCACCAGAGAACCAGAGGGGAAAGAAAACAGGCACGCTAGGAGCTGGCATTTGTTTAGAGAGGTGTGTGATGCTGCCCACTATGAAGAAAATTTGCTGGACGAAGCTGGCAGTGGGAGCCACCACAGGGCTGACTGAGGGTCTCTGGAATTTTCCGATTTGGGATGCACTTCAGGCTGAGAGTCCAGCATGGAAGTTGAGGATGATCAGATGTGTTCGCTTCCTATGGTCGGCTCCACATGGGGCTGGGGCAGGTGTGCTTTTTTGTGCTACTTTATTGGGTTCTTTTTTCCCCCACCCTTCTCCACCCATATTCCACACTAATCCCTTCTAACCCCTCAATACTGGGTAGGAGAGAAAGAAGGTTAGAGGGGAAAGGGGCAGAGATCTCTTTAGACTATTTCTTGATGATTATGGAGTTGAGTTCCTTGGGGCAAATCCAATCTTTGTAGTCAGGATATTTCCAACCAGCAATCCAGCAATCCAGCAATCCAGCAATCCAGCAATCCAGCAATCCAGCAATCCAGCAATTTGCAGCAAAAGCTGCAAATGCAACAGCAGGAACCAGCAGCAGCCACAACAGATCTTTCTGGGGCTCTCTCACATTTATACCCTCTCAGGAGTCCCCAGAATTCCAAACATAACAATCTGCAACCGGCAAAAATCACACCCCTCCTAAAGCACAAGACGAATCACAGTCAGCGGCTGCGGATGATCTAAAGCAGCCCCGTATCCCACGCCTGGGATTAAAATGTAAACATAATCACATAAGATAACTGGATTTTTAAAGAAACCAAAATTCTCTCTACAGACTGGGGTTGGTTCCTCAGAGAGTGGCCTGTAAGGGGGTGAGTTTTGAGGAGGATATGGTCTTGGGGTACAGGTGATGGAAGCTCTGTCCCCCTCTGAATGATGTGCTGGCCGTGCACAGATCTGAGGATCTTTGTCATAAGGTTCATATAAGGGTCACACTTAGATCTGCTTGTTTCTGCAGTGCTGGGCATGATGTAGATCAGGCTCCAGCTTCTGCAGGCAGGTGCTCCACATAAATGCTAGCTTATGTTCTCCCTCCCTCCCTCCCTCCCTTCCTCCCTCCCTTCCTCCCTCCCTTCCTCCCTCCCTCCCTCCCTTCCTCCCTCCCTTCCTCCCTCCCTCCCTTCCCTCCTCCTTGGGGTCTCTGTCTAGGTTGGTATCCAACTCCTGGGCTCAAGCAAGCCTCTTGTCTTAGCTTCTTGAATAGATAGGAATGCCCAGCAGCTGTGCACTCAGATTAGGGTTATATCTTCAAATTTTTACCAAGAGCCTGATGGGATAAAGTGCTTTACATAGTAAGAACAAGGTGGGTACAAGATTCAAGGGGTGGTGATACCCTGGCCTGCAGTATGTGTGTATGTGTGTGTGCGTGTGTATATTGTATACAGGTGTGAGTGCATGTATGTGTGAGTATGTGTGTGTGTCTACACTATAGTGAGCCTCAGATGATGGCCACCACTGACTCCAAGGAAGAAGACTTGTGATCTGTCCCCACTGCCTTGGTGAGTCCAAGTTCCCAACAGTCCTAGGACTGTTTTCAGCAGGCCAGAGAGCATGGAGCACACCTGTACACAGTATACACACGCACACGCACGCACATACGCATTCACACATGAGCTGAATACTCCATATACATATAGGCCCATAGTCAGCTGCCATTACTGCTGCCAGGATCTCACCAGACATGACATTCATGCACCCAGAATGACAACAATGGGAACTCAACAAAAGGCCTTGTCACCAACTGCACTCAGCCAGGGGATGGGGGCTCATGAGGCCCTGGCAGGGACTCTGGAGATACTAGGTCCCATACTGGACAAGGACCTGAGAGTAGACATGCCTGACTTCAGATTTCTCAGGGCTGTGTGTGGTGACAATCTGCTGGCTCTCCTTTTTTGCCAGAACTAGAATACCCGCTGGATTTGGAAACTGAGTCTCAGTTTCTTCATAATGTTATCCACGAGTCTTTCCATTTCTACTCCTGGGGCTGAAATGCTCTGCAGGGGTTAAGAGCAAAGCCTGAGAAAGCTGACCCTCCACTTCCCTTGCGTGAAGCCTGGATGGTGCCAATCTGCTCTTAGACCTGCTTGGGAAATACTCTGGCAGGGAGAACTTGGCACATGCTGTCTGTAAGCAGGGCAAAGATCCTCCCGGCCTCAGCTCCCAGATTTGCAGCCACTGCCAATGCTGTTCGGTCCAGACCCTCTGACATACAAGCTCGGGGTCCCTGCCCAGCCCACTGTGTCTGAGCCAAGCTGTGCTATTTGTTGGAGGGTTCCAGGTCTATCCTGTGATCTGGACTCTCCTCCTTTCTGGCACAAGCCAACCCAACTACATAGCCAATGTGTGGCCAGCTAGGCCACAGCCCATGGAGGCTGCTTACAGTGTGCTGTGCTGGATGCTGCTTGGGACTGACCTCGAGCAAGGCCTTTGAGGCCCTGATGGTTGAATGATAACAACCTGCTGAAAGTGGTTCTTAGCAGGCCTCCAGGACCAAGGGAGACATTGAAACTCAGGTTGGGAGACAGAAAGAAAGCTGGAAAGTTCTAGAATGCTAGCCAGGCATGGTAGCACATACCAGCTCCTAAGAGATGGAGGTGGGAGGGATTCAAGTCAGCTTTGAATACATATTGAATTTGAGTCTAGCCTGGGCTACAGGAGATTCTGTCAAACAAAACAACCCCCAAAACCAAAAAAAAAAAAAAAAAAAAAAAAAAAAAAACCAACCAAACCAAACCAAACCAACCAACCAAAAAAAAGCCCTGAAAAGTTCTAATGGGGTTGGGAAAATGGTTCAATGGAAAAAAGTGCTTGCTCTGTAGGCATAAGGATCTACATCTGAATCCCTGGCAGCCACATAAAAAGCTGGACATGGTTGTGCATGCATGCTAATAACCCCAGTACTGAGGAGGAAGAGGAGGAGACAAGAAGATCCTGAGAGCCTGGTAGCCAATCAGTCTGACAGAGGAGGCGAACTTCCAGTTCAATGAGAGACCCTGACTCAAGGCAATAAGGCAGCAAGCAACAGGGGATGATACCTGGTGTGGTGGTTTGAATATGCTTGACCCTGGGAGTGGCACTACTAGCAGGTGTGGCCTTGTTGGAGGAAGTGTGTCACTTTGAGGGTGGGCTTTGAGACTCTTCTAGCTAGCCATAAGACAGTATCTCTTGGCTGCAGCTGGATAAAGATGTAGAACTCTCAGCTCCTTCTCCAGCACCATGCCTGCCTGGATGCTGCCATGCTTCCTGCTTTGATGATAATGGACTGAACCTCTGAACCTGTAAGCCAGCCCCAATGAAATGTTGTTCTTTATAGGAGTTGCCTTGGTCATGGTGTCTCTTCACAGGAATGGAAACCCTAACTATGAGATCTGGTGTCCTGTTTTGGTCTCTACATGTGTGCACATGCACTCACATGCATGCACTACATACATATACCATACACAAAACCCTCTAACACACACATGTTTAGGAAGAGTGCTCTATGTTCAGTGCCCAGAGGTGTTAAGCTGGGACTTGGGGCGAAGAAGCAGATAGCTGGTGAAGGTTGAGGTCCTAAACGTGCATCGTTGCTGGCACATGTTGGCCAGCAACAGTTCTACTTCGGGGTTTGCTGGTTGGCTCTGAGCCTATTGCTCTGCCTGTCTCTCCTCCAAAAGTCATGGCATGCCCTTTAACACAGGCAGGTGTAGGCTTTGATTTTTTTCAAAACCTATTTTTAATAATGGTTTTTAAATGTTTTAACCTCCCTTCTAGCCCACCACCTACCAGAGGTAGTGGAAAGGAAAAGTTATTAGCTATGGGGGAATTGGACCTGTTTAGAAAGTATTCTTTGGAGCAAATCCAATCTGCATTGTCAGGCTATACATACCAGCAGTTCAGTTCAGTGGTATCAGGATAGCAAACACGTATCATCAGAAACAGCCAGGCCTCAGCCAAATCAGCTTGAGTCATCAGGAGTGACCAGAACCAGCAGGGACACCAGGAGAAGTTCTCTGCTGTGCCTCTCTCAACAAAGTGATGCGCAGCAAAGACTCGAGACCAACAAAAAGTTGCAAAGTAGCAGGGTGGTGGTGGTGGTGCATGCCTTTAATCCCAGCACTTGGGAGGCAGAGGCAGGCAGATTTCTGAGTTCGAGGCCAGACTGGTCTACAAAGTGAGTTCCAGGACAGCCAGGGCTACACAGAGAAACCCTGTCTCGAAAAACCAAAAACCATTAAAAAAAAAAAAGTTGCAAAGCTGGGTATGCAAGCCCCATCACTGTCACTGTCTGTTGAGTCCTATTTATACTCCTCCAAACATCACGTGTCCTTGCACAGGTTTTGCCTCAGCAGAGCACCACGTGAGTCTGTATCAGCTGATATCACTCTGCCAATCAGCCCGAGTCTGCAAGAAGCCACCAGAACACCACCAGAATTTTTTGGGTACATTTTTCTGTGAAGTTGTAACAAACTATGACCATTAAAAACTGACAAGGTGTACCAATACCATCTAGGGTTGTCTACTGTCTGTTGGGTCCTTCTTAACATCATGTGTCCTTTCACCGGTGTCCCCTGCAGTGAAATGTTCCTTCACATGTCTGCCTTAGCAAAACATTTTCTCATCTACGTCTGATTCAGAAAAATACTCCTTCATGTGTCTGTCCCAACAAAACACCATATGACACAACTAACGGACTTTACAAAAGAAACCTTTAAGTTTCCACTCCAGGCAGGTATTGCAGAGACGAGATGCTAAGACTCAGAGAGATGACATGACTTGAGAGCTGGCCATTAACAGAGTCGGCCTTTGGGTCCACTCCTCACCTGGGCACACAGAAAGCAGGAAGTGGACCAGAGACAAGGTTCCTGTCCCTGTCCTCTGGGCCTGGCCTGGACTGGAAAGGATCTGTTCCCAGTGGAGGAACTGCTACCTCAGACCCATTCCCCCTTGCCCAGCCCTCTTTGGCTTCTTACCCACGAGCTGCTTGGTAGGTTGGGTTGGGAATAGGTGGTAGCTAGTGCCTAGGGACTGCTTGCCCTAACCAACACAAAAGCTTCCTTTGTCTCCTGAAGACCTCAGCCCTAATGTGCTTCAGGTCTCCCCAGGGAGGGTGTAACGCCTCATCCTGTAAAGGTGTTAGTTGCCTCTGTGGTGGATGTGGGTTCCCAATGGCAAGAAGCATGCAGGCTGATTCATTTGGGACCCAGCACAGCCCAATGATGCCAACATTCAGAGCCGATTCACTTAGTGAAGACTTAGTGGAGAGAAATGCCAACATCTAAGACCCATTTTATCAACTATGCCCGAGATACTCACTAGTGTGGGCCTATTAAAAAACCCAGTGGGCTTCAAGCTACTTCAATCTGTAGTAGTGAGTGGGAAGGTTCCTATGAGGATAGGTTGGTAGAGGACATGGTCTCTGGGCAGTAGGAACAATCTAAAGCCTTTGGGCTGTTTGCTAAGCACCCACTCTCTATATACTGAAGCCAAGGTAGGGTAGTCAAGACCTGTATTTACATTCTGCATTGCCTGTGCTCAAAAGTGACCTTGCCCGGGCCGTGGTGGCACGTGCCTTTAATCCCAGCACTTGGGAGTCAGAGACAGATGGATTTCTGAGTTTGAAGCCAGCCTGGTCTACAGAGTGAGTTCTAGGACAGCCAGGGCTACACAGAGAAACCCTGTCTCAAAAAAACAAAAAACAAACAAAAAACAAAACAAAAACAAAAAGTGACCTTGTCAAACTAATGGTACCTAGGAGAGTCCTGCTCTTCTAATCTGTAAATAGGAGCGGAGTGGCAGACTGACAGAGTGCACTCGGAGAGCAGAGCCAGTAACTCATGCTGATGTCTCATCTCCCCAGTTCCTCTCCTCCAGGCCCCATTAAACTGTGTGCACCAGGTCGCTTCTCTGATGTGGGTAGGAGGGTGGTCTTGCTGTGGCTCCAGAAGGGATCTAGCAGGGCATTCTAAACTGCAATCAGTCTGCAGTGAGTGCCATGTGCTGGAGAGTGACAGACTAGAGGGAAGCAAAGACTGTGGCTCAGGTTGCCTTCCTGGAGGTGGAGGTTGAACTAGCCTAGCCTTCATATGGAAGTGGGAACTATATCAAGCTGTTTGAGGTCTTCGCATGGATGGGAGACGCAAAGAGTAGTGTAGTAAGGGAGGTCCTAAGACATCCCCCCACCCCTGTCTCAGTATCCCCAGAGGAAGAAGGGGACTTTTCATAGCTCTCCGAAGGGAGTCTTAGGAAACCAAGGATGTATGATCTGAACTCTGTAACATCTAGATTCTAGTTTGCATTTGAGCCCTGTTTACTGGTAGCTGTGTGCCTTTAGGAAAGTTATACATGTCTCTGTGCCTATGTGATCTGATATGAAAGGTTGGCATGATGACCGTCCCAGCATGTGGTGAAGATGACTCTCTTCTTGAGCTCCAAGAGAGGCAGGGGGGAGGGAGCCAAGGACAAAGCAGTGGCCAGCCATTAGAGGTGATTTCTTGGAGGAAGGGAGGATCAGTCACTCAGGAGAACATCTCTACTGGGGTGGGGGATCTCCAGGGAGTGTGTGGAGGTAGGTCTACAGGGGTCCCCAAAGCTCATCCTCCCATCCCAAGGTTTCATGTTACCAAGGTTTACCATTGATACTGTCACACTCGGGGGGGGGGGGCATGAGGCATGAGGAAGCCTTGCCCCATGCCTGTCTGGTGGTATGATTTGATTGTGCCTGGCAGTTTGGGGTGGGGCAGAGAGGGACAGGTGGATGGTGGGAGCTTGACCTCATGTCTGATGTGATTGGTTAGTAGGTGATAAGGGGAAGAGAAAAGAAAAGGGAAACTTCAGAAGAGTCTTCGCTTGGTTAGAGTGGAACATATGCAAGAGCATAGGATCACTTGTCTCCCTCCCTCCCTCCCTCCCTCCCTCCCTCCCTCCCTCCCTCCCTCCCTCCCTCCCTCCCTCCCTTCCTCCCTTCCTTCCTTTTTTCTTTCTTGTTCTTTTCTCAAGACAGCCCAGGATTTGAGCCCACCCCTAGCTACCCCAGACCTTGGCAGGTGACCGTCACAGGTATGCACCATCACACAGGACTGGGCAAAATCTTGACAAGGTGCTTGCAAACTTGGAGGTTGGGAGGTGGTATTCAAGGCTGCTTGTAGAAAGAGCCTTAAGAAAGGGCTGGCCAGGGCCAGGAAGAGGCCTTCTTGGACCTCTGCAAATGGGCCAAATAACAGCCCACTCTGAGGAGGAACATCATAAAGTACTTGTTCCATTGATGTCCTTGGTTCCTGCTGGGGGAGGCCAAGGATGGGAAACTGAGGCCCATGAAGGGGTCCCCAAGCTGGCCTGTTCTCCAGGGATGCAGCCACCCACTGTGTGCTCAACACAGCTCTGGGCAGGGTATCCTTTTGTTCTTTCTGTGAGTCTTCTTTCCTCCAGGTCTCCTTTCCTCTGATGCCCTCTATGAGGTCTTCCACCTCCTCTCATTACAGTTTGGAGAGGGGAGTGTCTCTTCGGGGGTTGCCAGGCCCTGCTGCAAGAGGCTTGTGGTAGGGCAAATGGTCTGCAGCCAGTGTTGATAGAGAGGGGGATGCAGGGCTCCCTGCACCCTCAGCAGCCAGCCCTACCCTCTTCCACCAGGGCCATTTCCCTGACTCCTGATTTTTCATTACAGCAGCACACAGTCTCAGAGTTACCCAAGGTCACGGAGCTGCAAGGGGAGCAGAATGAGGCCATTACACCAGCCTCTAATGTCCCCGCGGCCTCAGCTCGCTAGCTGCCTCGATCAAGCACCCGGGACACTCCAATTTCCGCCTGTCCTGAGGTGATCGTATCAGGGCCTGAGTGATCTCCTTGCCGGCGGGCAGTGGAGATGCTGTGGCAGCAAGCTGGCTGTTCCCCTACTCGGCCACCTTCTGAGTCCACACATCCTCTCCCTTGGGAACAAAAGGGAGGCACCAGCTGAGACCATTGGCTGAGAAATGGCTGGCAGGATGTCTCCCTGCGCTTCACCCTTGCCCTGTAAGAGTTCAGACTTAGTTCAGCTGCTGGCTGGCCAGGAGCACCAGCCATTGCCCATCACTCTGGCTGGCTGGAAGGGCTAGGATGCTAGGCTCTAGTTGTTCTGCATGGGATGGGTGGGTGAGGAGCTACGCTAGCTGGGGGGGCTGGGGGTAATAGCTACCCTCAGGGATTCTTAAGGCTCCAGACCTCTGTCACTCATCATTTCGGTTTATAAAAGGCCCGTGGTCCCGGGATATTGGCTGATGCTGAGCCCTGTGCTGACCTTCCCTCCCATCTGCCAAGGGCAGGAGCTGGATGAGATGGCCCAGGGTAAAGAATGAGTTGGCAATCCTGGATTTCTGATCCTCACCCCTTAGAAGTTTTTGTGCTGGTCCGCATGTCACACTTGGCCCATCTGCAAGGGATGTGGAAGCCATGATGCTGGCTCTGGTCTGGGAAACTTTTTATTAAGATCTATCTCAACAAAAATAGCGAAAATGCAAATGTCTCTACATCCTCAGCAAGAGGGGAATGTAGTCCCTTAGCTTCTTGGCGCTGAATTGGAAGTGGCTGTGGTCATACTCAGGACCACAGCTCTGAAACAGAGTTTAGGTAGACAGTGCTCAGGGGGTGAGGTGCTGGCATCAGAGGCGATAGGGGTGGACCCAGAGAGTGTGCTTATCTGGAGTGTATGTTTACAAACTCTCAACTGTACATGGAAAGGGACAACTTCTGCCTGGGACAATGCCACAGGACTACTTACTTGTGCAATGGGCACAGATCATAATCAGGTGATCACTGGCTGAGATACTGCCATAAGCCAGAACGGGACCTCATGCCAGCTGTCCTTCTGTCTCTTTGCCCTTTGCTAGGCCTGCATTGGCTACTGGTCCTAAAGCCCAGGGTAGGGTCCTTGGGGTAGGGACTCCTTCCAAAGGTTTGGCTGCCAATGTGCAACATGGGGTCCTTACTAACTAACCTGGACCACTTCCAGTTTTCTCTGGCTTGGGAAAGCAGCCTGTAGGGGTTGGCTTTCTACTCTAGCTGGAAGGCAGGACTCTGTTAGGCATGCACTGCCCTCCTCCATGTCTCCCCGTGATTTCTACTACACTGTAAATAAACCAACACCAGGATTAAACCCATGGAGGATGGTGGTGGGGGACACAGAGCTTAGACTGGAATTGGAACTGCAGAGCCAATCAGCATTTATGTACATTGTTATTCTGCTTGCATATATGTCTGTGTGAGGGCATCAGATTCTCTGGAACTGGAGTTAAAAAGAGTTGTGAGCTCCCATGTGGGTGCTAGAAATTGAACCTGAGTCTTTTGGTTAAGAACAGCCAGTGCGCTTAACTGCTGGGCCATCTCTCCTGCCCCAGCTTTCTTTCTCGTGAAATTCAAAGGAGAAGGCTGATGAAGACCAGCATCTCCAGGGGCAGGGTCCCAGGGCCTACCACAGCTGTGCTGGAATCCTTAGGAAAGGGAGGCAGGTATGTCACCAACATCCCCGTTCTCTTGCCACTGGAGGCCCGCTGTGGTCACGTGTGAAGTGGATTGCTTTTGTTTGTTTGTTTGTTTGAGTAGCTCTCCATTTTTTCATGGCTCCCTTGCCTTGCTGTGACTCTAAAGTAGACGAAGTCTTCAAGGTGCCATCCTATCACTTAAGTTAGATTGGCTGCCTTTAATTGCAATATCTTCCTCACAGAGCATGGAGCCCTGGACTCTCCAAGAGAATGTTCTTGCTGTCCTGATGAGGAAACCATGACCCCATCTCTACAACCAACTCAATCAGGCTTGGTCATGTCCTGTTAGAGGCTTTTGACCATGACACATAACCCAGCTCACCCAGGTCAGCTGGGTCAGGTATAGGCACATTCTGGATATAGCGTGGTCCTGGAATATTGTGACCTTGTGATTATTTGGGGGGCTTTCTGGTTGAGCTGAGGGTCTCACTTCCAGGTGAGTGCTCCCTCAGTGTCTTGAATGGAAACCATAGAACATCCTTGAAGCTCACAAGACTCTGGAGAAAATCAGTACAGCATCTTGACTGTAACAGAAAGGAGGAATTAAAAGGGGGGTTCTCTGGTGATAAACTCATATGGGTCTCAGCATGCGAATGCCTGGCCTGCCTCCTACAGGAGCCCAGGACCCTCTGAGTGTGTCCAGGCCATTGATTCTCTGCAATTTCCTAATGGATGAGTCTGAAGCTTGCAGGATATGTAGTGCTGGAAAGACGCCTCTGTGATTAAATGTACTTGCTGCTCTTGTAGAGGCTCTGAATTCTGTCCCAAGATCTGACTGGGTGGTGGGTGGTTCATAACTGCCTATAAGTTTTGCTCCACGAGGTCATACTCCCTCTTGTGGTTTCCAAGAATAGTGCACTCATGTGCACATATTCATAACACGCACGCACGCACGGGCGCGCGCGCACGCGCACACACACACACACACACACACACACACACACACACACACACACGCTCCCTTAAAAGACAAAACATAAATGTTAAAAAAAAAAGAAACCCAGGGTTTTTTGGTGGAATTCTAGCTCAGATAGCCAGAGCATCTCACCCGTCACCTGAAACTTGGGTGGAGCTGGGTGCCACTGTCTACGGGGCTGTCAGTCATCAGCAAACACAGGCAGAACTGCCTTTTCTGATTCCCCAAATGTCCCCCTGGAGTGAAGCCACTTAGGGTAGTACCATATGGTATTTCTTGCTGATAGGTAATAACTCACACTCTAGAGAATACACAGAGCCTCAAGGGAGACCACCTGTTTGAGACCTGGCAGGCCATACTGTAAAGCTTATGGCTAGCCATGTGCGTGGAAGATGGGGGAATGGGCAGGGCTGGGAGCATATCTGTGGAAGACCCCTGGCTCAGCCAGCCAAGATGTCCCAGATCCAAAAGGGTGTACAATCAAGAGATGATATTTGAGTTATTTGAATATGATCCTTTAAAAAAGCAAAGTGAAGTTAAAATGAATGTAAGGTGGATGCCTACACAGGTTCTGTGGGCTGGGTAGGGTCTCTCCGAAATCCCGGTGTGATGGCTGTTCTTGGTTGTCAACTTGACTACATTTGGAATTAGCTAAATCCCAAGAGGCTGAATACATCTGTGAGGGATATTTTTTTAATTAAATCATCTGAAGTGGGAAGACACACCTTTAATTCAGATCTTTTGAGATAGGAAGATCCACCTTTAATCTGGGCAACCCTTGCTGCTGCAGCCTATAGAAGGACATGGAGGAGGAAAGCTTTTGCTCTTTGCCTGCTTACTCTGGTTGGTAAAGCCATTCCTTCACTGGTATTAGAGCCTACTTCAGGATTCAGATGTATGCTGAAGACCAGGTGAGACATCCAGCCTCAGGAACTGAACAACTGCTGGACTCTTGGACTTTCTATTGGTAGACAGAACAACAGTTCTATTGTTGAACTAGCTAGTTCAGCATGACTACAACCTGTAAGTATCTAAGTATCTATCTATCTATCTATCTATCTATCTATCTATCTATCTATCTATCTATTTATCATCTATCTATCTTCTATTATCTATTATCATCTATCTTCTATAATCTATTATCATCTATCTATCTATCTATCTATCTATCTATCTATCTATCTATCTATCTATTATCTATCTATCTTCTATTATCTATTATCCTCTATCTATCTTCATCTATCTATCTATCTATCTATCTATCTATCTATCTATCTATCTATCTTCTATTATTTATTATCATCTATCTCTATCTATCTATCTATCTATCTTCTATTATCTATCTATTATCTATCATCATCTATCTATCTTCTACTATCTATCTATCTTCTATTATCTATCTATTATCATCTATCTATTATCTATCTATCTATCTTCTACTATCTATCTATCTATCTATCTATCTATCTATCTATCTATCTTCTACTATCTATTATCATCTATCTATCTATCTTCTATTATCTATCTATTATCTATTATCATCTATCTTCTACATCTATCTATCTATCTATCTTCTATTATCTATTATCATCTATCTATCATCTATCTATCTATCTATCTATCTATCTATCTATCTATCTATCTACACCCTGTGCCAGGCCTCATGGTTCCACAGTTTCACAGACCCCCAAGACCCTGGAACAAAAGGCAGAACAGCTTCACAGCCCATCTCAGCCCTTGCCAGGATTGGAGGGGTGGCCGCAGCCCAGTCCCCAGCACTTACTTCAACCCCAACATGGCTCGTTCAGTGACTGACCCTCTCTCTCTCCCCAACAGGGTGACCCTTCCAGTGTCCTTTCCTAGTCACCCAGGGCCACCGACGCTGGCCTAATCTATCTGGCTGAAACTGTCTGCCTCAGCTGAGGTTATTGTGTTTCGCTCTGAGATGCTTGGATTTACTGGGTTTATTGGATCATTTTTCACTCTGCATCTGTGGTAACCAGACTTGGAAATGAAAAGTCGCATGGTGCCTAAGCATGATGGAAGAGGGTTGGGTGAGCGCAAGAGCCTGCCATCATGTTGGGGCTAAGAGATAGGGGCAGAGGAGAGCCGTGCTGGTGGTCCTGTGGTCAGAACAGCATGGCAGGAGACCACGACCAACGCCCAGCTGCTAGGAGAAGGAAGGAGCCTGCCTCGCAGAGCTCTCCACACATCTGATTGCATTCCATACCTCCTGTGTCATCTAGCTATAGCATGCTATAACTGTAATATCTACAAGGCAGAAAATAATAGACCTCTTTGTTTTGGGGATCTTTTAGAACATAAAATGGAGAAATAAGTACGAAATGGCTGTCTTGAGGGAAGCTTCCTCTGCGGAGCCTTTGGTCACCTCCTCTCTCCCTCCTCCCTCTTCTTCCTCCTTCTTCTCTTCTGAAATTGGATTATTCTGGAGCCTACAAGGCTCTTGTGCAACACAGGAACCCGTCCCAAGAGGGTCCAGGGCCATCCTAGGCCTTGCTTTCTAATGGGTGAGTAGTGAGGGCTGGAGGGGATGTGGGGGACTTGGGTTAGCCTGCGGGGTATGGGCAACTCAAGAGCAGGATTGAGACTCACTCAGGTCTGAGCCTAAGTGTGTTTACAATGCAACATCTGGTCACCATACAGACACTTGTGGCACAGGGACCCAGCAGGCAGCAAGAAGTTGGGGCCTAGAACAGAGCTCTGGTGAGAAGAGACAAAAAGAGACAGAAAAAAAAAATCAAAGAATTCAGCACTTAAATGCTACTAAGGACTTTGAGGAAAGAGGTCTGGGGATCCTGCTGTGGGCAGTTGGTGGCATTGAGGAGGACAGCAAGGGACCTTTGCTCCATGTAGATGGGGACAAACTACTGCAGTTTCTTGAGTTTCCACATGGGCAGCACCACTCAGCCGGGGCAGAGGTGTGGAGAGGTTCACTTTCATATTCTGCATCCTAAAAGCACACTTAAGTCCTGTTTCGGATGAGGGAGTTGATTCTCAGTTTAGTGTATACATGCGGGTTAATGGTTAGTTCATCCTGAGTTAATGCTTTCAGTCCACATACCCTGGAGGAATATCAGCACAGGGTTGGCATCAGCACAGGTCCTTAATCCTAGCACTGGGAAGGCAGAGGCGAGCCAGCTCTGTAAGTTTGAAGCCAGCCAGGTCTACATGGGTGAGTTGAAGACCAGCCTGAGCTACGTAGTGGGACTGACCCTGCCTTAAATTAAACAATAAGGCAAAGCAACCAACAACCAACCAAGCAGGCAATAAAAACAACAAAGTAAGCAGCAGCTGTCCCTGAGCCTAGACAACCACAAGATAAGGAAGGACTGCAGGGGACGAGAGAGGTAAAGCCATCAGAGGGAGGGCCTTAGAAATGTGGCTGACCACGGGTCTAGGGTGAGCGCTGAAGTGACAGACTGGTCCCATATCCCCTTTGCCTGCTGACTGAAGATAAGATGGAAGACAAGTTTTGTTTTTTAAAACTTTTTCTTGATTAATTGATTGTGTGGGGCTGTATCTGTCGCTGTGTGTCTGTGTAGAGATCAGAAGTCAACTTGTGGCCGGACGGTGGTGGCACACACCTTTAATCTCAGCACTTGGGAGGCAGAGGCAGGCGGATCTCTGAGTTTGAGGCCAGCCTGGTCTACAGAGTGAGTTCCAGGACAGCCAGGGCTACACAGAGAAACCTTGTCTCGAAAAACAAAACAAAACAAACAAACAAAGAAGTCAACTTGTGGAAGTTGGTTCTCTCCTGCTGTGTGAGTTCCAAGCACTGAACTCAGGTGGTCAAGCTTGGACACAGATTCTTTTACTTGCTCAGCCATCTCGCTGTCTTCTCAGATATTAGCTCTTTGAGTAAAGAATAGTTTAAAAGAGCTAGCCTGGGCTTGAGGGATGGCTCATCGGTTAAGAGCACTGACTGCTCTTCCAGAGGTTCTGAGTTCAATTCCCAGCAACCACATGGTGGCTCACAACCATCTGTAATGGTTTCTGATGCCCTCTTCTGGTATGTCTGATGACAGCAACAGTGTACTCACATATATAAAATAAATCTTAAAAAAAGAGTTAACCTGACTCTGCTCATTGACTTCTGAAATGACATGAAACCAACTCCTGTCTTACATTTTGAGCAGGAGCTGGAGTGCGGCTCCCATGGCCCTGCTGCACTGAAGTAGCCTCTATCCAGCACCTGACCTTCATCAAACAGACTCTTGTCCATGTCCCCAGGAATGCTGGCTCCTTGCTACACACAGGCATCTCAGTGTTGCCAAGGACCAAGAAACAGATCCAGTAAAATACAGAACAGAAACCTCCCTAAACCTTTCCTTGGGGGGATGGGAGGAGGCATCCAGCAGACCCTGGGCTCTGCTCGTGATGCAACAGGGTGACAGCTTCCACACATTCAGGGTGTCTGCACTATGGTGTGTCCGAACCTCAGACTCCAGGGAGGCATGCTTCTCTCCAGACAAGTGTGAATTCTTACCTCTGCAGGGCCCAAAAACCTGGTGGAAGCCTGAGATGCAGGCCCAGGAGCCCAGCTTGATGCAGCTCCTCTGAGCTCAGAACCCCCAGGCCTGCTTGCCCATCTGTCTCAGGGTCAGTGTCCTACTGTCACTGTCTGACTGACTGGCTTGCCCCTTGCTTTGCTCCCTGGTGCCTGAGGCTGCTGCTGACAGGTAGCCTCACTGTGCAGGTATGGAGCAAGAGATGAAGGTTTTGCAGCTTTTTTTTTTTTTTTTAATGTTTTCCCCCATGGACAAAAGCTTAGGCCAGCACATGGCTGGTCAGCAGGAACTTGGGAGTGGGCACGAGAAATACTGAGAAAGAAAGCTGGGGACCAAACTCATATGTGGCAGTGGCCTCTGTGGTGGCTGCTGGCTGTGTAGACCTCCCCTTTGGGAAGGTAGCAATATGCCCCAAGTTCCCCCTCTCTAGGTGGGGATGAAATCCAGGCGTGTCTAAGAAAGGCAGGGCAGTGACTGGAGGGAAGTATGTTCCTGACGCTCTACATCCCCTCTCTCCCCAGGCCATGGGTTGGACTACCTGGAAAAGTCACTGTGATACCCATAGCCAGCGTGCCCCAGAGCTTGAACTTCAAGCTGACTGTAGCTGTTTAGAACTTGCCCTCCTACAAATGAATGAGCTCCAATTTGACTGAATTTAACCCATAGCCTTGGAGGGAGGATCCACCAGCCACTGCCTGGAGTACCAAGGTGCCACCCTACAACACACATATATGCGATACCCACTTACTCTGGAGCCTCAAGTTCAAATCCAGTCATGCCTGGCCATCACGAAGTGTACAAGGGCCAGGCTCTGCTGGGTGCGTCTCCTGGATCATGTTTGTCCGAATGTACATTCTGTGCCACGCAAAATGACCTGTGTCCAAGTGTGTGGTTCAATGAGATTCAGTAGCGCATAGTAGGTGCACAGGGTGGTGTGGCCACCACCTCTGTCAAGTTCTAGTGCATTTTCAACACTGTGAAAGGAAGTTAAACCTGGGGCAGGTGCATGGCTCGCTTGGCAGAGTGCTCCTGGCATGCACAAAGCCAGGTTCAATTCCCAGCACCCACATGGCAGCTCACAACTGTCTGTCTATAACTCCAACTCCAGGGGGGTTGATACCCTCACACAGACATATATGTAGTCGAAACACCAATGCACATAAAATAAAAACAAATCTTAGAAGTCTTTTGATGGGCCATTTGCTGGGTCCAGAACTCGAGCCTGGTATACCAGCTCCTTGAAGACTGAGTTTAAGCCACGTGTGGTGGTATATGCCCAGGCTAAGACTGAACTCACAGAGACCTGCTTGGCTCTGCCTCTCCAGTGCTGGGATCAAAGGTGTGAGCCACTACACACAGCTCAGTTTTGGTTTTGTTTTTAGTACAAACAAAACCACGTTATGTGTAAGTATGAAGAAGTTACAGAGCTGGCAGGCACCGTGGCTCGGTGGGTAAGAGCACTGAGTGCCTTTGCAGAGGACTCAAGTTCAGCTTCCGGCATGCACAGTGATTCACAGCTATTCTTAATCCCAGTTCCAGCCCTCTCCTGACTCCCTGGCACCAGGCACACGTGTGGCACACGTGTATATACGCGGGCAAAATGCCCAGACACAGAAAAATAAAATTTAAAAACTATATAGGCAGCACAAACCCTTAAAATTATTTATTTTTATTTTATGTGCATTGGTGATTTGAGTGCATGCATGTCTGTGTGAGGGTGTCAGATCTCCTAGAACAGGAGTTATAGACAGGCAGTTGTGAGCTGCCATGTGGGTATTGAACCTGGGTCCTCTGGGAAAGCAGACAGTGCTCCTAACTGCTGAGCCATCTTCTCCTGCCCCATAAGTGTATTTTTTAAAAAATGAAATGCTATATTACTGCCCCTCTTTTTGATGGCTATTATTTGAGACAACATCTTATTATGTAGCCCTGGTTGTTCCAGAATTCCCTGTGCTGACTGGCCTCCAGCTTACAGAAGTCCACCTGCCTCTGATTCCTGAGTGCTGGGGTTAGAGGCATGTGCCATCACATCTGGCTGAAACTCAGTATTATGTATAATTAATGTATGCTAATAAAACATTAAATTAAAAATACCCAGGCTGGCATGCGTCCTCATTCCTTGTGGCTCCAATGTGGTACACAGTAGGCGCTATATTTATATGGGCCCATCTTGACATATATGGCATTTACTAGATTCTAGTGGATCCCATGATGTAGCTTGGAGGGAGCTGGGTCCAAGGTTGTGGCACAGGCAGTGCTGCATGTCTGCTTGGGAGTGGAAAGGGAGCCTGCCAGGGGGCAGGGCCAGGACACCCCTTCTGGAAGATGTATCCTCTTTTTCCCCCGTCCTCTGCAGAGAAAATGTTCGCTCTTCAATAAATGGGGTGGGGCTTTGGGGGAGGGGACAACCACTGCACAGGCCAGTTATCACTGGTTTTAGCTGGGATAATAAAATTTTATGAGCTATTAAATGCTCCTAACCCTCCTTTAACATATAAACCTGAGTGTCTGTGATTACCCATTAAGAAAAGCAGGTTCCATGGGAGAAGGCTCACATTCCACCCCGATGGGTTCCAGTAGTGAAACTTTGAACCTGCTTTGGTAGCCAATGGGGAGGCACTGACTCGGCCAAGAGCCTTGAGTTTGACTGTGGCTGAACAGTCTTTACCTCCGAACCTTGTAAAGGCTTCTGTTTCCAATCAAGGCCCCATGGCAGGAAGGTGAATGTGGCGCCCAGGCCAGCATTATCCCACCAGCACCATGGCAAGAGGTTCACAAATCCCTGAGGGCCAAAGGAAGGCTGGGGCTGGTGAAGTCCTACAGGGCTGGCTCTGAGAGGTGGGCCAAGACAGACCTTGAGCTGGAGGTAGTTGTGATCCTGTCCATAGCTGGGGTTAGCTGCCCTTGGAGAAGGCCGAAATCATCACTGATGTTCACAGACAAGGCACAGGTTTGAGAAGAGCCTGGCCATCCAGACTGGGCTGCCCCATCCCATCTGGGCCAGGCAGCTTGGCCAACTTGAAGTTTTCTGAGTTGGTATTCTGAGGCATGGGGTCAAGGGATCCCAAGATGAGAGACTCAACAGAAAATGGTCCAACAGGGTCTCTTAGGAGTGGCAGACCCCAGCCGGAGGACTGGTGTGGGAAGGCCACCCTGTAGACTATGGTTCCTGACGCGTTTACAGTCCCAGATTTCCCAGGCTTTCCTGTTCTGAAGAGGTTGGGGAGGTCCAAGCTGCTGTGGCTACACTTAAGGCCCTGGGGCTTGGCCTGATCCATGACTGCTGGAGCTGGGCGATTAGGCTGGGAAGGTCAGAGCAGGTCTGCCATAAGAGATGGTACCCTGGAGGACAGTGGGGGATATGGGGGAATAGTCTGGCTCTTGTCCAGACCAAGGAGGATGGACGTGACCAATAACACATCTGAGGCTTAGGCTGTGGTCCTGGCTGGATCTCTGTATCTCACCCAGGTTTTCTCACCTGTGAAATAATAGGACCCATTTCTAGGCAGGATCTAAGACACAGATGTGCTAAGGCCTCTGGTCATTTGTGTCCCACAAGAAGTGTGTGAGGGGAGAAAAATCACAGAAGACTCTCAGTCGGGAGAGGTAGCAATGTCAGGGAGTGGCTGGGGCTGTTTTTGCCTTCTTCTGGGGGAGGAGAAAGCAAGGAGAGAGACCAGGACAGCCAATTTGGCCTGGAGCAGAGGAAGGTCATTATACTAGGTTGGCATGTAAGGGGAGGTTCAGACTCTCCTGCCCTAGGACCAGCCTCTACGTAAAGGAACTGAGGAGTCCAACTGCCCACAGGAGCCTGAGAGCAAACAATAGCGAGGCCCCACAGTCTTCTAGGTGGGCACAGGTTTGGGGCCCTCTGCCTTCCTTGGCCAGGGACACTCTGGTACTTTGGTACTCTTCTGGAATGACAGATCCCAGATTGGAGTAAATCCCAAGTATAAATCTTCCTTCTGTCAGCTCCTGTTCCACAATCATCCTGTCCCCTAAGCCCAAGGCGCTCCGGCTTGCAGCTGGGGCAGCCGAGGTGGCAGGGGACTGGGAGGCCTGAATCTGACAGCCATGTATCTGCAGCGCTGGCGCCGGAATTTAAAATCATTGCAACAGAGCCATTGGGCAATTCCTGTGGGGACGCTGTCTGCCGGGAGAACTGCAGTGGAGACACTTCCTGGTCATGTTTATGTGGCTGGCTTTAATCTCCCAAACTCCTGGAGCGTGTCTGTCCCCCTGGCTGGCTTCCCCAGCACACTGGGAGCTGTTTCCCCAGTGTGTGGCTCCAGGCTGCCCAGTGCTTACCAGAGTAGGGTCAGTTTGGATTTGAGGGGCACTTGGGGTGTCATCCTGCTGTGTGGGGCCTGGTCTGTCAGACGCCAGTTAGCCTGTATGACTGTCTGCCTGGCTGTAGGCCGTATCCACTCCCAGGCCCCTCTTTGCCCCAGAGTCAGATAACCCAGGGACACTTTAGGGTGTTGGTGGCCCTTTCTCAACCTCAGCCTTTGGGAAGGGGAGGGTCTGGCCTTCATTCTAGATCACTGGCTCCTACCCAAGCCCATGGTCACCCATGTACTATTGAGAAGGGAGGGAGGACTGTCAATTTGACACAGCCCAGATGTACCTGGGAAAGGCGGCTCAAGTGAAGGAGATGCCTTTGGGTATGTTTGCGGGGGGAATTGTCTTGACTGTATCGATTCAGGAGGGCCTGGCCCGCTGTGGGCAGCACTATCCCTAGGTAGGTGAGCCTCTATAAGAAAGCTAGCTGAACAAGGGTCCATGAGGGACCCAGTTAGCAGCTTTCCTTCATGGTTTCTGCTTCAGGAACCTACCCTGCTTCCCTCAATGACTGGCATAACCTGTACATTTAAATAAACACTTTCTTCCCCTAAGCTGCTTTTGGTCGAAGTATTTGTGACACCAACAGAAAGGAAATTGGAACACTGAGCTAGGGAATGAATTCAGGGCCAAGTTTAGCTCAGTCCCCTCTCAACGGTGTGCATGTGTCTAGGCTCTGAAATGTCACACCTGTGGCTGCAAGAGCTGCCTCAAAGCTTCATTTAAATAGAGGCATAAGGCCAGAGACAAATCACCTGGGCCTTCTGACATATGGGATGCGGAGGGACAGAGAGGAGGGTGAGCTGTTTATATAGCTGGGATCTTGGGAAGGTGGGCCAGAAGGAAGAAGAGGAGGAGGAAGAGGAGGGGGGGGGGAGGGAGAAGGAGGAGGGAGGAGGAGGAAGAGGAAGAAGAGGAAGAGGAAGAGGAAAAGGAGGAGGAGGAAGAGGAGGAGGAGGAGGAAGAGGAAGAGGAGGAGGAGGAGGAGGAAGAAGAGGAAGAGGAGGAGGAAGAGGAGGAGGAGGAGGAGGAGGAGTGATTTCAATTTTGGGAGCCATGTTGGGATGGGTGGCAGTGTGAATGATGGCCTCTGTGAAGGGTGAATAATGAAGGTAACCTCAGAACTTCCGCTTCTAGATGATGGGAATTCAGGAACCTTCCAGAGATCTTGAGTGATAGATTCATAGGGTACTTACTGACCCTCAGAGGATCCTGTGGAAAATACTGGGAGTTAGGTTCTACCTAACTTTACTGAGGAACCTCTCAACTTGGCTAGTGCCCACTGCCCCTGAAGACTGTTCAGTGCAGATCTTTCTGGAAGGGTAGATAAGCCAGGACTCTGCTGTGGGTAGGACCTCATGTAGTTTTCCTTGGGGTGGCCAGCCTATGCCTGCAAACTAGGGATAGGACCTCATGTAGCCTTCCTTGGGGTGGCCAGCCTATGCCTGCAAACTAGGGGAGCAGGGTCACGGCTACCCCTCAGCATCCCTGGATCTTAGAAGGGATGCTGGTTAGTTGGAGAAACATGGGGTTTCTTTAGGCTGAGTACCCATGTATGCTGTTATGGTGGCCTTGTGAGGTGGGCTGGGAGCTTGCTTAACCCACAGATCATGGTGCTCAGGCTCAGGGTGTGGCCCTGGCCCTAGGGTGCTGGTCTCTTTTGGACCACTCTAGTCTCCTCCACACCTGGGCCCCCTCTCTAGGCTTTATGCTTTTGTGGCCTGGGAATCCCTGGGCACTTCTGCTCTGCTCACTGCCACCTCTCTGGCACCCCCCCTTTGTGGCCTTCCTCTTTTCTCCTTCCCATTGCTCCCCGTGCAGAGGCCGTGGGGAGGTGGCCGTGGGGACCTGTTGCACTGCAACAGGTCCTGGTGTCTGGGTCCCTCCTACCTTACAGGTCCAGTATGTAACAGGGGACAGGGGCGTCTCTAGGGTTATTATGGAAATTGGGGTCTCCTCTTGGGGTTTTTAGTTTCTTTAATAAAGGAATTCAAGAATGGACTCAAAGAGAACTCCATGTGGCAGGGAGGGGGGAACTTTAGGGAAAGAGTGGGGACACCTAAAGATGAGTCATGCTTCCAACAAAGAAATTTTAAAAGGAAATAACAGGTTTTTCTGAGAGATTCAGAAAAGTGGGTAGCCTTACAAAGGTGCATGGCTGTGAGCCTGCAAGCCACCATGCTCCAGGGTGGGACTCGGAGAAGGCAAAGTACAGCCTCTCATTTAAGGGATAATTATTCTGCCTAGCTCTGTAACACAGCTTAAGGGGAGACTGACTTCCTAGGGTGGTCCCTTAGCCAGATCAATCCAGAATATTAGGTCTCCACCCAGGACAGAGATCCCATCTTCTTGACCACATGAAATGGTCCATTTCCTTAACAGGCATTTACTGTTGCTGTGTCCCTGGGGTCTCTGGGAGACCCTAGCCTAATCTGGTGTGGGACATACCTGTCTTTCTGGTTTTGGGAGGCAGAGGATCCCTCCTATGTGGACCTTTGGAAAGCAGGGATAGGACATGGTTTTCCCTGCTTTGCTGACAGACTAAGCCATACTTCTGCCCACCCCCACTCTCTACCCTTGTATTCAAGGGCCTGGACTTGAGGCAGGAGCTGGGAGCAGGCCCAGCTGCCTTCTCTCTCCCTCCTCCTGTCCTATGCCAGCTCCACTGACTCTCACAACTCTGGCCCCCTGGGAGGGAAGCGGTCTCTCTGTTATCCACATCTGGCTCCACCCACTTGCCTTGACTCTGCCCTCCAGGCTGGACTCCTCCTGTCCCTGTCCTCCCATCCTCCTAGGACCTAGAGGGCTTGGCAGCCTAGTCTATCTTCAGCCTTTTGACAACAGCCTTCTTCCTCTGGCCACGTGACCCTGAGCTCTTCCATCTGACCTCCTCTGCATGGTGGTGCATTTACAGGGGTCTCAGCAGAGCTGCTGAGCACCCAGACCATGGAAGGATACATGGACCTAGCCACAGTTGCCACAGTAGCCTCCTGTGCCCGTCCCTTCCTCCCACTGGTCTTGGGGCTTCTCTGCTTTCCTGGGAGAGGAATCAGGCTTAAGCAGGCTTTACAGGACCAGGGCCAGCATAGGGCATCAAGGCGAGTCCTCACCATGTGACCGCCTGGCTGAGAATTTTGGGGGCAACTCAAGACATGTCATCCCTACTCCCTAATGGCTGCCTTATCATGCTTTGCTAGTGGGGAGGGTGCTGCTGGATCCCGACCTTGCTCTCTCCCTTGGGATACTTTGGGAGAGGATTCACTAGCCTAAGTGTTTTGAGTGTCTTTGGTTTACAGATAGCCAAAGGATCAACTCTGCCAGGAGACCCCACCCCTACCTTCACTGTAGGAACTGAAGGGGTGGACATCCTGGCTGCCCTGGCATTGGCTGGCTCTGCTGCAAGTTCTACTGATACGCATTTCCCAAATGGTTCTCCTGGCTATGCTGTCTCCTGCAGTAGCCAGGAGGTGGATGTACCTCCCAAGGCCACCCCCAATGGACTGGGCAGGGGGCCAGGGACCAGGCTGTTCCAGCCACCAGGCTCTCTCCAGCCACTCTAAGGACAGAGTCCACCCTTGGCTCTGAGAAACATCTGTGCTGCATGAGGAGGCATAGGCCACTGTGAGCATCAACTTACCCACCTACCAACCTTCTCTCTGCCAGGGCCAGGTGGGGCTGAGCTCAGGTCAGGTTGGCACCAGACTGGCAGGGCTCTGACACTTTTCTGTCCCCTCTGTTTTAGGGTGCTGTCTCATAGGGTTCAGCCACCTACTGGACAAGCATTGTCTGAGTAACTGCTGTGGACTCAGTTCCGTTCTAGTCTTACTTTGATGGCAGCAGCAATTCTTTAAGACCTTTCCAACACCTCCACTCTGTAGAACTGTCCCTGTCTTTACACACTAGATTGGTTCTATGCCTCCTTGTGCTCCTTCTACTCTCCTCCTGCCTAGCACACTAGGAGGCCCTGCTTTTTGCCTGTCCTAGGTCAGAGGCTGCCCTGCTTTGATGTCCCCAGTACCTAGCCACATCCTTAAGTCAAGTCGTTGCATAGAGGACCTGGAGTAGTGACTGCAGGCTCCATGTAGGATGACACAGAGAAAACCTTGCCTTCCTTGCCAGATGGGTATAGGCAGAGGGTGAGCTGAGGACAGCTCTTGTCACAGATACTGAGATGGGCCATGAGGGTTGGTTCCTAGGGCCAGGCACTTTGCCTGGCTCTAATCCAACCGCACACTGCTGTCCGTCCATTTCATCTTGCAAGGCAGCCTTGGAGGGCATGCTCTGGGGTTGACGTGGTCCAGGTGGCTGAGCTGGTGTGGGGCGGATCTTTGTAGCTAAGGCCAGCCTCTGGTATATGCTAGCACAGGGCAAGTCCCCAGTGGGGTGCCAAAGCTCTTGGCACCATCATTACAACTGAGATTGGTCCCAGATGAGCTGAGTCTGGCCCTGTGACAAGTGCTTGCCCCTGAGGGCTGCTCACCTGGCTTCCTTGGCTTCATGGCTCTTCAGACTCCTTGTCTTCAGTCACCAGGTCACTGTGCTCCTGACTCTAATTAGCTGTCAGGGGAGCAAGGTTCCTGGCATCCTTCCTATCCTAGGCTAGGGGCCCTGGAGCCTGGGCCAGGGACAACCTTAGCCTGTGTTCTGTAGAGCTGGTGTCTTGATTAGTCTTATGTCATCCTGACCCAAGCTAGAGTCATCTGAAAGGAGGGAACCTCAATTGAGAAAATGCCTTCATAAGATCTGGATGTAAGGGATTTTCTTAACTGGTGATTGATTTATGAGGACCCAGCCACTGTGGGCAGTGCCATCTTTGGACTGGTGGTCCTGGTTTCTATAAGAAAGCAGGCTGAGCAAGCCTCAAAGAGCAAGCCAGCAAGCAGCACCCCTCCATGGCCTCTGCATCAGCTCCTGCCTCCAGGTTCCTGTCCTGCTTGAGTTCCTGTCCTGACATCCTTTAGTGGTAAAAAAAGTATGTGGATGGATAAACTGAATAAACCTTTTATCCCGCAGGTTGCTTTGGTTACGGTGTTTCGTCACAGCAATAGTGATCTTGACTTAGACAGCTAGGTTACAGGGAGAGCTCTGTGGAGCTGTACTCATGTGTATACACTCGTGTTTGCATGTTCTTGACCACGCCTGCACTCACATACAGCCATAGGCTTTCACCGGCTCTATGTATGTGCACAAGGGTAAGTGTATGCGTACCTCTTTGCCAGCTGACATACACACACGTACGCACATTCTCTTACACGGGCAGATGGCACAATTACACACAGGTGTGCCCACACCCTTCGATCCACACAGGCAGAGCCCACCACTGTACACAGGTGTGTACCCAGCCTTCCCCAACCCAGGCAGAGGCCATAGCTGGCTGGCATGCACACACACGCACACTCAGGGCAGTTCCACGGCAGCACAGCCCCCCCCTGCAGCCCAGTGGCTCCTTTTGCAACTCTTGCATTTCCAGCCCAGTCCTTTGTATAGGCAGAAGCTTTCAAAACACTTCAGGCTTGTTTACCAAGCTGTGCAAGAACATTTTGTCTCCTCTCCAGCTAGGCCTTCCATGAGGAGCAGGAACGTGCCCGGCCCAGTACTGGGCCAGCTGTGCATTTGCCAATAGTGCCCCCGGCCTCTTAAAGGGCCAGCTGGGCACACCTCAGAAAAAGACAGTGGGGCTTGGACAAAGGCCAGCTGGCCAGCTCTTGCCATCCCAGTGGCTCTTGGCTCCTCACACCAGGTCCCTTGTAAGATGAAGCATTAAAGGGCCAGAGCCTGGGGACTAGCCTGGGAGTTGTTCGTGGGGTTGGGCTATGAAGGGGATCGCTGGCTAGTCATCATTACAGTGTCAGAGTTTAGAGTTCATGTGAGGTATGGACTGTGCCAGAGACATATGCCAGTTCTGCCCTGCAGCCTCTTGAGTTGGTAGTAGACAGAGTACCACAGAGGATACTGTCATATCCTGGCCATGCCATCCTGGCACTTCGGTCCAGGTCAGGGCTCCACATTTGCTGGGAAGGCCAGTCACTCAGTAGAGTCAGGGTGCTGCCAGGAGTTCCCTTTGGCTGGTGTTTTGGGTCAGTGGTCTTTGCCTTGCTTCTGGCTTCTTCCTGGGCCTCACCCTCTGCCAAGCAGCCCCCCACCCCGGTTTCAGCGGTTATAGGTATTGTTCTTGAATCTGCAATGCCCTCAGTGTCAAGGCTAATGGTGAGTGTCCCCAGCCTTTTCCTCCCCCCACTCCCTGCTCTCCCCAGCCTGTCATCTGCCTAGCTCATGGCCTCAGCCTCCTTTGACCCAGGACATGAAGTAAGCAAAGGGTGGGGCCACCCCAGTCCTCTGAGCTTGGGGTATGCCAGGAACCCAGAAGGGAGATGGAAAAGCAAAGCCAGCCCCAGAGATCAAGGTCCAGTAGGGAAACATGCACATCGACTCTGAGTAGCCTGATACCCAGGATAATAAGGGAAATGCGACCAAAGAGAGATTCTTCCTATTGAGAGAAGTCTTTGATGCTGCATCAGAACCCAGGCTGGCAGGGGCAGGGTAAAAAGCAGCTGAGGCGTCTGCTAAAAGTGTTGCCTGAAGTATCCGTGTGAGGGGCCGCTGAGGACCTGCCATTCTGAGAAGGACGCTATGGGGCACCACAGTGACAGAGTGAGGGCTAGAGGCTGTGGCAGATTGGAGGCAGATGACACTAAGGTCCCTGAAGCCTTGGAGCCCAGGCGTGTGCTTTGGGTGCTCTTAGGGGATTGGACCTGAATCTTTGAGCAGATTGAAACTGTCCTTGTGGCTTTGCTGGGGACTATGAAACCCTGAATATCCATCGCCCCCAGGATGCCTGCTCAGAGGCCATGGAACCAGTGCCAGAGTCCCACAACCCAATGACACTTCAGTGGGTCAAGGGGGCTCAGTGGGCCTCTCTCTGCCTCAGCCTGTGGGAAGGGGAGGATCTTGCTTTCATTATAGACCCCTGGTTCCTACCCAGTCTTGCTTCCAGGTTATGGAGTCTCTTTTAAGTCTCTGTCCCCTTCTGAGAGAGTGTGAACTCACAAGTTGTGCAGTTAGGGGAGAGTGGTCCGACCCCTTCCCCAAAGTCGTTTGGGATTGGGGTGGTGACTGGGTTCTACATCTTCACACCTATGGCTATGGGAGGTGCTTAGGTGCCCCTCTTGAGAACAGGGCTTAGCCTATCTAAGAGCCTCCCTTGGCTTCTCACCCCACTGCCTCAGTCACTCCACAGGCTAAACTTGGTCCTCTGACAGGAATGCAAAACAGTTGGTGGGTGCTAATGTTCTAACCTCCTCCTGCTCAGTTCCAATTTGGATGCAAGGTCTAGACATCAGACTGGTCTGTGGCCAAACTTGGGAACAGGGAGGCCATCTCCACCCCACTCAGGAAGCCTTAGGGAGGCTCCAGAATCATCAAGACAGACAAAATATAGAAAAAGCCAGTGGGTTAAACCCCTGGAACCCCTCACCAGGGCTACATGTAATGGACAGAGCACACTCAAGAATAGCCTGTGCTCTCCAAATGCTGGAGGAGGTGGGTGCTGTAAATGACCTGAGGAGATTCAGGGCTCTTTCAGTCTGGGGCTTTTGACTCTAATCCATGCCTACACACCAATAACACCGTAGCCCACCCTGGCAGTAGAATCGTGGACTCTACCCTGGTGTGCCCTGCTTGTAGCCCTCAGCCTGTGGCCCCCTTATGTCATATGGATGCAGGCCATGGTCTTCCTTAGGGACGAGAGGCTCTTCTCTTCCCATCCAGGGGCTCAGGCCCGCAAAGAAAAGCAGTGTTTCTTGCCCCCTTTCTCTCTAGTACTGTCAGCTCTGATGTTCTGAGTCTTTCATCTGGCCAAGCTGGCCTTGGCTCCCATATCATCTGCCCTTTCTTTACCCAGAGACAGCATCAGTATGTCTTCCCTTCATCCCATGGCCCTGTGGCTCCTTATAGGACAGCTACAGCTCTCAGGTACCCTAGAGGCTAGGAAAGCTCTGGACACCTAAGACCCTTCTTTTGCTTCCTTAGCTATAGCTGGGCTTCTGCAGTCTCCGGTTTTATATGATCCTGCCAGGGCTCTATCTGCATTCACTGGCCTCACACCAACCTTCAGCAGAGGCCAGCTCTCTCTGGCCTCCCTACCCTGCCTGTCCAGCCTGAGCCCCCATCTTGGAGCCTTCAATGCTCATTCTTCATGGTAGAAGCTGGGAATGTGGTAGGAGGTAGAGTGCTTAGCCCACATCTGGGGTTTGATGTCCAGGTCCACATAAAACCGGATGGTGGAACATTTCTGTAATCCCAGCTCTGGGAGGTGGAAACAGGAGACTAAATTCAAGTCACCCCTGGTTACATACATAGCAAATTTGAGATTAGCCTGGATTTCAGGAGACCCTGCCTCAACAAAAAAAGTCTAATTTGACCTTATGGTATAATTCTGGCATGAAGGTCTTTGGGGACAGACTTCTCTTGCCCACATCCTCCCACCAATGATGGGGCTGCTGATCTGGTGCAGCATAGTATGGACATAGATCAGCCACAAACTTGGTGAACTTATACATATGGTGTCTTTCTCGTACCATGAGAATGGAAACAGAGGCTCCCAGGGTGACTGTCACATGTGTGTACTAGGACACCACTGACAACTGTCACTATGGTTATTTGTGGATAGAGGAACCAATAACTGTCTCTCTGTCCACAGGAGGGAGGGAGAGAGAGATAGACATGCGAAATGCACCTGAGAGGACAGGGTCTGCCTCTGTTTCCCCAAGGGAAGAGTCTGGGCTCCTGGCAGCCTGGGAAGGACAGGAGCTTGCACGGGAAGGGGATGGGGGTAGCATGGGGTGAGGCCAATGAGACAGTACTGGCTCACACATACCACTCCTCCCACAAGAATCTTCACTCCTGCACTGCTCAGAGGCTCTCTTGCTGCCACCTGACCCAGGCCTCTCTCTACAGCTGTCCAGGTGCCTTCTTAGGACACAAAGCCCTGAGTAGAGGCCAACTAGGAAGTGAGTTTCTTGTGGAGCCTGGAGGAAACTGTAGAACGAAGGAGCCTCCATCCGTGGGGCATGAGGAACCGTCCAAGGCAAGGGCTGTTCAGAGGCTTCTCAGGTCTGGCTTGCCCTGAAAGTGCTTAGGGGCCACAGGGCAAGGTGCTGGCTACCTGGAGGATGCTCTGGGATGGGTTCCTTCCCAGAGCCCATGTACTCACCCTGCCCTTCTCAGCTTCCTTGGGTCACCTACCCCCAACTGTGCCTCTTTTAGTCCCCCCTCCCCATGACCTTATAGCATCAGAGAACAGGTGCTGGGCAGACCTTCTCAGCTCCCCACTCCCCTAGACGATGTGGGGCTCCCTGCTTCACAGGCATCCTCCCCACCCCTCTTCTTCCTCCCCATCCCTCTGACCTGGCACACTTGCTGCAGGTGAACCACGGTTACCAAGGCCATGAGCCCTGTAATGCTTAGCTCTGTGCCTACCCCGCTCCCATGCTCCTGTTTCCTTCCTGCTCAGTCCACTCTGCCTTCCCTACAAGGTCCAGCTCAGGTGGTGTGGCTCAGAATCCCCCAGCTCCATCCTTAGAGGGGCTTTCCCTTCTGTAGGCACAGGCTTGAGATCCGGCATTTGGCCCTCTGTTGTGCCTCTGGGCCTTACTTAGCAGGTCTGTGGTCATAGTCATGCCGGGCACTGTGACTGTGCTGTGGCCAGGACGGACGCCCATCTTTCCAGTGTCTGGGGATTACACAGGGCCTGTTCATGGCCTTTGCAGGCCTGTTTGTTTCCGTTCCTATGGCAGTGCCATGGGTGGGGTGCTCACTGGCAGCCTTGGCTCCCCACTCCTGAGTTGTAACTTTCCTCTCTGGGGCCCTCTTCTCATTGCTCCCCCACCCTCTTTTGTGCATAGGCTTGGGCTGGAGTCAGGGGCTGCCTAAGTTCCCCAAGGAAACAGTGCAAGCACTGTTCTTTCCTTTATCTGCACATCCTGGCTGACAGCCCAGGTCTCCCCAGCATCATGCTGCCCCTGCCTGCTTTCTGAAAGCCCCCTTCAAGCACTTGACTAAAGCTCCGTCACGGAGCAAGATCTAGAACCCAGACTTGACTAGGGCGCTGCAAGTACTCTTGCCCCAAGAGAGTTTTGTCAACTTGACACACTCTAGATCAGCTGGGACCTGAGTCTCAGCGAGGGATTTTTACAGACCAGGTTGACCTGTTGCTGCTGTTGGGGATTATTTTAATTAAATGAACTGAGTTTGGAAGACCTGCCTCCTGTGGGCAGCGATATTCATTAGAGAATACAGGATTTAATCATGGTTTGCTGCTCTTGACCATTCTAAATGTAATGTGACCAGTTCTCTCACGCTCCTGAGGCTGTGACTTCCCTGCTGTGATGGACTGTAACCGGGAATTGTGCGCCAAAGCAAGCTCTTTCTCCCTTAAGTTGCTTTTGACAGGGTATTTTACACAGCATAGAAATGAATAAAATGTAAGCTCTCTCTCTCTCTCTCTCTCTCTCTCTCTCTCTCTCTCTCTCTCTCTCTCACACACACACACACACACACACACACACGCAATGCACTTGTCTGAAGCTCTGGAAGCCTCCCATGAAGTTTTCATAGATGTGTAGAGGGACCAGTGACCAAGTATAAAAGCTGGGTAGCCATCTTGGCCTGGCTCAAGAAGGCTGTGCGCTTTCTAGCTGGCTTTGGCTCTCCCTGGGAATTCAATAGATGTGAGAATAAGTGCCAGAAGGTCTGGGGGCATCTTTGTGGTGCCAACAGAGATGGCTTCCAGTTTATTTGTCCTCTGAAGCACCAGGTCTCTGTGATGGAGGGGTTGGGGTGTGTAGTAATTGGGTTTAAGCTGTCAAGCGCAAAGGATCCTCGTGACCTTTTGAATAGTTTAATGTATCCCAACCTCGAGGCTGGTTTCACTTTTAGACTTTGAGTAATGAGGTTATTGTGGTCGTTGGATAGGCAGGTAAGGCAGGACCAGGGAGGCAGGACAGAGGCAAGATCAAATGCCCAAGTAGCCACAGGAGAGGGATCAGGCACTGGGGCTGAGTCACTTTCCAGCACCTTCGGCCAACTTGGCTGCACACTTCCTGGCTGTGGCTTTGCCCAGAGGCTGTAAGATGTCTAGAACATACTCAGGGCCTGGGGGTCCCCCCAGAGCTCTGACTGGGAACTGGAGTTGGCACCAATGTTCCTTTTCCTTAGAACATTTCTTCTGAATTTTCACACCCATGAGAGATGGCAGCAGGGAGTGTTTCTCTCCTCTCCTCTCCTCTCCTCTCCTCTCCTCTCCTCTCCTCTCCTCTCCTCTCCTCTCCTCTCCTCTCCTCCCCTCCCCTCCCCTCCCCTCCCCTCCCCTCCCCTCCCCTCCCCTCCCCTCCCCTCCCCTCCCCTCTCCTCTCCTCTCCTCTCCTCTCCTCTCCTCTCCTCTCTTCTCCTCTCTTCTCCTCTCTTCTCCTCTCCTCTCCATTCTCCCCTCCCCTCCCCTTTTCTTCCCTTTTATTCTTTCTATACCCTTCCCTTCCCTTCCCTTCCCTTCCCTTCCCTTCCCTTCCCTTCCCTTCCCTTCCCTTCCCTTCCCTTCCCTTCCCTTCCCTTCCCTTCCCTTCCCTTCCCTTCCCTTCCCTTCCCTTCCCTTCTTTCTTCTCTTTGAGGCAGGGTCTCAGGGATTTCAGGCTGGCTTATCACAGTATAGCTGGGAATGGCCTGGGACTTCTGGTTCTCTTACCTCCACATCTAGAGTGCTGGGATTCTAGCCCTGTATCACTACACCCAGTGTATGCAGTACTGGAGGTGAAACCCGAGCTTTTTACATGTTGGGCGAGCACTCTCCCAACTGAGGCACATCCTTGGTCTTCTATTCTAGCTGATCACAGAACTCAATGTTGGCCTATCATTCCAGGCTTGATGGGCCTCCCAAGTCTTTCCAGAAGGCAGGAAGTGGAAACACCAAGCCAGAAGAAGCCGAGGGAACTTCCCAGCCCTTAGTTTCCCCACTCGATCCACCCCAGGGTCTCCTGAACTTGGGGCTGGAAGAAGGTGGGCACTCAACTCCACAGGAACTTCCGCTGTGCCCATTTCTAAGAAAGTAAGCAGGAATAATCCCACACTGGCTTCTGCTTAGGAAGAACTGGTTAAATAAAGCTATTTTGGCAGGCTAGCACACTCTCATCCAGGCCTGATGAGATAGCCCAGGGGAGGGGTTCAGCCTTCTCTGGATCTGTGTGTGTTGGGCCATTCTCTCTCCTTCAGGACTTGCAAGCCCGTCTGCTGTGGCTTTGACCCTCAGGTATATAGTCCAAGCTATGCTGACACTTCCTGCTCTCTTCTTTGCGACAGCCTGGGGGTAGAGGGGAATTGGAGGGACCAGAACAGGAAGAACACTGTCCTTTCCCAGCCTTGGCCCTGGGCAGTGTCTTCTCTCCCTTCCTTCCCTAAAACACTGGTTCTCAGCCTTCCTAACGCCGAGACCCTTTAGTATAGGTCTTCATGTTGTGGAGACCCCCCCAACCATAAAAATTATTTTTGTTGCTAGTTCATAACTGTAGTTTTGCTACTGTTATGAATCATACTGTAAATAAATATCTGACATGAGACTCCTGTGACAGAGTCATCTGCCGCCTCCACGGGGGTCAGACCCACAGTTTGAGAACTGCTGCCTTTAAAAAAAATGGACAGAAAATAGAGCCTGTGTGTAGTGCTGGGCCTCTTCATGTGGCAGGCTACTGTCCATCACCTAAAGCTATTAAGTGTCCCTTCCTATACTGGGGGTGCATGTAGCCATTCATGCTTGTGAAGTCTTGGAGCCTCAGCAACATCTCTCTCTATGGACATGCCTGGGTTTGTTTTTCTTGAGTTTTGTTTTGTTTTTAACTTTTTAGCGACTCTGTGAATTTCACATCATGTCCCCCAGTCCCCTCGTATCTACCCTTTGACCTTCAACTCTCCCCTCCCCCCAAATAAAGCACATATGTGTACACATTCACACACATACACACAAACAAACAAAAACAAAGCACGGAAAAACATCTCATCGTGGAACCTGTGCTATGTCACAGTGTGTCCCACAGTAGATCCCTCTGTCCACACATCTTCACTTGCAAATATTCATTGAGGCAATGAGTCATTGGTGGTCTGGTTCGAGCTCTCTGGCTTCAGTGACATCATCAATATTGGATCCTCATGGGGACTCCTCCCGGTTATCCTGTTGCTGCTCTGGGACATGCTTGGCTTTAGGACAAGGACACTGTCTGTTTAACCGTCTGTTTAAGTATCTGTGGCTTTTCCTGTGCTGTTTGGAAGCGGAGTGCTTGGCGAGGCTGTAAAGGCTCCTTTGGCTGGGTAAGTCATTGGTGGGGATTGGCTCAGGTTCCCATGTGTTCCCTCAGGGCGAGCAGAACCACGAGTCAGTGGGCAGAGAGAGGGAATTCCCCGGGGGAATGTGGCCACCGAATGAGGCAAAGCAGCAGGGTCTGATTCCCACAGTGCCCTCTTCAGAGAGGTTATCTAGGTCCTACTATGTGGAGAAAAATGGGTTAGGTACCCACTGTGTGCTTGGCATGAACTGATTTGGTAGCTCCAAAATGCTCAGGTCCTGGGTTTCTCTGGGCAGGAGAGGAGGCATTGACCTAGAAAGGCCCTGGGCTGCAGAGATGTGCTCTCCTGATGTGATGGGACAAGAAGGAGGTGTCATCTCTTTGGTCCTCTTCCTAAGAGCCCATCACTCTGGGTTGGCCAGAGACATGCCAATTGAAGCCCAACTGAGAATGTTCTACAGAACATCTGCCTCAAAATGGTCAAGTTCATCAATGACAGGCTGAGAAACCTCACGGCCAAGGGGAGCCCACAGGATCGGGGAGTGAACTGTGTCAAGGCAGGAAAAGGCACTTGTAAAGAGTAGTGCTATCTGAATCCAATACAGGCTTCAGTTCCTGACCACACTGATGGGTCATTAGGACAAATGAGCCTGGAGAATAGAAGGAATGACTGTCAGGATCAGTGGTTTTCAACCTGTGGGTCTCGGCCTCACCCTGTAGATCAGATATTCACTTTACGATTCACAGCAGTAGCAAAATTACAGTTATGAAGTAGCAACAAAAACAATTCTATGGTTGGGGGTCACCACAACATGAGGAACTATATTACAGGACCACAGCGTTAGGCTGGGTGAGAACCTCTGCTCTGGATGGAGGCTGTTGGGAAAAGAGGATCTGTTTGTAGTATTTTCTGTATTTTGATATAATCTTCAATAATATTAAGTTTATGAGCAAAATGGGAGTTTCTGGGAGGTGATGATTAAGTTCCATCTTCAGCTAGATTGGGCACACACACATCTGGGCATGTCTGTGAGCATTTCCAGACTGGATTAGCCAAAAAGGGAATGCTGCCCCCGAATTTATGTGGGACCTTCCCAAGCCACTGGAATCCTGGGATAAATGAAGTGGGAAAAGGAGAAATCTAGGAGGCTGGAGAGATGGCTCGGAGGTTAAGAGAGCTTCTTGCTCTCCCAGAGGAGCACAGTTCAATTTCCAGCTCCATGTGCTGATCTACAGCTACCTTGAACTTCAGCTCCAGGATTCACGTGAGCTTACATAGACAAAGACACACAATAAAGTTAAAAACACATTTTAAGGAGAGGGAGAGAGCTGAAAGGTTTGCTGTGGCACTGGGGCTTCGAGAAGGGCTCTGAGTAGGACCACTGGAGACTAAGGAGCTTTTAAAAGAAGAGTTCTCAATGCCACAGACAGACAGATAGACTCAGGGGTAACAACATGGTGGGGGCTCCAAGGAGAGTCAGGCCCCAGCACTAGGGATGGAAAGAATGGCAGGGGTGGGGATGCTCCGAGGAGTGGAGTCAGAGGCACAGGCAGAAGTAGAGTCTTCTTCTACCTCTCTGAGGATGCGGGGGAGGGGGTTTTCCAGGCCTGCAGTCAGGCTCCCAGATTCCCAGGCAGGAGGCTGAGGACTGGGATGCATGGCCACCAATAACCCCTTTGATGTAAACTCACTTCCCAGGTGAGACACCCTGAGGTGTCAAGAGAGGCATCTTTGTCTTTCCAGTGTGTGCCTAAGAGGATGATCTGAGAATGAGTGTGAAGAGAGTCACAGGCAAGGGGCTTAGAGTGTTGCTGTGCCCCAGGAATAAGGGCCACTTGCCGTAGCTGAATCACAGCACCCATGGTAGAGAGGACCTAGGGAGACCTGTTTCCTCCATCTTCCCACCTTTGCCTTGTGCTGGCAGAATGTAACCAGGACTTGAAGTGGGGACCCCATGACATCCAGGCAGAGTGGGAAAAGGGCGCAGACAGATATGAGACCATGCATGCATGCTCTGATCATAGGTCTCTGAGAATCCAGTGAAAGCCACAGATCTTCCTGCAGAAATAAGCAGAAGAACGAAGCCATTCTCCCGCATCAGTGGAGTGAGGACTCACATAGCCACCGATGAGAAGGATTTGAAAAAAGTGCATGAGTGCTGAACAGGCACAGACTTGATTCTGTGTTGCCATTTCCTAAACAACACAGCCCGACAGCCACACACACTGCACTCAGCTGCCTTGGGATGGTGTGTGACCTAGACTTGATTTAGAGTATACATATGTGGGCTGGGGCTTCGGAGATGGCTCAGCTGTTGAAAGTGCATGCTGCTCCTGCAGAGGATCAGAGTCTGGTCCCCAACACCCACACCGTTTGGGTCACAGCCTCCTGTGCTCTAACTCCACAGTGTCTACCATCCTCCACTGGACTCTGAATGAACCAAACGTGTGTGCACACACCCGCGCACAGACACACACCCATATATTTAGCCTCAAAGAATAAAGCCGGATCTGGAGAGACAAGTCAACGGAAAGAGCCCTTGCTGCTCTTGCAGAGAATGTGGGTCTGTTTCCCAGTACTCACATGACAGCTCACAACTGTCTGTATCAATCTGTCTCCAATCAGAGGATGGACGCCTTCTTTTGGCCTCTGTGTATGCCAGGTATGTATGTGGCACACATATTCAGGCAAACACATAAATATAGAAAAACCAAATCTTTAAAAAAAAACTTTATTATTTAATAATAATAAGTTAGTTGGTGGTGACACACACCTTTAAGCTCTAAGTTCTGAGGTCTACAGAGCAAGTTCCAGGACAGCCAGGGCGACACAGAGAAACTCTGTCTCAAAAAAAAAAAACCTATATGTATATTAAAAATACTAGTCTGCTGGGCAGTGGTGGTGCACACCTTTAATCCCAGCACTGGGGAGGCAGAGGCAGGTGGATTTCTGAGTTTGAGGCCAGCCTGGTCTACAGAGTGAGTTCCAGGACAGCCAGGGCTACACAGAGAAACCCTGTCTCGATACCCCCTCCACATAACTAGTCAAATATAAAATAAAAGATATGCTAGATAAAATGCAACATGACACCAGTCAGTGACCATTGCTCTCCAGTGGTGATGGGGAAGCTTTCAGACCCATGATGTGAAGTTACCAATCCAAGCTAGAGATAAAGAGATCTAAAAGGTGCCACCAGGTTGGATGTGGTGGCCCAAGCTGTGAATTCTATCACTTGGGAGGCAGAGACAGGTGGGTATCTGTGAGTTCCAGGACAGCTGAAACTATATAATTCTGTCTCAAACAAGTAAACAAACAAGCAAACAAGATGTCACCTGGGGTGAACTTCATGGGGCTGTGTCAAGGTTTGAATTTGACATCCTCCAATTCCCACTCCAATCCCCCACCCTCATTCCCACCTCTACCCCCTGACCCCACTTTTACTCCCACCCCATTTACAATCCTCTACCCCACCCCTACCCCCATATTCCCACTCTCGTTAGCCTTCACACCCCATCCCCTGACCCCCCCACTTCCTACTCCTACCCTCAACCTCTACCTCCACCTCACCCCCACTCCCACCCCCTACCTCCACCACATCCCCCTCCACACCCCCACAGTCTCCCTATCCTCCCACACCACCCACCCTGACCCCCCACTCCCTACTCCCACCCACCCCCACCCCCACACACCCCATTCCAACACTCACCCACGGTTGTATGTTTGGACATTGGTTCTTGGTTGGTGGTGCTGTTTGGAAAGGTTATAGAATCTTAGGAGGTGAAGTCTCTCTGGAAGAAGTAAGTCACTGGGGCGGGCCTGGAAGTTAGAGAGTTTGGCCTCACTTCCTGTGCGTTCTCTGCTTTCTGACTGATGACACCTTGTGTCCATGACGGTTCTGAAGCAACTGTAGAGAGCAGGGAACCTTCCAAGGAAATGCACATCACCTTGTCAGAAGGATAATTATTCTCCCCACCTCTCTGGCATGGTGTTAGATGATCTGACTCTCTGCAGGGTGATCCCCTGCTAGGTGGTGGCCAGCACAACTGGATCAACTCTTTTATTTTGGGTAGTTGGAATGTTAGGTCTACATGATAGAAGTTTATTCTTCTCCTGTACAATACAGCCTCCCTTCCTTCACTCCCTGCTCCTCCCCCCCCCCCCCCCAATCCACTGCTGCTCTGTTTCTCTTCAGAAAAGAGCAGGTCTCCCAATAATATCAGCCAATCACCCAAAAGCATTTCTTTTTGGTTTTTCGAGACAGGGTTTCTCTGTATAGCCCTGGCTGTCCTGGAACTCACTTTGTAGACCAGGCTGGCCTCGAACTCAAAAACCTGCCTGCCTCTGCCTCCCAAGTGCTGGGATTAAAGGCGTGCGCCACCACCACCCGGCTCAAAGCATTTCTTAATGGGCTTTGACAGAACCCTGATGGGGTTTCTGCAACTGGACCCCCTTGAACTGTGAGCCAGGGCAAAACCTTCCTTCCTTAACTTGCTTTGGCCAGGTATTTTGTTGAAGCAACAAGAGAGTAACCAACACAGGATAAAACTGAGTTTAGATCTATTGGGGCAGCCCAAAGAGAACATGAAAAATCCTGACAAGGAAAGTGAACATTCCCCTTGAACTGGAAGCTAGGCCAGCCTAAGAAAGCTGCTGTTTTACCAAAGTCACACAATACAGAATGCACGCACACACACACACACACACACACAATCATAGTTTATGACCCTCTGTGCTGGAATGCTTGAGGGGACTCACCAGGAAACAAGTCCAGCTATAACCAGATCTCAAAAAAGTATTGCAAGATAGGCTGAGGGGAGGGTCAGGGCCAAGGGAAGCAGCAGACAGCAGCAAACAGACCCACCAGCCATGCAGCCAGGGGAGTTGCTGCACAGACCTGCAAATAACCATGCCGGGGAATCAGTGACTTAGCAGAGAATTCCAGGAGACGCCTGGAGTCTACAACAAGCAGAAAGTTGAGAGTTGATAAGTGTGAATACTGAAATGAAGATCTGAACAGGTTTAATAGCGGGCTAGAGGACATTTTAGTGAGCGGAGAGTAGGGAGGAGCCACACAGACATAGCTGCATAGCTGCTGCGGATGGGATGTGTAGAGAGGGATGGATTCCAGGGATTAATGTGATGGGCCAGCTAGGGCCATCTCGATGAGATGAGGACGACACAGTGAGAGGAGGGGCAGGAAGCAGACACCTTTTCTTTTACACAGGCTTTCACTATTTACCCCTGGCTGGCCTGTATGTGCTACTTAGACGAGGATAGCCGATTGCCCTACCTCTGTCTCTTGGGTGCTATGTTTTCTACAAGAGCAGCAAGCGCTCTTTACTATACCATCTCTCCAGCTCCAAGAATATGGTTTCTTTATTATTATTTTAATTTTATGTGTATGAATGTTTTGCCTGCACGTATGGGCACCACAACTGTTGGAAGAGAGTCCCATGGGGGGTACAAGTGCTTGTGTATTTAGAGTTTGGATAGAAGTGCAATTATAAGGACTAGGAATTGGAGGGCGGGGGCTGGTAGGATGGCTCAGCGGGTAAGAGCACTGACTGCTCTTCCTAAAGGTCCTGAGTTCAAATCCTAGCCACCACATGGTGACTCACAACCATCCGTAATGAGATCTGATGCCCTCTTCTAGTGTGTCTGAAGTCAACTACAGTGTACTTATGTATAATAATAAATAAATCTTTAAAAAAAAAAAAAGGAATTGGGAGGGCTACTGCTGTCACCAGAGGGTGACAACTGTGAAAGGCCAAGAGGGATTAAACTGAAACAGATCCACGTGAGACACACTGCACTCAAAATGCAGCAAGCTAAAGACAAAGGACACACTTAAAATCATTATGGTGTGTGTGTGTGTGTGTGTGTGTGTGTGTGTGTGTACAGGAGTGAGCATTTCAACTCTGGTCCCTGATAAGACAGTAAGCATCCTAACTGCTGAGCTATCTCTTTAGCCCCCTCAGCAAAGAAACTTGAAAGTGGCCAGACTGTGGTGGCATATGTCTTTAATCCCAGCTCTCCAGAGGCTGAGACAGGAATCTCTCTGAGTTGGAGGCCAGTCTTGTTTACAGACTGAGTTCCAGGACAGCCAAGGCTACACAGAGAAATCCTGTTTCAAAAGCCAAGAATCTTGAAAGTGGTGCGAGAGAGTCTGGCAAATAGCTCAGCAGGTAAAGGTGCTAGCTGTCAGGCCCTCCAGCCTGAGTTAAATCCCTGGGGTCTACACAGTAGAAGGAGGGAATTATCCTCCATAAACTGTTTCTAGATGGGCAGCAGCATATGCCCACCTCCCGGTATAAAATGCATCAAAAATTAGTTTATTAGTGTGTTCCTGTGTGTGTATGTAAGTGTGCGTGTGTTCCTGTGTGTGTAAGTGTGTGTGTGTGCTCCTGTGTGTGTGTGCTCCTGTGTGTGTGTGTTTGAGGACTCTGACCGGAAGAAGGCAGATGACCTGGAACTGGAGTTACAGGCCATTGTGAGCTGCCCTATCTGGCTGCTAGGAACCAGCCTTGGATCCTGTGGAACCACTGAGCCATCTCTCCAGCTCAAAAAGAATTTTTTTTTAAATGATGAAAAAAGTAGTAAGTCATATGCAAGGGACCTACCTTCAGGACAACCGACAGCAGGAGAGACCGTGAGTGGCTGAGGGTGGCTGACATCATCAAAGGCTGAAGGCAAAGCCCGCCCAACAAGACCTTGGTATCTAACAAAAGCTGTACTTCAAAAATGCAGAATGTAAGGCCGGGTGTGGTGATGGGTCTTAGCCACTGCTAGGCCAGTTTAGACTACATAGTAAGACCCAGTCTCAAACAACAAACAAACAAAGCAACAACAACAAAATACAAAGCAAAACGAAATGGAAAAACTTGGTATATTTCTTAGAAAAGCAAAGATACAGGGGTTGGCTAGGTCAGCAGGTAAGAGAGGTTGTGTTCACTCCCAGAATCCACTAAGAAGTTGGGTGTGCCTAGAAACTCAGTTCTGTGGGGGAAAAGGAGACTTGCTGGTCTATCAAGCTCCAGGCAACGTGAAACCTGACCCAGGGGATAAGAGAGTAAAGAGGCAGTCTCCTTCAGTCTCCAGACACCCACATATGTCTATCTGTCTGTCTGTCTCTCCCTCTCATGTCTTATTTAAAAGACATTTCCATAAAGTTCAAGTTACAATCCAGATTGCTGGGTTTCCAGCTTCTAAAGGTGTGATTTGGGAGGCAGGAGCAGGTAGAGGTCGGAAGCAGAGACTGTGAATACTGCTTAAATTAGGTGGGTGTTACTTGCAACTAGATTGTTACAAAATGTAAAAGGTAGCCGGGCAGTGGTGGCCCACGCCTTTAATCCCAGCACTTGGGAGGCAGAGGCAGGTGGATTTCTGAGTTCAACGCCAGCCTGGTCTACAGAGTGAGTTCCAAGACAGCCAGGGCTACACAGAGAAACCCTGTCTCAAGAAAACCAGAAAAAAAGTAAAATGTAGCCCTTAAGCACCACAAGAAAAGAACTAAAATACATAAAATAAGAGAAATTACAATGAAACTCAAACAGTGCACTAAACATACCTACTTCCTGCAAAGTGTGCAGCCATGGAGGATCTGAGGGACCCACGTTATAGACAGCACATGGTGAAAATGTGATAGAAGCTTGTTCTTTTTTAAATGAATAATTATGTTAATGTAAATAGATTAAACCTTCAACTAAAAGGCAGAGACTAGCAGACTGATGGAGACGACGTGACGTAACTCTACGCTGACTACAAGGCTGACGCATTTACAGCCATAGGCTCAAATTGGCTGAAGATAACAGAATTAAAAAAAAGATCTTTCTGTCCGGTGTGGTGCTGCACACCTGTAGCCCCAGTACTTGGGAGGCTGAGAAAGAGGATCACATATTTCAGGCCAACCTGGGATACCTAACAAGTTTGAAGACTGCTTGGCAACAAAATGGGGGGTGGGGGTGGGGCAGATTTCTCAGGCAGGGGTGGGTGGGTCAGTGGTTAAGAGGACTCACTGTTCCAGTCGAGGAGCTAGGTTTGGTTGCTAGCACTCAGCTGATGACCCACAACCACCTGTAATTCAAGTTCCAGGGGCTCTGACAGATCTCAGATTCTTGCATGCCTGCGATCCACATCCATACACTCAGGCACTCAGACATGCAATGAAATAAATTAATACATAGTTTTCAAAAAGATAGTTAATGCAAACAGTCAACAGAGAGACTGTGTGGCAGGATTAAATCAGTTAAAACAGTCTTTAGTAGAAAAGGTATGATTATAGACAAGGAGGGAAATATGGAATAATAAGAGGCTTGATCCAAGAATAATTATTACAAACATGTATGCATCTGATAATGGAGTCCTAAAATAATAAGGCAAAAACAGAGAAGAAAGAGATAATTCAACCAGAGGAGAGGAAATTTAAGCTGTCAATTTTCAATAATGGGACGAGTGCCACAACTGAAAAAGAAAGCTGAGCTGGGCGTGGTGGCGCACGCCTTTAATCCCAGCACTCGGGAGGCAGAGGCAGGTGGATTTCTGAGTTTGAGGCCAGCCTGGTCTACAAAGTGAGTTCCAGGACAGTCAGGGCTGCACAGAGAAACCCTGTCTCAAAAAAACAAACAAAAAAAAAAAAAAAAAAAAAAAAAAAAGAAAAAGAAAAAGGAAAAGGAAAAGGAAAAGGAAAAGGAAAAGAAAAAGAAAAAGAAAAAGAAAGCTGATGAGGAAATAATGATTCCCCCAACCCATCCCATCCAGCCGAGGTCTGCCCTAGTTAGCTCTCTCTTGCTGGGATGGAACGCTGACCAAGAGCCTGAGGAAGAAACTAAAAGGGCTTGTTTGGCTTATTCTCTCCCAACACAGTCCATCAGTAGACAAATCAGGATAGGAACTGAATCAGAGGCCATGGAGGGATGCTGCTCACTGGCTGGCTCAGAGGCCATGGAGGGATGCCGCTCACTGGCTGGCTCAGAGGCCATGGAGGGATGCCGCTCACTGGCTGGCTCAGAGGCCATGGAGGGACGCTGCTCACTGGCTTGCTCAGAGGCCATGGAGGGATGCTGCTCACTGGCTGGCTCAGAGGCCATGGAGGGATGCTGCTCACTGGCTGGCTCAGAGGCCATGGAGGGATGCCGCTCACTGGCTGGCTCAGAGGCCATGGAGGGATGCTGCTCACTGGCTGGCTCAGAGGCCATGGAGGGATGCCGCTCACTGGCTGGCTCAGAGGCCATGGAGGGACGCTGCTCACTGGCTTGCTCAGAGGCCATGGAGGGATGCTGCTCACTGGCTGGCTCAGAGGCCATGGAGGGATGCTGCTCACTGGCTGGCTCAGAGGCCATGGAGGGATGCTGCTCACTGGCTGGCTCAGAGGCCATGGAGGGATGCCGCTCACTGGCTGGCTCAGAGGCCATGGAGGGATGCTGCTCACTGGCTTGCTCAGCCTGCTTTCTTATGGCACCCAGGACCACCTGCACCTGAGGAGTGGCACGGTACACAGTGGATGGGCTCTCCTACATCAACCATTAATTAAGAAAATGCCCCACAGACTTTCCCAAGGCCATTCTGATGGGTGTATTTTCTCATTTGAGGTCTTCTTTTCCCAGATCTTGTATCAAGTCAACAAACTAACTAGCATATTGCTGCATCAGCACACATTCACATTCCTTTCCAGTACTTGGAACAGTGTCAGGACAGATAGATGTTAGAGTGTAGACCAAGTCTCAATACTTTCAAAAAGACTGGACTTGACCTAGTCTGCTTTCTGATCACAGTGGGATATACATATCTATGGCTGTCTTAGAAGATAATAGCTGTAGGGAATTTGGAAAATTCACTGATCTGCAGAAATGAAATGCTCTCTCAAGCAGCCAGTGGGAAATAAGAAAATGCTTTGAGGAGAGTAGAAACAATGACAGGAAGCCCAGCCATTAAGGGATGCAGAAAAGGCAATGCTCAGATGCACATTCTTCTCCAAGAAAGAAGAATGGAGCTGAGCAGGGGGTGGCTCTGTAGGTAAGGAGGCTTGTTGTGTTACCATGTAGATCTAAGTTCAAATCTCCAGTCCTCATGTAAAAAGACAAACTCTGTTACCCGAGTGCTATGGGGTCGGGGGTTGAGACAAGAGGATCACTGGGGCTTGCTGGCTACCAGCCTGGCTCCAGGTTCAGTGAGAGACCCTGTCTTAAGGGATTGGGGTGGAGAGTAATACAGCAGAACAGCTTATGTTTGTCTCTGGCCTCTGCATGTGGGTGCATGGGCACATCTACCTGCACACGCACACACGCGTGCGCGAGCAGACACACACACACACACACACACACACACACACACATCAGTAACCTAACATCTCACCTTAAGAAACTAGAAAAAGAAAGAACTCTGTAGTGAAGACACTGTCAGTAGTCATTTCATGGCCAGCAGCTTCAGGCTTTGCAAGGACAGCCATGTGGAGGAGGCCCAGCTATATGATTCTATGGCAACTCTGCTTAAATCTGGGCCACCTTTCCTAGGACAGTATTAGGAACTGCTGTGCTCCACAGGTACTGCCCTCAGCCCAGAAGCCAAGGAGGAAATGAGCATTTGTATCTCATTCTTCACGGCTCCTGGCTCTGTGGTCCAGGCACCACGTCTCCGCAGGGGATCATGCACTTCAGAGGACAGCACAAGAGCCCCACTGAACATCAGCCCAAGTGGCCATCCTGGGAGGAACCCTCATCCAAAGGCATCCAGTGGCTGGCGGCGCACTGCTGGGTAGAAACGAATAGCTTTAGTACCATATGGCCCATGGTATCTCTTGCTGTGTGCTTGCCCAACTGCGATGTCAGCTGTGGTATTATTTTCCTTGTTGCTGGGACAGAATACCCAACAAAAGCAACTTAAGAAGGAACAGTTTATTTTGGCTCAAGGTTTGAGAGTACAGTTCACCATAGTGGGAGGTCACAGAGGCAGCAGTGGGAGGCAGTTGGTTACATTGTAGCTGGGGCTCGGCTGGCTTTCTCCTCATTCATTTCAGGACTCCAGACCATTGAACGGTGTCACTCAAATCCATGGTGGATTTTCCTCTTTCATTAAAGCTCCCTAGAAGCACCCTAAAGACATGCCCAGAAGTATGTGACTCTCACGTGAGTTCAAAGCCTGCAACCTGGATGATCACTGGTGGGTAAAGAGGTAAACAAAGCCAGAGACGCACAGAGCAACTCAAAGCTCCCAACCCAAGGTGGGCAGGGAGTTGATTGGGCCGGGGGGGGGGGGGGGGCGCTAGGCTGGGAAAGGATCCCAGATAGGGAATGCAGGGCAGCATTGCCACTGGCCTGGATACCAACCATCTGAGCAAAACCTTGAAAGGCCATGCATCAGCATCATGGGTAGGACCGACCGTGGGGAATCTGTGTCACAGTTGTCAGCTGAGCCATCTGAATACTCTGTCGGAATACTTGTCCTAGCACGGGAGGTGTCAGGAGAGACGAAGTTTTAGAGGTGTCTTTGCTGTCTGGACATCTGCCAAGATCATCTCAGTATAGGGCCACCTGCAAACTGATAACAAGTAACCAGCAGGAAATGAACAAACACCTCACCTGGAGACTTTACAAATAAGATTTTAAAGTAACCATAGGCTTATTTGCTCTGAGGAGGGAGCTGGGAGGGCATTGCCACTTGAAGCCCAGTGGCATGTCACCACTCCTATGGGAAGGCTTCAGACTTTGGTAGCATGCAGCATTCTGAGGGGACAGGCAACCTCACTACTCAGATGCTGAGCACACTAGTCTAATTTGGCACCTTGGAAAACTGGTTAGTGTTGTTTATAATGTTGGAAATGCATGTTCCCAGAGGTCCGGTCTCCTATTGCCCAGTAATAGGCAGACAGGATAGAACAGCTGTGGCCTAAATCTGCTAGAGGAGACAGAGACCCCTTAGTGTTTCCTTATCTGGAATATGGGAACTCCAAACTACACTTTCCTACCACTAGGAACGCAAATGTGGAGCTGAAAGCATCTGCTTAAAGCTCTCAGACCACTGTCATAAGTGGCCGTGTGGGTCTGCCTCACCCCAATGGGCTGAGGGTCACGCCCAAGCAAGCACGCACGTGCTAACCCTGTATATCTCTCCTTAGACACAATGTCATCTAAGTGGGCAGCTGACGGAGGAGACTGGTCCTCGGACGGGTCCTGTCTACTGACCTGGGTGGGCGAAGGCTGGCTGAGTTGCTGGGCTTTGGGGTGAGGGGTGGTAAACAGTGCACTGGTCCAGTTGGAGGGTCTGAAGCTGATGCCCGCTTAGCCTTCCATCTCACAGACTATAGTAGAATCCACCTCTTTGGGGAAAAGAGTAAAAGGCATCTCTGAGGAAAGGAGCAGGGGCAGGTAACCCCTTCTTGCCTCTCCCTGACTGGGATCCTAGAATCACTGGTTAGTGTATGTCTGAGTCAGGGTGGACCCTTAGCATCTTCCTCAGTTGCTCTACTCCTTAATTAATCTAAATGTTTCGTTTTAGTTTTTTTTTATGTACATGAATGTTTTATCTGCATGTATGTATATACACCATGTGTGTGCCTGGTGCCTATGGGGGTTGGAAGAGGGCACTGGATTCCCTGCTGTTATGGATGGATGTGAGCCTCTATGTAGGTGACTGGGAACTGAACCCTGGTCCTCTGCAAAAGCAACAAGTGCTCTAACCACTGAGCCATTTCCCTGGTCCCTGGCATCCTTACTTTTAAATAAACTGAGAGATTAAAGTAGAAGATTCTAGCTCCCTGGGGACACATGTGTGTTCTTCATCTGAGTGTGGCTGGACACCACCTGCAGACCCACCCAGCCCAGAGTGTCTCCTGCCGGGGAGATGGAAGGAGCTTCCATAAGCCCCAGCGTTGCACTGGGATGTTTCATCTCTCACTCTAGCTTCTTATCCCAGGGACCCCTGATTATGGGTCTTGGGGTCCACTGTTCTTCACTTCTCTGTCGGTCTCTTCTCGAAGGTGCTGGGTCTTCGGGTTTAATAGCCATAGAGCTGGGTTGAGGACTGCTATCAGGGACCCTGTGGGTCCTTCCCATGTCTGCTGTGTCACAGTCAATGAGGCTGTGGGCTCCAGCTTCAAGTCTTCCATGGCAGATAACACAGCAATGAGAATGCAGCACTTAGGGAGGTTGATGGGATTATGTTTGTGCATTGGGTGGAAGGAACTTTCTCTAACTTTAATTATAATTTAAGAGTAAAACACGCCTCTTCTGCTGTGTGTAATTACTTCTCTGCAGTCTCCTAGCCACCCCCTTACTCTGCCTTCTGCATGCTGTGAGCAATTAATTTGTAGGCTGGTAATTGGCTAAAACAATATTTAAAGTAATTTGGCCCGACGCCACTTTTAAGGGAGGCTCTAGGATGTGACTCTGGGAATACCCATTTCACAGCCTGTTGGTACCCTCAGCTCCTGAACCCTTTGCTTTGTCAGATGTATAGGAGCTTCCAGTGGGCCTAGGGCAGTGGAGACAACAGGAGACCCACTGCCCTTATCTGCAGGAGGCAGGGCACATTCACAGGTTCCTTACTGTATCAGAGCAGCAGGCGTGCAGCAGGATGCTCGGAAGGAGCAAGGCTGAAGCTGCTGAACTGAGATTTTCTTCTTCTTCTCCTTTCCGTCTCCTCCTCCTCTTCCTCCTTCTTTCTCTTCCTCCTCTTCTTCCTCTTCCTCTTCTTCCTCCTCTTTCTCCTTTTCTTCCTCCTCTTCTTCCTATTCCTCCTCCTCCTCTTCTTCTTCTTCTTCTTCTTTTCTGTTACTTTGAGGCTGACGCTGGACAGGAGGGTGGGTTTGGAATAGGGAGGTGACTGTGTGCTCACGGGTGTGTAATGTGTCTGTTCGTGTGTATAAATATGTGAGGAAGTCAGAGGAGAACCTGGGGTGTTGCTTTTCAGATGCTGTTCACTTTTGAAAAAAATATAATTTTAGTGCACTTGCGTGTGTTTGTGTGCTACATCACTTGAGGACCACCTGTCGGAGTTATTCATCTCCCTCCACCATGCGGGCCTCCAGGATTGAACCCAGGTCATGAACCCAGGCCATCAGGCTCTGCAGCAAGTACTTTGTTTTACCCACTGAGCCATCTTGCCAGCACCCCACCACCACCACCACCACCACTACCTTGTTTTCTGAGACAAGGTCTGTCACCAGGCTAGGCTTTTAGATTGGCTTAGTCTGAGTGGCCAGTGAGCTCTGTGAATCCTCTTATTTCTGTCTCCCTGCCCCTGGGATTATAAGTACTCACCATCATGCTTGGCTTTTTAAAAGTGTGAGCTCTAAAGATCAAATTTAGGCTCTTGTGATTGCTAGTGAGCTCTTTACTGACTTAGCTGTCAGTGAGGAGGCTCAAAGACCAGGGCTGAGCTGTATTGTACCTAGGCCTTTGGAGGAAGGTGGGAACACAGGAACATTCAGAGGAGGTAAGGCCAGGTTCGGGAGGTCTGAAAGTCAGAATGAGGCCTGTCCTTCAGGGTCCAGCAGTCTGTCCCAGGCAGGGGACAGAAGGAGGCTGCTGAGGACTGTGGTGAACCTGGGATTTTCCTGGGGCTTGTCCTGGATTAGAGAGGTTTGTTCTGCAATGTCTGTCCTTCTGGGATGCTCTGGTCCACACTTCCCTTGGGGTGAGTGTGGTGGCTCTGCCTGCATGCAGGCAGCTTCTAGACTCTAGAATCTAGAGGGACCGTGTCCATGTGTCTTCTGAAGAGGGCCCGAGAAAAGAGCCTGGACTGAAAATCAATTTCCTAAAGCTGAAATCAATAGCAATAACTAATATTAATACTGATGACCCTGCTACATTGCTCTGTGCTGCTGGGTAGGGATTGTTTCTGAGACTGGCAGTGGTGTGTGTGTGTGTGTGTGTGTGTGTGTGTGTGTGTGTCCTGCAACCTGGCAGGCAGAGACACTGGGTGTTTCACCTGGCTACGTGCCTGCACAGCTTTCTCTTCCTATCTGAGTGAGGGTTTTGTTTGTTTGTTTTGTTTTTGTTTGTTTTAATTATTATTCCAAGGTCTGGTTTCCCACCTAGATCCCCAGATGGCAGGCGTCATGCCCTGTATGGGGGTGATGTCTCCTCTCCTCTCCAACAAGAGTAATGGCTTACTCGAATTTTCCAGGTATTCAGTAGGGCAGAAGGATGTGGGGCAGGGATTGGCAGGGCTTTCCCCAGGCTAAGCATTTAGGAGACTAAGCCAGGAGCCCTGAAGACCTGTCTGCCTCCCACAGCCCTGCAGCTTACAGTGCTCCCAAACCCATGTGTTAGACCCCCAGGGGCCCTGGAGAAAGCCTCCAGATGACACAAGGTCTGTTGAAGGGCTATGTGTTTTCCCAGAGAATATTTTAAGGGTAAGTTGGAGGGCAGTGAAGTGGTAAGGTGCTTGCTTAGCAACCGTGAGGCCCTGTGCTCTGTCCCCAACACCACAACGGAGGCTGGGGGGAGGGGTGGGGCAAGGTAAGAATTGTTGTTGAGTCTGGGTCCCAGAGGGCAGTTCTGTCTGGCCTGGGAATCATTATATAGATCAGACTGGCCTCAAATTCACAAACGCCCTGTCTTTGTATCCTAGATGCTAGGTTTGAGGTATGCAGCACTACACCAGACTTTCCAGTTGGAAACTCTTCTGCAATGTTACATGCATGCATACAAAGTTACACACCTGGATACATCTTGGCAGCTTGAAAAACTAAGCACATTAAAGCCTGACATGGCCAGGCACTCCTTTGTCCCAGCCCTAGGAAAGTAGAGGAAAGGCAGACCTCTGTAAACTGGAGGCAGTACTGGTCTAAATAGTGTGTCCCAAGGCCGTCAGCGCCACATAGTTAGACTTTGTCTCAAAACAAAAAACAAAAAGCATATTGGAACAGAACTGAAATGTGGAGCTGGAAGAAAAGTTAAGGACTGCTGAAGACAGAGGGGGAAAGACAGGTTGTTTTCAGAGTCAATGTCTGTCATTGGTCACTGTCTTAATTTCTTTGCCCATTGCTGTGAGGAAACTCTGACAAAAACAATTTAAGGGAGGGAGTGCTTATCCTGAATCATAGTTCTAGGATACATTTTCATCATATTGAGGAATTCAGCTGGTCATGTCACATCCGCAATCTGGAAGCAGAAAGAGATGAATGCAGGTGGCTGCTCAGCTCCCTGTCTCCACTTACACAGTCCCGAATCCCAGCCAGGGAGTGGTGCCACCCATGGTGGACAGGTCCTCCAACCTCACTTATCGCAATCAAGATGATCCCTTACAGGCATGCCCAGAAACAGGTGGCACATGCAATTCCAGGTTTTGTCAGGTCTACAATTACTGCTAATTATAACAGTCACTAAAGAAAGGAGAGAACGGGCTGGAGAGATGGCTCAGTGGTTAAGAGCACTCATGGCTTTTCCTGAGGTCGTGAGTTCAAATCCCAGCAACCACATGGTGGCTCACAACCATTTGTAATGGAATCTGATGCCCTCTTATGGTGTGTCTGAAAGGAGTGATGGTATGCTCATATACATAGAGTAAATAAATCCTAAAAACAAAAAACAAAAACCTAAAAAAAGAAAAAAAAGAAAGGAGAGAACAACACAGGTTTTGTGCAGTTTGCCCAAAATGGGAGAGTTCATGATCCCCAGGAGGACTAACTTTTTTGGTGTGAAAGTCCCAAATTAATTTATTATATTTTTCTTTACAATCAAAAGAGAGTCTTCTCCTGTTGGGGGTATGTTTCCTTCACAGGTCCTCAGCTGATGTTCAGCCTTGGCTGAGTGTAGAGCTGGCAGAGCAAACGCATACCCTTTTGACAGTGAGTCCTCGTTGGAGTTCACCCACAAAGCAGGTTCTGAGCGGTGGGACCTGCTACCTCGCTTTCCATAACATCCTCAGGCCAACCTATCAATCCAGGCATCAGCTGCCCTGACTACCACTGTCACATGAATTCATGCATCAGAGGATGTGTGTTGTTCCCACTTTCCCAAGAAATCATGGGGGTGAGAGTGGAGGCCACAGCCCCACTAGGGTGCTGCAGGGTGGGGATTCGGGATGTGTTCCCAGGCAGGTTCTTAACCAAGGTTAGAAGGCAGAGCTCCTGCCAGGCAAGGAGTGGGGCTGGTACAGTGCAGAGAAGAGGCCATGAGTGGATATGCCCCGCTGAGTTGGCAGGTGGGCTGCAGGGGTGCTGATCCTGTTGTAAGCACTGTCTGAGAGGCCGGTGGACTTGGGTTGTCCCTCTCTTCCCACCTTACACACTGTGGCTCACACTGGCCAGAGTTCCATTTTGAGCAGGTGGGCCATGGGGAGCTGTGGGTAAACTGCTGCTCACTGCTAGGGAAAGCCAGGACCCTTATGGCCAGACTTGCACTCTACCACGAGCTGTATCCATGTCCTTTGGGTGAGTCGTCTGTGAGCCCTGTGTCCCCTACTCTGACATTCATGCACTGCGATGACCAGCGGGACAGCCCTGGGTCTCACTTCCTCAGAACATTCTGGAGGCTTGGTAGAGAGAAAATTCACAGCCAATATAGGCTGTGGATCTGAACCCAACATACAAACACAACTTGTGCCCTGAACTGAGTGGCTGAGATAAGTGGGCAGGGTACAGAGGACAGCAGAGTATCCCACTTTCTAGGACTCCATATCATGGGCCCCCTGAACTCATTCTGAGGACATAGAGGACAGACGACTAGAAGCCAGGCCCTGACTGTGCTTCTGACTGGTGCCATGAGGTGCCACATGGTAGAGTCTTTCTGTCTCATGTTAGGTCTGTGGGATGAGCTCTGGGGACTGTGGTGTCTGGGGCTAGCCTTGGGCTATGTGTAACTCTTTGGCTCTGGGCTCAGTCAGCTCTGTGCTTGCTTTTGATCCACTCTGATCTGGGGCTCAACCTGACTTCTGCTAAGGCTGTCCCCTCCCTGTGTCCCCTTGGCTAGCTACCCATTGGGTCCCTGTTTACTCTGCTGTCCATCTGTCCCTATCTAAGCAAACAGACAGAGGACAGGACAAGGAGAGAGAGAGAGAGAGAGAGAGAGAGAGAGAGAGAGAGAGAGAGAGAGAGACTTGTCTAATGGTGGCCAAAGGTGAAGGGACTCTTACCTCACCTGCCCTATTGATTTATTTACTGTCCCCAAATGTTTACCTGCCTCCCCCTGCCACGCCCAGGCCCAAACCATTAAAGTGGCTGGAGGTGGCAGGAACACTTGGTTCCTGGAACTCTGTGGACTGGAGGTGGAGGTGGGGTGGGGGGCAGGTTGTTCACTCTGGAAATTCTTTTTGTGGAAGTGTGGGGTTAGAGCTTTAGTTCCCAGCAGCAGCTCTGGAGTCTAAGCCCCTCAGAACAAGCCCTGTTGGTCTTTGACTCTAAAAAGACTTCAAGAGCTGACCAGATGGGCCAGATGTGGGTTAACATTAGAGACAGCTACAGGGGGTAGAGCCCTCTCTAGACAGATTTGGGGCAAGTGGGCATGGTTTGCCCAGACTCAGTGAGCTAGGTGGTTCTCTTACTTAAAGAGAACAGAGGAGAGCAGCTCCTGTTGTCAGGGAATTGCCACCACACACAGGACAGAAAACATAAATACCCACTAGGCTTGGTTTCCAGCCCCAAACTTACTTCTCACACATTCAGTTCCCCCTACTACCTTCATTTGCAAATGTAAACAGAAACTGGGCCAGGCTGCAGGTTCAGAGGGGACTCCCTGGGCCTGAGGTAGTTGAAGAGCTCTTGGTCTTCTACCCTATCTTTCTGCTCCTTGAGCTATCTAGTGGATGAGTTAGCTGCTGAGCTGGACAAAGATTTGGAATGAGTTCTGGATCCAGTGAGGTCTGAAGTCTTCCTCAGGAAGTCAACAGCCACAGAGGGAGTGTTAACAGTTAGTGCTGGGAACAGGAGACCCACAGACACCTGGGAAAAGCTTCTAGAGGTGAGGGCAGTCTGTCTAGTGCTGCTCCTTTGAGGTTCAGGATACCCCAAGCCTTGTCTGTACCCCTTGGCTTTCTTTGTCTGGGCAGTTACTGCTTCAGGGATAACCCTCAACAGGGCCCAGGTGGCCTGCCCCACTCCTGGGACAATGTGTTATTTCTGCTGTAGCAGAAGCCTACTTTGGGAAGAGCACTTCCGTTTCCAGCCTTTTCCTATACCAGAAATGCGTTTCCAGGTATTACCCTGGCACCTCATCCTTGTCCAGCCTAAGAAAGACAATTGTGGTTTATTCCCTGGGCACACTGGAGGACAGAAAAGACAGGAAAATTAGTTATGGCCCACTTCTGGATGACTTCAGCAGAGGTGGAGGCAGCTTTGTGAGAGACTAGAAACAATAGTCAGAGAGAACGTTGCTCCTGAGACCTCCACTGTATCCCTGAAGAACCCCCAGTGCATCCTCTGATACCTCCACTACAGCCCCCTGAGATTTCCACTCCATCTCCCTGAGGCTCTTACTGCATCTCCTGAGATTCCCACTGCAGCCTCCAAGGCGCTCCACTGAATCCCCTGAGTCCTCCTGCCTATTGCATCCCTTGGCCCTCCCACTGCATCTCCTGAGGTCCCCAATATATCCCCCTGAGACTTCCACTGAAACCCCTGAGGCCCTCCACTACAGCCCCTAAGGGCCTCTACTGCAGCCCCTCAGACCCCTACAGCATGATATGGTAAACTAAGACCCTTGTTCCTAGCCCTGGCTTGAGGAATTCAAAGGCCAGAGGGAGGTAGTGTTTGGCCTATGCCCTGTGGACTGGGGTTGGCTCCTCTGAACCCTCTTATTTGTGCAGAGTTAATGTCACGTCATTAGCAGTTGGAAGCTCTGCAGGAGGTTAAATATTAAGCAGTATGTGCTGGGAAATGTGTTCTCCTGTGCCAGGACTGATGGTCAAGGCTGTGGCCCTCAGCCTTGGCTAAGGCTTCTCTAGCACATAGGCTTTCTAAGTGATTATCTTGGAAAGACAAGGAACCAGAAGCTCTAACATGTCCAGGAATGGACCAGTCTTGTTGAGCAGGATTGGATGAGCCTTTCAAAGCCTCTGAGTCCTGGAGGTGGAGTGGGAAGCCTCCTCTCATGAGAACACCACTCGTCCATGTGCAGGGACCTGGTAGTCCCAGGTCACCATGAGGCCCAGCAATCATTCACAAGCAGGTACCAGGCCTCACAGTAGATCTACAAAGGCAAGGGAAACAGATAGAGGCCCAAGAGGGCCCTGGCAGCCACCCTGAGAAGAGGCCCTGTCATCACCCCATATTTCCTCTAAAAATATAAAACTTAGACCCAGGGAAGGCTGGTAAGGCCCAACAAGAATCCCCAGATGAGATGATGCTATAGCAATGCATATCCAGGGCACCCCAACAGATGTGCTTGCACACGATTCATGCTGTTTTTCTTTGTCTCCATGTCTGTCCTCAAGGGCAGTAACCAGTGGATGAGTTTGTGAGACTGGTCAAGGTTAAGACATGTGATAGGTGCTGAGTGAATCCTGAAGGGGTATTGGATGACAGAGAATTAAATGGATGGATGGACAGGTAATATCTGGATAGATGGATGGAAGATGGGAGGATGGGTGGGAAGAAGGAAAGGAAATGTGGATGGATAGATGGACAGATAACAGGTGGATAGGTAGGTAGATGGATGGATGGATGGATGGATGGGTGGGTGGCTAATGGTAAGCAGATGGGTAGATGGATGAAAGGGTGGGAGGGAGGTCGTGGATGGGTAGATGAAGAAGTATATGAGTGGCTAGTGGGTTAGATGGATAGACAACAGATGGCTTACTGGCTGGGTGGGTAGATGGATGCACAGATGAATGGATGGTTGAGAGGGAGGGAGGTTGGGTGGTGAATCCATGAGTTTAGCTTAGATCTGATATTTTGTAGGAGCCACTGGGTCTCTCTGAGGGAGGAAATGTCCTACCTGATCTAGAAAATCACCTATCCTCTCACCTTACACAGGGGGTCACGTCTCTGGTGGTGTTGGTGCGGTTGTGATGCTGTGGTCCGCAGTTTCTCCTCACTGGAAAGAGCAGCCATTTCTCAGAGTGCGGTTTTTGAAACCAGGTGTGCAGGAGGACCTGAAGGTGCTCTAAGAATCCTCTCTGAGGAGTTCAATGATAACACATACATGTGCATGCATGCACTCTCACATACACACATGCATACATGCACACACACATGTACCCATGCACCTACACACTTACACACACATGCATATACCCACAAGAAAGAGACACACATATATACACATACACATGAATGCATTCTCACACACACTCATATACACACATGCATGCATGCACACATGTACCCAAGCACATACACAGCTACATACATACATACAAGAGAGAGACACATACACATGCACACACATGTATGCATGCATGTATATACACAAAAGGGAAACACATACACACACATACATACACACCATACACAAACATGTGCACACATATATATACATACACCATACACAAACATGTACACATGCCTACATATACACACACATACACACATACGCACACACACACAAAAAGATACACGAGAGAGAGAGAGAGACATACACACAGAAGCACACACAGATACAGACATACAGATACACAAACACATACACAGAGACACACATACACACAGACACATACATGACACATACATGCACATACACACATATACACATGTGAAAGAGAAATACACATTCACACACATATACACATGCACACACCCAAATGTACACATGAGACATACAGACACATATAAGAGACACACAGAGACATATAAAATACATACACACACATGCATGAATGCACATAAACACATACACATTCACATGAGAATGAGAATGCACACACACATTCACATGAGAGATAGACACACACATGTATGCACACAGATGACATACACATGACACACATACAAACACACACATACATACATGAACATACATGAACATACATACATACATACACACACACCAGACACAGACATATAGGCACACACAAACACATGAGAGACACATACACACACACACATTTACATACACATACATACACAAACAGACACACAGACACAAATGAGAGAGAGAGAGAGAGAACAGCTTGAATTATCCCTCAGGCTCCAGGCTAGAGGGAGCAATTCTCTGGTGTGCCTACCTTCCATATTTAGAGAACAGCACCCAACACCCATGTTTTTGTTGGTAGAACTTTAGAGGCCAAGAGAAGGCAGCCTTCCAGAAGTGGAGAGCCTAGACCATTAGCCCACAGCCTGCAGCCCAGGGAGGAGTATACCAAGCCTGGGCATCAGGCACTTTGTGGAGGCCTGGTAATGTGTTTCTTCCCAGATGTGAGCCACCCTGTCAGTCTCACAGGACATTCCCTCCTTTGTTCCAGGATCTTCCTCTCCCTTGGTGTCCATTCCTCTGGGGCAGATAGCTTTTAAGCTCTCCAACTGACATCAGGCTAGACAAATGCCAGGGGCTTCCCTGCCCTGTGCTATGGCCCCTAGGAAGATATCAGGGGCCCATCTCCTCCTCAGAAGCTGAGATGTACAGCCCCCCTAGGCAGGCTGTGGGATGTCTCATGTTGTGTATGTGTATGCTTGTATATATGGGCATGAGTGCAAAGGTCACATGACATCTTGTAAGAGTCAATTCTCTCCCTCCATCCCATGGTCTCTGGGATGGACTTAACTCAGGTGGTCGGGCTTGGTGGTAAACACTTGTACCCATTCCATGACGCTGGTTCTTATAGTGCACCATATGTACAGCCAGAGGTCAGCCTCAGACAATGTGAATAATGGTTCAGGGAACTTTGAGGCATGCTGGTCCTGGTCTAATAATGGTGGTGGAGAATGGGCAGAGATGGCAGCCAGCCTCTTGATGACTCTGTCCTTCAGACAGCAACAGGGACAGAGTTTTGGGCCAGGGTCTAATGAGGCTATGGGTAGAAGAACAGGAAGTAAGGGAGGCTGGTGGTCCTACAGTGTGGGGCACCAGGCTCTTCACTGCATCCAGGTGGGAACAGCACCTCTAGTACTGAGGCCATGTGGAGTTGAGACCTTGGTGATCCAGTGCGACCCCGAGCTTGGTGTAGCCTCGGATCCAGGAATCCAGGAGAGGTCAGAGTCAGCACAGTTTGCTTAGGACTGGAGGGGCAGGAAGAGGCCAATGGGCTAGGCCAGCCACAGTCTCAACCCTGCCCTGCCCTAGACTGAGAGCACAGGTCCCATAGGTCCCCCCTACGTATACATGCATTTATTGTGTGTGTGTGCACATATGGCACAGTGAATGTGTGGAGGTCAGAAGATTGCTTATGAACGTTGGTTCTCTCCTTCACCATGTGGGTCCCGGAGACTGGACTCAGTTCACCTCAGTAGGTGAAAAGACTGTACCCACTGAGCATCCTCATTGCTGTGAAGCGATTCCATGACCAAGGCCACTCTTATAATAAAGGCAAACATTTAATCGGGGCTGGCTTACAGTCTCAGAGGTTCAGTCCATTATCACCGTGGTGGGAAGCATGGCAGCGTGCAGGCAGACATTGTGCTGGAGAAGGAGCTGAGAGTTCTACATCTTGAGCTGAAGACAGCCAGAAGGAGGCAATCTTCCACACTGGGTGGAACCTAATCCCAGGGGACCCCAAAGCCCACCTCCACAGTGACACACTTCCTCTAATAAGACCATACCTCCTAATAGTGCCACTTCCTTCGGGCCAAGCATTTACACACATGAATCTATGAGGGCCAAACCTGTTCAAACCTCCACACCCTCTATCTTTGTTGTTTGTTTTGAGTTAGGCTCACACTGTGTAGTTTTGGCTGGCCTTGAACTAGGTATGTAGTCCAGACTAATCTCCAAGTCATAGGATCTGCCTACCTCTACAGGGATTAAAGGTGTGGTTTTAAAAACAGAAACTTAATTGATTTACTCCTAGTTTTTATGTTACATTCATTACATGTAGGGTAAATCAGTTGTTGCTAAGGATGTGGCACATGCACTTACAGCCTGTGTGACCATAGGCAGCTTACCAATGTCTCTGAGCTTAACTCCTTACTTGTGAAGAGGAAATTTCTAACTCAGCTGAATTGGATTCCAGCTCAGGGTGAGGGTGAGTTGAGGGGGCGTGGCTGGGTTGCAAGTTCCCACACATTCAGAGGCTTAAAAGAACACATCACTGGGGTGTGGTGGCTCATACCTATAATCCTACCATTTGAAAAGCTGAGGCAGGAGATTGCTGTCAATTGGAAGCCAGCCTGAGTTAGATAGTTCCAGGCCAGTTTAGGCCACCGAGTATGACTGCATCTCTATAAAGAAAACAAAAATAAACAAAACAACTGTACCACTTCAGTTCTGGAAGTCTCTGGTTCAGTCAGAGTCTCATCAGGTGTCCTCAGGGGTGTTGGTTGGGCTGGGCTCTCACCTGGATGCTCAGGTTGGGAGGGAGCTGCTTCCCAGCACAAGGTGACAAGATGACATCTTTGCTTCAGTGTGACTCAGCGGCCCCTCCTTGTGGGCCTTCTGCCCACAGCTGCGGCTCATGCCAAGGCACCCTTGTTTTGCCCCCCATGGCTCCTTAAATCACTCTGCATGGTGCTCTCATCATAGACTGGCTCCGTGCTAGCTCTTAGAGGCCCTGTGTCCTATCCGCTCACTCCTGCGTGTCTAGAGAGGCCTGTCTGGCTTCTCACAGACTCCCACATCTGGGGGATGGAGTGGGGTGTGCCTTTGGAACCTTGCCCTCTGTGTAGCATCCACAGAACTTTACAGCGGTGATGGATAGAAAATTTCCTCTAGACAGAGATCACACAGACTGTACGGCATGGTGTGAAAGCTAGCAGGGAGAAGAAAGGGATACGTGCACATAAAGTGAAGAGCGGGGTGCCTGGAGCCATGGCAGCAGGTGGGGACAGCCCCCACTTGGTCTGACAGGCCTGTCATCACCAGGAGAGTGGCATTCAAGCTGAGTCCTGAAAGAAGACAAGGTGAGGCTGAGGGTGTGTTCCAAAAGGCAAGAACAATTTGTGCAAAGGCCCTGGGGCAGAAAAGGGTGTCAAGTATGGAAGGAATCCAGAGACTCTCTGGGACTGGGAAGAGTGAGTTGGGAAGGGATTCCAGGTTGGAAGGTCAGCAGGGATACCAACACGTGACTCTCGGGCCCCTACCTTCGTCATAAAATAAATGAATTGAAAAGAGATTTCATAGACATCATTCCCACAGCAGGGCTGTGCAAGCAAGGCCTCCAGGACAGGACCTCTCTTCCAGGGTGGTTTATCTCTGATTAACAGATAAAGTTTCTTTCTAATCCACTGAATTTAAATTAGCACAAAGGAGATTACAAGTAGGCCTGCAATCAGGCAAACTTTTTTTTTTTTTCCTTTTCTTGAGACGGGGTTTCTCTGTGTAGCCATGGCTGTCCTGCCTCTGTAGACCAGGTTAGTCTCAAACTCAGAGATCTGCCTGTCTCAGTGTCCCGAGTGCTAGGATTAAAGGTGTGCATTGCCACTGCCAATCAGGAAAGCATTTGGAAAGAGTCTAGAAACCAGATTCAAAACAGCAGACGCTGTCGTCACTCCTTCCCCATCCTTCCTCTCTTCCTTCTCCCCCCTCCCCCACCCTTTCCTTCTTTCCCCCATTTCCCCACAATTTCCTCCTTGTCTACCCCTTCCTTCCCCTCCTTCTCTTTCCCATGGACTTCGAAGAAGCAACAGCCATCAATTCTATAATCCTAAGGAAGTGGCTTCTCTACGCCACTACGGAGCATGGGAAGGTTCCCTCCCGATGAGCGTCTCCTGCTGAGGATGAAACCACCCTTCAGCCACCCCGGGGGTAATGGGAGACACAAAACTAAGACCAGCCAAGCCATTCATGGACTCCTGACCTGCAGGAAGGGGAAATCAAGCATGGGATTTTTAAGTTTCAGGTTCTGAGCTTATACTGTTATTTCTTGTATGCCATACGCAGACCTCTTTGGGCTGTGTCTCCCTGGACTGCACACTACCACACACGGCTCTGAGCAAAGGCACAAGACAAGCCCACCTGTGTCAAGCCAGCTCTCAACCATTTGTCACTGCTGTGGTTTTATGCATATGGAGATGATGGCTTCAGAGTGGGGGCCACAGGTGGAAATAGCACACTGCTGGTCTCCAGTTCTGTGTGCTTTCTGCTGAACTGGGGTATATATCAAGATAATTTTCAACAATGCATCCCAGACAGCTGCCCATTGGAATCTTGGAATGAAGTGCCCACCTTTGCCAGCCTAATCACTAGTAAGCCATGCTTGTATTGGGCACTGGGAGCAGCTGGACCAAAAGGCTGGGCCTTGGGCGAAACTTGCACGCTAGCAGGAAGAGGACAGAACAGGCCTAGGGCATTTAGAAGAAGCTGACTATAAGGTGGCTGAAGGGAAATGCAGCAAGGAAAGGCTCCTCTGAAAAGGAGTTACCAGGTCTCAGCATATGGAAGAGAGGGCTCAGAGGATATAAAGGTACTGCCAGTCACTACTGGGGGAGGCCAAAGTGATGGGTGGAGATACTGAGAGTGTCATCTATCAGTGGGCACAGAGGCTGGAGAGAGCACAGATGTCCCCACCCTCCCTGGGAAGGCCTCCAGTTGCTCTGGAGTTTCTAAGAGCTTTCTTTATACTGGTTGGACTTCAGGGGAGACCACAAAGTTAAGGAGGGCGAAGGTTACTTGGACCCAGAGTCACCAAGGGACAAGCAGGAACACTTGGCCAAGTACAGTGTGTGGCTCCTGCTTACTGCATGGGGGGAGGGGATAGGACGAGCATCCTCTACTTCCACAGGGAAGGCCTTTGTGGAGGAGTATGGCTCCACTAACTCAGGCCCATAATCCAGGTAGCCCTGTGCTCAATCTACCTTGGCTACATTTTCTTGTATTCTGGGCAGCAGAACAGGGCTCTTGGGGGGCTCTCCAGAGCACTCATGGAGAAGGAGGGGGCTCTCAGCACAGTGGGATCCCATAGAGCCTCTCTCAGAGCTGTCAGGTCATGGGCTAAGGGACCACAGAGTGACTTTAGGGTCCTTAGGCATGTTGTTGACCTTCTCCTGGGCTCAGAAGGCCTCCCAGGTTGTGCCTTGCTGTTCCTACACAGGCCCCTTGACTCTCTCAGAAACCTGACCCCAGGTAGTGGCAGGGGGGAGGGACACAGAGGAACTGGGTTTCATGACTAGAAGAAGTGGCTTTTTATCAGTGTGCCCTCTGGGAGTCTGGGCCCAACCAATGAAATTCTGTCTGTTGACTCAAGGAGGCCTGCAAAGTGGGGCTGATGGCTAATTGAGATTTATGGCTTCCCCTGAGCCTGGCCACCTCTGATCTCTAAACAGTTGGGCTAAGTGCTGCTAAGGAGGACGATGTCTGACTCTGTCCCCTGGCCCCTCTCACTCTGATGTCTGACTCTGTCCCCTGGTCCCTCTCACTCTGTCTCTCATCTCCTTTTCCTTTCCCTGCCTCTCCATCTCCCCACCTGACCAAAGCACCTATTGTGTGGGCAAAGCACCCTGGCAGGCTCAGGCTCAAGGATACAAGGAGCTATGGGAGTGGCCCCGGGTAGCATCCCTTGCTGTTGACTCGGCGGGTTAGGCAGGACCACCAAGGCAGGGTTCTGCCTGGCTCATCTGAGCATCCAGGGTTGGGAAACAGGGCAGTTATCTGTGGTGGACTATCAGTCACATACGGATCCAGCAGGTACTTAAGATGTGTGCTCCCAGCTCTGCTTTGGTTTGCTGAGGATCTGCCCTGTGGACCACCAGGCCCCTGCTCGGGTCAAATGAGAACTTTCACGACCCACTGCCTCAGTGGAAATAAGATGCCCATCTCCAGAGGTGTGAAACGCAGCTGGATGACTTCTGATAGGAGGGGCTTCTGACCAAGGCTGATCCAGATTACAGACCCTCCGATGGCCCCCTGGCAGTCAACTCAACTCTACCAGCCTTCTTGCTCATTCTGCTGATGAGCTAAAGGATAGGTCAGCTTGGTTATTCCTGGGCCATCCGTCAGTCCGGTCCCAAGGAAGGACAGATGCCACCAAGTAGGTCTTCAGCACTTGAGGGTTGAAGGCCTATGATTGGAGTGACTAAACAGACCACTGGGTGGAGGGCAGGCCTGTCTGTTCCCTAGGCTTACAACATACAAGGCCAGGACTCTTAGAGACAGATGGGGATGATGGTGGGCCAGGGTGGGAAGGGAGTAAGATAGGAAAGAAAGGAGGAGGGAAGAGAGGGGAGGGGAGAGAGGAAGGGAGGAAAGAAGGAAGATGGGAAATACAAGCAGACCATTCTAGAAGCACTGGCCATGAGTCAGGAGGATTGCAAATTTGAGGCCATCCTGCTACAAAGTGTTGAAAGAGGGGGAGGGGCACATGTATTCTGGCAACACTAAATCAAATATAAAAAAGGCCCAGGATGTGGGGTGAACCTGAGTGCACCTGCATCAAGCTTAAATGTGCTCCCATGTGTATGTGTGTGTGTGTGTGTGAGAGAGAGAGAGAGAGAGAGAGCGTATGCACGCACACAAGTGCACGTGTATGTGCACGTGTGTGTCCCTGCCCAGCTCACACAATGCATACAATTGCCTCCCAGAAATGAGGATGTTTTTTAGAAAAAGGACGCGCTTTAGAAAAGGAACTCGCTTTTGAATCTCAATCGGCTGTTTCAACAATGTCCGTTTAATTAGCGTGTTTTGAAGGGGAAATGAAGGAAAATTATAACTCATCCGAGAAAATAGCTAGTACGTGCTCAGCTCCCCTGTGGCTTCCCGAGGAGCCGCCCCAGGTCCAGCCACCAGGCCAGAGGAGAGAGGGAGAGACACAGCTGCTGTGCCTTCCCCTCCCAGGACTCCCCCCTCCCCCCCCTGCCTCCACCAACCCATAGCAGGACACAGAGATCGTGGGTAGGTGGGTGTGAGATCTCCCTGTGCAGAACAGCAAGGCACAGGGACACAGAGAGGACAACGACCCTTCCCTATTGGGAGGCAGGAGCAAAGTGGTTAAATGAAAGAGAATACAGGTCATCCTGGGACTGTTTGTATTCTCAATCTGCCATTGTGTATGAGAATTCACCGAGGCTCCATTCTTAACTCATAAAATGGTGGTGATAGGTTTGAAGAGATGTCTCAGCAGGTAAAGATGTCTGCTGCCAAGCCTGACCTCCTGAGTTCCATCTCCTGCATCTACACAGTGGGAAGAGAAAACTGACTCCCACAGGTTGTCCTCTAACCTCTACTTGCATGCCATAGCATGTACATGCGTGCATGCTCGCGCACACACTTGCACATGTACACACATGCACACACATTAAATAAATTGTATATAACAATAGAAATAATAGTGACAGCTATGAGTTAAATAAGATGATAACAAGAAAAGCCTTTGTAGAGCCGGGCATGGTGGCACACGCCTTTAATCCCAGCACTCGGGAGGCAGAGGCAGGTGGATTTCTGAGTTCGAGACCAGCCTGGTCTACAAAGTGAGTTCCAGGACAGCCAGGGCTACACAGAGAAACCCTGTCTCAAAAAACAAAACAAAACAAAAACAAAAACCAAAAACCAAAAAACAAAACAACAACAACAAAAAGCCTTTGTAAAATGTTGGGTCTTAGCCATATCTGGGTATTCCTTGAAGGATCTAGGAAAGATCCACAAAAGGGCTGAGGCCCAGCTAGTTCTAAATTTCATATGCATAGCTCTTGCCTAGGTTCCCTAGGAGCTATGGAACCCTTCAACTCTGGAGGCTCTCCATTGGCTGCCCAAAGCTCTTGTCCTCCCCCCACATGCCTGCTCCTCCAGGGTCAAGGCTGCCCTAGTGGCCCCAGTGGCAAGGCTGGGACAGAGACCCCTGCTATTCTTCATCCTGGCCACATGGCTCCTGAGGTCCCAGCCCTGTCTACACTTTTAGCTCCTGTCTTTGCTCACTGACTTGTGCCTCTGCTGGGGGAGTCTCTACACAGCTAGCAAGGTCCTGTGATGCTGGGCTCTGACCATTCTGGGGCTGGGGAAGTGTGGACCCCCCTCCCTCTCATCCACTGTTCTGACTCAGTTCCTATCTGAGGAATGTGCCTGCAGAGCTCAGTCTCAAGTGAATGTCACTGGAGGAATGTGGTGAGGGAGTGCAGTGCTGAAGTTATCCGGGTCCACAGCAGCTCTTTCTTCTGGAAAGTTCTATCCAGAGAAACAGTGGCTGATCCTTTCTGAATGCTCAGGTGCCATGCTCCTATTCTCAGGCTAAGAGAAATTATGGCCACTGAATTTGGAGTGGAGAAGACTGAGGTACAGCAAGGGGAAGGCAGGGGGATGACACTTTTATTAATGACAGGCTGAAGTTGGTCCTCAACCCCCAGATACTGGAGTTTCTTGCCTAGACTGTAAGTAGGGCGGCAAGTCTTAGGGGCAGCAGAGTGGATCCAAGTCACCAGAGGCCTCTCTAGTGTGCGTACACCCCCTCCATCCATCCTACCAACACCCACCCTGATGCAGATTCTGCCAAACACTGTGCCCACAGGGTCCATGCAGCTGTCTCTGTGACCACTGGCTCCCCACACCCCACACATTATTGTTGGGAGGCTGGGTGCTTTCCAGTTCTGCACAGCGTGAACTAGGATGTTATAACCATCTTGGCGCGAGCTGCCTCTTCCCTCTCCCCAAAATGTTCCTTCCCTCTTGTGAGGCTTTGGGCCCTTTCCTGACTCGTTCATCTGTAGGCAGGAGCTAGCAGGACAACTCTTGGGAAATGCTGGCAGCAGCCCATGTACCAGCTTTAGTCTTTGCCATGATGAGACTGTTCCAGCCCGGGACTCTAACCTTCTTACCTACTGCCTGTGTCCCACTCTGTGCCTCCTTGCTTCCACAAGGTGAGGATGACCCCCCATTTCTCAGATGAGGACGATGAAGCCTAGAGATATTTAGCAGTGGCCCTGGGGTGGCAGAAGGGAGGTGAACTTGACTTAGGCCAGGCTGATTGGAGGTCAGGGTTCTATACCAAGATCATCTCCTGGGCCATTCTGCACATATATCGTTCCTAGGTACCTCCTGTGTATACTCTGTCTCCTTGCTGCCCCTCCCTGGAAGGAAGAAGACCCCTTCCCACTGAAGCTCCTACCTAGAGCTCAGGGTCCTCATAGAGCCAGCTATCTGGTTATCTGGGACATTCTGTGGGTTCAGTCTATCCCACCAGCTCTAGAATCATGTTTACAGCCAAGGATACTCAACAGCAAGGATCTGAAGATCCTCAAGTGCGGATATGCCTGGAAGTCACTGGTCACCTTCTAACACCTTTACCCAATAGACCATTCCTTGGGCTTGTTGAATGACCAAGCCATCAGATGAAGGGACAGATGGATAGCCAGACACAGAAGCAGGCCAACAGATGTATGGCTGGCTTAGGGGTGACAGCCTGTGTCACAGAGGCTTCAGAGAGAGACATAGGTGTTTCTAATGGGAAAGGAGAGATGCTTTGGGCCCACACCAGCAGGTAGGGAGAACAATGTTGGGAGATAGTCAGAAGATAGTTCTCTGGCTGTCAAGCCCTTTCCTGTACCTGTGACAGACATGACTAATCAACCAGGGTTATGCTCCCACTGAAACTGGTTCCCAACTCTCCCAGTAAGCCAAGAGAAATAGATTGCAGGTAGCCCATGTGGGCTGCACTACAGCACTAACCTAGCTGTTATTATTGGAGACCCAAGTTTCTCTAGGCTTGTACAGAGGCCCATCCACATCTGGGTCTCACACTGGGGTTATATGTACCAGTAGAGGGACTCAAACATGCCTGGTTTCTTCCAGTGTTCTACACAGGGCTGGAATTGACTTTTTACCAGCATGGGGTCTAGGGGCACAGCTCTGGGTGCTCTGGTATGTATGGCTTGCTGGGGGTTGTTTTCTGCCCTTCATAGGCACGCAGCTCCTGGAGAGGTGATCTGGCCACAGACGGTCCAGAAGCCCCACTATCTGTATTGAGTGTCCCTATCTGATTTCACAGCTTCAGTGGTTCTCAGATATGTTCCAGAATGGGTATGTCATAGCCCAGTCCTCTGGGCAGCTGCCTGTCCAGTGGTTGGGCCTCAGGAACTCTTGGGGAAGCCCTACCAGACTGAGATTCCACACACACACATACACCCCAGTGCATGTGGTTGGGGCTGTGTGTGTGTTAAATAATGTCACATTTGTGGCTGGGAATGTAACTCAGTGAGAAACACGCAGGAAGCTCTGGGTTCATTTCCAGAATCAAACAAACCAGCTATGGCAGTGTGTGCTTGCCATCCAGCCTCTGGGGGTGGAGGGAGTAGGATGCACTCATTCAAGGTTGTCCTTGGCTGTATAGTGAATTTCAGGCCAGCCTAGGGGCACATGGGACCCTGTCTCAAAAAGGGGGTGGTGGTGACGAAGGAAAGGTCCTTCTGTGTCCTATCATGACTCCAAATACGGATCTTTCTCTCTTTTTCTTCAGAAGTGACCTGGCCCCTAGAGCCCAGCACCAGCACCAGCTGGAGGTCTGTGCTGGGATCTGACCTGGCCCAGACAGAAGCCGCCTAACTATGAGAGACCCCTCTGGCTGATACAATGTGTCTGAGCCTCATCTTGACCCTGGAAGTTCAGAAACTTCCCACACTTCTTGGGACCTCCTTCCTTCCTGGAATTTGGGGGATTCTTCATCAGTGTGCCCCTCCATGTAGAAACAGTTTGACTCTGAGAGGGGGAGCTTGAGGTGAAACTGGCCACCCTGCACATGCCAATCTGGGATGGGCCCCAGGGTTTGCTGGCCTCTGCCATCAGTTCCTCCCTCCATGTGTTGAGTGCAAGGCCCTGAGTAGACTTGCCTACAAGGGAGCCTGGGCCAACTGCCTGGTAGCTGCCCACTCACCCCTCCTGTCTGCCAAGCTGGCCACACGCAGCCTGTGCTTCCCACCCCTGAAAGTCAACAGGCTCGTTTTAGCAAATGTGGAAGCCACAGAGGCAGAAAGGTATAAACAAACTGCCCCTTCCCACCCCTGCCTCTTCCAGATCATTCCTTCTCACTGATGCTGTTCACCATCAATGAGCGCTGCGACAAGCCAGCTCTATACCAGACACACCAGGGCCTCTGTCCTCAGACAACCTATGATGATGACAGTCATTTCATAGATGAAGAAACTGAGGACCCAGGGAGGTGATCCAGTGGCCTAGGGTTGCAGAGAGTGTACTATGACCTCTGACCCCAACAGGCAGACATGAGGAAACCAAAGCGCTAGACCAGTGAGTGTGTGAACAACAAGGAACTCAGCCTCCAGCTCTCTGCAGGGGTCTCCATGTTAAGAAACTACAGAATCCCTTGTGTTTGTACCCTGGGGTGTCCAGTGGCACCAGAATTCTGTGTATGTGAGACACAGATATAAAGAAAATGAGGCCGGGTGGTGGTGGCACACGCCTTTAATCGTAGCACTTGGGAGGCAGAGACAGGCAGATTTCTGAGTTTGAGGCCCGCCTGGTCTACAAAGTGAGTTCCAGGACAGCCAGGGCTATACAGAGAAACCCTGTCTCGAAAAAACAAAACAAAACAAAAAACCAAAAAAAAAAAAAAAAAGAAAGAAAGAAAGAAAGAAAGAGAAAGAGAAAAATAAAAAGGAAAAGGAAAAGAAAATGAATCCAACAGACAAGCACTCCTCAAAGGTCCTTCAGAGGATCCATGAGTGAATGCTGTCAGGAGCCACACGCCCCTGTAAGACTTTCTATGGTGGTTCTGCAAGTTATCACAGTCCCAAAGACAGCATTTCACCACCGTTTCTATTTGCTCTTTTCTTGAGGCAGTATCGCTGCCCACAGCTATGTCGGCCAGGGCCCCTGCTGAAGATCCTGCCTAAGTCAACCCGTGTGGCCACAGGGCAAGCTGGCGGCAGATCACACCATCTGACCCCACCTATCTTGCCCGCTATGCCCCCGGGAAGACAGGCCTTCTTTCTCTCCTCTCTGAGCCTCCCTTCTGCCTGCCTTCCCAGCTCGATTAGCCAGATAAGGCTGTCTGCCAGGTGACTATTCCTCAGAAAAATGACTTCATTATCACCTTCAGGGCCTGGTACTGGAGGAGGGATGTGTGTGGCTGGGTGGACACCCCCTCCAGGGGCTCCTCCAGCAGCTGGGCCCAGGGTAACAGGCAGGGACCCCCCACCTGGAAGGCCTGATGGAGACTGATCTGTGGGAGTCAGGGGCTGGAGGGAAATATTACATTATGATAACAAATCACTCAGCTGATTGGAATTTAATTATGTCTCTTTTATCTTGGTGACAGTCTCACACCTGGGATCAAGGCCCTGGCTGCCAGAGATAGGCTGTGCTTAGGCAGAGGGATGGGGGAGCTTACCCCAGGGGATTTATAAAGCAGAGACCTCTCCTGCCCCTGCCCAGAGCAAGACCCAAGCTGTTCCCTCCCGCTCTGCCAGGTGGAGGTACAAAGGGGCCTGCCTCTCCACAGGGGGACTGAGTCCTCAGAGCGAGCAGGCAGCAGTTACATGGGTCTGTCTGGGCCCAGGAGGAAACTCAAGAGCAGCAGACTTGCTTTGGCCGGACTCCCAGAGACGAAACTTCTCTTTCCCCCTAGCTGTGTGCCTACTGTCCTGGCCAGCCATGGGGCATCAGTGTTAGGTTCGGAGGGGTTTGGAACCTAGAAGGCCTTTTGGTGTTGGCCTGTGGAATGGAGCAGACCAGGAAGTGGGGTGAGCAGCTCCAGAGCTCACCCCCAGCCCAGCAGACCTGTCAGAGAACAAAGGTCTAACAATCCCCCACTCCTTTCTCCTTAAAAAATGATTTCTTTATTTTGTAGGTGAGAGCATTCGCCTATATGTCTGTGTCCCAGGTGAAAGCTGGAAGAGGGCATCAGATTCTCTGCAGCTGTACTTACAGACTGGCACGTAGATGATGGGACTCGAACCCTGGTCCTCTGGAAGAGCAGCCAATGCTTTTAACCACTGACTCATTTCTAGCCTCTCTGCGTGTGTGTGTGTTTCAGAGACAGGATTTCTTTGTGTAGCCCTGGCTGTCCTAGAACTCTTTCTGCAGACCAGGCTGGCTTCCAACTAAGAGAGCCACCTGCCTTTGCCTCCTGAATCCTGGGATTAAAGGCATGTACCACTCACTGCCTGGCTTAAAGTGGCTTTCTTTGGTCCCTTTTCCTATCTAACATTCTGATGTGTCTCTACAATGGGTGAAGGGGTTGCTTCCTATTTTCCCAGGTATGAACTGTGACTGCTTCCGTGAGTATGGCCTGGGTACTTGGTAAGCTTGGTGACCTTCATGATTCCAGGTTATGTCAGGTCCGGGGGCTCTCCTTGATGTGTATATAAAGAGATAAAGAGAGGAAGGGATATGTTCTATAGAGGTGTGATGAAGTATGGGGGAAGTGGGTACCTTGGCAGGGTCCATGCTGAGGCATTCCCCCACTCCCAGTGATTATACCAAATGACAGTATAATATAGAGTAGAGTTTATTTAGGGCATGGGGAGGGGAGTTAAGAGGGTAGTAGAGGTAGAGAAAGGCAGAGAAAGAGGGAGGAAGGGAGGGAGAGAGAGAGAGAGAGAGGGAGAGAGAGAGAGAGAGATTGGTCATGAGCATGGGGAGAGAGAGGGGGAAGGGAAAGCAAGAGTAATAGAAAACAAGAGGGGAGCAAGAGAGAAAGGAGGGGGCAAGCAGCTCCTTTTATAGTGAGTCAGGCCTACCTGGTTGTTGCCAGGTAACTCTGGGGCGGGGCTTAGACAGAATGCTAACACTCCCAACTTTTGCTGGGCCCTCTCTTGGCAAGAGTCTGTTCTACTTGGATCTACTCTGGAAGAGACTGTGGTGCTTAGAGGGGCTTTGACACAGGGGCTGCCTGGTCCTGGATAAAGACTCAGGATCTACAATGGAGTCAGTTTGGGCATCTGCTTCACCTTGTGTCAAAGGCTGGGGAGTGGCCACAGGGACCAATGTTTAGTGGACTGTGTTGGGGACACCCTGCAGCCCTAGCAGGATGACTGTGGTCTCATAAACTGGCCAAGTTGCCAGTCACATCACATCACAGGGGCTGAGGTGACCCATCAGTCTCAGCTAATGGAAGGAGAGAGGAGGATGTCATTGCTTTGGGGACAGGGAAGGAATGGATGGGCCTCCTCTCCTGTCCATGCCAGGCAGAAGTTGGACAGTTATGTGGGGGTGGGGCAAAACTGTGATTCAGCCCCCAGGTGAACATATGTGGGGTTTATACATGGGTTTGTGGGCACACTGGCCTATGTTAAGCCTTCCCCCCACGGATGCGAGTTGACATAGGTCTTGAGGTACACTTTTTGAGTCCTGTGCCTGCATACGTAGGCCTTACAATGTTCTAGAATCCCTGGGTCAGAGGATTTGCCTGTGTAGCATAATCTGGGAGAATGGGAAGATGGACTGGACAGAGAACCCATGGCCACCCTTTACTGCTAGCAGAGTGAGCTTCTACCTTCTCATCTGAAGGCTGGGAAGAAGGTGGAGTGAGGCACATGATTGCTGAGATGGATTTGAGTGTGCAGGGAAAAGTTGTGGGCAGAGCCCCCCATGCTCCAAGCCTGTGTGGTTGCTATATGACATAGCTTGTGAGTTGTTTGTTGGGGTAGCATCTTGGCCAGGGTTCTCCAGGGAAACAAGGCCAATAGAATTTTATATATGTCCTGGCTCACACGACAATGGAGCTCCTGAGTCTCGGGATCTCCTCTGGCTTCCAGGGGAGTCTGAAGTTCAGCTGAGTTGAGGCTGGAGACCCCAGACCCAGGGGAGCCGATGCTGTGAGCCTTGTGCCAATGACAGGAGCAGAGCAGATCCTAGCTCCAGCAGGCAGGCAGAGAGCGTGGGTCCACTTCCTTTTGTTCCATCTTCTAGCCTCTGTAGATTCATGAGGCCACCTCCCAGTGGAGACTTCTTGTAGTCTACAGAGCCAGCGTGTGTCTCCTCAGGACCCACCCTCACTCAGGAAGAAAGAATGCTTGACCTGCTGTCTGGGCACTTGGAGTGCACAAATGTGCATCTGCTTGTGTGAGCTTGCTCTTTGCAGACTGGAGTGAGTTCCTCAGTTTTCCTAGGAGATGGATGTACATTCCACTACATGGTCTGCATGCTTATGCATACATGTTTGAGCATGTTCGTGAGCATCTGCGATCTTCTGGGGTGCATGCTTGCAAATTGTGCTTGTAGGCCCATGCTTTTGTGCAGGGCTGTGTGTACAAGGCTGGTCCACATGTGGGTCCCAATGCAGACACATACCATGTCTCTACTGACCTCTGGATGTCACTGTGAGTGATCCCTGCTCTGTCCTGAGAAGGTTTGCAGGTGGCTTGAGCTTCTTTGTGGCCAAGTGATGATTCTGTTTAGATTCTGGAGTTGAACTCAGGGCTTATGGCTCCAATGGGGTGCTAATGCCTATGTGATTTGCTTCTGTCACATCTACACAAGGCAGCCTTGTCCTTCTGGGAGGATGGAGGCTCCTAGGGAGGACCATCTCATCTAGCCCAGGAGGTGATATAGCCAAATAGAAAGCAGGCTAGAGAAGTAGTGCGAAGCTTTGTGACTCCAGGCCTTGTTCAGCTCTGAGCACCCAAGCCCTGCTGCCCTGTGAGCACTGGTCAGTGCTGATTCTGGAGAAGACATAGTCAAAGAGGGATGGGAAGGCTGGGACACTCCTGGGCCAGGGTTCTATAGACCACAGGGTGCTCACTCCAGGACCTGGGGTGCACAGAGAGCCCACAGGAAGGGGCTGAGGTCCTTGGGACCCAGACCTTGCACAGTTGTCTGACAGGGAACCCTGACTTGGGTTCTGCTTGCTGGCTCATCTCCAGTCTCCACTCAAGGTCCACAGGCTCAGAGGGAGCCCATCCTCTGTGCTGCCCCCATCCCAAGTGGAAACAGCTGTGCGAGTTCCTCCGAGTCCAGCCACTGTGCTCTGCCATCAAGTCCACATCCTGCTTCTAGAGAGAAAACTAGGAGTGACAATAAGCATAAGAGGAGGGGAATTTCCATTTCAAACGAGCAAGGGAGTTGGCACTCCGGCAAGCCCTGGGGAGTCGTGCAGCTGTGAGACAGTAGGACACAGGCAAGCCAGGGAGGGGACAGAGGCTGGTCCTTGGTGGATTCTGGGAGGGGATAGAGGAAGCTTTCTTTTTAACTTGGAGATGAAGCAGGGGAGTGGAGGGGCTTTTTTCTTTCTCTCATCCATGTGTGGCTTATGTGTGTAAACACGCATGGTACATCCATACCAACACACAAGTACACGTGTAGGTTGGGCTGAGGCTGATATTGGTTGCCTTCCTCAGTCTCTCTCTGTCTTATCTTTTGAGACAGGGTCTCTCACTGATAGGCTAGATAGGCTGGCAGTAAGCCGCAGAGAACCACTCATCTTGGTCCCCAGCTCTGGGGGTCTAGGCATGCTGCCATGCCTGGCTTCTACGTGGCACTGAGGATCTAAATCCAAGTTCTCACTCTCGAGTAGCAGTATTTTACCTGTCGAGCCACCACCCTGGCCCTGGGAGGGTCTCTTCTTGATGGTATCTGCAAGTTGCCCTCTGGCCTGCATGAGGCTATGGGTACTACTCACGGCAAAAGCTGTAAAAAGTGGATCATGGTGGTCCATTTTCCAGTATGAGGTGCACTTAGAGTGTGCCCCAGTTACAGAGAAGCCAGAGGCTTCTCCTCTCTCCCCTAGCTGGCAGCTGGCCCCTGTTTGTCTCAGAACTCTTGAGAGTTAGAAAGGTACAGGCAGTCTGCCATGTGACTGAGCCCACGACCAGAAAAAGGCAGCAGCCTCAAGGCCCAAATTATTCATTAGATAAGACTGTGTCCTAGGATAAAGAGACCTATGGGAAGAAAGAACAGGGATTTCTCAAGAAGTGGGGAATTTAAAAACGACTGTCTTGAATTAGAGAGATGTCTCAGTGGTTAAGTGCACGTACTGGCTTTGCGTAGCGCCCACATGGTGGCTCAAACTCTCCATAATTCCAATTCTAGGGAAACAGACCTCCAAAGGCGCCTGCCACACATGTACTACACATACCTATGCACAGGCCAAACATATATACATATAAAATAAGTATGTCTTAAGAACAAAATCTAAAAAACAAAAGTAAACTTGTCTGGCACACCAGCCACTGGTGCCTTTTCTCCATGCCAGCGTCCCTCTCTTCAGAATTGTATGTTAAAACCTGCTCTGTTCTCACTAGTCTCTTGGGCTTGTTAGCATCATCTTGTTTCTGACAGGGGCTGAGGCCACCTCTCTCCTCCAGGATCCAGTGGAAGCTAAGCTTCCTCATTGGTTTTCCCTGTCTGGTTAACCGACTCCCAGGTTAGCTGGTGCTGAGGACACAGGTGTGGGCAACCTCGTCTGAAGGCACCCCTGTCAGGGGATTTGAACTGGAAACTGGAAGTGCACTGAAGCAGCCATGAGTCTTATGGGGTCTTGGTGATTGCTGTGGATCTCAGGTCTCACCTGAGCTCATGGGCTCAGGTGACAGGTAAGGCCTAGCTAGCACTTACATCCCTGTACTGATAGTCTAACCACCCTGGAAACTTCTTTCCAATCCTGGTTCCAGGACTGGGACGCCATCACAGACATGAAGGGCAGGCTGGGCTATCTCCTGGTGGACTCTATAAAAGTGCTTGTGTTGTCTCATTATCTCCACCTCAATAGCTCGAGCTCATTCCTACAAGTTCGTATTCCTACAGGCTTGTGCTGGAAGTCAGCTGAGTAGACAAAGATCCCTGACCTCTACCAGGAGAGGTGAGTGGGATGGGGCTTTATTTGATACATGGTATTAATAACAAACTCTGGTCAACCCCAGGAACTCTACCCTGCTCAACATGGAACTTGTAGATGCTTCTCCAGGATAGCTTTCACAGACACCCGATCCCTGAGGATCTGACCTTCTCAGGTGGGTGCATTCACCCAGTGATGAGACGTTCAAACCATGTCAATCCTGAGGCAGAGACAGCAGGTCGGAGATGCAGCCGACAGAGTGGAGAAGGGGCTCTGCTTGTATATGATGAAGCAGTGTAGATGGTCACTGTGGCCTTCATGCTGTAGCAAGCCTTGGTCTCAAAATCATGGGGTTGCTGCCCGGCGTGGTGGTGCACGCCTTTAATCCCAGCACTCGGGAGGCAGAGGCAGGCAGATTTCTGAGTTCAAGGCCAGCCTGGTCTACAAAGTGAGTTCTAGGACAGCCAGGGCTACACAGAGAAACCCTGTCTCGAAAAACCAAAAAAAAAAAAAAAAAAAAAAAAACAAAAAACATGGGGTTGCATATTCAGAGAGGAGGGCCAACAACCTGGACACAGTGCTGCAAATCTTGTATCTGGGCTTTATCTCCTCCCACTGTTCCCCAACTGGTCCTACCCAGAGGTGAGACTGTTTGCAGCCTATGGTCTTGGACTAGCAGGTGGAGTGTTGGCTTTTCCTGGAGAAGGCGCAGGTGAAAGGCCTTACTTACTTGCGAAGCTACCAGCACAGAGCTCTGACTACACAAAGGCTGGCCAGCTCCCTAAGTGGGAGAGCCACTTTGCATATTCTTTAGAAGTTCCAGTTGATCACAGAGGTGCTCACTCTTGCACTGATCCTCAACCTATCCTTCTGTGTGACAACCTGTCAAAACTGACATACTTAGGGCATGGGGGTGAGCCAGGTGCACCTTTCCTCTTCTGGAATGAGGATCCCAATGTGGCCTGTCTACCTAGGAGCCAGCTCTGTGGACTGTAGCCCTGGGCTCCTCTGCACTCTGCAGAGTAACTCAAGGTGGGCAAACTTTGACCTTGCCAGAGCCAGCCTGAAGACCCAGGGATCCTCAAGGTCTCAGGTTCTAGGGCATGAATTTCTCATGTTGCCTTACAGTTCAAAAGCCAGGCATCCTAAAACAGCAGATACCGGGTTGAGGGGATGGTGCAGTCAGGGAAGTACTTGCAGAAGTAGGTGTGAAGACCAGAGTTCAAACCTTGGAGCCTGTGTAAGAGAGCTAAGTATGGTGCTATATGCGTATAATTCCAGCTCTCAGCAAGCAGAGACAGGAAGATCCCTAAGGCTTGCTGGACCAATAGCCTAGCTTACTTGGAGGGCTTCAGGCCAGCAAAAGACCTTCTCTCGAAGAGCAAAGTGGACACCAACAAAGGAATGATAGCTGAGGCTGTCCTCTGGCCTTCTTGTGCTCTCACCTACACTGGATGTCTTAGTCACTGTGTCACTGCTGTGACAAGACACCATGGCAGAGGCGACTCTTATAAAGGAAAACATTTAATTAGGGCTTGCTTCCACTTTCAGAGGGTCAGTCCGATCATCATGGTGGGAAGCACATAGGTATGGTATTGTAGCTAAGAGACTTCCATCCTGACCCACAGGCTCTGGGCCGGGGCTGGGCTTTTTTTGTTCTGTCCTGTTTTTTAAAATAGGGTTTCTTTGTGTAGCACTGGCTGTCCTGGAACTCTCTCTGTAGACCAGCTTGGCCTCCAACTTAGAGACCTGCCTATTTCTGCCTCTCAAGTGCTGGAATTAAAGGTGTGCACCACCACAGCTTTTAAAAGCTCGAAGCCCACCCGCAGCAATACACTTCCTCCAACAAGGTTATGTCTCTTAATCCTAATCCTTCTCAAACAGTTCCACTCCCTAGTGACTAAGCATTTAAGTATATGTGCCTATAGGGGCCTTTCTCATTTAAACTACTGCACTATGTATCATAGCACACACGCACGCACACACACACACACACACACACACACACACACACATAACCAACAACAAAATAGCAGAAACTCCCATCTCCCAGTTAGCGCCGCAGGCTTCTTCCTGCTTCTCCCAGCTTCTGGTGGGATCGACAAACCTTGGAGTGACTTGGTTTACAGTTGCCTCACTCCAGGCTCTAATTCTGTGTGGACATGTTCTCCTTCTCCCTCTCTCTCCTCACATGCTATCTTCTTTTTTTTTTTAAGATTTATTTATTATTTATTATATGTAAGTACACTGTAGCTGTCTTCAGACACTCCAGAAGAGGGAGTCAGATCTCATTACGGATGGTTGTGAGCCACCATGTGGTTGCTGGGATTTGAACTCCGGACCTTCTGAAGAGCAGTCGGGTGCTCTTACCTGCTAAGCCATCTCACCAGCCTACATGCTATCTTCTTATAAGGGCACTGGTCACCCTGGATTGAGAGTCCACTCATTTTTTTTAAGGTGTATATATGTGTGGTACATATGTGTGGCTTCATGTGTGTACAAGTGCGTGGAGGCCTGAAGCTGACATCAGGTGTCAATCACTTGCCACTTTATTTATTGAAGAGCAGGGTCTCTTGCTGAACCTGGTTCAGGCTTACCAATTCTGGTTACTCTAGCCTGCCAGCTTGCTCTGGGCATCCCCTGTCTGTCCCTGTTAATGCTGGGATTACAGGCAGACATCATATCTGCCTGGCTTTTAATGCATGCTAGGTATTTGAGCTCTGAACTCCAGTGTTCATACTTACATGACAAGAACTTTATCCACTGAGCAGTCTCTCCAGTCTGAGTCCATTCATCTTAACCAAGCAAGCATACAATAATAAACCCACTGCTAAGTAATGTCACTGTCCGGGATCTTAGGTTCGGGACTTGAACGAACCACTTGAAGTTGCAGCTGTAGTTTTGAGGGACCCAGAGGTGATGTTCATCACAGACATGGGCTGAGGGGGAGCTGGGTCTGCCAAGGGGCTTGGCTTTCCTGCAGGCTGTGTGCTGTATCTCCTGGGCAGCATGGGCTGTGCCGCCTCTTCTCTGGGGGCTGTGTTTGTTCCTTTTGTCCTCCCTGATGAAAGAACTGAAAGGAGAAATGCTTTGTTTTGGTTTTAGAGGTCTCATCCACCAAGGGATGGAAGGCATGATAATGCTATGGCGGTTTAGTGTGTGGGGCCTACAGCAAGTTCACTTCACAATAGATGGGAAGTGAGCTGTGTCTGAGCCTTCAAAGGCCTGCCCTTAGTAAACTACTCCCACCAACTAGACTCCTCCTCCCCCGCCCCTTGTGGCAAGACGTGCAGGTTTGAGAATGTCACCCATAGGCTCTTTAGGACCTAGTGTGAGAGCTGGAATGTAGCCCCTGGGGAAGAAACATTTACAGACCCTTTTTTTTTTTTTTTTTTTTATCAAACCAGTGTGTAGTTTCTGAGCCTTACGGAGGCCATCAGAGCCTGCGGTTTTGCCCCAGGTCTGTAGAGCAGCTGGCTTGAGGCTGCGCAGCTGCTTCTGTGGAGGGATGGAGCCGGTCCTCATCTGGGGATCCAGGCAGCTGTGTGTTTAAGGCTGCTGGTGGTGGGGCAGGCCCAGGCAGAGGCAGCCTGAGCCCTGGGAGCTTGTCCCCCCCACCCCACCCCCCATAGTGTCAGCCCAGAGCTCCACCTCCCTGCCGGGACTGCAAAGCCTAGGGCCCCTTCTCTCCTCCTTCCCTCACTGCACGAGGTCTTGGGTAGGGGGGAGGGACAAACAAAGGCCCAGCATCCACATCATTTTTCTCCCCTTCACCCTCTGGCCCAGCCTTTTCTTCCTTTTATTATGTATTTTAATAGGAGCAGACCAAGATAGATGGCCCTAGCTGGGGTGGGAAAGGCCTTGCCTCTGCCCAGCCTAGCCTTGGAGCTCTGCTGTATTCTCACATGAGTGGATGAGGGCCCCAAGGACTGAAAGCAGGGTGCCTGCTGGCTTGTCTCCTGGGGACTCCCTGCCCAGGACCTGGTCTGTGGTTTCCCAGTTATTCCAAGACCCTCTGTTTCCTGCTTCCTCCTGTTTCAGCAGGAAAAGGTCATTTGTGGTTGGAGGAGCTAGTCCTGTGGCCAGCGTGTGTGTGTGTGTGTGTGTGTGTGTGTGTGTGTGTGTGTGTGTGTGTGTGTGTATACCCCTACCAGGGCAGAACACACTCAGTGAGGCTTTGGTCTTCCTCCCTGGTCACTTAGGACTGAGGCCACAGCTCAGGGGCAGAAGGCTCGCCTAGCACATTCACGAGTCCCTGCACTTGCTGGTCTACACCTGATTCCTTGTGTGCCTTTTGTTTGCATCTGTGTTGAGGACACAAAAGTGAAGCTCCCTGGTGTCATTGTGTGCACCCCAGCAGCAGCCTCAAGTGAAGCAGCTATGCTCATGCTCTCATAAGGAAAGTGAGGAGCCTGGGTCACAGCCCTGAGCCTCTTCTGCCTGGCAGGAACAGGGAAGCACCTAGACTGGTCCCTGTGGCTGTGGGGCTCAGGGGCTCAGTGACTGGGTCAAGTGCTGAGGTCAAGAGAAGCTTTGTCTTGACAAGGGCCCTTCCTGACCCCTGACCTCTTGGTGTCACTCCATCCCAAGCTAACAGGGGGATTTACCATGAAGAAAGAGGCTCAGGCCTCTTAGCCCACCCTGTCTTTTACTCAATAAAACAAGTGCCTTTTAACATCCAAAGGGATCCCCTCCCCTCCTGGGCACAGCTCTCCGATTGAATTTGATCAAAGTATAAATTTAGATCCATAATATCTTGACTGGGCAGTGGTTCTGCAGCTTCTCTAACCCTGTGGGTGGGACACCTCTAGCCACAATAACCAATGACCAACATGTGGCCTGGAGAGTAGTGTTCAGCCATTAAAGGGACACATACTTCAAGCCTGCACAGAAGTCACTCGGTTCCTAGGAAGCTCAGAACAAGTGAATCTGTAGTGTGGAGACATAGTTCTTAGAGACTGGGGGGGGGGGGGAGAGTGGAGTGGGAGTGATGGCCAGATGTGGGGACTTCTTTTGGGGGTGGTGAAACTGTTCTTGAACTAGATAGTGGGCATAGGTGCATAGTTCTGTGAATATTCTGGACACCCCTGCCCAGAACTGCACTTTGAATGATGATCTCTCTCTCTCTCTCTCTCTCTCTCTCTCTCTCTCTCTCTCTCTTTCTCTCTCCCCCATGTTATATCTCCATTTCTTTAAAGTGGGATGTCATGACTATTTTTACAAGTCTGGTCAGCTGGACTGAAGGTTGTCCATTTATCCAGCAGGAGCAGGGGAGCAGCCAGCCTGGGGCTCAGAGGCTCAGGGGCTCAGGGGCTCAGGGGCTCATCATTTCTGGATGAGATTAGCATTTGGATAGAGACAGGGTAAACCAGTGACTACCTACACAGGGTGACATCATGCAATTCCAGGGCTTGAACACAACAAAAATAGTGAATGAAGGGGTGTGTGGTTTGGGTGTTCATCATCCAAAGATTTGAATGTTGGAAGTGTGGCCATTTCTGTAAGGCTTTTGAGAGGAATGGGACCATGAGAAACTGGACTCAAGCAATCATTGGAGGTCCAGTCTCAGAAGGAACTAATGACTTCTTACTGGGGTGGGGCAGGTCTCCTGGGACTAAATTCATTCTTTCAGGAATGGATCTTCATAAAGGAAGCTTGACTGTCTCAGTTCCCATGAAGAGTTGTAAATGTCTCACCATCAGTTGACTTTATTCTCAGGGGTTGTATCATAGAAGCTACTTGCCAGCACTGAGTTGGGTGTTTCTAACAGGTTTTCCCTAGTACCCAGAATCTGGACTTTGATGCTTGGTCTCAAACTATGCATTTATGTTTCATATCAGCCATCTATGCTGCTAGCTGGTGTAGAAATGATTCTTTTTATCAAAGTGGCTCCAAACAGCAGCGACGTGTCAGCATTTCCAAGTCTCTGTGGGTTAGGAGTTTGGGGGCAGTGTGACTGGACATGCCAGCTAGAATACCATGGCTTGACAGATGGAAGACCCTCTTTCTAGGGCTCACTCACATGGCTAGGTGGCTGGAATGGACTGTGGACCTCTGCTCCTCTATGCCATCACCTCTCCATGGGGGCCCCAGTGTCCTCATACCACGGCACCCCATGTTCTCTGGAGCAAATGCTGAAAAAGAGAAAGCCATATCCTATCAATTCTTCAAAGGCACATGTCTAGTGACCCACTTCTTCCAACTAGGTCCCTCCTCCTCCTGTTTCCCATTGGTCTGTTCAGTTAGGAACCCATCTATGGATGAAGTCAGAGAATCTAGTCACCTCTGAACACTGCTGAACTCAGGACCAAACTTTCAACACTTGAGTCTTTAAAGGAACATTCCAGATGTAAACAATAGGGACTACCAGGTGTCTGCTGTTAACACAGGCAGGAACTCTTGATGTGGACACTGAAAGCCAGACTTTCAGAGTTGAATTGTGCTGCCCCTTCAAGGCCTTAGCACTGCAGTTGCTAGAACTTTGGGAAAGATTGACAGTAATTCCCTATGATTACCCATGCTGCGTTGATCTCAGGAGCGTCCCCGTGCCAGAGGCAATGTTTTTAAAGCTGCCTAATACTGTCTGCTTAGCAGGCCAGAAGGCTGACAAGCCTGAGTGTAGATGGCAGAAATGTCCCCACACATGGCTCACATGGGACAGCAGCAGTGAGAATGAACCATGCAGAACCCCTCAGTCTTTGCCTTCTTCTCACCTCAGAAGGAGTCTGAAGGAAACCCCATTTATCCTCTACCTTTCTAGACTCTCTCGGCCCTCAGCCTTCAGGTCTGTAGCTCTTCTCAGTGGCAGCTTTCCCTTCTTTTCCCTTGCCAACCAGAGACTCTGATGCCTCCTTCCTCAGGAGGCCTCTTCTGACTCCCTTTCCTTGTCAACCCCCTGACCCATACCCCTGACTCCTAAAGTCAGGATCTTTTCTGGAAGGAAAAGGGATAAGAATTTGAACTAACCACCCATCATCAGTCATGACTCACCATGGCACCGGGCCAGGAGGAGCTCTGACTTGGTCACCCAAGGAAGGGAGAAAACCATCCTCCAATGGCATACTTGGAAATGTCCTGAGAGCACAGACACGCGCATCTTGCCACAGGGGTTCCCAGCCTGGAGTCATGTGCCCTTCCCCTCCATACAGCCTCTGTCCTTACTGCTTTCTCCCTCTTTTCTCTCATGGATGTTCCCTGGTTCCCCTTCTATCCACTGGGAACAGCCATCTGGTACCTGCTTGGAGGTGTTGGCCACTCCAGTTAGGCAGGGGTATCTGCTGGCTTCAGGTTAAGCTTTCTTCTTATTGCCTGACCCCCCCCCCCCCGGGCCCCAGCCCGTGAGATCATGCCCTTCCCCTTACTCTCATCCCCTCTACACAGCCAATCAGGCCTTGTCACTCACTTCTGACTCATCACTGCCGATGATATCCTATTAAGAGTTGGAAATGTATTTTCCTCCTGCCGATCTTTTTCCTTTTCATTTAGCAAACATTGATTTTTCTCCCCTCCTGCAGATAGAATAGAAATGAAATCACATCGGTCTCTTTGGGGTGATTTACTTGTCAGAGCCTGAGGCAATGGGTAGTCACCCGACTCCTTGTGTCACCTCATCCACGGGTCACTTGATGACCTCGGATGGCCATTTAACCTTTCTCCTCTACCACATGCCTCCCAGCTGGGAAAGGAGACCTTGGGGTCCTTGGCTTGGGGGAGCAGGAGGCTCTCTTTACCAGACAGAGCTGTCTCCTCTGGAGGTCTAGACAAAAGCTTCTGAAAGAAATCCAAGTTCAAGGTTGTGTTAACACCAGACACCATGAAGTGGCAATTATCCAATTAACATGATTAGTGTGGAGTGCACGAGCAACGTCTGCTCTGTATCCCCCTGCCTTCCACCTCACGAGTTCTGTCAGCTGTTCAGAAGAGAGGACACTGAAAGCAAAGAGGCTGGGCCTCCAGAGACTCCAGCCTGCCCTTCTCTGTGCCCCGATTCTTTCCTCTGTTGTTTGGAGATAAAGACCTCTTGCCCATGATAAGCTAACCACAGTGGGAGACTCTTAGGAGACCAGAGGTTCAGGTGCATGAAGAAAGGGTTCTTGAGCAGGGGCACAGGGTAGACCAACTTGCAACCAGGAACTCCTCCTCGGTGGGGATGCATGTGGGTATGAAATACAACAACTTTGTGCTTCTATTTTCATGATTCCAGAGCACACATGACAGGCTGATATTGCACAAGGGGAATAGTTATCTCAATAGTGATGGGATTTTGGTAAGGATGATATAGCTGTGTTTATGGTGGTGGTGGTGGTGGTAATTTTGTTGTTACTGATACCAGTGGTGTTGGTGTTGGTGGTGATGATATGGTGTTGTGGTTGATGATTACGGTAGTGTTAATGGTGATGATAATGATGATGACTGTTATGGTGGCGCTGCTGCTGCTGGACTTGATGGTGATTGCTGGTAATGCTCAGGAGTAGATAGTGATGTTGATGGTTGTGATGCTGCTGAAAGTGTTAGTGGTAATTGCTGGAGCTGATAAGATGTGGATGGATAATGTCATAGTGCTTTTGATAGTAGTGAGGATGCTCATAGTGTTGATACAGACAGTGTTGACGATGGTGATGGTGTTGGTGCTGATGCTGATGACGCTGATAGTAATGATTATCTTGATGGTGATATTGTTAGTGCTGATGGTGATGCTGCTGACATCATCGATGGTGATGACGGTGCCGGGGGGTATTGTTGATGGTGGTGAAGAAATTGCTTAGGTGTGGATGGTAATATGAAAATGATGTTGGTGGTATTTATTATGGTAGGGATAATGCTGAAGAAAAGGATGTTTTGATGGTAACTAGCTAAAATGCTTTTCTTTTGGTTTACACTACAACGAACCAAGGAAACAGCCTTGCACAGAGCTCTTCCACAGTCATCTCTCTGCTATTAGAGCCAGGGTCTAATCTTTTCCGTTAACTCTGGATGGCTCTGCAGCTTGCTGTGACGACATTCTGTGAGTCCTGAGCTGAGAGAGACCTCAGAAGTCCACTTTCCCTGACAAGATAGATACTGAGAAGGCTTTATCAGGTGATAGTATCCACTGAGCCGAGCCATCTGATCATGCTGCAAGGGAAAGCCACAGTCAACCCCCCCCCCCCCCCAGAGCAGCTGGCTGACATCTAAATACCTGTGAACATGCAGCCAGAACACCATATCAAAACTCTCTAGCTGGACCTTGTGGACTCTTGACCCACACAGTCTTGGTGTAAAGTAGATTGTTTTTGTGAGCCCCTAAATGTAGGGGCCCCATGATACATAGCAGCAGAGGAGGTGTGCCTGCTTCAGGTTCTGAGCCATGTCCTGGATTAGCATGGCATCTTCTGGTAGCATTACAGCTCAGCAACTTAGGCCTAAGCACCGCCTGCGCTTGCTTTGCCACAGGGACTCCTTTGTACAAAAAGACTGTTTTGACACTTAGATCCCTCCATGTGAGAGAACCATAAAACATTCCCACAGAAAAAGCCAGCGTGAGCCAAGAGTTACCGTCAGGGACACCACAGTGGCAGAACATCACAAGGATGAAACTGCCATGAGAGGGACCACCCATACAGTTCTCGGGTCCTGATGCTGATTCAAGTTCTGCTTGCTGATCCTTGGGGAGGAGGAACCCTTGGAGGTTCTGGCTTGCTGCTAAGACCGCCCTAAGTGGGTAGGAGAAGCAGCACTGCTCCCTGTACCAGCCAAGGGGGAAGGTGCCAGCACTGCCTTGGCATCCTGTGCTCTTTCTTAGAGCCTCAGAAGGGGGAAGGACCTGGGGGAAGGGGCTTGCTCTCTTGACACAAGTGAGAACTTGGGGTCTTTAAGCTTCAGGGACCGAAGTCACAATGCTAGGGATGAGGTTTAACCTGAGGTCTGCAGGACTCCCAAGGCTGTACCCTTGCCATGTCATGGGCTGCAGTGTAAAAACCTAGTAAGCTTTAGTTAGGGATGAAGGACACCTTCCTGAAAAGCTCTCCTTCCTTAGAGGAACATGGTTTCCTTGGGACAGGCTTCTCCCCTGCAGAGAACACCACCTTTCAACAGGGCAAAGCTCAAAGTCTTCTCTGATTGGACACACCCAGTGCAATAGAGCCTTACATTTTATTTGGGGGCTTAGAGGAAGAATGCAGTAAAATACTAAGCTGTGGGTGTGAAGACAAGGAGAAAGCTCTTTGCTTACTGTATTCAGCAAGGTTAGGGTCATCATTTGTATGCCTATGGGGGCCACTTGTGTTGAGGGCTTTAGATACCATGGGGAATATTATGGAGCCAGGGCTCGGGGGCATCAAGGGTCATGCAGACACCAGGCCTGGGATCCCAAGTACTTCTCCTTTTCTTCTTTGTTTTCGAGACAGGGCTTTATAGAGGTCAGCCTTGAACTGGTACATAGCAGAGATGTTCTTGGCATCCTCCAGTTCCTCCCACATCCACCTCCAGGCTGCTAGGATTCCAGGTGTAGGGCACCACAACACACCAGGTTTATGTGGTGTTGGGAACTGAACTCAGGTTAAATGCTGGCTAGGCAGGCACTTTATCTACTCATCGATAATCCCAGTCCCTAAGTGGCCTTGACACAATACTCCTCACTGCCAAGGGACTCCTATTACAACCTCCTAAGCTCTGGGTATCTGCTATGTCTGCCTCAGATGCTCCACCTGACATCTTTTTCTGCAGTCACTATATCCTCTGAGGTTTGAGGTCTGAAACACATCTTTACCCTTGTAGGTATGACTTGGAGTTATCCCGTCCCTCTGTCTGGCTGCTCATCACTGGCCCTGTTTACATTCCCTATGTATTCCAATGGTACCCCCAAAATGAACATCACACTAAGGGCAGGTACATGAGTGCATACCCACACTAGGTTATGCTCTCCATTGACACACACAAGGCACTTGCCAGGGATGTACATAAGGACCGGCACTGTTGGCAGTTGCTGAGACCCCCTCGCTCCCACAGGAAACCTGCCACTCATGGAGATGGAGCTGTTGGAGTGAAGTCATGCAGCTAATATGTGTCAGGAGCAGGGTTGGATCTTCAGGGTCTGCTACCTCACTGACTACCTTGGAGTTTCTCTGCTTGCTTGTTTGAATGATACAAGTAGGAGAGCCCATGTGTGCTGCAGGGGGCTGCCCAAGCATTCCTGTATGTGTCTTTTGGTGGGCACATGCTCTAGGGGTAAGTGGTTGGGCCATGTTTCTGTATTTTATTTACATTTAAGTTTTAAAAAGAATAGCATCTTCTCTCCCAATGTACTTGTCCTGTTTTATATTCCCATTGTGAAGGCCAAAGAGTTCTGTTACTCTACATCTTTGCCACCAGTAGGAAAAGTCTTGGAAATTTTAGCTGCCAGGCCTTGTGGCGCAATTTTGTTGTAGTTTGGACTATTTGTGCATATTCTTTTGTGAGATGTATATTTAAGTATGTTGCTCATTTCTTTAGAAAGGATTTTTAGATTTTTTTTTTTATGTGTATGAGTCTTTGCCTGCATGTCCGTGTGTCCATCATATGCATGAAGTGCCCAGGGAGGCAAAAGGAGAGTGCTGGAGCCTCTGGAACTGGAATCACAAACACTGTGAGGTTCCATGTGGATGCTGGGAGTTAAACCAGGTCCTCTCAGGAAGAGCAGTCTGTTTCTCCAGCCTCCTCTTACCCACTTTAAAAAAGATTATTATACGTTTAAAATATGCATGTGTATGCATGTACATTCATGTGTGCATGATTGTGGGTTCATGTGCCTGTGAGAACATGAGCTACCTGAGATGGCTGTGAGCTACCTGAGATGGGTGACAGATACCAAATTCCAGTCTTCTCAAGGGCAGCATGTCCTCTTAAGCTCAGAGCCACTGAGCCATCTCACAAGCCTCACACTCACCACTTAATATATTGGTTTTACTTCTGCTATTGAATACAAGTCTCTTTATATACTATACACACATACTGCACACATGTGCATACACACACACACTCTCACACATGTACATTGTCTTAGCGTTATACTGCTGTGAACAGACACTATGACCAAGGCAACTCTCATAAGAACAACATTTAATTGGGGCTGGCTTACAGGTTCAGAGGTTCAGTCCATTATCATCAAGGCAGGAGCATGGTAGCATCCAGGCAGGCATGGTGCAGGAGGAGCTGAGAGTTCTACATCTTCATCTGAAGGAAGCCGGAAACAGACCAGGCATCCTCAGGCAGTTAGGAGGAGGGTCTCCAAGCCTACTCCCACAGGGACACACTTCCTCCAACAAGGCCACACTTTCTAATAGTGCCACTCCCTGGGCCAAGTAAATGCAAACCATCGCGTACGCATGCACACCCGTGTGCTCATGCACACATATCTTTGTGATCTATGCTGTGCACATATTTTCTATCAATATGTCTCAGATTTTCTGTTTTGAACGACATGCTTTGCAGAATGAAGGTTTCTACTTTTTTGTTTGTTTCTTTTTTGTTTTTTTTTTGAGGCAGGATTTCTGCGTGTAGCCATGGCTGTCCTGGAGCTCTCTCTGTAGACCATGCTGGCCCGTAACTCACTGAGATCTGCCTGCCTCTGTCCCCTGAGTGCTGGGATCAAAGCCTTTTACTTTTGATGAAGTCCAATTTACTTTTTAAAAAGAGTTGAGGATTTTGTGTTCTATTCCTACCATAAGTTTGCAAAGACCTCATCTCTTTCTTCCTTCCTTCCTTCCTTCCTTCCTTCCTTCCTTTCTTTCTTTCTTTCTTTCTTTCTTTCTTTCTTTCTTTCTTTCTTTCTTTCTTTTGGTTTTTCGAGACAGGGTTTCTCTGTGTAGCCCTGGCTGTCCTGGAACTCTGTAGACCAGGCTGGCCTCGAACTCAGAAATCTGCCCGCCTCTGCCTCCTAAGTGCTGGGATTAAAGGTGTGCACTGCCACACCCGACCTATTTCTTTTAGAGTCCTCTTAATGTTAATTTCCCATTTAGTTCTCTGTGGTCTGGGTCAAATTAAGCTCTGTGTCTGATGTTGGGATTGATACTTAATTGTTTATATAGTATATAGTGGATACTGTCCTTGAAAGCCTTCCTGTAACAAATTCTTTACCAGATTGTCTTGCTCCTATGTCAATTTTCCTGAAGTCTTATTTCAGGATTCTAAAATATACATAATATCTCTCATTTGCTTAAGATTCCATTTAAAAAAACGTGTGTATGAGCTCCTGCGTGTGTGTGTGTGTGTGTGTGTGTGTGTGTGTGTGTGTGTGCAGATGCCCACAGGATCCAGGGAGTGACCGAGTTATAGGTGATTGTGAGCTGACCAATGTGCATGCTGGGAACTGAACCCAGGTCCTCTGCAAGAGCAGTATGCCATTAACCACTGAGTCATCTCTCTAGCCCCTCTTTATTTATTTTAAATCAATACCAAGCTACTTTGTGTTAATTTTTGTAGATAGACTTAAAATCAGGTAGAATAAATCCTTTAGTTTCATTTTTCTTTCAAAAATTGCTTTGACTGTTCTAGGTAATTTACTTGTTTTTTTTTTGTTTGTTTGTTTTGTTTTTACAACTACATTGTCAATGTCTGTCAAAAAATCATGTAGGGATTTTCAATTGGATTGTGTGGACTCAATTTAGGAAAGCTATAATCTAATATCAAGGCCTCCATGAACATGGTATGTCTTAATTTATTTACAGCCTGTCTTAGGGTTTTACTGCTGTGAACAGATACCACGGTCAAAGCAAGCCTTATAAAGGACAACATTTAATTGGGGCTGGCTTACAGGTTCAGAGGTTCAGTCCAGTATCATCAGGGTGGGAGTATGGCAGCATCTAGGCAGGTATGGTACAGACAAAGCTGAGGGTTCTACATCTTTATCTGAAGGCTGCTATGAGGAGACTCACTTTCAGGTAGTTAGGATAAAGCCCATGCCCACAGTGAGACACCTACTCAAACCAGGCCACACCTCCAAATAGTGCCACTCCCTAGGCTAGGCATACTCAAACCACCGCTTTCTACTCCCTGATCCCCACAGGCTTGTTCAAACACATGAGTCTATGGGGACCATACCTACCCATAGAATAATAAAAAATATATTTAGTCCAACTTCCAAAGCCCCCATAGTCTATAGCAGTCTCAACAGTGTTAAAAGTCCAAAGTTTAAAGTCTCTTCTGAGATTCATCCAATCACTTAACTATAATCCCTAAAAAAACCAGCTGGGCAAACTCCAAACTCTGCATCTCCATGTTTGATGTCAAAGCAGTCTTCAGATCTTCAGCTCCTTTTTCATCTTTGTTGACTGCAACAAACTTCTTTCTCCTGGGCTATTTCCACTCCCTGTTAGCAGCTTTCCTCAGTAGAGAAATGGCTGTGGCATCTTGAACATCTTGGGGTCTCCAAGGCAACTTCAATATTATAACTTCTTGTTTCAATGTCTGGGAACTACACATGATCTTCTGGGCTCCTCTGAAGGGCTGGCATCTTCTCCAGCTCTGCCCTCCGCAGCACTCTAAGCTCAGGTTGATCCACTTCACTGCTGCTGCTGTTCTTGGTGATTCATCCCAGGGTACTGGCATCTCTGACACACTGGAGTCTTCTGCTGCAACGAGGCTTCACCAATATCCTCTCATAGGCTCTCTTCATGGTGCCAAGCCTCAACTCCTTTGCATGACTCCTTCAGTTCTAGGTCATCAACTGCAACTGGGGCTGCACCTTCACTAATGGTCTTCCATGGCCTCTCACAGTGCCAAGGCTCAGCTGCTCTTCATGACCCCTTCATGCCTTCAAAACCAGTACCACCTGGGTGATTCTAACATTATCAAGTCCAGCAGCATGAGGTACAACCTTGACTGTCTCTGGGACATAACTTCTTTGTGCTCTCAGAAAACACTTCTCAGAAGATTTCACCTCAGTGCTAAGCTGGTATCTTCTTAATCACCATTAATTTTTAGCTTCAGCTAACCAGCATCAATTGTCCCAGTAGTCCCTTCTATTCTGGAATCTAAAGCCAGAGCCCCATGGCTAAAGCTGCTAAGTTTTGTTGCTTGCTGGGGCTGGAACATGCCCCCCTTGTTCTATTACATTGGTGATAACCAGTGTTCTGTTTTCTAACTTCACTGCCTAAGCTTGTCTGTCCTGGAATTTGCTCTGTAGATTGACTTTGAACTCAGAGAACTACAGGCCTGCCTCCTAAACACTAAATTAAAGGTGTGGTCAACCAAGCCTGGATTTAAGTTTTTCTTCAGCTAGAATTTGCTCTGTTCTAGGCTGGCCTTGAACTCAGAGATCTGCTTGTCTTTGCCTCCTGGGATTAAAAGCTTATACTACCTTCCTTGCCCTAAATTTAGCTGGGTGGGATCTTGCCCCAAGGTCACTACTCCCTTAATTCAATTTTAATCTCCTCAAACACAGGATTCAGCTCCATTTCACTTCCTGGTGCCCCTTTAATACTCAAACCATATACTTTATATTTCCCTTTTCTCAGCTTGCTATGCTTGTTTAAAATGTTCTTCATGAGACTTAACTAGATAACAAAGTCCATGATGGCTGTTTCTGAGACTTCCTTTGTCAATGCAATTAATCTGAGTCTCTTCACCTTAGCCTCAGGCAGATTCTTTGGACAATGACAAAAAGCAGCTACATTCTTCACCAAACTACCACAAGAACAGTCTCTTGGCCACATAATAAAATTCTTCTCCTCGAAACCTCTAGAATCAGGGTTCCACAATTCAAATCACTCCCAGAAACAAAGTCTTCCTTATTCCTACTAGGATGGCCCATTAAGTCCCACTTAAAGCATTCCACTGCTTTCCAAATCCAAAGTCCCAAAATCCATATTCTTCCAAACAAAATATGGTCACAGCAATACCCCAGTCCCTGGTGCCAACTTCTGTCTTAGTTAGGGATTTACTGCTATGAACAGACACCATGACCAAGTCAAGTCTTATAAAGGACAACATTTAATTGGGGCTGGTTTACAGATTCAGAGGTTCAGTTCATCATCAGTAAGGTGGAAACATGGCAGCATATAGGCAGGCATAGGTGCAGTTGAGAGTTCTACATCTTCATCTGAAGGCTGCTATGAGGAGACTCACTTCTAGGTAGCTAGGATGAGGGTCTTAAAGCCCACAACTACACTGACACACCTACATCTCCAAATAGTGCCACTCCCTGGGCTAGGCATACTCAGAACACCACAAAGCTCTTCCTTAGTAACGTTTTGTTTTGTTTTTGTTTTTGTTTTTCGAGACAGGGTTTCTCTGTGTAGCCCTGGCTGTCCTGAAACTCACTTTGTAGACCAGGCTGGCCTCGAACTCAGAAATCCACCTGCCTCTGCCTCTCGAGTGCTGGGATTAAAGGCGTGTGCCACCACGCCCAGCTAATTTATCTTTTTTTGAAACAAGGTCTTATTATGTAGACCAGGCTGGTCTTGAACTCATAGAGATCCACCCGCTTCTGTCCCCTGAGTGTTGGGATTATAGGCTGGTGCCACCACATCTAATAAATTGTTATTGTTGTTAGTTGTTATTATTATTATTATTAATTTCAAGACAGGGTTTCTCTATGTAGTCTTGGCTGTCCTAGAATTTGTTCTGTAGACCAGACTGACCCTGAACTCAGAGATATGCCTGCATCTGTCTCCCAAGTGCTGCGATTAAAGGTGTGCATCACCCCCATCTGGCTTATTTTATTATTTTTAATTATGTGTTTTCATGTGTGTATGCCACATGTGTGCAGGTACCCAAGGAATCTGAAGTAGATGTGGGATCCTCCAGGACTGGAGTTACAGGTGTCTGTGAGCTGGTTGAGATGGGTGTTGGAAATGGAATTTCCAGGCTCAGGAAGAGCAGCAAACTCCTGCCCCAAGAAACAATCATACGTTCATGTGGCTTCTCTGCCTCCATTTGTTGATACACTGAGGTCTACTGATTGTTTCCCAAATGTCATTGCCTCCCTGTGACGATCTCCCTTGGTTGTGTGGCATTCCTCTTGTTCCACACGGTTTGATTTGATGTTCCAGTAAAGATTTTGTGAAACTTTTTGAAAATATTTTTCTTAAAGCTTTGGGAAGAAAATTGAATGACTGATCATTTTTACTGGGGAAGCCACTGAGGTTTGGATTGTCCTTTGGGAAGTTTCTTGATCAATTTGGTCTCCAATAGTTATAGAGCTGATCGGATTTTGGCTCCTTGACATGTTCATTTTAGCATGTTGTACTGTCCAAGAAGCATGTCCCTTTCCCTGCATTGTTACATATGAAAAATTATTTTAGTGTTTCCATGTGTATGTATAATGTATGTTCATGGAGGCAAGTGTTAACGAATATGGGAAGGTCGTGGTGTTAGTTTTCCCTTCTGTCTTTACATTGTGTGCATGTGTGTGTTTGTGTGTGTGTGTGTGTGTGTGTGTGTGTGTGTGTGTGTGTGAGTGAGCTCCAGGGATCTAAGTTAAGTCACTAGACCTGAGCAGCAAGCATCCTCTCTCACTGAGAAATCTTGATGGCCTGATTGCCATATGTCAAGGTTAAAGGGGGTTTTTTTTCTTAGATTTTTAAAAAAATTATGTGTGTCTGTGTGCATGTGAGTGTAGGTGCCCAGAATCCAGAAGAGAGCACTGGATCTCCAAATGCTGGGGTTTCAGTGACCGTGAGCCACCTGACACCGGTACTGGGATCAGAATGCAGGTCCTCTGCAAGCCCAACACGTGCTCTTAACCACTGTGCCATCTTGCCAGGACTGGGGCTGAGAGTTTAATCCTCCCTGGGATCTTCACCCCAAGTTTCCAGTCTGCAGTGGTGTTCTCATCCTTGGTTCTGTATGCTTCTGGGCTCAGTTCTTTTCTGTTGGGTAGATTGAGGGTTGTCAGTTCTGGCGACGTTTTCAAAAAACGTTCTGCCTTTCCCCTTTCTCTTGACCTGCCCCTGTTGCCTTGACTTTTGCTCAGATGTTGACTATTTCAAAGCTTCCTTCTTTTTACTTTGGATTTATTTTATATTTTTTCCTTTTAAAAAATTATCTCAAGATAAGCCTTAGTGGGGCCAGAGAGAGCTGCTAAGAGCATTCGCTGCTCTGCTGGCCGGCCAGAGTTCAGATCCTGTAACTGCTGTGTGGCTCACAAGTGCCTGTCACTCCACCTTAGAGGCATCTGATGCCCTCTTCAGATCTCCAAGGGCACCACCACTCACACACTTGTGCATTGTGCGCATACACGTGCGCTCCCCCCCCAACCCCCACTCCCACACCCACACATGCACACGCAAGAATTAAAAATAAACTTTTACTACAATAAATAAACCTTAGATTGTTGATTTTAGGACTTCTCTGTTATGGAGCTTTGAAATTTTTATGTTTTCCTCTAAGCACAGCTTTGGCCGAATCTTCCACATTGTAGCTTGGTATCACAGCTTTATCCCTATAGCTGGAGAGGGCAGTCTGGATTTCTGGATCATGTGTGAGATTTTTATTTCAAAGCACTAGGTCAGAAGTGGGCTCCTGGTTGGATGGATTCTTGCAGTGCTGGTGGCTGTAGGAGGGACAGGAATTATGTGGATCCCCACAGTGGTGTAACATACCCCTTCCAACTCAGACCCCACATCTTTCTTCTCTTAGAAAGCCATGTCCCTGAACTATAGCTAGAAACCACGTCTAGCCACTCTCTGTGCCACTAACCCTGTCCTGCTGAACTCTTATGCCATCGCCCTAGGCCTCTGATCCAACCCATCACATGCCAGCCTGTGTTCTTTAGAGATGTTGGCTTCCTCGGATGTAAACTGCTGCTCGGGTGCCACTATCTTGTTCTTCTGTGCATAGCGGAACCTTTATCTTGCCTCTGCTCTGGGCTGAGACCTGATAACCGTAATACAACAGGAACCACTCATGCTGCTGTTCTCTTCCCACTCCAACCTCTATATAGGCTTTATTGCCCCAACTGGATAGAGGAAATGCAATGGAGAAGCACTATGAATCTTGCCCAGGCTTGGAGCTCAGAGGCCAACACAACATGGGCCTTACTGCTGTGAAAGTTGTGGCCTTTCTCAATACCCTGGGTGGCTCTTGCTGGTTATCTGCATCATCAATTTCTGACTGATATGGATGTAGAGATAGCCTGACTTTCTCTTGCTCCAGTTGGAGGTACCAGCTGGGGAGGAGACACATCTGTTCTCTCTCCTGTCAAAGGGGCATCACCCACTCATGAGACCCTAAAGGTGGGGGCCAGAGAAGCCCCTCATTAGGATGAGGTGCGTTGCTGCCTTCCTTGATCATGCAAAAGGAGTTGCCTGAGTTTTGGAGTTTTCCTTTCCTTCTCTCAGTCAGACTCTATATTGTAAAAATGTTTGTGTTTGGGGAATAGTAGAGGCTTGCCTAGCAAGCATGAAGCACTAGGTTCATTGCCAGGCACTGCAGAAACAAAATGAACTATGACCTAAACTGTGTATTATTTGCTCATAACAGACACTGTGCTGTGTATCTTGTCTATTATTAAGTCCACTGCACCAGAGAGGAAACTGAGGCCATGCTCTAGGACATTCAGGCAAGAGGTGGTAGAATCCTGACGCATCAGTCCTAAGAGGCGCAGCCATAAACCCCTCACTTGTATGAGTGCTGATCTATTCTGGGGTAGGGATCCAGACATAGGGACAAATTGGGGAAAATCAGAAAGCCCCTGAAATAGTGACAACCTAGACACCTACCTGCCTAGGACTTTTCAGTATCCCCAAATGAGCCCTGGAGACAGTTACAGCACTGTGGGTACCTTTTATAAGGAGACCAAGAAAAGCCAGTGTTGTCCATGAGAAGTCGATTTATGAGATGTTAGACTGTTACTCTCGTGAAGTACCCCCTATCTGGAAGTGTGCCAAAAGGGCTCTCCATACTCTCCAGAACCTATGACCCTGTCTGAAACTGACTCTCCAAAGGGATGACAGCATTCACAAAAGGCTCTGTAATCCGCCTTTTGATGGACCAAAGGGTCTGAGCCCCAAGATGCTGGCCTTGGCCTTGCAGCCACAGGAGTTGGGATTTAACCGTAGAGCATCAGTAAAGCCCAGCTCTCTCTGCCCTTGCCAGAAATGGATTCCGCGGTAATGGGACAGAGAGCTGACAAACAGCCAGAGCCTTTGCTTATGCTGGGTCTACAGTTCAGTCTGGAGGAAGGCTCACCAAGACAGAAAAATGCCTCTGAGTGGAGCGGGGGCTGGGGTCAGTGCTAATTCCTCTTCAGACTCAGAAGGATAATCACAGAAATGGCAAAGCCACAAATCCTGTTAGTGCTTTGTCTCTAGAGGGCACACATCCAGTGGCTCCAGACAAAGCAGCTCCAAGGCTTCCCTTCCTGGGAGCAGCAACAAGACAGGGCAGCCCAGGGGAGGCGTGACAGCTGGGGTTGCTGGGGCTGGGCAGGGCTGGGGGCCCTACTCCCTGGACAGCCTAGGGGGAGTCTTATTTTTGGGGTCTCAGTCTCTATGTTTAAAGTTGGAGGTTAAGAAAGAACAGACCTCCAAGGGCCTTCGAGCTTGTGGGGTGTCCTAAGTCTTGGCTAGGAGGTCCGGGAGTCCCCTTTGGGTGTTACTTTCCCCTCATCTCCTTGTGCATTGGGTTCCTTCTGGACAGAACCTGGCCCACAGAACATGTGTCCAATGCCAGTGTGTCAGCCGGGGAATGATATAGAGTGGCCATTCCTCGATGCATGCACCCTTACCCTCCACGCTCTCCTGGGAAGTGTTTGTGAGTGATGATGGCCTTGGGGTTACTGAGTTTAGGGTGCTGACATCTGAAGTGCTGGGGTTTATACTGCCTGAGTCTAGGATTGTGGGCTTGGGAGTTTTAAGGTCTGGGGTTCTGTGGGAAGAGGTGCTGGTATCTGGAGTTCTTGAGTCCAACATGTTGTGGTTAAAGTGCTAGCTTGGGGGTACTAAAGTCTAGGTTACTCAGATTTGAAGTGTTAGAGTATGGCGTCCTTGGGTCCGGTATGCTGGTACTGATTGAGGGTGTTGGTTTGCACTGCTGGAGCCTGGAGTGCTGGAGCCAGGGCCCCCTCTTCTTGGAGGTGCCAGCTATTCACTTGTGCTGGCATGAGACAACTATGAACCAAGCCAAGCCATGTCTGCATCAGCTTTTAAAACCACTGGAATGAGCTCACTTGTCATGCTGTGGTCCAAATATTTTGGCCATTTAGATGCAACCTTCTGTGCTTGTGAAATTAAGTGCATTATTAATCTTGCCTGGCCCAGTGACAGGGTAGGCAGATCAGATAAATCTCCTCGAGGTGCAGAGAGGGAAGGAGGAACACGTTCTTATCGGATGAGGAAGACACTGGTTTCCACAGGTTCCTGGTGGAGGGGAACTGACCGTGGGGAGGACTGGCCAGGCCTGAGGAAGGCCTGAGGTGCTGGGGGTGCTTTTCAAGAGAGGAACATGTTGTGTGTGTGTGTGTGTGTGTTTGTGTGTGTGTGTGTGTGTAACACTGCTTCTGGATGTTACACGGGTGACATGGGGTAAGGACAACACAGCTGAAGTGGGGTAAGGGGCTGTCCTGCCAGATCTCATACTGGACTTGGGGGTGGCGGTGGTCAAGACTATATCTGATTACGAAAGTAATAAAATCCACTGGGGAAGGAGGATGAGAAAAAGCGCAGAGGAGGCCGTGCAAGCTCAGGCTCTCTATAGAGCCTCACCATCGTCCATGAGTGGTGGGTGCATTTCTTTCCAGACCTCGCCATGTGCACTGGGGATTGGGGATCCCACCATCCATGCATCTAATATGCCTATCACTCCCCCTTGCACTACAGTACAGCAATTCTAGCAGAGGCTTGTATGAAGAAACCAAGCACCCTGTGGCTGGCCAGATCCTCTGTGCCCCTCACCACAGGGGCAGTTGTCTTGGGCACTCCCATCCATTTCTCAGCTGAGCTGTGATCTGTGTGGCAAAGCAGAGTTTCCCTTTCCGTGGTTCTCCTTGTGGCTACCTGACGGGAGGAGCCTGTGCTTTTCCTAGCCACTCAATATCTCTCAGTGGTTTTCCCGACCTGCAAGAAGGCACTTGGGTCCCTCTTGGCTTTCTAAGTACAGAACTTCTTAAATGTTGAGACCAGAGGCCAAACAAGCTATGGGGAGGTCCCCTTTCACAGCCCTGAAAGGCACATCCTTGGATAGACTCAGCTCACATGGACCTGCATTGCCTACCTGCCATGGTACCTTGAAGTTTGGAGCAAGAGTATCATCACTAGAGTGATCTTGAAGCTTCCAGACACATGATTTAGATGTGGCCCAGCTCCAGTGAAGTTTTTCTTTCATGAAACTGCCAGCCCTTACACCATAGAAAACTTCCAGCATCCTGATCAGGATCCTGCTGCCCATACCATGTGTGGAACATATTACTCAGGCCAGGTTCAGAGATATTATATCATTTGATGGAAAGAGCACTACATGGTCAGTCCTATCGAGGTGGGCATTGATGCCTGAAACCTGACTGGCCAGGAGAAGTTAGACATGCTCAGGTAGGTCTCACCCTGAGCCTCATTGAGCTGGGTGCCCAACATTTTCCCACTGTGTCTGGATTTAGCATGTGATTTACTTGGTGTGGTGGTTTGAATAAGAGTGGTCCTTATAGGCTCAAATATTTAAATGCTTAGTCACTAGGGAGTGCACAGTTTGAGAAGGATTAGGAGGTGTGGCCTTGTTGGAGTAGGTATGGCCTTGTTGGAGGAAGTGTGTCACTGGGGATGGGCTTTAAGGTTGCAAAAGTTAATGCCAGGCCGGGCGGTGGTGGCACACGCCTTTAATCCCAGCACTAGGGAGGCAGAGGCAGGCGGATTTCTGAGTTCAAGGCCAGCCTGATCTACAGAGTGAGTTCCAGGACAGCCAGGGCTACACAGAGAAACCCTGTCTTGAAAAACCAAAAAAAAAAACCAAAAAAAAAAAAAAAAAAAAAAAAAGTTAATGCCAGACCAGTCTCAGTTTCTCTCCCTCTCCCTCTCCCTCTCCCTCTCCCTCTCCCTCTCCCTCTCCCTCTCCCTCTCCCTCTCCCTCTCTCTCTCCCTCTCCCTCTCCCTCTCCCTCTCTCTCTCCCTCTCCCTCTCTCCCTCTTTCTCTCTGCCTTCAGATCAGGATGGAACTCTCAGCTACTGATCCAGTGACATGAGGGCCACCACGCTCCTGCCATGCCTCCTACATGAGTATAATAAACTAACCATCTGTAACTATATGCAATTCCCCAGTTGAATGCTTTCTTTGGTCCTGGTGTCTCTTCATAGCAATAGAACAGTGACATAGACACTTGGAGAACAACAACAACAACAACAACAACAACAACAACAAACCTCAGCATCCATACTGTCTCAACAGCTCAAAGGCCCTCAAATAATTACAAACTTCCAAACAATAGCGCGCGGCCGGGTGAGGAGCGCTGAGTGTCAGGATGCGCAGAGCAGGCAGATCTGGGTTCTTTCCCTTCTGCTGTTGCGGAAGATGCAGTGGAGTTGTGGCTTCCCTTCTTGAATGTCTTAAAACCTTCCGGTCATTAAAGCCATAGGATAAGAAGCTGGGATGTTAGGATTCTGTCTAGATCCATTACTACCAGGGTGTCCGTCAGGTGGCTCAGAGACAAGTGCATACTAGCCAAGGTCTGAGCTCCCCAGGCAGCTTCAACCAGAGTGTGACCTTTCTACCTAATTCCTGCTTTCCATGGTAAGGACATTCATAAAAAGGGTTGGTTGCTGAGCCCCTGCACAGCCCACAGACCCAAGGCGGTTTCCCTCTTATATCTTTCTTTTCCTTTTCTGGGCCTCCATCACCCTGGGTGACAGGGTTCTAAGAGACTGTGGAGGAAGCAGACGAGCTCCTGAAGCCTACACATGTCCTGTCTAAGGGAAGCCCCAGTTTAGGACAGTAGGAACCTTCCAGTCTTGAGTATTTATTGAGTATCAGGGACCTCATGGGAGGCCCCCCTCTTCATGTGAGCGCTTCAAAGTATGAGTGCCCTACCCAACCAGTTAGGGTGTAACAAAGGGCAGCATGTTTGGCTCAAGACCAATGCCGACCCTCAGCTTCCTGGTGATGCTGTGGGTGGTACAGGTCTGTCTTAGGGTATGGAGGTGTGATGGTTTCCTTTATTTCCGGGTGGCTCTGAGGCTTGAGGCTAAGCCCTCAGGCCGATTGGCTGCAGGCTTCTGTCTAGGCTCCTCCGGGTGACCTCATTTCCAGGACAGCCCCTCCTTGTGTCTCAGTTCAGAAGAGGCTCTTTTGGGGGAAGTGGACCCTTGTTAGAGGGACAAACAAAGGCCAATTGTCACCATGAGCTAGTAATTCATCAGCTTAGGAACTGGGCTCCTCCACGGATTGTGGCTGTCTTGTCTCTGGGACTCAAGATGCGGGGCTGGACTGGGGGCCCAGGGTGAGGTAGGATGGGGGTAAAGGCACCTCCTCTCAGAAACTGTCTCAGTTGCAAACCATTGGCTGCTCTCCAAAGCAAGCCCCTAAAGTTTTCTTGAATAAATGAGCCTTTGTCTCAGAGGGACCTAGATCTTGAGGCAGGGGTTTTGTGTGTGTGTGTAGGGGTAGGGGGTAGGGGGTGGGGTGGGGGCACACTACTGTACTGATAAACTGAGGTTCTAGGGTGGAAAGTCTTTTGGGGGTGGGGTCTAAGTGGAGGAGGACTGTGATATAAATAGGAATTGGGAATGCCTGCCTCAGACCCCTTCAAAACAATGCCCCTGTGTCCCTCCATGAACCTTCTGAGTGCTGGGATGTTGTCCGGTACCGACATGGCGGACTATGGATAGAAGCCTGCCCCCAGTGAGTTAAAAAAGATGGACATGTGTGTGTGTGTGTGTGTGTGTGTGTGTGTTGTGCACACAGGTGTGGGTATATTGGCAAATGGGTGGGGCCCGCAGACTGTTGCGGTGTCACATGGAAGTTGGGCCTTCAGGTAAAATGTGGAGTGGCCAGTGTAGCTGAGGTGTGTGGCAGCCATCCTTCCTCAGAGAGCCAGAGGAGGGGTGGCTGTGGGTAGGGCTGGCGTGCAGGAGGAAGCTGACTCAGGAAGGGAGGGAGAGGGCAAGCCTGGTGAGTTTTGCTAGGAGACTGGACTTCATCCCCAGGGCAAAGGGAACTGGGAAGGGGGATAAAGCTGGGGAAGCTGGGTGGGGGTAGGAGTACTGCTTACTCTGTGCTGGGCTGAGGTTTGACATCCTGACCAGTAGGAGGTAGAGTGTGGGCCTTTGGGGGTCTTTATTCCCAAGGCCTGCAGCTGGTCCCAGACCTGCAGAGGGGATGGCAGCCTCCTCAGGCTGAGCTGCAGCCTGGAGCCTGGCCAGGACTCCTCTCCTGAGCCCTGTGAGCCAGCGCTGGCTGGATGATGTGTGCTGGGGTGTGTCTTTGCCTCATTTGTTGGCTGGAGGGCCGGGCAAGGGAGAGCAGCACTTTAAGTACAGTTTCTCCTGCTGCAAGCCCGGAGGAGAAGCACCCAGCAAACTCCAGGGTTACTTTACCCATTCTTCAATGCAAAAGTGACGCCTCTTTATGGCGCTATCAATAACCGCTTGCCTCTCCTGCTGCCGCAGTGGCCACATACGTAATATTTAAACCACATTGGTGGATGACAGAGACAGACGGATATTTTTAATCCCAACAGACTATTACAGTTCATATCATGTCTGTCAAATAAATATTATGAATCATTTCCCGTTATCTTTATGGGGGCAAGTTGGTGACATCAGGGGATTGGGAAGGGAGGGAGGCCTCCTCTGAATATTTATCCAGTTCGTATGTATATGTATGTGAACAGGAAATTTATGGAGCAATTGTCGATAATAAATGCCCCGATAAAACACATTATCTCCTCGCTTGATGGGCTACGCGTGGAGAGGGGCAGGGTGCGGGCAGTGCGGAGAGTGTGCAGCCTATATGCAGGTGAGGTTGGGATCTTATCCCAGGCTGAGAGTCTCCCTTGGTGTCCTGAGCTCCTGGGATGTGTTCACCTCCTGCCTATGGTCATCATCTCATTTTCAGCCAAAATGTCCTCTGTGATCCACTGATCCTGTCCTCCTGTCTTCCAGAGGAAGAGACGAAGTTCACAGAGGCCCTTTGTCAAAGGGCTACAGTAGAGTTAGTGGCTTGGGCCTCCTCCTGCTCCTGGTACTTCCCACAGCACTCTGTTTTCTAACTCTGTCAGCTGTCCTTTCTCTCTGGTCTTCAGTTTTACCAGCCATCTCCTGCCCTGTCTGTCTGACCCATACCCTGTGGATGCTTGGGTGTGGGTGTGTGAGGCTGGCAGTCTTCTGGGGGGCTTTGTGGGAAATCTGACCTCTGGCTGGTACCCATGATGCTGGGCCCCAGCTGCCTCTGCCTTAATCAAGGCTCTACCAATAGACTAGGGAGGAGGGTCTTACTCTGCTGAGAAGGCACTAGAGGAGACCTGGCATCTGGAAACACAAGCATCCTCTTCTCAGGGCTCTGATTGTCCCTTGTCCCTCCACTCTTCCTCAGCACCCCTGGAACTACTTCATTTGGCCTTGGGTTTGGATTCTCTGGAGGCTCCTGCAGCTCACAGGGCTTTGCTCAAAGTTGTCCCTTCCTCGATAATCCTGGTCCCTCTCCACAGAGGTCCTGATTGTAAGCATTCCTTATCTGTCTCTCCCCGTGCTTCTCTACCACTGATGATAGACATAAAGATTCCTCTAGGACTAAAAACACCCCCACTTCCCAGGGTCCTGACCCAGAGGTACCTCTGTCCTTTGTGGCCACCAATCAGGATAGATAGGAGCCCAACAGGGGCCAAATAGTATTCTTTCTCCCTTATCCTCTAGATTCAGGCATGGACAAGGGGATGAGTCTGGACCCTTGGGCTAGTCACAGCTCCATGTAACCTCACCTTTCTGACCTTTGTCTACCATCATCTAGCTTGGCTCACTGTCACTCCAAGCTGAGCCACAGGGGAGGTGAACAAGGGTTAGGGTACTAGAGTTCAGAAGTAGGCCTGGCAGAATGCTTAACTCCAGTTTCCCTTGTGGAGCACTCCCTGGTACCTACCACTACTTCAGGATCTCAACTTCCTGATCAAGAATATTCCACTGAGAATGGAATGGAGACAGCCCACTCCCCCTTGAGTCCCAGGATGAGCTGGGTCCCGGCTATCCATCTGATGTAGCCCCAGGGTGCCTAGCAACACTGGCCTTTAAAAACCCCACTCACTAGGTGATCCTTAGGCTGTTTACAAGGCTGAGCAGAGGCAGTATGAGAAAAGAGCCAAGGTACCTTAAAAAGCATCCTTCAGGGAGTTAAAAACAAACAAAAAGTAAACCCAAACTAAACAAATAGCTCTCAGATGGCAGGCAGGAGCAGAGAGGTGTCAGCACAGACATTTAGGCTGCTTGAGCACATGGCGCAAAGGCCACGACCTCGCTGGGACAGCCCCTGCCTTGGGCAGTTTTGTGTGGGTTCAGTTGCACCAAAGAGCCCAAGATGAGGGGAAGATGGAATATAGTGGGTGCAGAAATAACAAGAAGCCTGGTCATGTTCCCACTCCAGAACTGGGGGGTTTGAAGTAGGGCCCTCCCTCCAGCACCCTACCTGCCCTTTCCTGGGCACCTGTGTCCCTGTCCTGTATTAGGGACAAGGCTCAGAGGTGCTCAGGACTGTGGATGCTGAGGCTAGATATGAGACTGATCTGGATCAGCAGGGTCTGGACCGCTGTGTTTGCCACTGTCCACTTATATCCTGCAGAGGCCGGGCTTCTTAGAAGCAGGTACTACCTCTGGAAACTGCCACTGTCTTTGTCCCCAGCTAAAGTCCCCACATGGAAACCTGCCTGCCTAGGCCTCTCTGTCTCCCAGCACTTACAGCTTCCCACAGCAAGGGGTGAGGTGAGGGTGGGGGTGGGGCTCGGATGGGGAGGGTGTTCATACCAGCAAATCAGGCTGTCCACCATCTGAGGTGACCTCAAATGCCATTGCCAGCTTTGGGGATGGCCAGGCGGCTTAATGCTTCTTCCCACCCCCAGGTCACTTCATGCCAGTCCTTCTACCTGGGTGTGTCATCCTGACTCAAAGGGACAAACATGTCCTTTCTTCATGGCACAGCTCAAGGACCAGCCATGAGGAAGTCACCAGAGTCCATGGCTGCCTGGGCCTTGCCTCCCTGTCCCTGTTGATGGTGCTTTAGCTCGGCCTGCACTGCTTTATCCTGATCCAAGGCTTCTGCAGTCATAATTAGCCACTCTTGCCTATGAGTCTTCCCTATCTTGTGACAAAATATCTACTTTCTGGCAAGCCTCATCCTGGCTGAACAGTCTCTATATTGCCTGGTTAGTCATTTCAAAGACCCAGTATGGAGGATGGGATTGTCTGCACTTTCCAGGTCAGGGAACTGAGGGCAAGAGCAGAGTGGCCTGGCTTGGCCACCAAAGAGTTGCAAGGCAGAGCTGGGGTGTGCCCTTGCCCTGCCCATCTTAACCACACCTTCTGTGAGAACCCAGGGTCAAGTCTTCAATAGAGCCTGCTGATATTTGTTGGTAGAACGAATGGCCCACAATACTGGGGGACAGAGATCATTGAAGTTTCTCTATCCACCCCCACAGACCTTTCCTGATCCTTTCTGTTCTGAAACTTAGCGTGAGCAGGCTGTCTGCAGCCCAGATTTCACTGGCCAGGGTAGAAAGTTGGTACTTTATTGTTGGTCACCACGTGTTGCCCTGGCGAGGATGGCCCAGGAGTTTGAAGAACAGGTCTTAGCTCTCTACTGTGATAACACGTCCCTAAGGTAAAGCTTATAGTCTCTTTCTGCTCTCTGGCCTTGCTGTTGACACAGGGAGTTAGTTCTACCCCCTCACAGCCTGCCATAAGAGTCTCAAAATGGCCCTGTCAAGGAAGGAATCTGGGGGTTTTCTCCCTGGCCAGTGGGTCCAATGGAGCTGTGCTACCTGATGCAGGCACTACCAGAAGCACCCCAAGTTGTGTGCCACACTAAGGGAACTCCCAGGTGATGACCTGGGAAAGGAGGCCTGGTTTGTAGTGCAACCCAAGGCATTAGCAACCCCATTTTGTTTCCCAGCCCACATAGGAGGACCAGACATGGCCTTTCTCTAAGACAGGTCTATAGCTTTTCTGGTAGGCTGCTAAAAGACATCTTTAAGATAGAGTCCCACAACTATTGCTTTTTTTGTTGTTTTTGTTTTTTGTTTTTTTTCTGAGACAGGGTTTCTCTGTATAGCCCTGGCTGTCCTGGAACTCACTTTGTAGACCAGCTGACCTCAAACTCAGAAATCCGCCTGCCTCTGCCTCCCGAGTGCTGATATTAAAGGCGTGTGCCACCAAGTTCGGCCAACTATTGCTTTTTACAGAGAAAAAGTGCAGTCCTGGAGGACGGTGGTAGTGGGCCCACGCAGAGCTTTCTTTTTTGTCTTGAGGGGAGGTGTTCTCTTTGGGCAGCACCTACTCTGTGCAGCCTGTGGACTTTGGTAAACCCCTCTGCCAGGGCCTCCACGCTGGATTTTGGTCTGGCAGGCACCAGCTGGGAGTGGAGGGAGGCGGGACTGCCGGTTGCCTGGCTTGGCGCAGGGGGAACTCTGCGCTTAGGGAGGCTGGCTTGGCTCCGCTCAGGTAGCTCACACCCAAATCCGAATTCCAGCTGCCCAAGTCGGCGGGCGGGTTGCGGAGGAGGCCCAGGCTCTCCCTGGGTAGGAGTGCTTCCTTTCGTTTTTAAACAAACAAATCATGAATTTAAGTCAGGGCAGAGAGCTAACCAAGGTATAAAAATAGCCTGGGGCCACGGGTGATGTCCGAAGCCGGCAGTAGCGCCCTTCAAGCCCCGCGCCTCTGAGGAGGGTGAGAGCCGTCGTGTTAACGTGGGTACCCCGAGCAGCACCCCAGCCCCCCTCTGCCTGTCTGGCCTGCGGTCAGACACCAGGGTCCTTTTTGGGCCTCTCGCGTGTTAGGTGAAGGGGACTGGGACGTCCAAAGGGCAGCATCTCCCTGCCCAGCTGCTTGCCTCTGGCTCACGGCCCTTCACCGGCCTCAGTTTCCCCATGTGTCCACCGGGATGCGCAGGGCCTCGGCTCTTCTGCAGGGAGCCTTGCAGGACCAGGGTCCTCGCGCGGCCACGGCCGGCCTCTTTGTGTGTCCGCGCAGACAATGGCCCGGCCGCGGGGCTCTCCTCCCGGCCCGGCTCTCCTCCTCCTCCTCCACCACCACCGCGGGCCGCCGGGTTTTTGGGCAGCCGGGAAGGGAAGGCTGCTTTACCCCACCGCCCCGCCCTCCTCCCACGCCGCCGCCCCACGGCTCCTGGGAACCCTTGGCAGATGCAAACTTGCAAGTTTGCAGGGCGCTCACAACTCGGGGCCGGGCTGCGAGCGCGGGGTGGCCGTGGTGGTGGCGGCGGCGGCGGCAGCGGCGGGCGGGGCGCGCACCGGTTGCGGGCGGGGCGAGTGGCGGCGACGGCGCTGCGCCGAGTCCGCGCCCGTCGCGGGCCCCCCGCCGCTCCCCCCCCACCCCCCCGCCCCGCTGCAGGCCGGGCCGGAGCGGGTCGCGGGCGCGCGGCGGAGGCGCGGGCGGCGGGTGCGCGCGCGGGGCGCGCGCAGGCACAAGTAGTTTACATTGTTGGGCGACTTTTGCAACAACTCGCCGCGCCGCGGCCTCCGCGCGCCGCCGCCGCCGCTGCCGCCGCCGGCTCCCCGCCGCCCGGGCCCCGGGCGGGCCGCGCCGGGGGCCGCCGCGCTGCCGCCCTGCTGCTCCGCCGCCGGCTGGGCATGAGTTAGTCGCAGACATGGACACCAAACATTTCCTGCCGCTCGGTGAGTGCTGGCCGCGGCGGCGCGGGCGAGGGAGGGGGCCGGGGCTGGCGGGGCGGGGGCGCGTGCGCAGCGCGCGCTGGGGGTCCGGCCGGGCCCATTGGCCCCGAGCCGTGGCGGTACCGAGAGTTAGCGCGCCGGGCCCGGGGAGGCGAGTGGGCACAGGGCAACTTTTCCCGGGCCCAGGCGCGCGGCGGGAGAGGGCGAGGACGCCGGGCCTCTGACTTGCCGAGGAGCGGGAGTGGGCGGCGGGCTGGCGCGAGCGCAGGTTCGCTCGGGACGTGGAGAGGGACCCTCACGCTGCGCCTCGCGCTTCCGCGGACCCCCGGGGCGCCCAGCTCTAGCTATCCGGGAACCGAGCCACGCCGGAGGAGCAACTTCTGAGCTCGCTGGAGGGCTCCGGGCCTCCCTGGCATTGGGATGGGGACGACGCGCTGGGCTCCGGGAGGCCACTGCTCTTCCCGGCTCGTCGGGCTGTGGCTTGGAGAAGGCCGCTGGCCCCTGGCTGTCTCTTTGCCCAGGATAGAGTCTGCGATCTTGCCGTTCCCCGACAGCAGACCAAACCTAGGTGGGCACGGTCACTCTGGGTCTCTGATTAAACCCAGGACTGGGGCCCCACACTCTGGCACCCCTAGTTTTCAGTATTTAGGGGAGACAACCCATCGGCAGAAGGATCATTTTCTTGTCCTGCAACCCTCCCGCCAGCAGCACCCAGCCCCAAACAGCCTGCCAACTCCCGGAGTAGAACCAAGCAGGGTCAGAGCCCCCCACTCATTACTCTCCCTGGGGTTTGGGAGCCAGAGGGAAGCAGGGTAGGGAGACTTATAAATGAGCTCCGGGAAAGATATTAATTTGGTGGTGAGGACAGCAGCCAGGCTGTCAGGCTGGTGAAGAATTTGTGCTGATTGGAAATCAGGACAGCAGATTATGGACGAAGCTCCACGATGATCATTGCCTCTTTGCCTCCCACCCCCTATGAGGTTTGGGATGCATTTTGGCTACCCTGAGGGGTGATCAGAACCCAGCATGGTTGCCAGGACTTTTGGTGATTTGGGGAGGTGGTACCTCCTTAACCTCCAGCCTTCTCACAAACAGGTCTGCTGCAAAGTGACTGGGGTTGTGTTACAAGTGTGTCACAGCTTCAGACTCTCCATCCTTATGAGTAGTGATAGAGACAGTGGGAGCACACCTGAGCTTGGGGGTCTAGCTCCCCGGCTATAAACTCCTGTCCCTGTTGCAGTTGAGAAACTGACTGGGGAAGGCTTCACTTCGAGGCTACAAATGGTGGATTTGGCATTGTAACCCCCTGCCAAAGTCAGCCGACAAGAAAGCTTTGTTACTGTGGCTTGTTGCTGTGGGGCCTGGGGTGGGGTGGGGGTGGGAGGCTCCTGAGACATCTCTTTCTCCTTCATTCAAGCCTTGATGTGCACACAGAGTTGGGTCCTTCAGACAGGAATGCTTTGCTCAGTCTCTGGCCTGGGACACGGCCAGGGCCTGGCACTACTTTGGCTAGGTCTTGAGATGGGAACACCACCCCAGGAGAGACAGAGCCCGTTCTCAAAGTTGACACATACAGAACTGGCAATGACATTGCAGGCGGCTGGACTGGAGTCTCCATGAAGAGGAGTTATGTCTCAGAGCTGCTGTGTTGGCTTCACAGAGTGGTGGCTCTCAGGACCAGCTTTGGCCTCCCAGGCAGCCTGTGCCCCAGGGCTGAGGGCTGAGTCCTGGGCTCTGATTACGTTTTATTTTTTACTAAGCTTGTGACCAGCTCTGAAGTCCAGTGCAGTTGAAGATCCATTTAAGCGGCTACTTGCCTAAGCCCTTTTGTCAACACAGCCTAATCCCTCCTGGGGGCTGAGTGTCAGAGGATCTGGCTCGTCCAGGGTCCCCACTGACAGCTTGGGTCTGACTTGAAGTGTCTAGGAAAGTTTGGCCATCCCTTTTTCACTCCCTTGCCCCTTTTGGGGTCCGGGACCCAGGGCTCTTTCCAGTGTGCACTGTGTGTGTTTGGTGGTCCAGGCAGCCTCCAAGCTTCTGCCAACTGAGCTGATCTGCACAGGACAGATCTAGGAAGAAAGAAGGGAGGTTGGGGAATTTGCCCCAGGCAGCCCCTGTTTCCTGGCTCTGCTGTCCAGGGCTGGTCTTCCTCCATGCCAGTTGGGGAGTTGGGGTAAGGGCTGGCCTCAGCCTAGATGGTGGGACTGGAAGGCTGAGCCTGCAGAGTCCAAAGGTCTCAAGCCTGCACTGCCCCTCTCAGCTGTTAGTGGCCCATTTGCTTGTGAGAGTAACAGGTTTCCAGAAGCCAGGCTCTAGACCTCCAGCCACCCTCTTGTGTGGTACTTGGGGACCTGGTGAGCTTGGGGCCTGCCTGAGGGGGCTTTTAGTAACATCAGAGCCCTTGTGACCCAAAATAGAGCACATTCCGGGAGTCCCGAAATAACAGAGTCACATGACTCTCAGGAGGCTGGGCTTGGAGTCCAGCTTGGGCCTGACTAGGCAGTTCATGTTTAGGCCCCTGGCTGTCTACTGATTTGGGCATTTCTTTTGGGAAACGCTGGAGGAGACTTCGTTGTTGACTGAGGAAGTATTAGGGAGAGAAAAAGTGACTCCCTGATGGTGGTCTGACTGTGGTGGTGGACTTGTCTGGCAGTATTCTTCTTTGGGCTGGCCGTGACTATTGTGCTGGGCACAAGCATTTGTCTCAGATGTGGGCTCAGAGAGCTAGGCCCACCGGAAGGAGTCACTGAGGGTGGGGAGCTCTACACACAGCCCAGGTCTGCACTGCTCAGAGTCTGTGGGGTGTGTGGGGTGCAGAGTCGAGCCTGCAGCTGATCACATGGGGCAGCTGCTGTGGGCTGGCTCCCAGGTCTAGGGCCTGGGCGGCTCTTCCAGCTGTGCATGTCCTTCAGCGCTGGGGCTAGGTGCAGCTCCTCAGGGAGGCCCCTCTGACTTCCTTGCTAGTGCCTCCTCCCGTAACTGGTTCTGAGGTTGAGTGTAAGAGTGGGGACCCCTATCCCATCCTCATGCCTTCCTCTAGGAAAGGGAGTGTTATAGAGGGGTTGTCACTCTGTGGACAATGGAGGGGTGCTCAGGCCTGCTCCTCTCCACCCAAGGGCTGGCTGCACATACCAAAGGAACTCTGGGATCTGCATGTGTGGACAGAATCAAACTGCATAGAAGGTGGTATGAGATAGCCTTGGGACCAGCAGTCAGCGAGGCAGCCTGGAACTTCCTGTTTCTAGGGGAATGGGGTCTTGCTATGCGCATGTACAGGCCAGGGTCTGCAGAGAGTGGTAGACCTTGCTCAGCTGTCTTAAGATGTAGGCCTGGAACCTTACAGATGGCTTAGGGCCAGGACGAGCCAAGACCTGTCTTCTCCCCTTTCTCCTTAGGCCTAAAGCTTGTGGGCTGGGCTGGGCCTTAAGGTATCAGATTGGCTGCTGGATTTTCATGGGAACTACTATCAGCCAGGCCAGGGACGAAGACAGGAGCCCTGGTTCTCAAGAGTATAGGTATCTGGATTGTGGCTGGGAGTGTGTCCATTTGGGGATCACCTTCCAAACCTTTGTCCCAATGCTATTTAAAAACAAATTGCGTGTGTGTGTGTGTGTGTGTGTATGTGTGTGTGTCTATACATGCAGGCACATGTGCCACAGCATTTGTATGGAGGTTAGAGGACAACTTCTGGGAGTTGCTTCTTCATTTTCACTACCATGGACATTTCAGGGATGGATGAACTCAGTCCTTGATAGCAAGTACCTTACCCACTAAGCCACCACATCAGCCCCCAGTGCTTTTAAAACAGGCTGTTTCAGTGCTGGGGAAGGGTTGGGGGAGATGGGCTGTCTGCCTGCCTGTGGGCATGCAGCGTGTCCTGGTTATAAGGTATAATTGTTCCTTCCCTGTGCCTCCTTTTTATTCAGACTCTCTTCCATGGCTATATTCTCCCTCATAGCCACAGAAGATCCTGAAGGACAGATGCAGCTGGACAATTGATATCAGCCATCTGCATCTGTAAAATGGACGCATTCCTTGTTTTTAAAGGCTGTTGGGCATGGAGCCTGTTTTGTCCTAGGCTGGTTGGGAGTTCATAGAGCTTTTTGTGGGGTGTGACTCCCTCTTTCCCAAGGTGAGGCCTGTATCCAGGGCCTCTCTGGGCCTCTGCCTCAGGATAAGGGCGGGTCACCAGGGTTGAGCCAAAACCATCCTGAGATTCCCCGATGCCACTGGGTATGGGAGCAGAGGTGAAAATTGGGCATCAAGACAACACAGCTGCAACCCATTGGCCGGGTGTCCCTGCCTAGGTTTCCTCTCCCTTGCTAGGCTCCCTGGATAGACCCCAGCTGCTGCATGAGTCTCCCCAAGGCTCAGTGAGTCTGGTGGAGCGAAGGACTTCGCGTGAGCACACCCACCAGAGCCTGGTGCGAGATGTTCTGAGCAGTCGTGCCCCAGCGCCTCACAGACAGGGAAATTGCACCCTAGAGTTACAAAGCAATTGTCTAGCTCAGCAGCTGAATGAGCGTGAAACGGAGCAGAAAGCAGGGAAATAAAATTGGCCCGGGATGTGTGGGGAGCGGCCTGGGTGTGCACAGACACGCACCCCCAACCCCCACCACTTACCTGGTGCTGCTTTCCACGCTACCATGAGGCAGCAGGCCAGTGTTGCAGGCCTCTCAGGGTCTCCTAAACTTCACGTGGCTCTGTGAGTCTGGCTGCTGTTCTTTTCAATCTGTCCTGACCGGTTCAGGACCTGCCTGCCTGGAGAGGGTGCTGATATGTATCCATTGGGTGCCTGCTGTGTAACTGGCACTTGATTCAGGACCTCATGGCTGACCCAGGGGCAGCCTTGATTAGTGATGGGAAACCCTGTGGTAGGGTCTGTTTGCCTTGGCACTTCAGTATCATGTCTCTGTGTGGTTCTCTCTGCTCTGCAAATTGATTTCCCAGACAGGCCCAGCCCTAATCTTCAGCTGGGCCAAAACTTGTTCTCGAACTTGCTTAGGTCCTGTTCTGTCAGCACGTCAAGAAGCTGCCTACACGAGTGGGGTCCATGCCCAGTCCAGTTCCCCAGGAGCCCTGAACTGCTTCCACCCCTGGGCTGAGTAGCTCTTTTGCCTTTTGACGGGCAGATCTGAGGTCTCACTGTGAGGCTCTGGACCCTTGCCCCTAGGAGGCTCGCCCTCCTTCCTCAAGAGTCACTGGAAAGTGGAGACTCCTTGATTGTCAAGCTGAGAGCTTTTTGGGATGCTGGGAAATTTACAGGTCTCCATTGGGCTGTGGAAGGTTTCGGGGGGAGGGGGAGGGCAGCAAGTGGTACTTTCTACCCGAAGATCCAGTGGCTTGGCTACTCTGCCTCACCCTGCCAGGGCCACGTTGTCTGGTGGTATGATCCATAGGGGCCTGTGGCAGGGGACCAGAGGAAGGCAGCCTCACATAGTCCATAGGGCACGGCACAGACATGGCTATATCTGCAGTCCCTGTCCAGAACGTGTTACATGTGTATGCATGCACACAAGTGCACTGTGGCCTGGCCTTTGGGAATCTAGCAGCATTGTGCTGAGTTCTTTCTAAGGGGACTCCAGGCCTGCTAGTGGCCTCCATCCCCATGTAATTAGGGTGCACCTGCTTGGCACAGCCTCCTTGTCCTTCCACCCATGGTGAGGTTGGCAGAGGAGGGGCTGCATTATAAGCACAGCCAGACGAGAGGCCATAAGGCAGGTCTGGATGAGAGTGTTAGGTGGAGCTGTCTCAGGCCTCCTGAGTATGCAGAGGTGGGTTAGAGGCAGTGCACAGGGCTAAGGGGGAGGTGTCTCCTGCTGGCTATGGAGCCCTAGGTTGGGCCCATCCTCGCAGAATTTAGGCTGGGGATGGGGGCTCCCACAGACACTGGAGGCCTAGGCTGACCTGGCCTGGTCTGTAGAGTCTATTCCTTCCCTGGTTAGTGGCACTGCTTTGGAGGAGAGGATGGCTTTCTTCTATTTCTCGCAGTTTACTCTCTTTTCCATTTATGTCTTTGGCCTATTCTTGGGGAAGTCCCTTAATGCTCTGGCTGATACATCCCAAGCCTGGGGCTTGTGATGTCAGGGTCTCCCAGATAGGTGAGGGAACAGTTGAGTGGTCATAAATTTATGCCCTGGTCTGGGAGAACAGACAGGCCCAGTGTATTGGATGGTGCTAGTGACCAGATTGGCCTTGGGGGAGCCTCCACTGTAGGATCATCGAGACCCTGAGGGTGAAGAAAAGGTTTCTGGGCTTGGCATTGGGACACTGAGGCTCTAGAAGTGTGTAGCTAAGGGTCTTCCTTGCTCAAGTTCAAGTCTGTCCTTTATGATGTCCTATTCCAGAAGCAGGTTCTCTCAGATGGACTAGGGACTCAGGAGCTATAGGCTCAATGTCTTATCTTCCATGGAGACCAGACTCAACTTTCCCAGACAGCATCCTGGAGCCCAGAGCTGGTGCTGATGGCTGTTAGCAAAGGCTATAGCATCCTGAATGGGAGGGGAGGGGAGCATGGTAGGCTGGGTCTAGGCTAGGCCCTGTTTCTGTCTGTCTATCTGTCTGTCTGAGTCTCTCTCTTTGTGTGTGTGTGTGTGTGTGTGTGTGTGTGTGTGTGTGTGTAAATCCTGCAGTGCCTGTGGATAAGCCCTGCGGAGTTCAAAGCCACTGGGTGTGCGCTGGCTGTAATGAGGTTACTGATTCAACTGGCTTCCTGGTGCTGCAGCCCAGAGTGCAGGGAGGTTGGGAAGCCCCGTGAGGGATCTAAGTATCCCATAATTGACCAATTTAGCTTAAGTGTCCGTGCTGGCCCCGGGCAGAGGTCAGGCGGTGACAGTCCAGGTGGCTGGAGTAGCTGCTTACAGGCTCAGGAGGTGCTTCTTTTGTGCAGGCCCTCTGAAGTGAAGCTCTAGGCAGCTTACCTGGACCTCAGGGGCTTGGTGGCCACGCCTCACATTGTCTGCTGGCTAGCTGGTTTCCCACACTGGCTACTGAATGCCCTCTATGTTTTTGTCATGCAAAGGGTCGCATCAGGCTGTCTGGGTTTCCAGTTTTGTCTTCAAACCAGTTGCGTCTCTGCCTCCTGTCCTGCTTCTCTACAGAGGCCGTGGGATGGGATTCCAGGCCTTTGGCTGGACTGCATGCTCAGCCTGTGAGGCTTCTGAGTGGCCAGCTTCGATCCTGTATCTCTTTCTGAAACTTCTGGAGGGCAGGGACAAGCTTGAGCCGGTGGAATCGACCTCTGGTTTTGCTGGGACTGGAAGATGCCCCATGCTCTGGAGAGGGGCTGGCAGGGCCATGTAACTTCTTTGGAAAGTCAGGCCTGGTGTCCAGATGCTCCACCAGACAGGTGCTCCCCAGACAGCACTGGGCACCATGCAGCATGTGTCAGCAAAAACACAAGCCGTTCCTTCAGCTCAGTATCCCCGCGGGTGGGCTATGAGGGGAGAAACGAGGTGGAGCTCGAACTGAAGGCCTCCTTCAGGGGTCTTGGTGGAGCATCCTTCCTTCAGACTCCTGTGTCTGTTGCATACCCTCTTGTCATGTAGCTATACAGAATGGCCTTTTAGAGATGTTGCAAGTGCTCTTGGTTGGGGCGGGGAGCCCTGCGAAGGCGCTCTCTGCCCAGCTGTCTGTGTTCCTAAGCAGCCTCCCGCCCCCCCCCCCCCCCCCCCGCGTGCTCCTGGGCCTGGGCCTCCCTAGGACTCCTGGCAGCCAGAGGCCTCTGCTTTTCCCTCCTGGTTCCTTGGCTTTGCTCTTCTGGATTGGTGGCCATTCAGTCACGTACCACGGCTGGAGACCACGGCTCCTCAGGAATTTCTGTGTTTCCTCTCCTAGCTGAGGGGACAGGAATCAGATTGAAATGTCCCCAAGACCCGGGAAGCCATGGGCACTTAGGCATTGGTGAAAGGGCTGGACATGGCTCTGGATTTGAACTGGAGACATTAGAGAAGGCACTTTGAGGGCAAGGAGCATGCATTGCAGAATTTGTGACTCTTAAGAAAGGGGCGGTGAAGGGCCGGGGCATGAGGCCTAGAGATGAGTGGGTCAACCCCTTGTCTGTCTAAGTTGGGACCAGCTTTCTGTCCTTGAGCTCTGACCTCCCCTACCTAGCCCTTTTCATGGCTCTCCATTGCTCCATGTTCACCCCAGTAAGCCCTACACTTGGGGTCAGGTGGCTCTGTATCCTCTCTTGACCCACCAGGTACCTGCCTTCCTCTTCGCTCCCACCCAGGTTCTCCATGTTTAATACTTACAGGTGACTAGACCACCCTGCGTGGTGAGTGGGTGCTATCTCTTAGTCTAGTGCAGTGTGGGCCACCACTGGCAAAATCATCTCTTTGACCTTCTTCAGTTGCTTCACCTGTATAAGGTGCCTAGGAAATCAGGACACTTGATGGAGGTCTTGCAGTTAGGTTTTGAATCACAAGTTTGCTAGAAAAGCTGGAATTAAAGCAGACCTTTTCCAGGGAGTTATGCCCCCCTCCAGCTGAGGGTCTAGTGATGAGTTGCCCAGGTGGGTATGAGAATAAGTCTTCCCGTCATGGGCTCCAGAAGGATCTATCTGCCTACCCACTACTTCTCTGGCCTGCCTCTTGCTACCTGAGTCACAGGTGTGTGCTGTGGAAACCACGTGAGTGAGTGCACGAGTGTGTGTATGTGTGTGTGTGTGGTTGGTTGGCTCATGTAAGAATGATTAACTCTATGTGGAGCTGAGGCGGAGCCTGGTGGGGATGTGTTGACTACAAGACCCTCTGAGCTGTTCCCCTGATGACCATCCCCTCTCCTGGTTCTGAAGACTTTGTGGGTATGAATATGACCCTGCTGGCCCACTAGAGGTCATTGCCCACTGGAGGGTGCTAACTTTGGGGTTCAGGACCATTCTGGAAGGAACAGTAGGGTTGCCACTATAGCCAGCCAATCTCCACATCTCTGGTTCATCCCCATTTCTGTTCCCATGGGCATTTTTGGTGTCATATGCCCGGGAGACTGCAAGAAGTATTTGCCCTGTCTCTCCTTGCTGGTTGGAGGACAGCTCTGATTGGGACCAGAGTCCAGGGGAGGTGGCAGAGCCACCCCCACCCATCCTGCTCTGGACTTTCTGCCCAGGATCAAGGTTGAGGAGGGTTGAGAAGTGGGGACTTAGTCATTGTACCAGGAGCAGAGCTTCCTTCCATCTTGGGCTCCCTGGGCATGATTTCTGGGCGTGCCACCACTTGAGGTTGGGACCCCAGGGACCTGGCCTAGAAAGGCTGGATGATGGTGGTCTCCAGGCCCTGTGGCTTCTTAGGGGCTGCTATCCCTTGCTCTCTGCTGCATGTATTTTCTGAAACAGGGTGTATAACTCTCTTCCTTAGTTGGTTTCTTTGGTGGTAGGCAGGAAGGATGGACACCCAGTTTTGGCAGAGGTGGGGAGTATGTGCTTGTGGTGTCCTCCAGGGTCCTTGGCAGTTCATGGCAGAATTGGGCTCAGCCCTGAGTCTTTTTGGGTAGGCTGTTTCTGCATGTCCTGTCCTTCAGGGCAGGTGGCTCCTGGGCTGTTTGCTGCAGGATCTGCAGTGCTCTGTGCCTTGATGGAATGTTTATGGAATGAGGTAATGCCCTCTGCAGAGCCCCTACCCCAGGATTAGTGCCTTCTCTGGCTTCTGGGGCAGGCTGTTTTGATGTTGCCATTCCTGAATCTGACAGCAGCGTGCTTTCCCCTGTGGTGATCAGCTTTAAGACTTCTGGGTGTCCCTTGGCTCTGGCCTCCAGCAGTTGTGTTCCTGACCATAGCACCAGTGGGTGCAGTGCCAGAATTTCAATCCCAAAGAGAAGTCAGATGGACTGGTTTCTTGTAGGCCTGCTGAGTGGCAGTCTTGCAAGGGGCCAGGGAGCTGATGCAGGGCCATTAGTATCCAGCCATAGAGGACCTCTTTGGGGTACACAGGCAAGGCCTCCCTCTAGCTGCCAGGGTATAAGGAGACATGTTGGAGTAGGCACATGGCAACCTGGGATTCCAGCAGGATATAGTGATGCAGAGTAGGAGAACATGTGCTCAGGAGGAGCTTTAGGGAGAGCAGCGGCAAGCTGTGTGGTTACAGACATGTCTAGGAGTGTTGGCCAGGGAGAGTGTGGGCTCAGGTCTGAGTGACTGAGGACAGAAGGCTGGAGGCTAGGTCAGAGGACACTGGGATCTGAATGCTCTGAATCGCTTAGGAGGTAGAGCCTGTGGAGGTGACGTGTGATAAAGACTCCGCTCCTGTACAAGGGCAACTGTCAAGGCAGGTAGTAGCAAATGAGAGATGGTTACTAGGTAAGAGGTAGGGGAGGCCTGGGGTAGGGCTGAGGAGGGCTGAAGTTCCTCCCAGCTGTCTAGAGGATCCTAGAGGATCCTGTGAGTCAGATTTTGGGTGGACTCTATCCCGTCTGTATCCTAGACTTACACTGCCTTTTGGGCATCATGGACTCTTGTTTGGTGGCTCTGTATAGCACAAAGCTAAGCCATCTCCAGCAGGGTGGACCCCCAGGTCTGACGTGAGTAAGAGGAGACGTGGCTCTGGATTTGTGTTGGTGTTGAGGGGTGTCTGGACCCCTGTGGTTCTGGCTTCTTCTCCCTGACAACACTGCCTGTGGTTTTTGGACAGCAGGAGAAGTTTGACTGACCCGGATGGGGCATGCACGTGATGATATGGCCTACAGACAGCTTTGTGACTCAGGATGTCCTCTTTAACTGTGTGTTCTTCCTTCCTCTGATGGCCCATGTGGGGAGGGCTGGCCTGCTCCATGCCTTATGAGTATCCGTGATGTCACTCTGGTCTGGGAGGCCCAACTGTAGGCACGGGCAGCTTCCCTGGCTGGCCTGGCCACTGTTATTTGTAAGACTTCTTTGGACAGTTGTTTGGGGATCTAGCTATAGCTCATTCTGATTCCCTTTGACTGATGTGTTGTGGTTTATAAGGGAGAATTTTGTAGTGTTTCAGGACCTTCCTGTGTCAGATCTAATCTCTGTCCACCTGGCTGCAGGACATGAGCGCCACTTCTGGCTCATGGATCGGACTCCAGTCCAGCTGATACCTTTGGTTCCTCTGACCCAGGCTGACATCTCCCAGATCATAGAGTCATGGGACAGGTCACTGTGCCACCCTTGGATAACTCACTGGTGGGTAGTGTGTACCCTTTTGGCACCTGGCTCTTGGAGCTGTGGCTGGTAAGCTGGTTTTGACCTGTTGGTGACATGGCTTCCTTGCCCACAATAGCTTGGAAACTTATCTGCTTGTGGATAGTTATTGTGTCTCCTGTGCTGGGTAGCTGGACACATGGTCACTCATGGGGCAGAGGAGAGGATGGCTGTTGGGCCCACGTGGCCCTGGACATGCCTGATAAGCTATGAGGTCATCATCAGAGGGGGCTGTGCAGTCCTTATCCGCAGCCGTGATTCCAGCCTGCCATGGTGGAGGTCCTAGGGGACTCTGCACCTGCTGGGAGGTGGAGTGGTGTGGGAGCTGGTCTTTGGGGGCCCCTCTCTGTTCCAGAGCTCAGGTTCCACCAGGACTCTTGAAATGACCTCCTCGCCCAGACCCCTCTGCTCCTTTTAGCTGCTGACCTGCTGGCTGTCCCCTCCCCACCCCAGGTTTCCCTGGCTGCCTTTCTGAGAACAACACTGTGACTGTTGTCACCATCCTCCTGCTGCGGCCTCCTCACTTGGTGTGGGAACCTGGGGACTGAGGGTCCTGGGTTGTCAGCTGTGAGGTATCGTGGGGTTGGCCCTTGAGACGTGGGGAACTAGAAGGGCGAAGGTCCTTTTGTTCCTTGTCCTCAGCCCCTGCTTGTTATCTCCTTCTCGGGGACCTGAGCCTTGCCAGTCTCCTGGCTAGCTTGTAGGGTCTACAGACAGCAGCCACTGGGCAGAAAGCCTGGACCTGGTCTGTAGTGTGTGGTCTTCTCTTCTAGCCTTCCTGCCTGTATCTAGGCCATGCTGGCTACCTCAGACTTTCCCCTGGGATTTTAGAGCCCAAACTGCTATGAGCACAGGGCCCTCCTGCTGTTTGTGCAACTGGGTGCTAGGCAGAGTGTGCATGCGGAACTCTGTGTGTGTGGATGGCACTTGTGTTGATGCCCAACCCTCTGTGTGTGTGTCTGAGTCCTGGTCTGAGGGTGTGTCTGTGTGTGAGGTTCTCTATTACCCACATGTGAGTGTGCATGGCCATGTGTGTGTCTGAGTGTATACACATGTCCATATATGAGGTTCTGTGTACCATCCACATATGAGTGTGTATGGCTATATGTGTGTGTATGCTTGTGCTCATGTGTAGGCTCTGTGTATTAGCTACATTGAGTATATGTGGCCATGCATGTGTGTCTGTATGCACTTGTGTATATTAATGGGTTCTGTGCACCATCCATATGTGACTGAACATGATGTGTCTGTATGTGAAGTTCTATATATTAGCCATACATGAGTATGCATGGCTATGTATGTGTGTCTATATGTACTCTTGTGTTCATCTATAAAGTTCTATATTAGCCATATATAAACGTGCATAGTGACATGTGTGTATGTCTTTATATGTGTGTCTACGCATGTGGGTCTGTGTATTGACTGTGTATACTCTGTGTCCATGTATGAAGTTACCTGTGAGAGTGTATTGACTGTGTACACTCTGTGTCCATGTATGAAATTCTGTATATTATTTACCTGTGAGAGTTCATGGCATGTGTATACATGTCTCTATACATGTGCCTGTTTTTGAGCTTCTGTGTATTATATATCTATGAGTATGCACACTCGTGTTCATGTGGGAGGTTCTGAATATTGCCTATATATGGAGAGTACATGGCCATATGTAAGCTTGTGTCTATGTGTATACCTGTGTCATACATGAAGTTCAGTCTGTTGTCCATGTGTGAGCATACATGGCTGTGTGTGTCGTGCACACCTGTGTTCATGCATAAGGTTCATGTATTGCCTGTGTATTTGACTGTATGTGTGTCTGTGTGCATACCCATGACCATGTGTGAGACTGTGTAGTGTCCACATGTGAGTGTGCATGGCCATGAGTGTGTGTAGCTATGTGTAACTGTGTTCATGCATGAGGTTCCTGTTTTGTCCTTGTGTGTCTGTATGCACACCTGTGTCCAGGCATGGGGACATGTCGTGTTTTAGATTCTACTGTCCCTTGGCCTAGTCATCCTCAGCACCTACATGTCCTTTCGAAGGCACCTCGGCAGTCCCTACCAGTCTCTGAGTATTGACCCGGAAGGTGCCTGATGCTCTAGGGGAGAGGAAAATGTGCCAGCGAAGGTCCAGTGGTCCTTCTCTGCTTTCTGACTCCAAAGGAGGTCTGTGCCCTGAGGGAAAGAAGTTAGTAGGGCCTAAAGCCAGGGTCTGTTGCGCACACTTTAGTATAAAGGAGCCTGGCGTGAATGCTGGCAAGGCTCAGCAGGGAAGGGTAGGAAGGAAGGCTTCCTCTCATTGTGTGATGAGGAAATTAGGTCTGAGAGCTGCAGGCAGGCTGTGCGGGTGGGGGAGACCAGGGCTAGCTAGGCTGCCCGTGGAAGACTGCTCTCTGGTGCCTTTCTCTCAACTGTCCACTTTAGGCAAAGCAGGCATGTTTGCAGATGGGGAAGAGAGCAGGGCTGCTATAGGAGGCTCCAGCTTGGAGGGGTACAGTGTTTACTAACTCTGCCTTTCCTTGTCTGAAGCCACGTGTGGTACGGAGAAGTCATGACGCTGCTTCGCTAGAATTTGAATCCAGGACCCCAGGACTCCCCCTTTCAACACTTCCTGCTGGGTCCCAGGTGCCTGGTTCGCCTTATGGTGTCAGCAGGGGTGGGGACGTCTTGTATCTGGGAGGTACTGGAGCCAGCTTGCCTTGCTAGGCAAGGAGATACCCTGTTTCCTTCACAAACAACTGGGGCTGGCCAGAGCAATTTTATTTTTATTTCCTATTTTTACTTCCTCGTGGGCTCTTTTCAGAAACTCTGGGTTAGATGAGCTCCACCCTCCAATCTCCACCCGGCTTCCTGGCCCAAGCCTCACACACTGGATAGGAGCTCATGTGCATGTTTGTGTGGCATGGGAACAGTACACCTGGTGCTGGGATGGGGGGGGGGGGGGCGGCGGGGACTCCTGCCCTTCTCATGTTCCAGGCACTGGGTGGTGGCAGGCATGAGCCTCAGTGCCCGACTCAGTTTCTCTGCTCACCTCTCCGGCTCTTGCTGGAGGTGTATGCTCGTGGCAGGGTGGGGCATGGTCTTTGGGAAATGTGTCGGCAGTGTGTCCAGTTGAGGCCTGGCTAGGTAGGGTACAGTGAGGGTGGTATTCCGCTGGACTTATTATAAAATGCTTACATGCATTTTGTTTCCCTGGCCCTGGCCCAGATAGAGCCCACAGTGGTGTATGCGGTGTTAGGGACCTGCAAAGCTCAACCTGGGGTAAGGGTTTCTACCTGTCAGCTGCCATTTCAGCATAACCAGGACTTATGCTGGTGACTGGCAGATAGGGATCCTGAACTCCACTCACACTAGGGACAGCCAGGCCACTGACTCCCAGGCCCAGGGAAGGCTGTTCATGGACACCTGGGTTCACTAAGTTCTCTCGATTTAGCCTGCTAAGCCTTTCCACCTCTTAAGAGTTCTGGGGAGAGAGTTGCTCCATATATCAGTGGGTTTGGAAGGAGGGAGTGGGAGGCTCACAGAGGTGTCACTGAGCCCTGGAGCTGCTTAGTTTATGGCCAGGGTAGTGATAGCTGGACTTACTGTCTGTGTACTAGACCACCCATCAGGTTTGGGACATTTGGCCAGTAGGAACAGTTCTCTAGCTTCCCTCCTAGTCCTTCTTGCTCTGGTTGGCTCTGTGCTGGTACAGGTGGTAGTAGTGGCTTCCCTTCAATGTGAGCCACATGGGGCATGTGGCTGTGGTGGTGTTGGCAGAGCCTACATGTGTAGGTCCTGGGGTTTTCAGGTAATCCTTTGATTAAAGGCCAGGAAACAGAACCTCACAGTGTGTGTGTGTGTGTGTGTGTGTGTGTGTGTGTGTGTCTTTCTTGGAGAGGCCCATCAGCTTACAGATTTCCATGTGGCTGCCCATGGGTGCCCTGGGCTCAGGCATTTGGCCTGTGGAGATGAGGGTGCTCCTGCCTCAGAGCTGTGTAAGCCATCAGTGGGCCGTGGCGACATGTACCCCACCCCCCCCAGGCAGTGTGTATGTCAACCCTGGGGACCGTGGGAGCCATCAGCAGGCTGGACACCCTGGGCAGCATATGTGTCTTGGGTACCACGTGCACCTGACTAGCATATCTCCCTCTCTGATTTCTCATCTCTGTGTGTGGGGCCAGGGCTCTCACTTCTAGAGTGGTTTTGAGAGTTGTTGAAGTAGGGCTTATCTCTTGGTTCTGGGCCTAAAATAGGAAGTGATGGCTGAGGGCCTATCAGAACTGTAGAGTCCTAGTCCCAGGGGCAGGAGAGGAGGTGCCCATGGGTCAGTAGCCTGGGATAGGAGCAGTCCCCATGGGACTGGGGAGGACAATGAGCTGTGTACATATGGGGGAGAAGTGTTTCTCTGGAGGGGGCATTTGGGATGGCTGCTTCTAAAACCATCCTGAAGTGCAGGAGTTTCCAGGGCTAGGAGGGAAGACTCACACTGGCTGTAGCCCCAACAGGGTCTCGAGAGTAAAGTCATGTCCAAGCCCCACTGGTCTTTCCTAGTGATCCAGCCTTATTGGAGACAGACTTATCCTGCAGGGCCCCCATGCCTTGGGACCCATCCTCACTAGTACTGCACTGAGCATAGCCTTGAGCCAGCTGTTCGATTCCGGGCTTCTTCCTCCCCTGCACAATTTTTTTGTAACTGTGGGAAAGAGTACTTCCTCCCCCAGACAGCAGTCAGGAGCGTGCTCAGCAGATGAGATGGATCTGGTGCCTCCCTCAAGCTCTCTGGCCTGCGTGCCCTGCCAATGTACGACATGCACGATATAGGGCTGACTTTGTGCTGGGTCTAGCTGCTGAGCCAAAGGTACCTAATGTGTGTGTCCTGTGCATTCCTACCTCTGGGCTCATGTCCTCCTCCTGGCTGGTGGCCTCCCTGACCCTTCTGCTGTTTGTTTTCATCCCTTGGGATTTAGACTCAATATCTTTGGGAATAGAGTGGCCTAAGCCCCATCTCTGCCTCATGCATTCATCAGGTATGGGTTAGTGGGGACCTAGCCTGTCTGGAGTCTGCAGCTTAACTATGGACAAGCCCACTTCCACACCCCTGTCCAGGCCTTAGTTTTCCTATCGCTTTCTGTGTGAGGGTGTTTATCCTGAGCTTATCATGGGAGGGTGGCTAGTTTCTATAGCCTGTGAGGACTGGTACCAGCTAGGCCTCAAGCTTTCTCTTGGGGTTCAGTTTCCTGCCTCAATACTCGCCACCCACCGGAAGGGGCTGTGATTGGGGTCCGCCCCATGTGCCTGACTCAGCAGCCACAGGGTGGGGGAAACCGGAGGTTTCTTGTCTAACCCCTACGCAGGCACCCTCCCACAGCTGAGATTCCTCTTATGAAGGTGGGTGTGGAGGCCTCAGTTCCTAGAAGAACAGGGTAGGGCTAAATCTTAGGTTTTAGACTCCTCCTGGGTCCCTGTGGATGCCTGCCAGACTCTGCACCTCTTTTTGGTGCCCTCTTCTCTGTTTCTGACAGGTGTCTACTTGTGTGGGAATACACAAGACATAGGCATTACTACCTATGTACACCGCCTCCACCAAGCAGCCCTGCTGGGTTAGGTTCCTCCCACCCTCCCCATGACTCCTGTGTTTTTAGGGGCTCAGTGCTAGACCGAGGCCTAGTATGGGCCCTGACTGCAAGAGACAGTGGATATGGAGTTGGAAATGACATGCCCACTGTGGTCATGGCCACCTGGGAGTCAGCTTTGTGGCTACATTTCAGCAGGACAGAGGTGCTTAGAGAGTGGGGTTGGAGCTCTGAGGCCTTGCCTGGATGGCTTGTTCTGGAACTGCTTCCTGGAGAGCTCTAGACCAGTGGTGGTTTAGAAGACAGTGGAGTGGGTGTGCCCAGTGGCTGTGACTTTAGTGCGGCCTTAGTGTCCTCAGCTGGCAGGTGCTGGCATAGACTGACATCTCCAGGAGATGGGTCTCCGGAAATATCACAGTGGCTTAGGAGGGCAGTTCCCTAGTGGTCCTGAGCATTGCTGGGATGAGGCCCGTAACTGAAAGCCTCAGCTGCACAGGGCTTATGTCGTCCTGGTGACCGACAGTGGCATGTCTGACTGACTGCCTGCACTTTGGGTCTAGCTCCGACCCTGCCTGGAACTGGACAAGGCCATGGGGTTTGGTCGGTTGGGTCCACTGACCTAGCAGCTGCCTGGCCTCTCCCCTTGGTATTGGCTCAGTAGTGGGCAGTGTCCATCCTTAGGTGCTTGTGGAACCTGCCTGAGGAGGGTTCTGCTGAGGCCTCAGGAGCCTGGGGAAGTTGAGTCAGGACAGTGTAGGGCAGCAGAGAGGCAGCTGGAGGAGGTGTGTGACCTGTGCTGTGCATTGGAAGCCTCATGTGAGGGCACGCTCAGCTGCTCGCTGTGGAGCTGCCCGATGGATGCTTAGGGATCCATAGTCTGCATCCTCGCCAGCACGCAGCAGCAGTGTGGGGAATGGGCAGAGGAAGGGTTAAGGAGCCTAGGCAAGTAATAATGTCTCTAATTTCCCCGTGTGATTTAATAAAAATGTAAATCGCTGGGTGGACGGCCTCACCGCCACAGTGTTGACCGAGATGGATTGCGGGCGCTCGGTGGTCAGCCTGCCTTTGTCTTCGTGCTCCCGACAGATCAGTACTTCCTGCTCTCCGGGAGGGTGGACACTGAGGGATAGACACGTTCCTCCTTCTACCTCCCTGGCCGGATGGGCAGCCAGAACACCTGGGCATCTGTCAAGGAGGGCTGCAGAGGAACTCTGGGTGGCCTGGCTGGACAGACCACCCTTCTTGTCACCTATCCCTCACCTTTTGGAGTTTCGGTGAGCAAGCTAGGATGGCTTGGAGCCTGCACTGAGCATGGTCAGGTTCTGGTATGTCGAGGGTTTACTGGCCACTGGAGCCAGGGAAGACCTTGCTCAGGGTGACATTTGAGCAGAGGGTGTAGAATGAGAAGGAGACTTGTGGGCATAGAGAGAAAGTGACTTCCAGCTTGAGAAGTAGTGTGTGCAAAGGCCCTGAGGTGGGGTTCACAGACAGTGCGGGGGCTTGTAAGCAGTAGGGCCAGGTTCGGTGTTGCATGGTGCCAAATGGGTTCTGTTTGTAGAGTCTGGTGGGTCCTGCTGAGAAACAGCCCGATGTCAGGAGTGAGTCCAGAGGCTGGGGCAGCTATGTGTTTGTGGTCTGGTGGATTTCAGTGATGTGTAGGGCCGTAGGCTTCGAGTGTAGACTTGGTGTGGCCACATAATTGGGGCTTGCTGGTGGTGAATTTGTCAAGGGTATGGGCTGGGCAGGAGAGCAATGCATTTTGACAGGTTTTAGGGAGACTTGGAGGCCTCCTAGGAGGTGGAACTTGGGTGTCTGTGGTCAGGTGGGACATTTTGATGACCTAACTGGGGGATTAAAGTGGGCACTGCCATTGTAGTATGATAAGTCTTGGATAAGTGGCTAGGTGCTGACTCTCAGTAAACACAGGGCAATTGCCTAGAAAGGTCCCTGGAGACGGACATTGGCCACTTGTGTGAGCTGCCAATTTGAGAGCCATCATTCTTAGGTTGGTCTGATCTCTGAGAAGATGAGTGGCCAACACACAGATGAGGTTTTAGCTGAACCCAAGTGACCACCTCACTGTCCACTGAGGGGGCTCCCTAGCTCCTGCCTGGTTTATCTGGCTACGTCTGCCATCTTTTCTGTTGATGCCACTGGGTGCCCTGTGCCTGATGTGCTGGATACTGAGACTGGGCCTGTTGGGCCAGGTCGTAGTCCCAAGGAGAGCTGATTTTCAGTCGTAGCTCAAACCTCCAGCCTCCCCAGCCCTGGACTCTTTCCTAGCTTGTAGTCAGTAGGCTCCCACAGGACCCTCACTGTACGCTATGTGAATAGAAGCTGTAGTGAAGCTCTGGAAGGAGCAGGTGCCACTTAGTTGTGGGAAAGGCTGGTTCCTGCTGAGGATATTGGCCAGTAGAGCATGTTTACTCCCTAGGGAAGGAAGTGGGCTACCTTGTTTCACTCAGCCCACTGGAGCCTCTCCCTGGGGAAGATCTGGCTGGCCATGCAGACACCACTTTCCCAGTGCCTCCCATTACCTTAGCTGCCCTTGCCTTACCATGGCACTTGCATGTTGCCAGTGGTCTAGCCTTGGATAGCTTTGGGAAGGGACAATTTGATCTGGGTGGCAGGCTTGGCTGGGGTTGGTAGAAGAAAAACTGACATCCAAAGGGAGCTGGAGGAATAGACAGGAAGATACTGGTGTTAAGGAAGCCTGGCTGGAGGAAGAGAGCCCAGCTGGTGATCCTGGTTAGCTGTTTTGGCAAGGCCGATAGCCTGTTTCTGTGGAATAGAGTGTTTGATAGATACCTTTGGTTGCAAACCTTAGTGGTGCCAGGGAAGGTTGATGGCTCCAGATGCTTGCTAGTGCTAGTACAGAATTGCGTGTGGATTTGGGCCCATCATCTTGGGGTTGGAAGCAGGGCTGCCATGGTGTTGTGACTTCCCACGGGTTGTCCCCTGTACAGGTGACATCCAGCTTTGGGCTGGGTCCTATGGGCGCCTGCCAACTTGCCTCGAGGTGTGCATGCTCCCTTCCCTTAGAAGTGTAGCTCTACATCTCAATTCTCTGGTGCTGAGTCTGCAGTGTGATGTCCCTCAGGGAGGCTTAACAGAGGAGGAACAGAGCCTGGCTGGCTGGGGAGGTAGGCAGAGTGGATTCAGGCCACTCTTGAGTAGAAGTGGTGAGCGCTACTCATTGTGCCTTTAGTACTTCCCTCTGCTTTTGGCCTGCTGACTCCTGTCCCCATTCCTGTCCTGTTCTCCCTTCCCTGGACCCCTTACTCATTGCTTCTGCTCAGAGCTTGATCAGCTCCAGGGTCAGGGAAAGCTGGTCTACCAGATGGCTGGGCAGGCACATTGGGCCAGCAGCATTAGGCTGCATCATTTAGAGAGTGTTTGATTAACTGGCCTGTCTGGAACAGGCTGGGCAGCTGGGCAACATCAGCCCCCTCTCTATACTGGGTGTGGAAACCACAGAGGATAGAAGATCCGGCCTCAGGGAGCCCTTGGGCTGCTGCTGCACAATGATGCATCTCATGCAACATTGACTTTGCTCCCCCGTCCCCAACTCCTCAGTGGTGTCTATTGGCAACCCCTTGACCACCTTGAGCCTCAGTTTCCCCTTCTGTAAGGGCAGAATTACTCTTTATTTGGAGGTGATAGCTTAGAGTCTGATACATATGACAACATCAACCCTGGTGGTGTTTTGATGTCTATGTCCTGTTGGGACTGCCAGAGTTCTTCCTGTGGTTTCTAGTAGTGTTTTCCCCTGAGTGGACCTCGTGGTCCAGCCAGTGCCACATGGAGGACGGGTTGCAGCCTATGTGCTCCACCTGAGCTCACTAGTGAATCAGCATGGGGGTGAAGGTACCTGCTGAGTGGAGCCCCCTGGCCAGGTAACCTTTCTGGGAGCAGTCTGGCTGTGTGGTCTAGAGCCATCCATCCAACAGGACATTTTCTTGGTTGAGAGGCAGAAATGGGAGCAGATGGGAGGTAGGCTCTGCTTTCACGCCTGGCATGAAGAGATTCAACGAGAGGCTGAGGGGTTGAGCTGGGGCCCTGTCCCTGTTCCTGTTCTGGTGAGTGTCGTGGTCCTCTCTGCACTTTGGTTCTGGTGGCTATCGGAGCCAGCGTCCAGCTGGGCTGACAGTGGTTTTGGATGGACTTGGCTTGGCTGGCACTGCCAGGGCCTGCATGTTATCTGCATGTATGTGACCAGGCCCCTGAGCCTATCAGTGTAAACAGTTTTCTCTTCACTATCTCAGGGTCATTGCCTCTAAGCCCACCTTGCTGGGCTTTGTGCAGACATGTGTAGCCTTGAGGTGTAAAGGACCAGCTATGGAGAGGTGTTAGCACCGGTGGACCCTGAGCTCTCAGTACTTTGCTTGGGAAATTAGCATGCTAGAAACCTGATTGCTATAGGTAGGACTTAACATATGAAACTCAGACAGACAAGTATCAAGATGGGCCGGGAGACCTGGTGGGTGTCACTGGGGCATGTAGTCCCTCTGGGCTGAAGTCTTCTACTTGCACAGAGCAGATATTGTTGGGGAGCACGGAAAGACCTGAGCTAAGAGTGGGACGGTAGCATGGGGTATGGGACAAATATGTCGTGGTAGCTGAGCAGGCCAGTTTTGAGCTGCTACCCATGTGGGTTCTCCATCTTCCTGACCACCTGACCCCATCATCCTAACTCGGTATCTTACCAACATGGGGAGTCTGGAGAGGGCAGTGATCCATGCCTCAGGGAAACGCAATCCTTTTGTGGCCCCTGAATATTTCATCAGCAGATTAAAAATTGAAGCTATGCAGTCCCTCTCTCCTCTGGGAGGGTGGGGGAGGGGCTTGCACTCTGTCTCAGGCGGGTTTGCGTATTTTTCTTGGTAATGGAGCCGTGTCAATTAGAAAATGACATTGCTGTTTAAAATGTCGTTCTGGGGCCCTCTTTAATTAAGGCCAAGATGGAATAACCAATCTGTTGCCGTGAATGAAATTTTAAACATCAGAATGAGAGGTGGTGACGTGGAATGGGTTTTGTCACAGAGTGGGTGCAAAGCCATGGGTGATGGATGGAGGCTGTGGCCTGGTGCAGGCTGCACTAGTTGTGTGTGTGTGTGTGTGTGTGTGTGTGTGTGTGTGTGTGTCTGCCTGTCTGCCTGTCTGTAAGGAAGAGTGTTGTTGAGACTGATACTAATAAGTCCAGTGGGGAGGGCAAACTGGCTCTGGCTCTTAGGAGCTTAAATTTGATAGGTGTGTGGAAAACCCTGGGGGACGGTGTGTAGGGGGTGGCAGAGAAGGCCAGGGAGGGATTAGTCTCTAGGTAGCTTTTTAGAATCTGAAGGATAAGATTGGGAAAGGGCTGCATTGGGGCCCTGGGTGCCTGTAAGGCACTGTGATGGGAGGGTCATAGGTTTTAATTTAACTCTCGTGAGCAGGGGCTCCACTCCAGGCCCCCAGATGGCGGCACAGGACCTGGCTGGATTGCCTTGTCTTCCTTGCCTAGCCCCTGTCCAGCAGCAGGCAGAGTGGCCACTTGCCAAGGCAGCAGGCCGTGTGAGGGGAAGTGTCTGGGCCTCCCGGCCTCCTGCTGCTCTGTGCTCAGAGCTGGCCAATGCTTGTTTTGCTTTGGCGGGGCCAAGCTCACCCTGGCTGCATCCTGCAGCTCCCAGGACGTGGGCTTGACTCTGGAGTCAGCTTCCCTGGTGATACAGTAAGCAGCTGCCAGGACTGACAGAGAGGGAGAGTGTGAGGGCTAGGCCCCACAGCATACAATGTGGCTTTGGCTTTGTGGCTGCCGGCTGGCCCTGTTTGTACCCATACTCCTGTGTGGTCAGCTGGGAACTCGGAAGCCTGCCTCCCTTCGGGGACATGAAGGACTCTCATCCCTTCTCTGGGTTGGATCAGCCAGCTTTGCAGACCTTGGCTCTTCCTTCCACCTTGCTTGGCAGGAGGAGGTCCGTCCCTCAGTCGTACTTTCCCCTTGGGGACACTCAGCCCTTCTCCTGAGGCCTGCTCTGAATGGCGGGCCAATGGCTCCTGGAGTACAGGTGGAGGACAAGCAGCTTAGATCTTCTATGTGTCTGGAGAGTTGGGGCACAGGGTTCTCATGTGACTGGGAGAGGTGGCTGGGGTTTCTGGCCTGAAGAAAAAGACAGTATTTAAGTTTTATGAGAACAGACACAGCATTGAACAGCGTGGCTGGGGAGGATATGTGTTGATCTTCTTAAATAGATGTGAAGGGCTGCTGGGTCCTGCTCAGCAATCTTCCCAAAGTAGAATTTGAATTTCTGATGGTTTTTGATTGTGTGAGTCCTCTGGGCAAGTGAGGTGGAGAGAGGAGACTCTGGTGGCTTGGGCTGTGTGTGCATGTGTGTGCTGCATCACTGTGTATGGCAAACTGCCTCGTGTGGCCCAGTCACAAGTGCTCCTCACTCCAACCCTTAGTTGCTTCTAAGAGGTGCTTGGTACCCCTGTGTCCATGTGGGCCACTCAGAACATTCTCAATGTGGTAGTCTGTGCATAGCTCCCTTTCTTGAGGTAGGGAAGATGATACTAAGACTCGTTTGTACCGTTTACTCTCCTCCAGGATAGGAGGACTAAAATGTTTCAGCATAGGGCTACCAGGCATCTGGCATGGGGGTGGAGTTGGGGGCCCAGTGGTGCCTTTGAGATGTGGTTCATTGTTGGGTCTGAGGCTACACCTATGTGGGATCCAGGAGACTCAAGACAGCTCAGAACACCTATATAAGTCTCCCTGGGAACAATTATGGAAAATGACCTGGAGATGCTGTGAATTGGGGCTGGGGCATGTGAGGGGTGCTGCTGTGGAGAGCTATGGACCAGGATGCCTGTTCACTGGGCTCAACACTGATTGTGGAAGGCTACATTGATGATATTTGCTGTAGAAGAGCTATGCAGGCTGCAATCTCTTTTGGCAGATATCCTGGGGCCTTCCACTTCAGGGATGGCAGCTCTCTTTCTCCATCATGTTTGTAGTTCTTGTTGATGCCACGTCACAGGCCATTATGCTATTGAGCAGTTCAGCGGTGTTGAGTGACCATGCCCCCAAGGGCCGTGGCATAGCTTGTCTGGCTAAGTAGCTCTTTCTGCTTTCTCTGTCTTCAGCATTATTTAAGGTGCTTTGGGTTTCTTGCACCCAGGCCATTGTCCAGTCTATATGGACAGTAGTATTGGGACAGGGCCTGGCACTAGGCCATTCTCTCTTTTGGGTGCCCCTGCTGTGCTGAGCTCAGCGGGGAGCTCACCTTCTCTGTTGCTGCTCATAGGCCCAAGTCTGGGACAGACTTTCCCTCACAATCGTCAGACCACAGCTATCATCAGGGGGGTGTGCATAGCTTTTTCCTGGATAGAGAACCCCTTGGCTTCCATCCCAAGGTGGATGTGGGGGACAGAGGAGCTAAGAGGCTACCAGCAACTTCTGTTGGCATTAAGGGTCCTGCCTTGGAATTCTGCAATTCAAAGAGCTCTGCTCTAGTTCCCAGGGCTGAGATAATAGACAGACTTTGAGATTTGTAGCAGAGGTTAGCCCCTGTAACCCTGCAGGCAGGAGCCCAACATCCCTGTGCATCTCGTGGGCACCATCTGGGTACAGAGAGCAGGGTATGCTGGAAGGCAGGAGGACAGGGCCTGTGTTGTGAGAGATTTCCCTCTGTCTCTATTTTTCTCCCACAGGTCCCTAGCCACCTAGGGAGATGCAAGCCCAAGTGTATAGAGTCTGTTATGGACCCTGCATCTGCCAGTATTGCCCTGTGGGCCATGGCTATGTTGGAGCATCCTTTTTGTGTGAGAACTCACCCACTGGCTGGCCTCCCATAGTAGAACTGAGTTCTAGCTGTCTCCCTGTCAGTCACTCATAGCAGGTCAGGGAGGTATGGGGCAGATCCCTGGCCATTCCCAGCCCCATGTTCCTGGCCTGCTGTGCCCTCTTGAGAGCTGGGAGGTGAATGACTTACAGCCATATGCTGCTCACTCGGAGACTGCCTAGCCTGGCCTTGCTGCTGCTCTTTTGTTCAGTTTTTTTTTCTCCTTTGTGCTCCACTTTGTAAAACTGAGGTGGGAAGGGAAAGGCTTGCCTATGTCCAGAATACAGGGGCAGCCGGGACCAAATGGATGACACTGTGGTTGCCCAAAGATTTCTGAGGCCTAGAACTGTGGAACTGTGGGACCCTGCTAAGGGAGGGGAAGTCCTCTCCCAAAGTATTCCCCTAGTCTAGCAGGGCTGGAGAGTCAGGTAGCCTGCCCTCCTCATTGTGCAACCCGCAGCTGGCCTGGGGAGCTCCTCCCAGCCTAGGCTCACCCTGCCCTGGAGTCTGCGTTCTTTGGAAACCATCCTGGCACCACCTTCCAGTGGAGCAGAGGCTTAGAGGAGGCTGGGGGCTGCTCCCAGGCAGGGGTGGGGTAGCTCTTGCTCTTAGATGGTGGCAGGGCCCCAACCCTTTCTGTAGCATCCAAGGCTGTGCTGTAGGGCTGTCCTTATGGGTCAGTCCAGCCTCCTTGCCCTGGTGACCTGGAAAAGCAGGAAGCCTGAGCCCTGCTTCCTCTGGCTCCACCTCCTTGGTATCCTAGCCCCGACACTTGTGTGGGAGGAGACTCTCAGGTGGTAGAGGGACTCAGGGGTCTTGGCAAATGTCTTCACTGCCATATTGAGCCATCTCTCAATAGTGAGATAATAAGGGGGGAGTTACCACCCAGTTGGATTTTGGCTTTGGTGGGAGTCATTCAGCTTGCTAGCCAGGTTCTGCAGTGAGGCTACATTTGTGTGGACCTGTGGGACAATGTATTTAGAGCCATCATCGATCATTGCATCCTGACACTGGAGGATGGGAGAACCCATGACTTGCCAGAGCTGTGCCTTCCCCAGTGATGGTCTTGCTTAGTGAGCTCTGATGGTGTGCTTGCTGTGTCATACAGGGGAGGGTGGGAATCTGGCCTCATTGATGGCCCTTATGGGCCTTGATGTTGGGAAAGGGTAGTTTTCCCAGGTAGGGGCAGCCCTGCCCAGGCTCAGCCTGCTTGGGGTCCTACTTAGCCACCACCCTTGATGGCTCTGATAGGCTATCTCCTCTGGGCCTTCTCACCCTACCCATCTGCCCTGAGCCTGGCACCCCCAGGAAGCTTGAGGCCCCGAGTGGGCAGAGAAGTATGAAGGCACAGCCAAAGTAGAAACAAAGCAAAGCTGAGGCAGCCACGCCCGAGCACACCCCCAACCCCCAGCCCACACCAGCCCCTGCAGCTCCTTATCTGCCGTCTGCAGGCCTGTGGCAATCGCCTGCTCTGTGTGGTTGAGAAATGCGATGAGCAGATAGCCTCTGGGTGTCAGGGCGGTTGGACAGGTTTGGTACCTGCCTGTGGTGAGAGCCATTCCAGAGCCAGGGAGAAACCTGGCCAGAGTTCACTGCGCAATGTGCAGGCGGCTGCAGCCTCAGGCAACCACAGCCTCTGTCTGTTGCCCAGGCCCTGGATCCTGGGAAAGGGAGCTTTGGGGTCCAGGGCTGGGACTATCAGGCTGGGTCATCAGGCCCTTCCTGGACCTCAGTTTTCTCATCTGTTCCACATGGACATCAGAAGTGTCCATTACGTTAATGACACTTTGAACTTTGTGTTCACAAGGATTCTCCTTAATGTGGTGTCCCCAAAGAAGTGACCTGTGGGGCTGTGTCAGGGTGGACTCCTAGGCTGTAGACTGCCAGTGCTGTTCCTGACCAGGAATGTCAGCTCCGAGCTGGGGAATGTGTATTCTTCCTAACCAGAAGTCAGATTCTGTTAGCCAGAATCTTCTAGAACAATAGTGTATAGCAGAAGTGGGCCCCTTAGGGCAGAGTCTGTGTTCTTAGAAAATTGTGTGCATCATGGCTTCCTCAAGGGCCTCTTTATCCCTTTGCCCATAGCAACCTAACCTGTCCCGTTCTTGGAGTAGAGCAAGGGTGCAGTTTGTGGCCAATCCTGGCAGAGGGCGAAGTCACAGGGAAGGAGGTCCAGAGTTCTGCCTGAGGTCTGAGGTGCAGGGCTGAGGACACACAGCTGTATGCCTTAGTGTCCCCAAGAACACAGGGAAGTGGCAGGGATTGAGTTCAGGGTGGAGACAGTTCTTCTGGGGTGTGTCAGTCCAGGTCAGGCCCTAATGGCTTTCCTACTTGATACTCGTTCCTTCAGAGAGAGAGGGCTGCCAGTGGGTATGTCACCAGCTGGGGAATGGCCAGGAGCAACTGCCTGCTCAGGTCACAGCATCGTCACCATAGAGTGGCTGTCCTGGCTGATGTGTGTGAGCTGGGCACTGGGCTGGTTGAGCTGTCACCAGTCCTTGAAACAGTAGGTGGGCGGGGACCTGATGATCTAGCTGTGGTAGCTGCTTTCCGGGCACAGGGCCTCCCTTAAGCTGAGGTGGAACGAGCTGGAGGAAGGCTTCTTGGAGGAAATGGCACCGTGCAGGTTCAGACAAGGGAACAGATGAAACAGTTTGTGCTCAGGCCCAGGGGTTTAAGAGAAGCAATGGAAAGGTGTAGCCCAGAGGCTGAGAAGTTCCCAGGGGTCTCACGTAGGGTGTGACCTTGACTTTGTGATATTGCAGAGCTGTGGGTATGCTGTATGTAGGGGCAACAGGACATTTGGGTGACCTGCTTCCCAGGCTGCTATTTGGATGCTGTTCAAACAGGGTAGTTCTTAATCTTCCACTTCAGATGTCAGCAGCCTGGGCAGGACTTTGCCCAAGACAGGCAGGGATTTTTTGTAGTCTTGGGCCCTGCTGGGATTTCAGGCATGAGCTTGGTGAGTGTGTGTGTGTGCATATGCATGTGTATGTTACGTTTGTGCATATATGTACACGTGTACATATGCATGCATATGTGACACCTCTTTGTTAATTGTTAATAAATGTTAGCATTCCTTCTAGGCTGTGCCCCACAGTTACCTGGCAATAGCCAGGTAGGCCTGGCTTACTATAAAGGGGGCTGTTTGCTCCCCTTTTTGCTCTCTCGGACTCTCTTCTCTCCCTGGCCCCTTTCTCCCTCTCTCTCCCTCCCTCTCCCACCTCTACATGTGTTCCTGGCAGGTCTGGCCTTGCCTCTCCTCTCCTTTTTCCTCCCTCTTTCCCCCCACCTCCTCCTCCCTCCCTTTATCCCTCTTTCTCTGCCTCCACTCCCTTCTCAACTCCCATCCCCATGCCCTAAATAAACCCTATTCTATACTATACCGTCATATGGCTGATACCTTAGGGGGAAGGGGTATCTCAGCATGGGCCCACCGAAGTAGCCCTCTCACCTCACCATACCTCCATCTACAAACATATTTTTTGCTCGTTTTTAATAAAACACAATAAGTAAGTAGCTAATTAATTGTTGCAGGTGTGAGGGCCTGAGTCTCCTCCCCTACCTGTATTGACCTGCCCTTCTTCCTTTTCCTCCTTTCCTTCCCTCCCTCCCTCCTTTCTCCCCTTCCCTTCCCTCTCATCCTCTCTCCTTCCTTCCTTTCCTCCTTCCCTCTCATTCCCTTGCTCCTTTCCTCTTTCCTTCCCTTCCCTCCCCTCCCCTCCCCTCCCCTCCCCTCCCCTCCCCTCTCCTCTTCTCTTTCCTTTTGTCTTTCTTTGACAGGGCCTCATGTAGCTCCAACTGCTGTTGGACGGTATACAGTACAGAATGGTTTTAAATTCCTGATCCTTCTGCCTCCCAAGTGTAGGACTGGAGGGAAGCACCACTGGGCCTGGCTTTTCAGTCTTTATCCCTCAGCAGGTCCACGTAGTCCTATGTCACTAAACCCCAGTGGAAAATAGAACCCACAAATTATCCACTTAACTGATCTCTAGGCTTCTGGCCTCTCAAGGGATAGTGACTGTGGCATTTTCTCTCCAGGCTGGCTACAGATGCTGGGCTACAGAGACCCCATGAAGATGGCTGTCTACCTCCATTAGTGGGTCTGGAGTACTTTCACTCTACTCAATAAATAAAACAAGCCCTGGCGTCACAGAGGCCTTGCAGTTGAGATAGTTCAAGGATGTGTGATCCTGGAGATCAGAATGAAATGGCATGTGAGCACTCTGGCCAGGACAAGTGTGGGTGTGTCAGGTCTTGGGATACCCATCTCAGAAGGGTTGGGCTGCTGCTGAAAGCTCATGCCCCCATCCACCTTCCTGTGGATCGGGCCTTTGCTCTTTACCTCCCTTGTCTTGTGCAGCCATGGTGGGCATGGTAAGGCATGGCCACTACCACTTCAAGAGGAGTGGCTGGGAGGTTCTAGAGCTGGGTGGTAGCTTTGGCATGGCATATTGTCCCCGGAATCCCTGAACCCTAATCTGAGCCTCTGTTTTCACATTGCCTTGCCTTGGGAGACCCAGAGTCCCTTGGAGGGGCATTAGAGCTGTCTGTTGTCTTGGTGCTCTGGGTACGGGTCTTAGGGCATTGGCATGAGCAGGTGACAGGATGGGAGACTGGGCCATAGAGGTAGGATGTGGCTACCCTGTCCAGCAGTCAGCCCTAACAACTCCTGTACCCTAGCCTTCCCAAGCATTGGCTCAGGTGGCCAGAGCCGCAAGGACGGTAGAGCCCTAGGTTCAAATTCTGTCTCTTCAAGGCTCCCTTTTCTGAGAAGCTGGTGTTAGGAGAATAGTGGGCAGCCAGTGCTGGTGCCAGTCCCATCGCTGTTCCTGCTGTGGTCATGGCTGTACTCGGTTCAGTGTGTTTTTGTGAAGGCAGACTTTGAGGCCCATGATGTGAGCCTGCCATGGGGTACATTGCTCACAGGTGAATCTAGGATCTGAGGCCACAGAGGAAGGAGTCCTGAATGGAACCTCGAGGATGATATTCCTCCAGCTCACTCCAAGTCTGGGCTCCTTGTTAGTGGGGCTGTCCCAAGTAGCAAAGACTCCGGAGTTCCCAGTGGACTGGAGGGTGGCTGAAGACTGTAGTCAGGCTGGGCCTGCATGTTTGGGGCTGTGGAGCAGGTAGAGCCCTTTGAGGCTTGCCAGGGGGTTGGGAAGCCTAATGAAGATGGGAGTCCTGGTGAGCCCCAGTCCCTGTAGCTTGGGTCTGGGAGTCCCTGGGTAATCAGGAAGCCCACAGGGGGCAGCACCCTGTGATTGGCTGGCTCAGACTGGACCTTTTTTGAGCTGCCATTTTACTCACAGTTAAACTGGTGGCTATATTGCTAATTACTAATTGGTTTTAGCACTTTCTCTGGGCCCCATTCTGGGTCTAAGACCCAGAGAGAAATTTATGGTCCCACCCCCACCCCGGTTATGGGGATGGAACACACACAGGACCAGGCCATATTCAAATCAAATGGTCTACCTCTGGGCCCATACTCCAAGCCCTTGGAGATATTTTATTATTCTTGTTTCGTTTTCTGAAGCAGGGTCTCACTTTAGCCCATGTTGGCCTTGAACTCAAAGTAATCTTCCTGCCTTAGCCTCTGGAATACTGGGATTACAAGTGTGTACACCCATGCTTGGATTGGATAACTTTATTAAAAAATTAACTTTTTTGTTTGTTTGTTTGTGTGTTTGTTTTTTGAGACAGGGTTTCTCTATGTAGCCCTGGCTGTCCTGGAACTCACTCTGTAGACCAGGCTGGCCTCGAACTCAGAAATCCGCCTGCCTCTGCCTTCCAAGTGCTGGGATTAAAGGCGTGCGTCACCACCGCCGGCAAAAATTAACTTTTATGTGTCAAATTTTTATTTTATTTTATTTTTTTCCTTTTTTTAAAATTACGTATTTTCCTCAATTACATTTTCAATGCTACCCCAAAAGTCCCCCATACCCTCCCCCCCACTTCCCTACCCACCCATTCCCATTTTTTTGGCCCTGGCGTTCCCCTGTACTGGGGCATATAAAGTTTGTGTGTCCAATGGGCCTCTCTTTCCAGTGATGGCCGACTAGACCATCTTTTGATACACATGGGGGCCTGAATGGGGCATCAGGTTCCTTGGAAATGGAGTTACAGATGGTTGTGAGCTGTCCTGTGGCTGCTGGGAATTGAACCTGGGTTGTCTGCAAGAGCAGCCAGTGCTCTGAACTGCTGAGTCATCTCTCTCTGGACCCTGGAGATGTCATTCTCCTTCTGCCTCCCATCCCCATCTCCTCTGTAGTCTGCTGCATGCTGCATCCACCAAGGCCCTCCCCTGTGAGGTCTGCTGAGGACCTGCCCATCTCGCACTGAGTTCAAACCCTCTCTCTCCATTGGCCTGGCCGGCGTCCTGGACAGGACAGCAAGAGCAGTGGCAGGAGATACAGGTGACCACGTTCTGGAGACCAGATGCTTCCAGTCTTGGGATTTGTCAGGGCCTGTAACATCCTCCTCTGTGTGGCTGTCGCCCATCATTTGTTGGTAATGAGCTTTTTTACACTGTAATTTGTGTCTCCTAATTACCCAACAAGTGCCTAATGGTTCTGATTAAAATCAGAGGGATTCCTTATTTGGGAGCAGGATGTGGATTCTAAGGCTGCTTACTGCCTGCCCAAGTGACCAGACACAGGTAGAAGTTTCCAGAATAGTACCCTAGAAGGAGCGCTTTGGTTTTCTCTTCTTACTTGGTAAGGGTCCCCTCCCACCTACCTATCCCCAGTGTCCTGTCTATAGAACAAGGACAGGGGTGCTTTGTCCCCTTGAGAGCCTTGGCTTGGTCTGGACTGCCTGCCGGTGTAGTACCTTTCTGTGTACCCACCTGCCATTCCCACTTGCCATGGCTGGCTCCTGGCTGGCTTCTAGCTGCTGTGAATGCAGGGTGGGTATTTAGGCAGAGGTCTCATCTGAGCCTGTGGCAGCCTCCCTCCTTACAAAGCATGCTCACAGAGGAGTCATCCTGGTTCCATCCCGTGCTCTGCACTCTGTCATATGCATGACCTTGTCTTTGTCCATTAGAGGACTAAAGGGTCTGCAAAGCTGGGTCTTCTTTCTTACTCTCCCAGGCCAGGTTAGTGGCAAGTCTAGAGCTGTAGGCTCAGCCTACGAGGGGTTGGTGGTAGGGAGGTGAGCACTCTGTCCTTCACTGTTTTCATCTTGCTGGAGCCACTATGACCCTAGAAATGGGTGTGACCTGAGTAATGGTCATAGGCCAGTGGGTGGCAGGAAAGGTCAGTCACTCTCTGTCCCCTCCCAGCTTGGTGGGCCACAGGACTGTGTGGGGCTTGTGAGGTGTATTCCCTACTTAAGGAGCAACCCACTCATTGACTCCCCTGTGCAGGAGAGGTGTCCATTTCGGTAATCGTCTTTCACCCCTGCATGGTTCTTCTCTTGAGTATCAGCCCTCCTTGGCCTCATAGGACCTTGATCTCCTCCTGCGGGCCAGCTAGTGACTGGGATGCCTATTCTGTACTGTCCTTCAGTGGGTCCCTCCCTGGGATCTGTGGTGGAAGTCTGGGGTCACAGTGGTGGTAAGGATGACCGTGTTCCCTCCTCGTTCCTGGGCTGTGCTAGGGACCAAGTGCAGATTTTGCTGTGACAGGTCCAATTTCAGCAGCTGCTCCCACCCCCAGCCTTTGCCCTAAGCATCCAGGGATAGCATCTTCAGGTAGCACTGATCAGAAGACCCCCTCCCTGTACAACCCCGAGGCTTGGAGCCCTGAAGACCACTTGGGTTGGTGAATGCCCAATGGGCCTACTCATAAAAACCTGGGGCTCCCACTCTTATTTTTAGGGTTTTTAGATCCTCACCTGTGGCCATCAAACTGGCATAAGGGAAAAAAGAAAGAAAAGGAGGCTGTTGAAGGCGTGGGGGCTAGGAGCGTACCTTGCACGTCCATCTGGGGTTTTCTGTTCTGTCCGTTTTTCTAGATTTTTCTGTAGTGGTAGTGATGCTGATCTTTCTTGTACATATCTAGGACAATTAAATTAGCTCACTGTTCAGCCAAGTAGTCAAGGCCTCCGAGTTTTGACTCTAAGTATGGGCTATACAGGAAAAGGCTAACAGCATGGCTGGTGTACACTGATGACTGGCAGGCACATGCACAGTGGGCTTTGTGGAAAGTAGATGCTGGCGCCTTAAGGGAGCTCTGTTGCTAGATGGGACAGGTAACCCTGGGAGACTCCAGGTAGGGCCTGGCTAGTGTCTTTTGTGAGGTCATGTCAGTAGCCCCTTCTAGGTCGATGACGACCTTACTGCATATAAGAGCAATTCCTTGAAGCTTGGCATCAGTGCCTGTGCAGCCACAGAAGCTGAGGCCCAGACTGGCCAGGCTAAGGCTCACTGGGCTCTGCTTTAGCTGCCTGGCCCTATTTCCTGCAGTCTCTGGATCCCTTCCTGTTGGAAGTTTGGAACAGACCTAGCCCGCTCACTCACACCTAGGGCAGGGTCGCTATACAGTAACAGTTATAGGCTGAATAGGCCTCCAGTCTTGGTGGTGGAGAGTCCTGCTGGCCAGGCTGGGGCTGGCTGCTACCCTGCCGTGGCCTTGGCTCAGCGATCACTGTACAGGAAGAGGAATCCACATGAGGATAGTGAAGCTGGAGATGAGTACTATACACTGTCCAAGGTAGCCGGTGAAGAAGAAGCAGGTCTACAGGAGGAGGCTGAAGTGTGAACCCAAGAGGCAAGGCACCTACTGGGTATTCTATCAGGGGTCATGGGTCAGAGGGCATGACCCTCGATGCTTGCCTTTCAGAACTGTGCAGGGAGGGTAGGTATGAATCTGCCAACCACTCTCATCCCTCTTTTCTTGGGGGTCAGGGTCAGCATTTAATCAGCATCTCTGAGGCTAGCCCAGTGCCTCAGCATGGACCTAGGGAGTCACAGTTCCTGAAGACAGGCTTCAGGGCCCCTCCAGACTTGTTTGCCGTGGGCCTAAAGGTAGCATCTGGACATAGTATTGCTGAGGAGAAGAGGGGGAGGGCTACCTTTTCCGTTGCTGCTGCTTGCTGCCCCACCCCCACTTTTAGGTCTGTCAGGCTTGGCATGGGTTCAGGAATGACATGTGATTGGATCTTTCCTAGCTTCCTCAGAAGGTGCTTGTTGTTGCTTCTGCCCCAACCCATCTGGAATGAGTTACATAGGGTGTTAGCTGTAGAGTGGTCCTGTCATGGCATGAGCAGACTCCCCCAACCCCCATCCTTGCTCAGCACCACTAGAAGCCACCCTCTGGGCTGTGCCCCATGTGAACAGCTAGCAGGGCCACCATGGCAGGGTACAGAGCAGTGGGGTAGAGGAAGCTCTGGGACATCCCTTGGATGGTCTCCTGCTTCCAGAACTCGTCCTGTAAAGGCAGTATGGGGTAGAAAGGGGTTCACAGACTGCCCACAGAATCCTCTCCTTTTCCATCTGCTGAGGTGGTTGAAAGGAACCTCCAGAGTCCCTCATGGCAGACACTGGGAGATAGGAGGCTGTGGGAATAGTAATTGAGAGGCCACCAGCCAAGCAAGAGGAGCCCAAGACCTTTAGGTTTTTCTTTTCCTTGGAGGGAGGAGCTGTTGGCAGTACCTCAGGGGGTCCTCTGGTAGTCAAACCTGGCTTGGCTAACTGTTTGCTGACCTTGTAGATCCTGCCCACCAAGCCAGTTCCCAAAGCTCGAGGGGTGTGCCTGTGGTGATGGCCTTGCTGGAGACAGAGCTGAGAAGCACAGGCTCCTGTCTGGAGGAATCTGCCTGCACAGCCGAGCCTGATGGCTTGGGCTGCCTGCAAAGGGGCCCTGGGCTCTGCTTAGCTACCCCTAGGATGGATTCTGATGGGATGAGGTTTCCCCAGTGGGTGATGAGGAGACCCATTAGCCATGCATTCTCTGTTGTGCCCTCCTCCTGCTCCCTGTGAAGTGGTCTTGTAGTGAGAAAAGTTAGGTCTGCCTGCTCCTCTATGAATGGTTCCTTGGTGGCTACCACCAGGTCCACTTGAGGAGTGCCAGCTATCTGGACCTGCTGCCCCCTTCCAGGACCTGGAGAGCTTACTGCCTTGCTCTTTGTGAAAGCCCAGGCATGTGGTTTTGTGTGTGTGTGTGTGTGTAAGATTATGTGTGTGCTTGTGTGTAAGCATGTGTGTGTGTGTGTGTGTGTGTGTGTGTGTGCAGGTATACATGCAATGTGCATATGTTGAAAGTGAGCATGTAACTGTGTGTGCATGTTGGTCTCTCTGCTTGTGAGAACCTCTTGTGCCTAGTGTCCTGTTCAGTTCCCCAGGACCGTGAGCCTTTTGTCTCCTCCATTATCAAGGACCTGGATTTTACGGTCTTCCTAGGTTCCAGGCCAGTGCTGTGCCAGCTGGTTCTTCTCTAGCCAAGTGACCAGGTGACAGGACATCTACCCCAAAGCTTTCTGGTTCTCCTACCTCTGTGCCATGTTTTGGAGGTATCAGAGGAACAGCTGGGTGGGGCCATGGCTCTGCTGGTTCAAGGCCTGATTTAGCCTAAAACTTTAGGGATGCCCTTTACCTGTCATGATGTGGTGATGTGTATTCATCTGTGAGACCTTGTCCAGATCTCAGTGCTGAGCAGTGAGCTTTCAGAACTCTATACCAGGCAAACATGAGGCTGTGTTTTCCCCATTGTGGGGATCCCTAGGGTGCCTGAGCAAGGCCCAAGGCATGGAGAGAGCATCTGATTGCATGATTTCCTGGGACACAGCAGGATGTGGTCTCCACAGAAAGAGGTTCTGGAGGAACCCAGAGGGGTACGTAGGGTGGCAGCCACAATCTTCTGGGGTAGCTTATGCTTTGATGTTTTCCTGAGATGAGTCCTTCTCCGCCTCCAGCTGGTTGTGTGACTTGGGGCCATGTCGGGTGAGGGGAGCATCATGAGGGTGGGACAGACTCTGCACCTGCAGAGAACTTGATGCAGCTAGGAGAAAATCGGCAGTTCTCTACTCTCTCCATCCCAGCCAGGTCTTTTCTGGCCTCAGGGTCAAGGTCGAACCTCCTTTTCTGATCCTCATGTCCCCAGCTCTCTTCTTACATGCTAGCCCCTCACTCCCTCTTTCTCTCCTGGTGGCACTCCACTTCCATAGGGCAAGATATGAGGTTTCCCAGATCTCTGCCATGCCTCCAGATCCACATGTGATAGGGGGCTGGTCATGTCCTTGTGTGAGAGTCTGTATCTCTTGGTATTTATAGCCTGGCTGTGCAGAGGCCCTCAGGGAGCCGAGAGGAGTTGATTACCTCATTATCTCCGGAGAATTATCCTTGTGTTTGTTGGATACTGGGATGGGGGACACCTGGACAGAAGTGCTTGCATGTAGAACCTGTTGTGATGCAGGGCCTGGGCCAGGGACTGTGGCATGCTGTCACTGGGCCATAGGCATAGCCACATTTGGGCCTCAGAGACTGGGCGGGTGGCAGTGTGGACATGGTGGCTCTGGGTGCTCCATTACAGAGTTCTGTTGTCATCTGGGTTGGGGGTTTGACAGTAGGAGAGACATCACCTCTAACTCAGGCTATCAGAACATGGCTAGGCTGGAAACCTGTCAGATTATCAGGGTGGGATATCTGTTCTGGAGTTGAAAACGGAACATGGGCGAGGTTGGCTACCACATGGTATCAGTTGTTGGTGGGGCCCTGCCCCTATTGTTGGGGCCTCAAGACTGTAGAATTCTCTAGCAAAAGACTTGGGTCCAATGCCAGTCATGCAACTCCCACCCCATTAAAAGTTTTCCTTCCTTCTGGGTGTCAGGCTCAGCTCCTCTAAGGTTTGTGTCCTGGGAAGAGTTCGTCCAACTCACTGGGCCTCAGTTTCCCTTCTTGTCTGATGGGGTAGTAGTGTGGACTCAAGTGGTGACCTTGAGTGTCTCCTGCTGTCTTCAGGGTTCTGTGACTTTGTTTAAAATTCATCTAAGGCTTCCAGGCTGCCCAGAGTCACTGCATGTGTAGAGCAAGGCCTCTCTGGCTTTGGTACTGGGTGCTCAAGCTGGGGACCACAAGGGTTGTTCTTTCTAGATTGTGATCTTCTGAAGCCTCACCCTTGGCAGATTGCAGGATCTCCTTCCCAGTCCTGGACAGGGCATCTGAGGGACAGAGCCTGGGGCCTGGGGCCTGGGGCTGAGTGCTGGTGGGGGGTGGGGGTGGGAGTGGGGGACCAGGGGATGGGGGTGGGGGGAGGGCAGCTCTGCTCCTAGGGCATGGCCCTCTTATGTCTCTGCCTGTCCCTTTGTGGGGCAGTCACGGGGAGCACAGCCTTCCCTGTGTGTTGGGCAGGCAAACAGGCCGAGATGGCCACCGTCCTTCCTGGGTGCTGTGCATGTTGAAACCCATCTCTGACGTGGCCAAGATATTGAAATAAGTTCTTGTGAGTTTCCCAATATCCTGCCAGCCCGTCACAGGACTGGTTGTCAGGTGCCTGGTGCCAGGCCTGGCCTGTGTCTCCCCCATGGGGTGCCCAGGCCTCATTTTCCTCCTGAGAGGGGGAACACACTCTCTCCACTGCTGCTGAGAACACCAGTTAAGGTCATGATATCAGGGGAGGGTGACAATACTCCAGACAAGAAATCCTAACAACAGCTCAGTTTTATGGAGGGGGGAAAATTGAGGAATAGCAGAGTGACGGGATTTGATGTCAGGCCTTTGAGCCTGTGCCCGAACAGAGTAGCCTGTGTGAGTGGATGGCAGAATGAGGCAGGGCGCCATGGTAGCATGGTGCTCGTATGTGTTGGCTGGAGAGGAGAGGGCAAGAGGACAGGAGACTCAGCACAGTGTGTGCACTCCCAAAGGAAGGAAGCCTGGACTGGCCATGGGGGTCACCTGCGTTAATGGATGCTGGAGGTTGTGGGATGTAGGAAACTGTGTCAGTACCCAGTGTTGTCCCTCTGTCCCTGTGGCCAAGGCCAGGCAGGCTGAAAAACTCATTGATCACCACTCATTGCAGGCCCTTGACCTGGAAAGTCTTCCCACCTCGCAGGAGGTTCCTGTGCTATGTTTAGAGAGAAAATAGCTCAGGGAGGCCCTATGGCCATCCTAGTGTACATAGAGCCCTGTGACCAGATGGCTAGGGGCTGGGGCATGAAGATTTAGTCATTAATTTGGGAATGGCTCACACACCCTTGGGGCAGATGCTGGCTCTGCCCTGGTGGTCTCAATGGCCCCAGGCTTATGGCTTTTGTTGATCTGGCCAGTGTTGAGGACTGTCCTCTGGCTCTGTGAGCTAAGGAGTGGGGTACAGGAAAGCTTGAGACTATCCTCCTAGCTGGCAGAGTGACCCAGTGACGCCATCAGGTTGTGTATGTGTGTAACTTTGGTTCTAGGAATCTCATGGTTGAACCTTCCCAAGCTGTGGTGTAGTGCCTGCTCTTTGCTCATCAGTAGAGCCCTGCCCATAAGGAAGCAGACGCTCTGAGAGGGCAGAGGGTCTGGGCGTGGCAGCTGTATCACCAGGACTATAAGGAGGGAAGTCTGAAGCTTGCTTCCTGGAAAGTGAAATTTTTAATGCTCCAGACTGGGAAGGAGGATACGTGTGATTCAGTTGGCAGACATGACAGGGCAGAGCTATGACCACAGAGGCCTCCTCAGTTACAGAGTTACAATCTATTGTATGTATTATATACTGATTGGGATCTGAGCCTGGTGCTATGGTATGTCAGCTCTGCACACCCCCTCATGTCCTGTAGCCGTAAATATCAGGCCCTTCTGGCCACCCTTCCAGTGAGAATATGACAGTCCAGAGAGGTGACATCACTTTCTGGCCTTGGACTGACGCCTTCTGTGTCCTGTTGTTGGGACCCCTAACATCATCTGTCTGCTGGCCCTAGGACTGTGCTGGGGGTGGTTTTTCATAGTGACATTCATGCAGGTTTGTCCTGCCCACCCTGCCAGATGTGCTTGGGAATGTGGGAGGGAGCCTGTTGTACTGTAGCTGGAGGGACATGAGCCATGCTTCTCTCAGGAAACCCTCTCTGATGTCTGCTACCGGCCACCACCTTGCTAGATGGGTTGGGGCTCTAGACAAGGTTGTCTCTAGCTGGATGGGAGTCACTGACAGGGCCAGTCTCCCATTCAGTTCTTCCTGGCATTAGCAGTTGGGGATGAAGATGTCCTATTCCCAAGTCCTCACTGGTGTCCATCTGTGTGTGGGGCGCAGCGTCCTGGTGGTAATGTCCATGAGGATGAGTTGACTCAGATGTACACAGCTCTAGCTAGCTGTATGTGTTGCAGTCAGAACATGAGCCCAGACTTGCTGATGGTAGGGGCCTACCAGTTGGTTCTCAGCGCTTGTGTGATCTGGTTCTGTGGTGGCCATAAGTCCACTTCCCCCGTGCGGCTCCAGGCTGTCTGCAAGAGAGTGACTCTGGCCCCCAACTGGCCAAAGAACAAGTGACTGGCAGGCTACCCTCTTGTGGGTGGTCAGGCCCTGGGGTTCTCTCCTCCCAGGCCTGAGCCTGAGGAAGGTCTTGTGGTCCAGTGAGGGAGTATGCCTCGCTTCCTTTGGCCTCACACATTTAGCCTGAGAGCAGGCCCAGAGGGGATGGCGCCGGAGGAGCAGCTGCCTCTGAAGCTCTGCAAATGGGGGCATAGGAGAGAGACATTACAGTCTGGCCACTTCCTTAGCCTGCAGCTTTTTGCAGAAGAGGAAATAAGTCCCAGAGGGTTTGTTTGGTCAGCCTTTGTCAGGTCACACAGCCTTACAGTCTGGGCCTTAGTTGGAGCTTTAGAGCATGCTTGCCTGGTTCCTAAGCTTCTGATGTGTCTGCAGCTGGCATTGACCAAGGTGCCTGGCTCCGTTATCCCATCCTTTAGCAAATGTCTATTTGACAGCTTCTCTGGGCCAGACCTGATGACATGACCAGAGCTATGGGTGTGTGTGTGTGTGTAGAAAGAGGTGAATTTGTCCTCCTGTGTGGTGGTCACTGTTTAGTGGCTCCTGGGGAAACCTTGTGCCAGACCCACAGTGGGAAATCATGAACCTTGGAGAGGGCACTATGTGCTGAGCTCTTTCTTGGAGCTTGGTTGGCACCCCCAACACGTGCATGTACACGTGTGCGCACACATATACACACTCACACACACAGTGGACTAAAAAGGCTGGGTCTGGGCAGATCTTGGCCCAGAGGACTATTAGTACATCCCAGGGTCATCTCAGTGATGGGCCCAGCTTAGAACTAGGGTTGAGCCAGACTGGGGGCAGGTGATGCTTGGATGCCCAGGGTGGGCCCTGGGGGTGGGACACCATCCTGGGTCTGTGAGGCCAGCAAGCTTCAGAGTGGTTAAGGGCAGTCAGGGTCCCCGTGGTATAAGAGTATGTGTCAGATGTCTGTGTTCAGCAAAATAAAACAAGCTCCAGCTACCCTGAGACTGTCATAGAAGCCAGAGGAAAACAGACCTGCCATGTGCCCTCGTCCCCCAGCCCCAGGGCAGAGCTACTTGGTGACTTTGGCTCTGCCTGTGGACAGTGGCTTGCCTGGTATGTTCAGGGTAGAACACTAGAGGAACTCAGTGTGGTTTCTGTCCGTGGTGGGAGCTTCAATGGGAGGTAGCCCTTACCAGTATTGAGTGCAGAGTAAGAAGGGGTCCCAGGCCCCAAATGGGTGCCCTCTGATTTGGGGGATCCTGTACCTACATAGCTACCCATCCAATGACCCTGCCTTGTGTGGGCTTCTAGGAGGCTAATGTGTTTTGTATCCCCTTCATTCATCCTCTGGGAGCAGGGCCTGCCAATGCCCCTGGCTTAGCCCTGTTGTGTCTCTGCTGTCCAGAGGTGGTTATACTTCCTCTGCCTGGGCCCCTTCCACAGCTGCCTGTCCCTCCCTTTGTCCTTCTTCCACACCCAATAGTACCTCTCCCTCTTCCTGTATACCTCTACTCCCTCTCCCACTCCTCCTACAAATCTGTACCCCTCCCTCATCCCCTTCCTCCCTCCCTCCCTCCTTCTCACCCCCTCTGATCCCCTTGCCTTTTGTGCTCTGGTGGCCTCGGGCTCCTGACTAGCCAGCAGAATGACCTGGGCAGGTTGCAATTTACTTCGGAGTCTCTTCATCCTTCCTGCAAAAAGAAGTCAGACTTGCTGAAGGTTTGAGAGAGCTGGAGGTCCCAGTTGTCAGCTGCTGTGTGTGGTGCTTACTGGATAATCAGGGAGTGTGGGCAATAGTCTTTTTTGGTTACTATCTACCGGTAGAAGGTGGGGGTTGGGCATGCCCACCTGTGGATACCAGGAGTTGGGGTTCTTCCTGACTCCTTGTAGCTGAGTCTAGTGAGGAGTCTGGGCTCTGAAAAGCTAGTGTGGTGTGGCCCAGGTGAGCCACAGGGCTGGGAAGGAAGCATCATTTACTTGGCTGGGCAGCTGGCCAAGTGGGCAGGCCAGGAGGAGGGCTGGGCAGCCCTGTCATCCAGCCTTCCTTTGTCCTGGCCCCATGCCCTCTGTGCAGGCATGCTCTCTGCTGCTATGACTGACTCTTACCTAGGCTGGCCTCAAGGCTGCCACAGGGCTGCAGAGACTCTAGATAGTTGCTAAGCCTCTGGAGGAGGCTCAGATGTTAGGACTTTTAGGGGGACAGAACTCCAGCTTCCTTGCTTCAGAGATAGGTAACCAGGGTGAGCCTTGACTTCATTGGACCTTACCTTCTGCTTCAGGGAACTTTGGCCAGTTTCGAGGGCGACTATGTTGAACCGGCTAAGCTGGATGCTGTCTCCACATCTCACCACACAGTCCCCCAGGTGGAGGGTGACACTAGTTCTGTCATCCCTCCTGATAAGTGGTACTTATCAGAGTGGGTGGTACTAGGGTAGCATATGTCTGGTGCACGGTTGTAGCTAGAGGTGGAACCAGAGGGGTGTCCTGGGTGAAGTGAGTGTGGATGGGCTTCTAGGTGTTGAGTAAGCCTGGGGCTGATTGGTGCTCAGGAGCCTGGTGGGAGGAACTGCCCTGGTGCCTGTGAGATGCACACACCTCTCCCACACAGCTTGACATTCTCACAGTAAGGCTGCCAGAGGCTCCTCCAAGTCCTCCATCAGCCCTCACAGCAGCCCCTTCCCCACACTGGCGTTAGGATTCTTCTTTGCAGTGGGTTTTTAGTCCCGTTGAGACTGGGAGGGAAGCTGCCGAAGTTCAAGATGTAACTTCATTCTTGTTTTCTTTCTTGTATGAATGGGTCCAGTTATAGGTCCTTGCAGCGCGGTTGGCAGTGGGCTGCCAGAACCAATGCCATGATGACTGCTCTCTGAATACATGATTCTGGGTTATGGTTGCTGCAGTGTGTTTGCTGGAGTTCCCTGGAGGTGACAGGTCACACCCTTGGGCAGGATATTCCTGTGTCCACTGATGAAGTCCTCTACAGTGGGTGCCACCAGATCTAGAACTAGGATCAGGATCTCAGCTGCTGAAACTGAACAGCAAGTCTTTGTGACCTGGGCAACACACTGTTGGATTTTAGAGAGTGAGGGGACTTCAGAACTCCATCCACGTCTGACTCTCCACCTTTGCCCTCTATGTTGCCCTTGGTTGGACTGTCCTGCCCTCCCAGATGGAGCAAGGCAGAGGCTATCAGTAAAGTATCAGGGTGTTTCACAGATGTGTTGAACTTTGTCAGATTCTCCAGTGAAGAGCCTTCCTGTACGGGAGAAGGGTCTGGTGCTGATTTGAGTTGAGTTGGAGGTGGCACTGGCCACCCAGGCTGGCGGAAGCCCTGGCGTGCAGCTTGGCATTGGTGCAGGCTAGGCCTATGTAAGCTGCTACCCTCGGGAGAGGTGGCTGCACGGGCCAGGGCGGGGCTGAGGGCGGGGAGCAGGCTTTCAATGACTTTGATGGGATTAGAAGCAAACCCAGCAGGAATCCTGGTTCAGGGCCAGGCCGGGGAGGAGAGCTGGTGAGGCCCTTTCAGGAGCGCCTGGCCATCCAACGGAGTACTGAGGACTTGTCATCTCAGGGATAGTGGTGCATGCTTTCCAATGAACCCAGCATCTGGAAGCCCAGACAGCTGTGGTGTGTTATGTGCAGGGCCCTACTCCTGGATTCTCCACTTACACTTCCTGTGTTCAGAAGTGGAACAGGGAGAAGTGGCCTAGGCCTGTGGCCCCGTGGGTTTTAGGGACATGAATGTTTGCCACCTTAGTAAGAGCTAAACTCCAGTGTGCCCAGAAAACAGGCCTTGGCCCCCATTTCCAAATTCCTGTGGGTCACAAGAACCACGGCAATAGCCCTTACCATTAAGTTGGTCTTCAGATGGTAGGTCACCAAGCTCAGTGGACCTGGCCACAGAGAGGGGGCGTTGGCTCTATGCAACATTTGATAAGTAGGAGTCCACAAGCCACAGGCTCCAAGATGCCATCTTACACCCTGCCTCCAGAGTCCTCCCAGCCTGGCTGTGGCCTTTTGCTTAGAGGGATCCTGGCTGTGATTTTGTTGTTTCCTCAAGTCAGATTATCCTGCTCTCTGCCCACGTCCTGGCCAGAGAGAGGCCCTGCTTTATGTCCAGGTGAGGACAGAGTCTCTCATTTGTCCTCATGTGTCTTTTCTGCATCTGTCCACTGGCTAGCAGATGCAACTCAGCCAGGTCACCTGCCTGCTGGCTTAGTTCTGTGACTTCCATCCAGATCCCTCAGCCCAGCCTGAGGGCCCTTCCACCTTGGCCACACCTCTGCACAGCAGGACTGATGTCATGTTGTCCCCTGTTGGGCCTGCTTGTCTTTGCTTGGTTGTGTCCCATCTCACTTCTTCCCTTTGATTTCTCCTTCAGATTGCACCCTATGCTCCTTCATAGGATTGGATGAGAGTAGCCCCCACACCTCAGGAGTCTGTTCCATGTCCTGGATATTCCCAGGGTTGCAGAATCCTGAGCCCACCTTAATTGTACCTATAACTCTGGGCAAAAGTCTAGTCATCTTAGCATGATGTTGGAAGATAAATGGGACTGTGAGCAGTGACCAGTGTGAGAGGAAGCAGGCTGCTCAGTGGGTTCTCAGGCCAGGGCTGAGGTACTTTGAGGTACTGTGAGAGGGTGTGCTTCACTCTGCCATCTGTGGGGTCTATGACTGGGCCCTGGGATGGGAGCAGCCCCCACCGGTCTGAGCCAGTGTCTGGTTCTGGGTTACAGATGCTACTTGTACAGCTAGGGTTCACTGTGTCCCTAGCCTCCCTTATTCCTGGGAGACATACAGGACATCTTGGTTTCTCAGTCTCAGTGGAAGGACACCAGGCCCTGGCTGGTCAAAAGTGGAACTCTTGCTGGGCCTTCCCTCCCTGTGGCCTATGCTAGACTGCACGCCAGCCTTGCCCTACTGTGGGAAGCAATATGAGCTTCCTCAGTCTCAAAACTTGCTGGACTCTCACAGCGGGAGGGCCGGCATCTCCCTTGATCTAGGTTGGAGGTTCCCTAGGCCTACAGGCATGCAGAGCAGACTCCATCACCTCAGGGCCATGTCCTCTGGGCACTGGAAGGTCTGTGGTTCTCATAGGCTGTTCAGCTTCAGAGTCAGGACTACGGCTCTCTTGGTCTGTCCATGGGCATGTAGTGTCGTGCTGTGCGTAGTTGTCTGTTGTGTTTTCCCCCTTGCCCCCAGCCTACCTGAAAATGACCTTCAGGAATCCTTTTCTGAAGCCTCTGTCTGTCTGTGTGACTGGATGGCCGGGTGGAGTTCAGGGCATCCTGGTTCCCATCTCCTGTCTTGCCTCTCAGTGGACCAAGCTTGGCTTTGGCACTGCTGCTGCCTACCGGCAGCAAGCCCGGGCAGGTGAGTGTTCCATGGATACCTGTGGTGTGGGCCAGAGGCGGTGTGCTGGCCCTGTGAGTCACTTGGATCCTGAAGTGGGGGTGGCAGGGTTGGCTGCAGCTGAGAGGCTCAGGCTGACAGGCCAAGGCTTGCCTGTAGCTACTTGATGGAGCCAGGTAGGAGCCTGCTTGAGATGTGGTTGGACAGGGCTGTGTGGTCACAGGAAGTAAGGAGTCTCCTTTGGGGCAGTGTTCATGAGACCAGACCTTAGTGGCTACTGATAAATGGGCCCAGTTTGCCAAATGGTCTTCAATCTCGAGGCTAGCTGGGTCTTCCAAGAGGATCAGGAAGGACTTCTTGGAGAAGGTACCCTTGATGGGAAAACCCAGAGAGATTGACCATGTGGGATCAACCAGGCAGGACCAGATGGGCCCTGATGGCTGATGGTCATGTGGCCTTCTGTATGTGGGGCCCACAAGGACATTGACTTTAGGTAGGCACTGTTCAGGGAGAGGTAAGTCTACCGGGGAGCCAGGCAAAGTGTCTGATGTCAGGTGTGGTACTTAGTGGGTGCTCTCAGGGTCCTTCTCTCTCCTCTGCCCTGAGGCCCAGACTAGGCCTTTGATCCTTGTGCTGAGGCTCCATCAGTATGTCAGGTGGAGGAAGAGGGACAATCACTGCAACATTGTGGCTAAGTCTAGCCTACAGGAGCTCGGTCTGTCCACTGTGCTTAGCCTGGCTGCCTGTGGTAGGACGGAAGTTGAGGTCTGGGTGGGGGGTGTGCCCTGAGCCTGGGGAGGGAGGGGTTGGATTCGTTGGACTGAAAGGAGGAGGATGAGAGGCAAGGGTGAAAGCAAGTCGACCCCATGCTTCCCTGGAACAGTGGGTCTGCTTGAGGGGTAAGAGGTGGGGTCTTTAGGTCACATGTTTACCCCTCCGCCACCCGTGAGGGATGTGTTATGCTAGTCAGTGTATGGTGGCCATGGCTGTTCACATCAGCCTTTTTAGTTCTCATGGCGTGAACACCACCATGGCTGACCCAAAGCCACCTATGTGATGTCATGTCACCCTGTTAAAGAACTGACTGCAGAAGAACTGGTCCTGCTGTTTGTTCTGCCTCCTCAGAGTGGCCATAGTGCTCACCGGTCTGCTCCAGTACTACGCTGCTCATTGTCAGAGGACCTATGGCTGGGCTTGGTCCAGGTAGTGCCTGACAGAGAAGAGCCCAACTGAGCGGCCTGCTAGGGATGGGCTTCCCTGGCTATGTCATGGGTGTAGGCACTGGTTAGGTCTTAGGCCATGTATGATCTACATAGATATGGCTGTGTTCCTCATATATCTTAGCAGCTATTCCTGTTAGAGAGTTCTCCAGCACTTGACACATTCAGGTGGGCTGTGGTAAGGCCTGTGCCTCACAGGAGGACACTCAGTGAGTGAACAGCGGCCTGTGACTAGCCATCTGGCCTTGCTCTGTATGGTCTCTGCATTCTCTACGAGTTCTGTCAACGCAGAAGACAATGGATGGGTTGTGTGGAATATGCTTGAGATGTGTTCAGAGCTTAGCAAGAAACCATACTGAGGTTGGAAGCAAGTCTGCTTGCTTTGAGAGGTGGCCCTGCAGTTCTGGATTCCACCTCCTATGAGGCCAAGGTTGAGCCCTAGACAGGTGGAAAGGGTAACATTAAGCATTGCCATCCATGGCTGCTGAGATGGCAAGAATCAGCTTTCTGAGGTTTGGTGGGCACAGATGGCCACCAGATGATCCTGTGAAGGGCCTACTACCTCATCCCTACCCTACAGGCTTTGTTTACAAACCTAAGGCAGGTGATTCAGGGCTCATAACTGTCCACCAGGCACTGCCATGGTGGCATGCTCACCTCTTGTGATAAAGTCTTGGTCAAGGCAGGATAAGAATCAAACAGACTGGCTATGGTAGTCCCTCCAGTCAGGACTGCCTGGCTATTGGCTATAGGCTGATCTGGGTATAATCCTGTTTGAACCAAATGGAACAGGGTCCGGAGCCTCCAAAGCAGATAGAAGAAGTGGTCCTGGCTAGCATACAAAAGGGCAGTAGCCTGGGATCTGTCTGTCTGGGTGTTGGGTCATTATGAAAATAACACAAAACCCAAGCCAAATAAAAGCACAAAAATATGCTGTGTTTTCTTTGATGTAGAGCCAGGATCCCAGGAACCCTCTACTGCAAAGTGAAAACCCTGGGGATGTCTCTTATGGTCTCCTACCTCATCCTGAGTTGGTGTGCATAGGTAGCTGAGTCTGGGAGCAGAGGAAAGGGATATCTTAGTGATTAGTTGGGGGTTTTGGGGAATGGGTGAAGACAGGACTGCTCCTGGCCATCAGACCAGGAAGAAGAGAGCCCTCCTGCATCCCACTATCCCAGGTAGCTATGGCCCGTGGGGTTCTCACATGCTCAGGCCTGTCCAGTTCTCACCTTCTGTCCCTGGTCAGCCCCTCCTCCAGCCCCAGATCCCATCAGAAGTATTTCAGTTGGGTATGTGTACCTCAGTGTGCCCCTCCAGCCTTGATGACCTCTTGGTAGTCTCCCTGTTCCCAGTGCTGCTGTGGTGGGGACAGCGTATGTGACAGCAGCAGGAGCTTGCTACTTAGAGCTTCCCTGTCAGTGGACTGCACTGTGGGTCCCCACCTCTTGAGTAGGACAAGCCCAGCGTGACAGAGCCTATTGAGTCTTAGACTTGTTTGAGGGGTCGGTGGAAGACTGCGTGCTGTGTCCCCATGTTCAGCCCCCTTCGCTGGGCCTGGGTTTGGACCTTGACTGGAAGGGCACAGAAGGAGCCCTGTACCCTGAAGAATGAACCCTCATGTAGCTAGAAGGTAGTTGAGGGTACAGAAGCTTCTTTCCTGCCATGTTCTTGAAGCACCCTCACAACACTTGTATAGACACTGCTCTTCAGGCCTGGTCTTCCCAGCTTTTGGCCACGCTGCTCCTCACACCAGTTCCAGCACTGGCATTACCAGGCCTCCAGGCCTAGCCTTGTACCTGCTCTGTAGGACTTTCCTAGGAGTTGACTGACTGCCTGGCTTGCTGTTGAGTGTGCTGCTTGCCGTGTGAGGGTATAGGCAAGGAGCAGGTTTCCCTAGGACCCAGGCCAGCATGAGGATAGGCTCATTGTCAGATCATGAAGCATGCTTGAGTGCCAGCTGGCACTGGGTTCTGTTGTCCCACCAGTGTGCAGATGGGGAGCAGGCCCAGCCAGGTAACCTGATCTGCTTCTAGTCAGGTATCTGGCTGGAGGTGGCGGGAGATTTGAACTCCGGTCAGTGCATTTGAGCCCTGGTCAGGTGGGGATCTGTTTGTACCAAGCACTGTCTGTTTTAGTTTGAGGAAATGAGGCTGGTTCCCAGTCTGCTTCCAAGAAGCCCTTGGTTTCGGCCATCAGGAGCTGCCTGTGGTCACAGGTGTCTGGCCAAGGGTGGAGGGCCGGGCGGGTCCTGGAAAAGGGGAACTGGGCTATAGGGCCAGTGCCAACGACACTTGTTCCTGAGAGCCTAGCTGCCTCCAGAGGCTCACCCGGCTTGCTGCCTTTCCCTCCTAGGCTCCAACTCACTGACCAAGCTGCATCGCCTGAGGCTGTGGGACCCTGAGCCGGCAGGCCGGGGACTGATGGGGCCCCCACCATGGTGGGACCTCTCACCTGCCCTCACCATGAGGCTGCGCCTTCTTGCCTCATTCTCAGGAGGGGGCCTGGCCTGGCGGGCAGGGGACCACAGGTGGCTGGCAGGTGAGGGTAGAGTTTGGTGTGGTACAGGGGATCTTCCTGCAGGGTGTAGGAGTCTGGGGAAGGAGAGGGCCTGAGGACCACAGGGGAGGAGAGTCTGGGTTCAGGAGTCTGGGTATAGACCTCTTTATGGCCTATACCTGCAGCCTGTCGTGGCTGGGCCAATCTAGGCTGCACAGCTCAGCCTGCAATGAATACACTGAGGCCTGTCCCAAGAGCCCACATATCTGGGCTTCACCTGGGTATCAGGGGCAGAAGGTTTTAGGAAAAAGGTCCAGGCTTTAGGCCGTCACTAAGTCAGGGGGATTGCTTTAATCTTGGGGCTCTAGGCAGGACCTGTCTCTCCTGGGTCTGGCTTATTCTCATTCTTACAGGTACAGAAACAGAACAGGTGAACCTAGCTGGTGGGATGTGGAGGACTGGGCCTCTCTTCCTGGACCTGGCATTGATATACCCTTGGGCACTAGAGCTCTGGCCTGCCTGATGCTGTGAGACATGGCTAGCCTGGCTACCTGCGGCCACTTGAGGTGGCAGAAATGGGAGCCTTTCCCTAAGTCTCTACAGCTGCTGTCTTGGTGGCGGGTTGACTGGCTTTGGCCCTTTCCTCTATCTAGCAGCAATGACATCCTTTGTATCGTGTGCCTTGGCACACACTTTGTGTTCACATATCTTTATAGATAGCCTGAGAACTCACTCTTCTGCCCATATTTGAGGGAAAACTGAGGCTCAGCGAGGGGAAAGTCACCTTTCCAAAGCCACTGGGAGGCTCAGATGTGGGTCCCAGCTTTCACACTGGACCGTGTGTTCTTTCTGGGCCTTTGTGGTTTGTAGTTTGTAGTTGAGACAGCTCAGCAACATGCAGAGATGAGCCCAGAGCCCAGGGCTGTCGACTGTCCAGGCCTGCTGGATATTTGAGTTTTAGTCCTTTTCCCACTTCCTGCTGCTTTTCCTTTTTTTTTTTTTTTTTTTTTTTTTGGGGTTTTTCGAGACAGGGTTTCTTTGTGTAGCCCTGGCTGTCCTGGAACTCACTCGAGATCAGGCTGGCCTTGAACTCGGAAATTCACTTGCCTCTGCCTCCCGAGTGCTGGGATTAAAGGTGTGTGCCACCATGCCAGGCTGCTTTTCCTTTTTAAAGACTTCTTTGCATTTTATGTGTCTGCGTGTTTTTGCCCGAAAGCATGTAGTTGTACCTACCATGTGCGTGCCCGGCACATGGTACACATGGTACACATGCAGGGGCAGAGAGGCCAGTTCCTCTGGAGCTGCATTTGGAGATGGTTATGTTGCCATGTGGGTGCTGGGAACCAAACCTGAGTTAGTTACTATGTGTATGCAGGTACCCACAGAGGCCAGGAGAAGGCATGGGATCCCCTGAAGCCAAAGTTATAGGCATGTGTGAGCCACCTGATATGAATGCTGGGAACCGAACCCTGGTCCTCTGTAGAGCAGTGAGCATGTTAGCTGCTGAGCTATCTCAGCCCTTGTGTCTTTCTGGCTTGTTCTTACCTCTTCCCAGTTGCTTGTTTTCTAGGAAGGAGACCAATGTGGCACATTAACATCGTGCGTGCAGGGAAGTCAGTAGGCTCTGAGCCCAGGGGTCTTATTAGGGCTAGTGTACGCAGTCACTCAGAGTGTGTGCGCTGTCACTCAGTCTGGCATTTCTGACTCATCTGCAGTGTTCCCATGCTTCTGGGTAGGAGAGAGGCTCCAGCCTCTCACCTCTGACATAGTAAGAGAATACCTTATTGCCTTTTGTCACAATCACCAGGGATACTGAGGGCTTCCTAGGGTGGGTGGGCTGTGATCTTCTCAGAAAGAGTGGAGCTCCGGACCATGCAGGTTTGAGGAAACGGGAATCTATCTGTGTTTGCTGCCTCTCACCTGTATAGAAGGAGAGAAAGCTAATCTAAATCCCATCTGGATGGAGGTTTTGGTCCCCAGAGTCTGCTTAGAGGCTGTCCTGCAGCTTGTCATTTATTCTGTCCCCTGTCCCTGAGGCCCTGTATGCTGGTGGCACTCCTCAGGTTCTGGGGTGTGGGCCCCAGAGCACATTGCTGCCTATCTCCTGCCCATCCTGTGCTGCTGCAGCCCTGCGTTGGAGTGGGAGGCTGTGAGTGATGATGACCAGGTGGGAGATCCATACTTGCTATTGTCACCTAGGCAGAACTCACTTCCACTTGCTGGTAGATGAGGGGGAAGTATAGAGAGCTTGACCATACAGCCTGTGCACAGAGATCCACTGGGGTGACATTCTTGACGGGGGTTCAGCCTTATGGGAATTATAGGCCCAGCTAAGCCAGACATGGGGGTCTCAGAGGCTAGGGAGATTTCTGGAGCTTAGCCTGTGGCCCCAGACTGTGAGTGGGATATACTCGTTCACATACCTACCATGGAGACAGCCCTGTTATCCTATGGATGGACATGGTGAGTGGAGTCTCTGTTGGTTTCCATGATCAGCAGTACAGACTCTGTCCATGTGGAGTTAGGGACAGTGAGGTACCTGGCTGTGGATGGTGATTGGAAACTCCCATTCCCACTCTCACAGATGAAATCCTGTACCACTGGAAAGAGGCTTGGCAGCCAGGCCCCTATATTTGTTGGGTACATGCATTGTATGCTCTGGCCAGTCACAAGGCATTGGGCAAGCCCCTGTGGAGGGGAAGAGAAATGTGCTGGCGTGGTATAATGAGAAGTCACAAGGCATGGGTGAGCCCCTGCTGAGGGAGGGTTGCATATGCTGGGTCTGGGGTTTCTGCAGAGGCTGTGTGGGTCGGGAGAGCTTGATTTCTGACCCTGGTGCCTAACAGATCAGGCTAAGCTCTGTTTCTGTCTATCATGTGTGTCTGGGCGCTACCTGCTACACCACATCGTGCTTATGTGTGGAAAATATCAGCGGGTGTGGGAGGATTTGGGGATGTCCCCACAGGGGCACTCTCTGCCTGGGAGTATCCCTTTGTCCTGACTGTCCAGAGTCCCCAGTGTTCATGTCCCATGAAGCCACTTCATTTTATGGTAGATGGGTGAGACCTGGGTGGGTATGGCCCAGATCCCCTCCAAGTGTGATTTGAAGCCAGTCAGGAATGCAAATGAAGGTGAGGACTGTGAGGGAGGACAGGAAGCCCAGCCGGGGTTCCGTGGGTTCCGCGACAGAGCTGCGGGCAGGTGGGCGGTGGGACCTCTGAGCCACCAGGAGCGACAATGCTCAAATTGAAACAATCATTTCTCTTCCTGTTAAATAGAAACTGCCTTCGAGAGTTTGTAGCCTCAGGGCCCCCTCTCCTCACCAACATTGGGGTTTTTCTTGAAGTCCCCCCTCTTCCTCTCCCGCCTACTTACTCTCCTCCAGAGTCTGGGCAGGCACCATAGAGTGTTGGGGACAGGCAGACAGTTCAAGGGGACAGCCTGGAAGGGAGGCTTCAAATGTCCAGAAAGAAGCCCTGGCTGGCCTTAGAGAGGTAAGCATCCTTTCAGGTTCCCAGAAGGGAATGCTGTCGTACCTGTCCCTAAGCCCAGGACATCATGACAGGAATTTTCAGGGCCCAGGCTTAGGGTAGTTTCTGTAGGGCTGCGCTGTGGTAGAGACAGGGTTGTCAAGAAACTGAGCACGGGCTAGCTGGCAGCTCCTCTGGGCTCAGGAAGGCTCACTGCAGGTCAGCAACAGGTTCTTCCTGTGGTGTGTCTGCTAGCCCACATGGTACATGCCAGCCTAGAGAGGGTGCAGGATGGGGACTTGAGCTGCAGCGACTGTTGCCAAGTGTGTCTCTATCACTCTGCAGTCTGTTTTTGAGGTGTTGACAGTCACCTGCCCTGTGTGAATGTCAAGTGATTGCTGTTATCAGTGTCTTGTCTGGTACTGGGCAGGGAGGGCATCACACAGCTGCTCCTCAGTGGCCCTGTCCCTTTGGTCACGTCCCTCTGTGGCTATTCTCCCATTCAGGCAGCCTGAGGATGAGTGGGTGTGACTCCCACCTTTGCCTGCCCCTGCCCCCGGCAGTACCTGTCCAGCTTCAGGGCAGGAGGCTTGGCGTGAATGTCGGGCAGCAGGCTGGAGCAGGCTGCCTGTTGTGCTCAGAGAACGGCTGGCCATGAGTGGGTCTCTTGCTTGGGATTGGAAGCCAATTCACAGGACTTTCTCGGGTCCTGGAGCTGAGTGTTACCTGTTCCCCTGTTCTCCTGACTTTAGCTGGGGCAGTAAGGCCACTGACTGTTGCCCTGTAGTCATCCCTGCAGTAGAGAAAGAAGGTGCTTTTCAGTACAGTCTGGGGTTCCAGACCGGAACTTGGGTTCTCTCAGGTAGCTCCGAAGCATCTAACTATTCTGAAAAGCACCCATCTTTCTCTACTGCAGGGATGGCTATGTGGCCTATAGACTGGGCACAAGCATCCATTAAGCCGCCTTCTCCCCTGGGTAGGTGAGAGGACAGTACCCAGGTCAGGAGCCTGGTGCCAGACAAAGGAGTCTGGAATGATACTCTTCCCCCAGAGCACCTTACTGCAGGCCTCCAAGGAGGAGCCCACCTAAAGGACTAGAGTCCACCTTATCTTTGCCAAAGAAAATGCGTTGCTCTTGACAGAGACACCTTGAACACACAAGAGGCAGTAACAGCGAAAGAGCCAGAAATTAGACATGTCTGTATAGTATGCTCAGGTTAGAGCCGGGCAGGGGGTGTCTGCAGCGGGCATGCTGGTACCTGATAAGCCTGAGGCGTGAACAGCTTCGAGACTTCCCTCTGCTGCCCCCTAGTTGTATTCAGGCAAAGGAAAAGTGCCATACAGCCAGGAGCTGGAGGGGGTCCAGCTGGAATCACCTGGCTCCTGGACAGAGTGTGCCCTCTATATAGATACGGATATATCAATGGCTAGCATGCAGGCACATCTCTAAGCATGAAGAGTTTGGGATTGGAGATGGCCTGCAGCAATTAGACATTCCAGACAGTGACCACCATCGTAGGTGCAGACGGTAATGACACTGACTGGCAAGTGTCAGGGGTGGGGTGTGAAGCCTTGTGCAGCACCTGTGGACTGTGAGCTTCAGGAAGAGTTGGCATGGTGGCTACCTGCCTGTCAGCACCATGGCCTTCACCCCTGAATATACTGGTATCTTTACTTCTCAACTCTTACGTGAATGCTGCCTGGCACCGACGCAGCCTGGGCATGGGGCCTCCTCCTCACCTCCTTTGTCCTGGCTCTGCTTCCTGTGTCTCTGACTGTGGTTTGATTCTAGCCACACCTGTCACCAGCAGGCCCAACCATACTACCATTCATGGCTGTATGGGAGGTAGCTGCTAGACAAAGCACTGATTCCCGTGCCTCCTGGTGCCCCTCCCTGGACAGCCCCAAACTCACTGAGTATGGTCAAGAGAACCCAAAGCATAGTCTCTTTGCCACCTGCAGAACTTCTCCAGCCTCCATCTGCACAATGGAGTAGAACAGGGTGTTCTTCAGGTGATGGTGGTGATGGTGATGATGGTGTTATTGATAGTTATGATGTTGGTGATGCTGCTGTTGTTGATGGTGGTGGTGATTGTGATGTTGATGGTGAGGATGTTGATTGGGATAGTGGTGGTGATGCTGATTGTGATGATGGTGGTGATGATGGTGGTGACCATATTGATGATGTTGAAGATGATGGTAATGATGCCAACATGGATTATGATGATTGCAATATTGACGTTGATGGTGATACTGTTGATTGTGTTAATGGTAGGGATGGTGGGATGGTAATTTTGATAATGGTGCTTCTTGAGGCCCTCACAGCCATCCTCCTGTCTTGAGATTTATAGTGGATATTGTTTCCCATGTCTACACCCTTCTCATCTCTGTGACACCATTGCAGAGGTACACTGTACACTAGGAGTTAAGAGTTTGGCCAGGACAGTGGAACTTTGGGTTGCTATCCCCTGAGTGAGGCTCAGTGAAGGTCAAGGGATGGTACAACCCTTCCTTCAGCTCTTGCTGAGTCCCCTGCAGATCTGGCTTGCAGACTTTTGCCTTTGCCTCTGTCCCCGATGATCGGCTACACGGCCAGCCCTCTGCACTTGCTATAATCCTTCCTCAGGGATCAGAGACCTTGAATAATATACCCCTGAGCCCCTCACCTTTACCTTAGACCTCCTCATTACCATGTGTTTCCCAGTCTCCCACTCTGAGCTGATTCACTGGGGAGAATGCAGTCTCCACCATCAAGGCCTCCTGGCCTAGGAGGGTAGGTGGTGGTGGAGGTGAGGCCAGGGATATAGCATAGTGTGTGACAGCTCCTAAGACAGGGTACCTTTGTGGCTAGTAACCATAAAGGTGGGTTTGACATTCAGAGTCTTTGAGGCCCCCTGGGTCAGATGAACTCCGGGGTTGGAGTGGAGCTCGTAAGAGCAGTATAGCCAACACTACAGACTGGTCCAGCTCTCAAGATCTTACGGCCTTCATACTTCAGTGTGTCAGGGAATCGTCTATCTCCCTCTGAGTTCAGCTTACTGTGTGCTCCCCCCCCCCAACTTCATCCTTACCTCTTTCCTAGTAGCCTGGTGTTTAGCTACAGGGACAAATGTTGACCTCTTGGATGATCATGGCTGACCCTCCCACTGGGCCTCTGGGGCATCTCTGCCATGCTAAAGGTTGGTTGGATGGGGCAGGGCCAGGAAGTTAGCTTTGGACTGGTCAACCCTTTCCTGTGGGGCATGCAGGGATAGAGCCCAGATGGGTGCCTGGGATTGCTGCTGTCTGTGGTTACCATGGTGATGAGGGGTGAAGGGAACGCACTTCTGTCCACTGTGCCTTTGTCTTTTCCTCTCCCTGCTGCTTCTCTTAGGGTTCTGTGGGATGGGGCCATCACAGGCTCAGAAAGAGGCTCTGCTGCATTCTGGCCCCCATGTGCCGACAGACTTTCTGGGTCTGAGTCTATGAGGTTATTTACTGGCTCACTTCTGACCAGTTCAGTTCTCTCTGCTTGAGGGGCCCCTGTGGTGGGCTGCCTGTTCCAACTGGGTTGGAATCAGTCTCACTTTCTCTGACCACCCAGGAGGGTCTCGTTGGCCTGAGGCTTCCTGATAGGAGGCTGAGATATTGGTTGGGGCTTTTGAGCAAAGGGCATGGTGATCCCAGAACAGGCCCCTAGAGTAGTAAGCTGACCCTGGGAGAGGAGACAGCTCACAGCTGGAGGTGGCCACTGGGAAGTCCCTCCTCAGGGAGTCAGGCTCATAGTAGGGTTGGGCACGCAGGGCTACTGGAGACTATTCTCTGGGCTGGCACAGATGCCCCAGACCATTTTACAGAGAAGGAAACTGAGACCCAGCAATATTGAGAGGTCCCTGTGACCTGCCTTCCTCCTCCCTCCTGCTCTGACCACCCTTGGCCTCCCTCAAGCCCTGGTGCCATGGTCCCTGCCACATTCCCATTGCTGCTCTCCAGGACCACCGCTTCTCCCTCCCAGGGCTTCAGGGGAAGCAGTACTTCCTAAAGGAAGGTGGAGGCTGGAGGTGGGCAGCCCAGGAAGCTCTGAGGACCCACTGCAAAGTTTCAGTTCCGGGGGGTATCCCCAGGCGAGGATCAGGGCACTGCTTAGAACATGACAGGCATCCTGGTGCCAGCTCATTATGTGGGCTTTGGCTGCATGCTGGATACCCTCCTCAGGCCCCTCCTGGGTGGCCCCAGGTTATCCCCACCTCCTGTGTGCTCTCCATTGGACCCATCTGTCCTTCCTGCCAGGCTCTAAATAGAACAGCCACATGGTCCACTCACTACTGTTCACCCAGACACACAGACACGCAGCCTGCTTAGAGTCTGCTGTGCATGTCTGAGCTCCCCTTTCCAGGAGCTGGGGTTCCCTGGCTACCTTGGTTGTGAGGCTTTCCTCACCCCACCAGCTGCAGTGGGCTGGGATTTTGTGTACCCTTCCTGTCAAGCAGAGGCTGGAAGGAAGTTCGTGGGGGTTCCCTGGGCCTCCTTCTGTGGGTCTTGCTGCTGGCAGGCATTCTGCAGACACTGTATGGCATAGGAACTGGTGGGGGTGGTGCTCCTCACTAGTGCCTGGCATCTTGAAGTCACCAGAGGTGTCACCAATATTTCAGCATTCAGTATTTCAGTTTTATTAGTGTCACCCACCCTTTGAGGACTAGGGAATGGTCCTGGGTGCTGGGCTGGGACAGTCTATCTCTGCTCTGTGCTGGCTTGTTACTTAAACCTCCAAGCATTCACAGTGTGGTCAGTTTTGCCCCTCTTCCGCTCACCCTTCCTGGACGGCAGTGCCAGCTGCCCATGCTGTGTGTGGGATGATGGGCAGCTTCCTTGTGAAGATGGACTTTCTATCCTTTGTCTATCCATGAGGCACATGCAAGCCCCCTGGCTGAATTCCTCCTGGCTATGTTAGTGGTGGTTTTGCAGAGGTATTTTGGATTGTAGTTGTGTGTGGTGGTCCTTGTGACTCGTAATCTGAGGTTTTAGAGTTATGCAATTCAGTTGCCCCCCTACTCATGTTCCTGAGGCCTTCCTGCCACTTCTTGGACAGGGAGTATGTGTGTTCTGTGATTCCTAGGTCCGAAGCTGGCACTTTGCAGCCCTAGGCCCCATCCTACAAGCCCTGATCCCAGAGGGTTGTGCAGGTTTTCCTTAAGCAGTGGAGATAGCTGGTGCTAACACCCCTGCAAGTCCAAGGTGAGGCTGTCAAAAGTGTGCCTTATGGAGGCCATGGCTTATCAGAGTGGTGACAGCTAAGTGCCAGACAGAGCAGAGCATGCACACAGCACACATGTATATATACACGCATACGTGGCATACGTGCACATGGCTTGCATACATACAAGATGAACCAGGAGGCTTTCCTTGCAAGGATGTAAAGGCATTTCTTGCTCATTCACTTCCTGATTAGAAAGTTTCTCCCTCCAGAAGGTTCCAGAAAACACACCCAGCCTATTGTCACCCAGGCTCTGGGAAGGTGTCTACAGTGGACATTCTTTGTAAACAGGAAAGCCTGGGGTGGAGGCCTGGGGCTGTGGGGATCTGCCAAGGTAGGCATTGCTCTGGTGGCAGCCCCTTCCACTCAGGAGCCCTGGGGACTTACAGTCGGCTTGAAACAACTGTCTGAGGCTTGGCTGTCTACCACCAGGCTGCAGGCATGAGGGAGGGCTGGGGGAGGGGTGCCTAGGGGAACCTTCACACAGGGACAGCCACATTCCCAGACTGGAGGCTTGGCTCTTGCTCCTGCTGTCTCACTTTCTTCCTGAAGTCTCTGCCTGTGCCACCTTGGCCTCTTTTCTCCTCCACTGGGTTTTCCCCTCCTTAGCAGTTTCCATCTTGAGCCATGTATGGGCAGTGCCTTGAAGGGCCAGAGGAGCTTTGGGGTACAGCCCATAGGTAGCTGGCAGCCTTACAGTCTGCTTTTCTCCCTCCCTCCCTCCCTCCCTCAGTCCTTCATTCTCTCCTGCTGAAGCTTTTTCCTGCTACTCCCATAGCAAAGCCCAGAGCCAGAGGAGCAGCTCTGGCTTGTGGCTTTTTACACAGACCCAGTTGTGGCCTGAACATCCTACCCCAGCTGTCCCCTGTGGCTGCAAGGATTCCTCCATGGCTCCTTGGGCGGAAACACTCTTATATCGTGAACATGGCCAGTTTTCCCTAGTGTTTGGGGACAGTAGCAAATGAGAGCCACCCTTAGTGTGACAAGCTGCCCTAGACCCTGTGCCACTCCTAGTGTCCAAGCCCACCCATGAACAGGGGATGCAAAGAGCCTGAGGACTCAGAGGGATTTCTCTTCTGGTCTCATCTTGTTCTCAAAGACCAGGAAGAGTGCCCAGCCCAGCTCCTTCCTGGTACCACAGCATTCCCCTGCCTTCTTCTGGAACTCCTGCAGAAGGTGCTCAAGGTCAGCAAAATGTGTCTTTCAGTGAGGGCTTAGACTGGTGCTATGTAGGGCATCACAGTGGTACACCTCAAATGCAACACAGCATGGGATGGGAAGGGCAGGGCACAGGGGAGGTGTGGCTATGATGGGTCGGCCCAGTGGCTTCCAGGTATCCCAGTGGTTGTGGTTGCCTGGTCTAGGGGCAGCTGCAGATGTAGTAAGTTTGCCTTTAGGCAGTTCTTATCCATGAACCTTCCCAGATCCTTCCTCTGTCATAGGTAGGAGGTGGAGACTTTTCTGACGTGGTCACAGTAATTCATTTTATGTCAAAGGCACAAAGACATTCCTGGCTCGTATAAGCAATCAGATTTTGTATTTGTTACTTTTAGACACACTCTCTGTTCCCTGTGGATCTTCTCAAATCCATACGGAGTTTAAATAGCCTATAGAGCTGGTTTGTAGTTGATGTTGTGGCCAGTAGGTGCTCATCACTGCCTTGGTTCCGATATTAAATTTTTCTTATGTATTGGGTGTTTTCCCTTCATGTATGTGAGTATACTCTGTGCACAGAGTCCCTATGGATGCCAGAAGAAGGTATTAGATCCCCCTGGAACAGGAGTTACAGGTAATTGTGAGCCAGCATGTGGGTGCTGGTAACCCAACCTCGATCCTGTGGAAGGGCAGGCAGTGCTCTTAACCACTGAGCCATCTTTCCTGCCCTTTTTTTTTTTTTTTTTTGAGACAGGGTTGCTCTTTGTAAAGGCTGGTTTTGAACTCACAGAGAGTTGAGTTCTGCCTCCGCCTCTAGTTCTGGACTTCTTAAATTGGCTTTTTTTTTTTTTTTAAATTTTATTATTTTTTTTTAAGTTCAACAAGCTGATTTGTTCCCAGTTTTGTGAATGGTAAGGGTTTCTGGCAGGTGAAGTAAGATTCGTTTGCTCATGGAATTGATCCCTTCTGTCAGTCAGGGCAGTCATAGTAGCCAGGTTGGCCTCACCATAGCAGACCTGGTCACAGTGGGACCTCCTTACTGCGTCCTCCTCTTGAGGGGAAGAGGGGAGAAGTTCTGGGAGTCTTAGACGTTTCTCTTGAAGGGCTGGTCCTGGTGGCAGGGCCTCTGTGCCATCAGTGGCTTGGAACTGGCACAGGTATAGCTACTGAGACCACCCTGTACTGTGCTTGTCACCAGGTTCAGAATGGGCTTGCGAGCTTTGTCCAGCATCAAGTCTGCTCTGAGCCACAGCCACAGTGCCTGTGTTGTCTTAAGGCCTGTGTGGTGTCCTCCATCATCTGCTCAGGGCTTCTTCCTGTTCTACTCACATTCCAGGATAAGTTAGGCTCAGAGTGGTGAGGTCAGTCGCAGGGTACCCACACCTGGGGTGGGTTAGTCACTCATGTCATGTGCCTGTAAGTTGTTCTCGACTTACCAGGAGCAAGTGTCATGCCAGGCAGCAGGAAAGGCCAAGACTGAGAGATGAGAGGGAAGGAAGAAAGCGGGGGGAGGGAAGGGGGATTCTCAGAGCACCAGCCTCAGAGGGGTCTGTAGCTCCCAACATGGTGTGTATCTCTGCCCTGTGCAGGCTCCTCACTGTCTTCTCCGTGGCCTGTCAGGCCTGTGGGCACTAGATTTGACACCTGGTGACCTCCCCAGCCTCTGGAGTTGGGGAGGCCTGACTGAGATTTTTCATGTGTTTGAAACCCTGCTTGAAAGGTTGGCATGTGGCGTGGAGCGAGAGGGGCCAAGGGCCTGTAGTCGGAACTGCCCTGCTGTGGTACCCAGAAGTCTAGGTCATGTGGTCCAGAGGGAAGGGTCACAGACATTAGAGCCTTTAGCTTGCTGTGCTCGTCCTGAACCCAGAGAGTCTAAGATGGATGCCAGTGGCATCTCTTGGGGCCCTTAAAGATAGTCTGGCTTTTAGAGTATGGCAAGGGGTCCTCGGGAGATTCCCAGGTCCTAGAGGATGCTCTAACTCTCCTTCCTGCCAATTCTTGTCTTGCAGACTTCTCTACCCAGGTGAACTCTTCGTCCCTCAACTCTCCAACGGGTCGAGGCTCCATGGCTGTCCCCTCGCTGCACCCCTCCTTGGGTCCGGGAATCGGCTCTCCACTGGGCTCGCCTGGGCAGCTGCACTCTCCTATCAGCACCCTGAGCTCCCCCATCAATGGCATGGGTCCGCCCTTCTCTGTCATCAGCTCCCCCATGGGCCCGCACTCCATGTCGGTACCCACCACACCCACATTGGGCTTCGGGACTGGTAGCCCCCAGGTAAGTGCTAGGATGAGGTTTAGTGACATGGGACAGAAAATGGGAGCTTCCCCTGTAGGCTGTAAACCAATGGTTCAGAACTGAGATTTCTACTGTTTCTTCATGAGAGTGGGCTACAGAGCAAAAGCTGGTCTCCGAGAGTAGTGGTAGGACTGAGCCTCACTCTGGCTGACCCACACTGGCTTCGAAAGCTCTGTCAGTTGAAATTTCTTGCAGCTGGTCTTCAGCTCAGCCTGGAGCCTGTCCCCAGGACTGTGGAACTCTGGGGTATATGCTTCCCCAGGCTTGGGGCCATCTTCCAGTGGTCCCTGAGGGCTCATAGGTTCCTCTTCCTGGGACACTGGCCTCAGTATACCCAGGCCTTCAGGGAAAGCACATCCTGGTCCTGGGAACCCACCCTTAGGTTCTACAGAGGCCCCTGGCGGCAGCCTCTGCATGGGCTCTGGCTCTCTGTGGCCCTGTGGATGGTGGCTATCTGCAAGACGTGACTTCCTTTTCTGTGGGCTTGGTAGAGCCCTCGTCTTGCTGTGGGCACTCTAGGGGTCTTGCTCAGCCTCTTCCTCCCAAGCCCTGAATGCTTGATGGATATCTTATAGAGCCTCACCCTGCTTCTATTTTCTTGAGGGTCTTGGTGAGTTTCTAACAGGATTTTGTCCTTGGCGTACACGAAACTCTGCATCTGGAAAACCAGCTCCTTGGGGTTCCTTTTACCTTTTCTGAAACAGGTCAGGGATCCCCTTTCTGCTCTGAGCTTCTCGGGTTGGGTTCTGTTTTCCACCCCCAGTAGCTTTGCTGTGCCACCTCCCTGTGGCATACCTGGAACCATCCTCACTAGAACCAGAGGGCCAACAGCACCTTTGTGTCCCTTGATTTCCAAAGCCTTGTGCCCTGAGCCATGACATCCGTGCCCCCCTTCCTGGTGCCGGGGGTGTGTAGAGAGACCACTTACACCTCACCAGGTAGCCTCTTGAGACTGGTCTGAGCCTCTTAAGCTTCTCCTCCAGACAATCTGGCTGCTTTTTCTAGGTCGATTCCATATAAGCCCCTTTGCCCTAGTGTGTGTGTGTGTGTGTGTATGTGTGTGTGTGTTTGCAAGCTAACCCAAGCATCTGAACACATAGAAGGGCTAGGGTGTTATTTATGAGCAATCTGTTACACTGTCCCCTGCTCCCCACCTTGCTTTTCAGAAGCAGACAGAAGGCCTGAGGTGCTGCTGGCATGACTGCCTGTGTGCAGGCATGAAGCAGGCCTGATCATGCAGCCACCTCCCCTGGCATGGCCATGCTCTTTTTTATCATAGCTTCTCTGTACCCTTGCTAGCTCTGGAAGCCATGAGTAGTGAGGGTAAATGAAGAGCTGATCTCCATAGTTCCCTGGCTTCAGTGTTGACCCCTCTTGGCTCTCGGCTCCATGAGGTTCCTTGCTATGTCAGGCCACAGCCACCCGGTGCCCAAGCCATTGATGTGGCTCATGTGTTTTGGGGGCTCTACTAAGACAGGGCCCAGTGGGATGCTCCCCACTACTTCCCAGACCCCACTGTCTGTCTGTCCATGCTGGCTTCCCTGGGTAATTTACAACTGGGAAGCATTTCTGACTGCCCAGATGTAGAGAGCAAGGCATCAAGGCCTCTGATTGTCCTGATTTACGGGGAGGATCTCGCACTGTGGGAACTGCAGTGACTTTGTAAGCGTGTGTTTCATGATGGCTATAGCCAGGCAGATGGGGAACGGGGCTGTGGGGAGCGTGCAGTGCATGAGAGCAGGTCTGCTCTGGATAGCTCATCTGAGTGGGCTTGGGAGGACAGGGTGAGGTAGGAGTGGAAGACAGGGTGCCTGAGAGATAGGTGGGGACCCAGGTGCAGTAGTGATGGGGTGGAACTGAAATAAATGCTAAGGATATGAAAGGGGAAATGGGATGGCCCCCACCCAGGGAGTCTTCGGGCTCCAGCGAGGGCTGCCCAGTCCTGGGTCTCCTGAAAGATGGGTCAGAAGTACCCAGGACGATGGGGCTGTGGTTCGTGGGGGATGCTGAGGAAGGAAAGAATAGAAACTGTCCTGGTCCGTCAGCTCAAATCTGGGAAGGGCAAAGAAATCGTCTTCCAAGTCACGGGTTCCCACGTTGCCTACTGTGGAGCTCTCGGGGCCAGGGTGGGGGTGGGGGCCGGCTCGGTGCTACAGATCAACCTCTGCTCTGCCCTGACATCAGGTTTCACGGGCCCCAAGCTGTTTATTCTGCCCAGAGCCAAGACCTCCAGAAACCTGCAGGGTTAGGCTTCCCATACAGTGAGTGGAGTGGAGGGATGTACAGTCTTGCCAGCAAAAGCCGGCTGTCTCCCTGCCGCCCGTCTCCCTGCCGCCCCAGGATTCCTACATAGGGCCTTCAGCCAGTGAACACCACAGGGACTGCTGCTCTCTTCTGCAGTGAGATGGCCTGCCTGCCGCTAAGACCTTCCACGTCCTGACAACCCCCTCTGACACACTCAGAGTTGGTTCTCTGTGTGGATCTCCAGGCTCCCCAGCAGCCCCCCTAAAGCTAACCGGGATGAGGTATCCTTGCTGAACCTCACAGTCTGTGTCACAGTGCCGGCCAGCTAGGGCTGCAGAATCTGCTCTTTTCCTGCCCCGTGAGAAAGGGGTGGGGGATGGGGCAGGAGGCCCTGAGGAAGGCGGGGAGGTTCCCCTTGCAGGGGGGCAGCAGGGGCTATACAAGGCCAGTGCGGACTGTACAGCTGGCTTTCTGCCGTTGTCAGGGGTTTTCAGAAGTGGGGGGACTACCCAGCCGGGCTCTGACGCCCTGGCAGATAGGCAGGCTGAGGGAAGCGCCTCTGGGCCCTGTGCTTACTGCAGAGCTAGGCTGGAGGCTGCGGAACCAAAACTGCTGTGTCATTGCGACGCTGCAGCTGTTGCCTGGGTGACAGGGTGAGTTTCCCACGCTTGCCCCTGGCGGCCAGCGGGCAGGGAGAGGCGAGGGGTGTGCTGAGGCCAAGATAGCCACATGGGCCCTATGGCTTGATGTCTGGGGTGTCCACTTGCTTTCCTCTCCTGTTCTGCCCCCAGATACCACTGTCATGCAGGGTGGTGGGGATATGTGTGACTCTGGAGGAGTCCAGCCTGATTGCAGCCCTGAACCTGGGCCTCTTGTCCTCACCCGGGTGGTGGGGGAGTGCCGAGTGCCCGGGCTCTCATGTGTCCAGGGCCCATGGCACATTGTTAAATGGCAGCTGTAGCTCCTTGGTGGGTGGTGGGGAGTAAGTGAGCCTCTTGTATGGTGCCGAGAGTGCTGGGATCACTGAGATGTAAGGACTTTGGTACCCTGCAGTGGCCTGGCTCTCATGAGGGGGTACTCTGAGGATGGTCCTGTTAGCTTGTAGCTGTTCTGGCCTGAGTGAGGCTCTGTAGAGGGGAGTTTTTCCTTGTAGGAGACCCCGCTCTCATTAGTGCCCATCCCCAGCCTGCCAGGGCTAACCTACCCCACTCCTCCTCTTGCAGCTCAATTCACCCATGAACCCTGTGAGCAGCACTGAGGATATCAAGCCGCCACTAGGCCTCAATGGCGTCCTCAAGGTTCCTGCCCATCCCTCAGGAAATATGGCCTCCTTCACCAAGCACATCTGTGCTATCTGTGGGGACCGCTCCTCAGGTAGGAATGCCTGGTGGGCAGGGGCACAATACCTGGGCACAGCTCACTGAGTCTCCCTAGCTTTTTCCATTGGGTTGGGTACAGAGAAGCAAGAGCCCAGGGTAGCCCCTTGTGCCTGATAGAATAAGGGGTGGGTTGGGAGCTCCAGGGGTCTCATTTTGTCCTCAAGTGAGGTGGACATTAGGATGGGAAGGGTGGTCTAGAGGTATGCCAAGAGAAGATGTAGGCATGGATGGCTGAGGTGCAGTGTCTGCTGGCCTCCACTCTGGGCCAAGCCTGAGCCGAGAATAGTGCCCATCCTCTTCCAGGGCACAATAGCTCAGGCACAGAGAGCACAAGACCACCATTGTTGGGGATGCTGTGCTCAGGGCTGCTGACCCATAGCGCCAATCTGTAGTAGCGGTGGACCTGTTCTCTGATGAACAGGGAGGATCAGAGTCCAGCCTGAGCCCAGACAAGGACTCTAAAACCTGGATACAGAGCCCTGGTCTGCAGCATGACACGTGGGTGAGAGAGGGCCTTGTCATTAAGTTCACCCATCCTCTACCCCCACCCTGCAGGCAAACACTATGGGGTATACAGTTGTGAGGGCTGCAAGGGCTTCTTCAAGAGGACAGTACGCAAAGACCTGACCTACACCTGCCGAGACAACAAGGACTGCCTGATCGACAAGAGACAGCGGAACCGGTGTCAGTACTGCCGCTACCAGAAGTGCCTGGCCATGGGCATGAAGCGGGAAGGTAGGCTTTGAACACCCTCCTGCCTGGCATGCTCTTCTCATCAGGGGGCCTCCATTGTCCCTTCCTCAGCATTCTTTATGTGGGGGGCATTTGCATACAGAGTCCAGGCCTGCAGTTTGCAGTTTGCCAGACTCTGGTAGAGCCTGGCAGGTTTCTCTGTGTGCCTCCTGCTCAGCAGAGCCCCTGGCCTATGCTGTTAAGACAGCTGTCTGGATAGCTTGCCTTCACGCCAGCCCTTCCCCAACCAGACTCTCCCTGTTCTGCTGTGTGGCTAGGTTTTAGGATTTTAGAACAGACAAGATAGACCAGGTCTGTCCCACTGGCAGCATGGCTCCTAGGACAAGACTCTTGAGGTATGGCTGGGGTGAGCCAGCAGTGTTGGAGACAGATGAGGCTTGGAGAGCAAGCACCGGGCCAGAAGCACAGCAGAGGAGGCTGGAAGCAGAAGTGGGGGCGAGGAAGGTGGGAAGAGAGGCTTGGTACCTACATGATCTCTGCCTGCCTAGGGAGGAGATGGCAAGGGAGGCTCATGAGATAAGGTACATTTGGGTTGGAGTGGGGGAAGGGGCCCCTAGAGACCACCAAGTATCTCCCAGAGCCTGCTGAATTCAGGTGAGGGTCATCTTGGGCTTCCCTTCTTCTCAAGGCCACTTGCAGTTTCATCCCTGGCAGGGTTACCTGTTAGCCTACAGGTCCTCTGAGGAGCAGGATTCTGAGCCTGTTTTATCAGCAAGATGTATATGTATGAGGTCGGGAGGCTAGGTGACAAGTCCAGGTGACTCCCCAGAGGTCCCAGATGTCAAGCTGTATAGCTAGACCTCCTGAGCTACTCTGTGTCCTCCTGGTCCTCCATGTGGGACAGTAGTTCTCTGGTTTGGTGTGTGTGTGTGTATCTGTCTGTCTGTCTGTCTGGGTGTATGTATCTGTCTGTATGTTTGTATATCTGTCTATATGGGTGCCTGGGTGAGATTCCTTCATCAGTCTTAGGCCTGGGCCTCACAGGGCTGGGCACTCTCTGAGGCAGGCTCTATACCACGCTGTCCCCAGCACTGCCCCTCCAGCTTCCTCTGTCTGGGTTGTGCATAGGAACCAATGCCTACTGTGTGTCCTTCTACCTTCCCATCAGCTCTTCAGTCGCCTTTGTTCAGGGACTCCTGAGTAGGGTCAGTGCTAGAGTTTTCTTTTCTCTTCACAGTGACCCCTTCTTTTGGTACAATACCTCTATAAGAGGTTTCCATGGCCTTTAGGGGCCAAGTCATAACACAGTTGTCTAGCTGAGCTAGATCCCAGCTTCTGGCTCTCCCTTTTTTTTCTATAGTGAGAAAGCAAAGGGAGGAAGTGCTCTGCCAATGGAGGGGGTACATTGTCTGTCCTTGGGGACATGCCCTCAAGGGAGCACTTGCTGGGAGTAGCTGATACAGCATACCCTCTGGAGGACAGGTCCTTGAGTGGTAGATCTGGGGTGGGCCTCGGCCAGAAGGTGGACCTGAGGCTGTATGAGCCTCTCAGGAGCTGAGCTCAGCCCTGAGTGCACTCTTTCTCAGTGCTATTCCTGGTGATGGGCACTGTTAATGATCTCTGGGTATGAGCTCCCATCTCCTGAAATGGACCACCAGATAAACAGGTAGTCCCTGGCTTTGGTCAGCATGAGCTTGGGAGCTGGTACCTGACCCAGTGTTGGGTGGTGAGCATGGCTCCATGTAGAGATATGTTCAGACTGACGCCTGAGCATGGACAGATTAGGTACTGTGTGCCAGCAGAAGGGAGTAGTGTCTGTGAAAGCCAAGGCTACTAGCACACCTGGCATGTGGCGGGCACTAGAGTTCTGACCCCAGAGAGGGACTCTCTAGCTCTAACATGACCCTTCTACCATTGCTCCAGTGGTTAACCTTGGGTGCTGGCATTCAGATTACAGCTGCCTGAGCTTCCAGAGGTGTGGGCATTGTACATGATGTCCCCTAATCCCAATGGAACAGTAAATCTTGAGGTAGGGAGTCTGGAGTCGTCTAGGTCTTACTATGTACTTCCTGTGGGTGGGGCACTGAGCACCCCCTCTCCAGTCCTTGTCCCCCCATGCCTTTGCCTAACGCTACCTGTCTTGCACAGAAGTAGAAGTGGGGTGCAGAAAAGAGAACTCCACTGCAGCCCGCTCTGTTCCTTGGGCTACACTGTGTGACACCTGAGAAATGCTTTACCCATTCCACTGGAGAGATGCACCCCCGTGCCTCTTTGTTCCAGCTGGATTTTTGAGTATTCAGTATAAGCCCTGTGAAGCTCTGTCTTGCCCTAAACAAAGAAGCCATGCAACTTGGCCCCTTGGGCTGCACGTATATCTGTGTGGCAGCTCTAAGATGTCTGGAGGTCCTTAGGCCCGGTGGGCACTGCCATTCCATGTCTGGTCCTTGGCTGGGGGAAGGGACTTTTTCTTGCCTACCTGAGACCTATCCTATTTCCCAATGCCTGTGGCCGTAGTCCACAGCCCTGCTCTTGAGATGGTTGGCCCTAGAGTATCCTGGGAGCCCACTGTGCAGGGGTCTTTGAGGATTCCCAAGAGCTGGTCCCTACTTCTACTTGCTTTTAGGTATTGGACACTGCCCCCACCCCACCCTGGGATCTGGACCAGTCCCAGACTGAATTAATATTTGATTCCTTCTGTTCTCCTGGGCTAACCACTAGGAGAGTTCTATGAGTAGTGGGTGGGGCTGTTGGCTGTAAGAGTTGAATAGTCTGACAGCCTTTGGAGAAGTTGTGAGGCCGGTTGCCAACACAGGGCCTTTGGCCCAGAGAACGCAGGACGTGCACCGTCGGCTCCCGTGCTAGCTCAGCCCCCAGGTACCCAGCCCCGGTGAGCAGCAGTCATTAAGCCTTGGAGCTGGAATCTAATGATCTCTGTCTTCCAGGCTTGGTCACACATAACCCAGGGAACCGAGACGGGTGTAGAGGTGCTGTGAGGAGGGAACTGACCACAAGAAGGCTGTGTCTCCCTGTGGGGTGGCCCTGCCCTGGGAAAGGCACCCTGTCTTCAGGCTGATGAAGGATACTGCAGGCTGATAGCATCTATGTTGGGCAATAGCAGGGGCCTGCGTGTGCAAGCAGCCACGGGGACTTGTTTGGCAGCATTCCCCAGCTGGGGGTAGGCAGTGCCCTTCTCAGGCTGGGCCTGGACCTGTTGGCTGGGGCAGGTGGTGGTAGGGCTGGGGGCCCTGCAAGTGTGATGATCTGCAGGCTGGAGAGGCTGCACACTACACACCCCATCCTCAGCTCCCTTCCCCTGAGGCCTCTTTGCATTTCCTTCCTGACTCTCTTAGCTTCCTGCACCCTGTTCTCTGGCTCTGGAGCACTTGGGTGCGGAAATGGCAGTTTCGTGTGTGTGTGTGTGTGTGTGTGTGTGTGTGTGTGTGTGTGTGTGTGTGAGAGAGAGAGAGAGAGACAGAGACAGAGACAGACAGACAGAGACAGGGGTGTACCCACCATTTCTGCTATAGGGAAATGGCCCTACCTTAGTTGTTTCTCTGGGCTTAGGTCTTTACCTCTCTGGGCCTGGTGTCTCCATCTGAACATGGGGCTTCAGTAAACAGTTTGTGGGACAGAGCAGAAGACAGCTCAAGCTCAGCTGGTAGTGAGGTTGGAGCATGGTGACCACTGTGTATTTTTGTGTTGTTTGTGCATGATGCATGCCTGTCTGTGTCTTCACTCTTCTTGGGACTTGCCCCAGACTTGTCCTTGAGGGAGGGAATATCATACCCTGAGCTTGGGACCTTGGGAAGAAGCCGTCCAACACTGCCTGGGTATTCAGAAGGGGCAATAAGGCCAGTGTTGATAGAACCTGGTCCTGCCTATTCCAAGGCCCAGCTCTGGGCTTTTAAGGGGACAGAGGAAGGCCACAGTTTCTGGCAGAGCCCCAAACTTGGGAAGCATTAGGATCTGGGATAGCCATTTGCCTCTATATCCTGTTCAGGTCCCTCAGTTCTGCTTGTGCCCAGTGGCTGAGCAGTACCCCAAACACTCCACTTTTGACTGTGTGTCCTAAGTGGGAGCCAGGTGTGCTGGAGGAGGGTCATCTCCTGCTCAGCCTGCATCTGGATCTTGGGAGGGCTGAACCACAGGCTTCAGGCACCACCAGCAGGCTGAGGGAATCTCAGTCTGCGGCAGCCACCTCCCCCGCAAGGCCTGCGCGGGCTTGGAAGGATAACGAGGCTCTGTATTTACAGACGCCTCCCGCCCGAGGCTTCCGGGCGCCAGTGGAGCATAAGTCAAACATGAGTGTGTCTAAAAGGTGATTGAGCTGGCAAAACATAAATCCCCTACTCCCTCTGCCCCCTCCGCTGTCTATAAATAAAACGATAATATTTATAACGATGCCGCCCTGAGCTGCTGGGGCCTTTGGAGGCTTCAAAGTGCTTCACAAAACATTTGCTAATTAATTCTCAGCTGCCCCCGCATGGGAGGCAGGTGTGAGGAGCCCCTCACCCGCCCATGGCCAAGCTCTCAGGGATAACTGGCTGCGGTGAGGGCCTGCCTTCTGGGTTGCCTCCTTCTGGGCTTCCCATATCCCAAGGCTGTCTCTGTGAGCAAGGAAGTCCCTTACTGGGGAATGAAACTGGGCCAGCAGGGTGGGGCCCAGCCTGCTCAGGTACTTCTTTCAGGGTCCCCTGAAGGGCAGACTCTGCATTGACATTTTACAGGAAGTGGGACACAGAGATGCTAGAGGAATTGCCCAAAGTACCACATCTGCTCAAGGTATACCGCTCATTCCAGAGCCTGCCGTTTGCTGTGGCACTTGGCCCTCAGAGTCTGTTTTTCCCATCTGGGAAGGTGAGGCTGTTGAGTTGACATTGTCCTAGCCTGAGGTGGAAGAAGAGTTTTGTCATCTGGCTTTGGGATAGGGTGGCTGCCTGACCCTGGCTACAATTGGTCTGTTCAGGTGTCTCTCAGTGGGGCTGCTTAATATTGGTGGGCTGAGTGGCCAGAGCCCTCAGTGACTTGTGGAGTGACCCTAACACAGATGCACTGGCAGCCACATGGAGGGCCTGTAGAAGCCCAGCTGGGAAGGGATGGAGTCTGGCAGCCTTTTGCAGCCCCCATAGACTGGGCACCATCTGCCCATGGCATTCAACTCTACACCAGCCCCAACCTGCTGTCAGATTTTCCAAAAGAGCCAAGCTTGCAAAACACCAGCCTCTGCCCAGTTCCTCAGCCCAGCTGGTGTTCTGCAGGCGTCAGATCAGCCTCCCATCCTTGGCTTGTTCACAGGTAGAAAGTCTCTGCTACAACCAGGTCATTGGGTTTGGGGAGCTTGGCCCCCAACGTGGGAGAACCCCAGCGCAATGGTATTGGTGGGCCCAGCAAGGAGCGGTAGCCAGGGGATTAAAAATGTCACTCAGAATCGATGCAGAGCTGTGGCAAGAAAGGGAGCCCAGTGGGATCCTGGGAGGACTGAGGGGAGATGGGCAGGGAGAGAAGTCTCCTCCCTGGGAGGTGGCTGCTGGGAGCTATGAAGCCCTCCCCCCTTCAGCCCTCCCCACTTCAGCCCTCCTGTTGGCCCTGTGATTTACTCTGTAAGCCATTCAAGGAGGTTGTAGGCCAGGAGGTAGGTCTGATTGTAGAGCAGGAGGCTGGTGCTGCCCTGCTCGTGAGCTCCTGATGCTGCTGAGCTGTGTGCTCTACCATCTGGGAACTCAAGGGTTAGGAGAGCTCTGACCAAGGTCCTGAGATAGCAGCACCAGGAAGATCCCTTGGGCCACACACACCCTTGGGCTCTCTGAAAGGCGCCCTCCTGGGGCACTGGTCTGGAGAGGAGGTCATCCAGGTCTCCACCTCGCCTGCTGCAGGAACCCAGAATGGAGAGAGGGGCATGTTGGCTGTCCAGGCAGGAACAGAATAGAGTAGGTTCACAGGAGCTGTTAGAGGTGGGTGGGAGGAGAAGGCACGCTCACTCTGTTGCTCCCACCTGAGGCTCTGCACTGGACCTGCTTCCCAGAGGTCAGCCTGCCCACCCCACTAGTTCTTTTCCTTCCATGAGAGCCAGGCTGCTCACAGCTATATGGGGGCTCTTGTCTGGGGTGTGAAGCAGGGTGGGCAGTCCCAAGGCCTGTGGCATCATGGAGGAAGGGGACCAAGCTATGGGCTGTGTGAGGTCGGAGTGCTTCTTGGCAGAGGCAAGGATGGAGAGCATGGGACATTGGGTGCCTTCACCTTTGCCCAGTGTGTCTCTGAGTGTGACTGTCTATTGCTGTGGATGACCACTGTCATCACCTCAGTGGTCACCTGTTTGTCACAGTCACCCATCCTGCCCCTGATCAAGAGAACGTCCTGTACTCTCCTGCGTACTTTTATACGTTGTTCCAGTGAATTGGTTTCTTCATTTTACTCCTCCTTCAGGCCCATTCCTACTTCTTCCAGGAAGCCTTCTTGGGTTTTCCCACATCTTAGACCACCATCGTCTTGAAATCCCCTGTTAGTATTCCTGTGACCCATCAGCTCCAGGAAAGGCCATCTGCCCTTAGCTCAGATGGGGTCTGGTGTATTTATATAATTAGCTGAGTGTGTTCAGGGTATACAGCCATCCTGGCAAGGGCCAGGCAGGTATTAGGCTGGCCCTAAGCATGTGGGGGATGTCCTAGGAACTGTGGGGCCGGCCAGCCCAGGTGACTGTCTCCTGTTTACAGCTGTGCAGGAGGAGCGGCAGCGGGGCAAGGACCGGAATGAGAACGAGGTGGAGTCCACCAGCAGTGCCAACGAGGACATGCCTGTAGAGAAGATTCTGGAAGCCGAGCTTGCTGTCGAGCCCAAGACTGAGACATACGTGGAGGCAAACATGGGGCTGAACCCCAGCTCAGTGAGTGTCAGATGCTCACCTGCCTCGGTTTCCCCTGTACTCACTCTCTTACCCTCCTGCTTCAACAACCAATGAACCCCCAGCCCTTTGGCTGCCTGGCCTTTGTCCCCAGCAGTGAGACCTCTGTCCAGCTGGGTGGCCCTGTGAGTGTGGGGATACGCCAGCCTTCCTGCTGGCCTTGCTTGTCTGGCCCATCCAAATACGCAGCAGGGTCACTGTGGGATCTCGGCATACATCACGGTGAGGCTTGAGCTCAGTGCAGGGGAGTCCTTCAGAGAAGCTATGTGGAGCTGAGCTTGGGCAGAGCCCTCTAAGCTCCCTTTCCCACACACTGCTACAAGAAGGTGCAGAGGCCAACAGGGAGGTGCTCATCGCTCGTGGGTGGCAGCTGTTGTGACGACTGTTGAAGCAGAAGTGTCTCTTGGCCTTCAGCTGTCACCCTCGAGCTGGCCACCTGTAGGAATGGCCTAGACAATCATCTTCCCTCGTTTCCCTGTGCCACCTGCCATCTATAGCTGTCGTAGCCTCCAGACAAGACCGGAGGGCCATAGTTCCCACTGCTGGTTCACCTCCTGGCTGCTCGCAGGATCTTAGTTTCAGATCTTTCTGGCTTCCATGCCTGTTCCTGGACTTTCACCTGAGCTCTTCCCCCACTGTCCCCTGCCCTGCTCCTGCTGTCACTTAGGGGCCATTGGCCGGTGTGGATGTGTTTGGGTGGGGTACTCCATTTGCCCAAGGCCCCAGTGACGAGGCTACAGCCATGTCCCGGATTGGAACAGGGCCTTGCACAAACCCACAGGCCTCATGTTGTCTCAAGCTCATAGCCCAACTATGTCTGCCTCATATGAGCTTTTTATTGACATCCTGACCTCATCTGGACCCTCATGTAGGCTTCAGATCTGGGACCAGAGTCCTGCCATTAACCACTGGACACCCAGTCCAGGTAGACCTTAAGGAAGTCCCTTTCGGCTTCCCCCTCTGAAGCAGACTTAGCTAGTCTTCTCTTGCATCTTAGTACCCTCGTCTCAGCCTGTGACTGTGGTGGACACAGAGTACCCATTCTTTTCCTCCAACTCCAGGCACAGGGCAGCGGTATAGTGAGCTATCCCAGGAGTCAGTGGGGTGACTGAGCTCTGTGTTGTCAGGAGCCTTGCCCTGTCCCAGGGGCTCGGGCATGTCTCTTCCTCTCTGTAGTCTGTGAGCGGAGATCCCCCCTTGCATATTTGTGAGGACCCGTGACCCAGTTCCTATTCCCCCACCCCCACCCTGTTACCCAGCATTCATCTGTCTAATCCCAGAGCTGCCTTACTGCAGACAATGCCTAGGGCCTTGCAGGTGGTCTTCCTTGGGGGACCCAATCCTGGCCGTGTGAAGATAGCTCCCAATGGAGGGAGACCACAGAAACCCTTGCCCTCTGGAACCTGCCCAGTGCTCTGGTTGGCATCTGTTCCCTAAGCCCTCTTCCCAGTCCTGGAAGGGAGAGGAGAGCAGCAGGACTCGGCTTTGTGGACTAGGGCCTGAGGGTGGTTGGCTGGGGTCTGAAGGGTGACTAGGGTTTTCCTTTATCAAGTAAGGCCATTGTTGGGAATGGCCTCAGACGTGGCCTTAGCTGTTCTTCCATGAGGGTTCAGGTCTTTAGAGCGACACTGTGGAAAGCCTGTGTGCTCCAGTGTCTTGTGACTGGCCTTGATCTACATACATGGACCTCTCAGGCAAGCTGAGGAGGATAGGCTGCACCTAGCCTCACAGATGGGCTGCTGGCTCCTCCGGGTCCTGCCTGGGTGGTCTTGTGACCACGCCTAGCTGGCAAGTGGTAGCTCATTAAATGTCTGCTGTGGAGTCTGCTGAGAGGAGTGAAGCTACAGTGGAACGGAACAGGGCAGGACCAGAGTACTCTCAGCCCTCCCTTCCAGACAGCCCTCCTGTGGGTGCCTGCTGGGTGTGGGCCCTCACACCTACGTGGCCCCTGCCTCCTTCTTTCCCGGCTCCTCTGCTCAAGCCTTGTGTCCAGTCCTGGCAGACAGCATGTGTGTACATGGCCGCAGAGGCCACAGTCAGCCCCGGAATAACTTTGAGCTCTTTTTCCCAATCATAGTAGTATTGTGACACTGGATTCAAGAGGGTGGCGGCCAGGGAGAAAGCTGAGATCACAGAGCTTGGGTGTGAGGCTTGTTGTCTTACAGTCCGGTCTATGCATTCTCCCAGCTGGCTTAGGGCCCTCACTGTCTCCTGTCTTGGGGCTGCCTCCCCAGGAGATGGCAGGGAAGGAATACATCCACGGAGCAGCCCCTTGTGGCTGAGAGGCAGAGCCAGGCTGCAGACAGACAGTCCCTAGTACCTGTGGTGCCGGGGCTCCACTGGCCTCTCAGGTTTGCTGAGGGTTGTGTGGCTGGGAGATGTCACCCATTCCTTTGGACTCTGTCCTGGGGACCATGGGCTGCCGTCCCCTGTCCTTGCAGCCCTGGGCTTCCCTGCAGCCAGGCCTGCCAGGCCAGTGATGGGAAGCTGATTTGTCAGTGCCTTTCACTGAGCGCTTCACGGGCCCTTCACACGGGGCTGGGTGTTTAGACTGAACGTCACTGCTGAGCAGATGGTTTCTGTCAGCTGAAGGAAGCCCTTTAAAGCCGACAGTTCTCTCCTTATCGGATGCTTGGCTACTTCTTTTTTCAAAATCAGGAGTCTTGTATCCTGTTCTTGGGTACTCTTGCCCACCACACCCTGAGGTCAGAGGCTGTGACCCTGGCCCACCCGACAGGGTAGGCTTCCCAGCCTACTGTAAGGCCCACCTGAGTTCCTCACCTATAACAAGGCCTGGGTGTTCCTCTTCTGGGCAGAACTTTCTAGAAGGCTTCTGGTGATATCACCTCTACCTGCAACTTGGAATCCGGACCAAGCAAAGACCAGTCCAGCCCCAAGCTTGTACTTGCATGTTTGATAGGACTTCTCACCTGGGTGGCTACTGCTACCTTTAGAGATGGGGTCTGGCCCTATCTCAGCTCCCTCACCTTCCTGTTAAATGGCTCCTTTTCCTCTTCCCCCAGCACCTGCTCTCAGGGGTGGGGAAGACCTGATAGGCTTCCATGGTACAGATTACGTTTCCTTCAGCCATTGAGCTGTGTGACCCTAGTCTGTCTTGATGGGCCCCAGTCAGGTTTTGGGCAGCGCTGACTCTTATCTTCCTGCCTTTCCTGATTTGGAGGTTCCCCAGGCCCCCTGACTTGGGACTCCTGCCAGCTTCAGGTCAGCCATGTCCTCTAATCTGCTTTTCCTGATAACATCCCTTCTGACTTACAGCCTCCTGCTTCTTCTGATGACCACTGCCTTGGTACTAGTCCCGCTCCAATAAGCCAGGGCTTCCTCCAGCCTGTTACTATGGTGGATCTCTTCTCAGAGTCCTTTCACTGTGCCAGGCCTCCGATGGTTTGGGATGCAGATCCTGGGACCCCACTCCATGGGTGTTTTGTGTGGGGTGAGGTGGCTCTGTCGGCTATCAGGTGTGAGGTTTGATCAATGTCCTTTCTCCGTTCTAGCCAAATGACCCTGTTACCAACATCTGTCAAGCAGCAGACAAGCAGCTCTTCACTCTTGTGGAGTGGGCCAAGAGGATCCCACACTTTTCTGAGCTGCCCCTAGACGACCAGGTCATCCTGCTACGGGCAGGTGAGTAGCCTGGGCAAGTGGCTGCTAGTGGATCAGTGGGCTCCTGCCCACTCCTGCATGCGGTATAGCGCTACCTTCCCCTTCCAGCTTAGAAAGTCAGTAAAGGGTCTCCTCGGCTGCCCGCCAGGTCTATGTGACCTCTGCAGCCGTGTCACCTTGGAAGCTTCAGGCTTTTTTCTGAGCAGAGGTCTTGATGCAAGTGTCTGGAGCATAAGAGTGTGTGTCTCTCATAGCCAAGGGGACTGTCGGGAAGGAGTGTAGCCTTGGAACTTGGGCTGAGGCTAGGTCTGTAGGCTGCCCTGGTCCTTATTGATTAACTGGGCATTGGGGCATGCTGACTGTTGCTCAGAGTCCACCAGGTCACCAGTAGGGGTGTTAGGATCGAGAGACTTAGATCGCCAACCTGTGGAGAGATGGGGATATATTGAGAATGTCACCTGCAACTCTTGCTCGCCACAGAACTGTGGTGACAGTTGACACTACCCCACTCCGGTGAAGAGCCCTGGAGACCATGCTGTCTCGAGGGGACTGAGTGCCCTGACTTGCTTTGGTTTTCTGCTTGCACCAAGGGCTCTCAGCCTCAGCCCACCCCAGTAGATACCATGAGCAGAGATGGTTCCCTGTTGTTTTGGAACCTATTTAGTTGGGGTGAGGCTCGCATGGGCACTGATCTTCCTAACTTCCCTTTGAAAAGACCTCTTGGTAGGTATGGGTTGCTGAGATGAACAAGATGGATCCTGCCATGTTTGCCTCTGCCTAGGTGGGCTTGTGGGATGGGGCATGTGAACACAGGACTTCTCTGAGGCTGGGAAGCACTGTTCAGGGGGAACTGCCACGGCTGTAGGAACTGCAGAGCCATCTGGCCTTCTCGCTTAACACAGGTGTCCCAGTGAGCACTTGCCACTGAGGCATGTCAACCCATGTAGAAGGGACAGCTCTAGGGTGGAGCCTCGGGTGACCTGCTCAGTGTGGGGCTCAGGTGCCTAGAAATGAGATGAGGCAGAATTGGCCCCACATATCCTTATGGGGACCCTGAGGTCACATTTCTGGGCGTGATCTCCCCTGTGGCAAGAAGCTTATCAGCAGGCCCCACTTCTCAAATGCTGACTGCTTCCATTTCCCATTGTAAAAGGGGTCGGTAGGCTTGGAGCCGGGATATGGGAACCACAAGGCTTGGGAAGTTTCTGGACCTGCTGAAAGGCTCCTGCCACCTTGTCAAGGAGCCCCTGGCTGTTTGTGCAGAGTTCTGTCTTCTCTCCCTCTTGAAGGCCCCTTTTTAGTGCTTTCATAGTAGCTCTGGTTGGTCGGTGCTGGGATGCATGGCACTAGGCCTGTGGTTCTAAGGTGGTCGTCCTCTCGGTACTCAACTCTCCTGGCATTCTGCATGCTCCAGACTGGCAGCAGTCACCTCATAGCTGTCACGGGGAAAGTCCTCAGGAGATCTCCCAGCTCCTCTGGGACACATGCATGCCCTCTTCATGTAAGAAAGAAGGTTCCATGCCCTGTGTTTGTTAGAGGGAGTCCTCGGGCAGAATTTCCCAGGCTGGTACATTGGTAGAATGTGTGCTTGCTAGAAGGAAGAGGCACTGCTCATGCTCAGGTGCTCAGGAATCTTCCTCCAGGTACACTTACTGGGGTCCCACTTTGAGGACCCTGACTTGAGTATGGCAGGAGATGAGTCTGGAGCATGCTGCTTCTGTGATCTGGCTGTGGGTGAGGGAAGGGACAGTGATGGGGTCATAGAAACAGCAGAGTGACCATATGCCTCACCCCTTCCCCAGGCTGGAACGAGCTGCTGATCGCCTCCTTCTCCCACCGCTCCATAGCTGTGAAAGATGGGATTCTCCTGGCCACCGGCCTGCACGTACACCGGAACAGCGCTCACAGTGCTGGGGTGGGCGCCATCTTTGACAGGTGGGCTGGGTGGCACTGTCTTTGATAAGTAGGCAGGGTAGGTACCATCTCAGATAGGTGGGATAGATGCCATCTTCAACGCATGAGTGGTGTAGCATCATCTTTGATGGTATATGGGTTGGGGACTGTCTTTGATTGGTAGGCTAAGTATGGATTGTATTCAACAGGTAGGTGGGGTGGGTGTCCTTTTCCATAGGTGGGCCATCCTGAATAGGTATGTAGTGGAAGGGGGCTACCTTTGACAGGTGGGGACAGGCCCCTTAATCTCTTTCTGCTCTGTTGGACATAGCCTCTGCGTAGAAAAGACATTAATGTAAAAAAATGCAGGCCAGACATATGGAGACTACTGTCTGTGGAGTGGAATATCAGGGGAGTTGAGGCCACAGGCAGCCCTCTTCCTTTGTGAGCTGAGTATCCCCAAGTATAACAAAAACAGATTATGCCACTGGTACGGTTTTATAAGTGTCAACATCTGGCACATCTCAGCCATGAGCACTGTTGTGATCCTGGGGTGAACTGTGCCCTGACCTATCACTGAATAACTGGTGTTTCTGATCTGCTGCTCCTTACAGCCCCAGCAGACCTGAGTCTAAGGCACCTCTGCATGTGCCTTAGCTGCTTTTTAGAAACATGCTCAAAGGAGCAGGCTGCCTGGAGTGCAGCCACATGCAGAGGCCACCTGGCCCCAGCCAGTTACGCTCCTGCAATGCCTGTCTTATATGCCTACCAGGTGAGGGACTGTGACTGCCTGTTTTATGTCTGGATGCCCAGCCTTCGTATATAGGCTAAGGGCCTGTGCCAGACCTCAGTGTTCTGGGGCCCTGGATGCCAGTCTCTGCCAGCTGAAGTTGGGGGCGCTGGGGCTGGTGCATAAGGCAGTGAGTGGGAATGAGCAGGCCCATAAGAAGAAGTGGGGTAGGGGCGAAGCAGGCGAGTCCCTGAGCTCCTGAAATTGGAGGTGAGCAGAGCCACCCACCAGTGCTCCGGGATAGCAAGGACAGTACACAGGCTGAGTTCTTCCCAGGGAAAGGCCAGCTGGAGCACACAGGCAGGTAAATGCTAACCTCAGCTCAGTACCAGGCTCTGTGCGGCAAGCCCTTGACAAGCTAACTTACAGGGCCACTCCGCAGGGGAAGGTATTGGAGCTTAGCCTATGGGGTCTGATTTTGGGAAATGTGAAGTGACAGTTCTGGGGGCTTGATGCTTTTATCTTCTGGGGACGCGAAGTGCTAGTTGGAGAGGCCCTCGCTTATCCTTGCTGTCAAAGCGAGTGGACTGTGAAGTCTGATTCTTGGTGGCAGGGCTCCTCCTTGCCGCTGAGGTCAGAGAGACTCTGGTTCAGGTGGCTGACGGCAGAGTGGAGCCTAGGATTCTTCCAGACTCCGTACATGTTGAATGGGCTAAGGACACTTGAAGGTCCTTTGGAGGGGTCCCTATCTTGCTGAGGAAGCTATGTGATATCTGCTGATGAAAAATGACTCCCACCAAGAGGCTTTGTCCCAGGGAAAAGTCTAACCTGGAGCTAAAAGAAACAGCTCTGAGTGCAGGGCGACCTTGACTAGCCACGAAGTGGGAGGTCTCGTCTCAGCTCTCCTTGGCTTATCAATCTTGGGGTTCCTCCTCTGGTCTCAGATTCCCAGAATGCACTGGGGGAGTGGAGGACCCCATCTTCCACAGGACTGTGAGGTCACATTGATGCTCACTTCCTGTGGACTTGGCCAGGCCCAGAGCTTTCAGTCATTCTCGGTCCGTCCTGGGCTTCACGCGTCCAGTGGATCCTCCTCGGTGGGGCTCTGGTGAGGATGTGTCTAATGTGGACTTTGGCACCTGCCTTTTCCTGCAGGGTGCTAACAGAGCTGGTGTCTAAGATGCGTGACATGCAGATGGACAAGACGGAGCTGGGCTGCCTGCGAGCCATTGTCCTGTTCAACCCTGGTACGGTCCTCCTGCCTCCCACCTGGCCAAGAGCATGCGAGTCTTCCCAGCTGCTCTGCGCCATGCTTTGACCTTCAGGGCCCAGTGTCCACATTACAACAGACACCAATCTCCTGCCTCCACTTGTCTGGAGATGTAATGGAGAGGCTCAAGTGGCACTCTATGCGGCCAGAGTAGGCACTTGACATTAGTGCTCTCCAGCTGAGCCTCGTGGGCTCTGCTGTCCACAGTGGTCTAGTGTTAGAGTGAGCTCCCAGGATGGGGTTGGTGGTCAGTTGGTCAGTCCATCTTGTTAGGTGTCCTGAGGGTAGCTAACTTGTCTCAGGCCTTGGCTTCAAGGATATTTGGGGACAGGGCAGAGCAGCCTCTTGAGGACAGCAAATCTTTTTGGTAGCTCTGGAGCTGCAGTGTTCAGGGCCTCCAAGCTGTTGCTGTCACAGAGGCCGAGACTGTCTTCTGTGTGGGAGGCTGTGGTGTGAAGAGTGGCCCAGGCCTGTGCTCACAGCACTGGGTTGGTGGCAGATGCCACTGGTGGCCAGTCCACATGGTGATGGGAGCACACAACTGAGAGCGTGGAATTCTTCCTGGGGAGAAATTCAGGGATTCAAGAGATGGCTGTGGGCTTGTGGGTGGCTCTGACTAGGCTCCAGGAAGCCGCGGAGGCTGGAGCACTCGCTGCCGCAGGGTATGCATGGGCTTCTGTATTTGAAAGTCCATCCTTGTCTGCCAGGGGAGGGGTTGAATATGGGTTGGAAGCTTGGCTGACGGGGCTCACCAGCCCTGCACATGGTGAGTAGAAAATATGGGGGGACAGGGATATAGGCTTCTACCCCAGATAGCTCATTCCTGAGCCAACCTGATAGTTTCTCAGGTTAGGTCTGAGTGGTCTGGCTGGAGGCATGGTGAACCAGGGAGGCCTCAGCTGGGGCTCCGAGGGATAGGGAGGGACTGTCAGGGACTAGATCAGTTGAAGGTGTCTTGTGTATTCTAAAGAGCTCCCAGACCCCAAAGTGCCCTCAGCATTCTTACTGGTACACTGTGCCCTGATGGTGTTAATGACTATGGCTGTGGTTTTTCTCTAGCCTGTATTGTGGCCAGTGTTTAGGCGCTGAGGAGGGGTCTCCTGGCTCATGGTATGGGGAGATCCTCAGGGAAGGGCTTACAGCTTTCTTCCTGTCATTGGGACCAGGCCCAAGGGCAGTGAGAGGATTGGTTATCTCTCATGACCACCTGGAGAAAGATGGGGAAACTAAGTCCCTGAATGACAAGGTACTGGTTTAAGGTCACTTGACTTTCAAGTGGCCGAATGGAGACATAATATGACTCTAGAACACCCATCCTCCTGGTCTGGGAGCTATGGGTCTGCAGGGCAGCCATATCTAGTTGTGTAGCATGCACACTCTCTGCTATGCTTGCATGTGGATAGGAGATAGTCTGGGGGCTCTGACCTGAGGCTATTTTTCTCTACAGACTCTAAGGGGCTCTCAAACCCTGCTGAGGTGGAGGCGTTGAGGGAGAAGGTGTATGCGTCACTAGAAGCGTACTGCAAACACAAGTACCCTGAGCAGCCGGGCAGGTGAGCCCCGCCTCCATCTTGGACAGCCCCCTGCCTCTACCCTTGGGCTCAGCCACACATCTCCAAAGCCCTCTGTATGCCACAAAACAATGGTGTCCTCCTTAAACCAGCCTGGGGTGCTTTTCAGGCTTTGAGCAGGAGCTAGGCAGCCCTTGGACTCATGAGCTCTGAGGACTACCCACTTCCCCCTATACCCAGTTGAGATAATTGATCCATTTCTTAGTGCACAGTAGGTCCTTGCTATTTACGAGTATGAAGCCTTATGTTCTTCACCTGTTACGTGACCTGGAAATGCCAGCACAGCGTAGGTGCTGTACAGTTGTGCATAATACGTGGCTGAGACTGGAGAACACATTCTTTCTGCTGGCCTAAGGAAGACTGGCATCTAGTCATGTTCAGTGCTGGGTGCACAGTCTAGTGTTAGGCACACAGTAGGTGTCCAGGAGAAATGGTGTTTTCCAAGGATTCAGTTCTGCTTCTTCTTGCAGTCTCCCAGTGTGCAGGCTAGGTGTGAGTGGAATAGTGGAAGACCGGGGAGATGGGCACACTAACCAATCTCGTTGCCTGGCACACACATGGTTAACTGTCCACACTGCTGTTTAGCCCTCATCTGGTTTGGTTTAAAGTGAAACTTCCCGGAGGAGGACAGGAGGGTGGCAGCGGCTTGTTTTTCCTGGCTTCCTGCCTTAGCCCATCTCGCCAGCTCAGCAGAAAACAGCCTGTTCTCTGGCACCTCTCCAGCCTCCAAGCTACGCTTGTGCCTTTAAACTGAGGACTGCGGGGCAGCCAGCCACAAGGCTTCCTCCCTGGAAATGAAAGACATTGTTAATAATTAATGAGGCCCAGAGCCCCCTCCAGTATATAGGGAGGCCCTGAGCAGACACAGAGGTCACACGTGGGACCCCAGGTCCTGTCCCCACACCACACTGTCCTCTCTTGTCTGTCCACCTTCCATGAGTTCTCAGATTCCTTTCCCATGCCTATCGGTCTTTTGCCCAGGAAACATTCCAGGGGTAAAGGAACCCAAAGGCCTCTGCGGTCCTCTCCAGGGAGGTGCTCCTGCTGAAGCAGGGGATCTCCCAGCTCACTGCTGGCTCCACTGTCAGTCACCCCGAGTACCATGCGTGTGACTGACTACCAGTCAGGCTGCCCACAGAGCTTCCTGGTGCCTCTTCCTAGGACATGCCCCACTGCCTCTAGCGAGACAGCCGCTCTTGCAGAGGCCTCTCCGATGCACAAAACATGTTCATGCTCTTACCTGCCGAAATTTCTATCAAGGCTCCCCGTTGCCCGTGGAGCAAGCCCACACTCGTAACTGCTCTCCCAACCCCTGCCAGGCCTGTCCTGGCCGACAGTAGTCAAGCATTGGCTCTTCCTTTCATTTTAGGATCTTGATGCAACTCAGCCTGCTGCACCCCTGCCGCACCCCCACTCCACCCCTGCCACTCCTCTGCCCCTTGTGCTCTTTTGTCTCCAAGGAGCCTCCTTTCTCTAGTCCCCACTTCTTCCTGGAGCATCAGTTTAGGCAGTTTCCTCTGCAGACCAGGTTCTGGTCCCAGGCACTGGGCTTGGCTGGTCTCCGGGGAAGTTACAAGTCACCAGGTAGAGCAGGGAGCACTCCGAGGGGAGCATTCCCTGCCTCCTGGCCTGTCCTTACTCTCTCCTGTCCTGCAGGTTTGCCAAGCTGCTGCTCCGCCTGCCTGCACTGCGTTCCATCGGGCTCAAGTGCCTGGAGCACCTGTTCTTCTTCAAGCTCATCGGGGACACGCCCATCGACACCTTCCTCATGGAGATGCTGGAGGCACCACATCAAGCCACCTAGGCCCCCGCCGCCGTGTGCCGGTCCCGTGCCCTGCCTGGACACAGCTGCTCAGCTCCAGCCCTGCCCCTGCCCTTTCTGATGGCCCGTGTGGATCTTTGGGGTGCAGTGTCCTTATGGGCCCAAAAGATGCATCACCATCCTCGCCATCTTTACTCATGCTTGCCTTTGGCCCAGGGCCATAGCAGAGCTGGTGTGACACCTGGCCAGCTCCTGCCCTACATCAGGCTCTAAGGCTATGCTGCTGTCACCCCGAGGGTCGTGGGGTTCGTCATGGGGCCTTCAGCACCTGGAGCTGCAAGAGCTGGGAAAAGGGCTTGTTCTGGTTGCTGGTTGCTGTCGCTGGTTCTCGACATCCCACATGGCACCTCTGTTTGGAGTGCCCCATCTTGGCCTGTTCAGAGTCCTGGTACCCAGTTAGGGTGGGAATCCACCTGGGATCAAGAAGGAGCAGGTGGGGCAGGCCGTATCCTCCTGGGTCATAGCTAACCTATAAAGCCTCTTTCCAAAGATGCCCTGAGATATCACTCCAAGCAGGATTCTGGGACCACCTTGAGGCTGCGTGGGCTGGAGGTCCTCTGTCATGTCCCCCAGTTGACCAGTTCCTTTTTATGTCATCGTCCCTCTTCATGTCTCACCAATCCAGGGTTAGCCAACTATAGTAGCCTGGCTTTTCCCTATCACAGATCTTCCTTTCTGGTCTTCAAGATGGCACCACCAATCATCCTGGAGGGCTGCCCTGGCTCACGTAGAGTGGGGTTTCCACTTCAGTGGTCCTGTGGGACACTGGGCATCCTGAGGCTCAGGGAGGAGAGGAGGGCTGTTGTCTGGTTTTGGGGAAGGTGGCCTGAGGGACTTGGAGCTGAACCATGAAGGCATGGCAGGTGGCTGTCCTGGTGTGACTGAGTCAACAGGCTCTGTGTGGGACTCTAGCATGGGCCCTTTCTCGGACTGGCCACTTCTGTTAGAATCCTGACAGACAGGGACTTTCTGGGACTTCTTTTGGAATGGTGGTGTCTGTGGACAGTGTTTGCTCAGAATCTGACCCAATGGTTCTGTCATGCCTGCTCAGGTGGCTGGCTGCAGACTCAGGCTTCAGCCCTGTCCCATGTGGCTCTTGAGTGTGCCTCTCCAGTTGACCAGCCTTGTTTGCACTGTGGAGCCTCCTTGGGTGTCAGTCTTCATGATCTAGTCTCAGACTCCAGGGCCCAGGCTTGTCAGGAGCAGGTGCCTTAGTGGGTGTGGCCATACTGCCTCCCCTGTAGCTGGTCTCCCATGAGGTAGGAGGGAGAAGGTCCTCACAAAACAGACCACCTAGGGGATTGGACCTAGAGGTGGTGGGTGGGAGGGTCCAGTTTCCTGGGCTCTGCGGGGAAGGACACATTGCTTTTCCATCTTTTCAAAATCCTAAACCATAACCGGCAGAGGCACCCATAAAAGATTCCAGAAACATCTTCCCTGTATCCCTTCTCTCCATGTAGTGGCATGGGAGCTGACCGTGGAGACAGCACGGTTCCCAGGACCCGCTGGCTGCCCCTTTCCTAGGCTTTGCTAGAAAATCCGTACAGCCTTTGGGGCTAGTAGCATCAGGCGGAGGAGCGGATTCCCTAGTCCATACCCAGCACCGTGCCTTCTGCAGACCCCCCTCTTCCATTGTTCATGCCAGCCCCATTCCACACTGTACCCTGTCCCTCTGAGCCACAGAGAATGCACAGTGGCTCCAGCAGAGGAAGTCCTGGGGCTGAGCCATGTCTGGGCTTGGCTGGCTGTCAGGCACTGGGGCCTTGGCCGAAAGCCCCACTGGCCCACATAGCCTTACCTGCCACTGCTTGTCACTATAGATTCCCTGGTGAGCTTCCTGCTCCTTTGGCCTCATTGTCACTGTCATGGGGGCAGTGTTGCTTGTTTGCAATGGTGGTGTGGGCGTGGTGTCACTAAGGAGAAAATTGGAGCTTCATTTAACCAGACCTTCAGTCGTGTTACCAATTTGGCTCAATTAAGGTGATTGTAATTATTATTGTTATTATTTTGGTGGAACAATCTTTAATTTTCTAAAGATAGCTCTAACATCAGCTCATTAGCCACCCTGCGCCCATCCCCACCTCAACCTGATTGGATTGTTGCCACCAATGGTCATGTGACTTCCACATTGCAGCTTCTGGGCCATATTCCTCATGTGTGTCACCACCCTGCTTGGAGATTCATCTGGGGCTCCTGTGGCCGAGAAACGAAGATGACCACAGGGCCTGTGGCAGCTGCTGGCCTGTGTCACCCTGAAACAGTCACTGGGGGAATTTGGCCCCCACGCCCTCAATTTTCCAAATTACAGCATCCCCAGGATCCTGGGCAACTTGGTGACAGTGCCAAGAGACACCCAGCCCCCCTCCCCTGGCATCCCAGGATACCTGGCGAAAGCAGGCAACCAATGGCTAGTCATCTGCTGTCCCCGTTGTAGAACTGGGGCTTGTGACCGGGTCTCCATGCACACGTGTATGGTGTGAACACATGTGCTATACAGAGACTGCCCACTGACGACGGGAGATGCGGCACAGTTACTGGTGTTTTGTGTTCTTTTTAATCAAGACTTTCCCATTTTCCTGTACATTTGCTTCTCGTGAGCAAGGACCTGAGGTCCCCTTCTGTGGGGAAGTCGGGCTCTGGGGACTCTCTGGAGGCAGGGGATGCATCTATTTTCAGATGCTTCAGGGCTGGAGTGCCCTGAACTCTAGCCATGCCTTAGCTGGGATGTGCGGCCACCATGGGGAGGAGGCCGCGTCCGCAGGGAGTAAAGATAGAGGAATGTTTAACGCACCGGGAAGGGTAAATGAATCTATTTTTGTACAAATGTAATTTTATCCCTCATGTAAACTGGATGGCATGGTGGGGGACCTATTTTGTTTCTGCTTTGAGTGTCAAAAACTGTTGGGACACCCTGACGCTGAGACAGCAGAGGAGGCGCTTACCAGGCGGCTGAAGGCGTGAGAACAGCACAGACAGACACTTCCTTCGGTGGGAGGGGGGCCGCACGGGCAGGGTTTCCTTCCCCTTCTTGGTGATTTGAACAGCCCTGCTCTGTCCTCGGTGCCTGCCTGCCTGCCTGCCTGCCGGCCTCTGACTGTGAACTGACTCCCCACGGAACTACTCACTGGGACATTGTGGTGCAGACGCCGGGGGGTTGATGAACAGCAGTCTCAGGATTATAGAAAAGAAACAACAACATGAGAGGAGAGACAAATATGAGCGTTTCAAAATATATCTCCATTCGGTTCTCATCTGTCCTGTGTTGGGGAGTCCGATCTGGGGGGTTGCAGACTTCTGGGGCAGTGGGAGTGGGAGGTCCTGTGGTCAGCTCCAGTCCCCAGCTTCCTTGGGAGGGTCTTCTCTTCCATGTCTGCTGTGCTGTGAAGCTCTCCCCTGGGGCCCCTTTGAGGCCTGCACAGAGCCATCCCCAATCTGTGTTGCTACCTGCCCAGCCCTGGCTTTCCTGCACCCAGCTTCTACTTCTGTGCTAGCTAGAGTGGGCAGGAGGTTCACACGGAGGGACTCAGATACGTGATGTCATCTAACTGCCCGATTAATTACAGGTTAACAATGCCCCATCTGTGCCATCTTGTGATAAATGCCCTTTGTCTCCGTGCTGTCTGCAGGTCGGGCTTCATCTGACCCCAAGTTTGGTGACACTGCCCTGTCATCTCACGCCCCTCTCTGCTGATGGGTTCACTCCTGGGAGAAACTGGGTACTAGTCTGAGGCTGGGAGCAATGGGACCCGAGGGGCCTTGTGATGTTGGACAACTGTTTCTAGCTGTGGCCAGCAGCCTGCAGAGCCAGTCTGCTGATTTCCCAGGCTAGGAGCGTTCTGTCACAGTACACTTCATACGTTTCACTGAAATACCCTGTGTATTTCCCCCTTGGCTGCAGAGGGCAACGGGAAGCTGAGCCCAGACTTCATACTGCTGTTCCCACTTCCTCAGGCACAGAGGAAAAAAACAAAACCCCAAAACAAAAAACTTCGGTTCCCTGAAATAGCCTTCCTTCCACAGGTCCCCAGTTAGTGAGACTTTGCAAGGTACAGTTTCTCTTCTTTACTCAGAGGGTCTTTGTCCTGAGCCAGGCCTTCCCCTGGCTAGAGCCAGTGTCAGCCCCAGGTTCAATGTGGACTTTTGGCAGTCCAAAGGTAGGGGACCTGGAGGGTCTCTGAATTGCTGAGCTGTCTACCTGATGCCTCTGCGTGAGTCCAGCCCTCTGCCAGCCCACTTCAGCCCTTTTGTGATTTAATTTTTGTGCCCAAGGCTCAAGCTGGCCCGCTCCTTGGTCTGGAAAGAGGGTCATCTCTGAGGAGTGGCCACTTGGCTTCTGTACTTGGTGCTGACTCACCGTGCGTTACAAGCTAGGTCGGTCCTCTGTTGGTCCTAACCCTTCTACAGAAGTCAGAAAGGACAAGGGACCCTGTGAGAGGCTTCAGGTTAGGGCAGAGAGCAAGGGGACAACAACTGTAGAAAGGACAGTTCTCAGGGCCCTTGGTGCTGGGTTTTAGTGACCCACGGTTAACGGGATGAGAAGGCACTGAGGGAGGCCAGTCTGGGTGGGGTCTCCCTGGGGTGGCACATGGGTCTGATCACCTCCAGGGACATAGGACTGCAGAGTGCTCCACCAGCTGAGTAGACCCAGGCTGCTTGCCGGCATCACTTGGCAACCTGGTCTAAGGCCTCCTTGCTGCCTCTGGTTGCCATGGCAATGCCTGCTCAGGGCAGTCCCTCTGGACCAGAGATGCTGGGCTTGATAAGTTTATCAGCAGTAGAATCAGGCAGCGGCAGGCTGAGCCAGCCTCTAGGCCTGTGTAACCTGAGAGGCCAGGGTGGGGGTAGGGCCTCAGGTCTGGGGACACATGATGTTTGCATGGAATATCACCAAGCCCCCGTTTTCTTTCTCTGGTCTTATGCCCAGTACCAGGAGCCAAGGGGAAGGAAAGAACAGACCTACCCATCAGCAAGCAATAGTGCTAACGTGAGTGTGTGTAGTGGTGGTAGTATAGTGGGCACATCTTGGAGCAAATGGGGCTAGCCTTGTCTCAGGGCCTGAGGACAGCAGTGCCATGCAAGTGCTAATGTGTGTCAGGAAAGTCGGGCAGGTAGGGGGTCAGAGCATTGAGGGAGTCAAGAGAGGTGGCAGCTCAGAGGGGAGTGCATCCTGGCTGACTCCAGAGAGTGAAGCAGACGGTCAGCTGATGCAGAGGCCCTCAGAAATGCCAGGAGAAGCTCTGAGGGCTTGAAGATGAAGGCCCAGCTTGCCAGTACTTGAAGAACCCTGGGGGCAAAGAAGCTACCTGGAGTGCTGTGCTAATATGGATGAAAAGTCTGAGGCTGTGGAGGCTGTCCTGGGTGGCCCAAGATTGACCGCAGCAGCAGCAGTTCTCAAATGTAGGGTAGCACTGCCCCCTGCTGGAGATATTTGCACAAGGCTGATTCCTTCCAGGACCTTCTGGTTCCTCCTAAGGCCTTGTGCTCTGCAATATACTCTATCCCCCCATGATTAGAATACTCCTAGTCCCAAGGCAGACAATTCACCATGCTGACAAGAGCAGGGCTCGGCAGGGTTGTAGCATCTGGAACATTCACCAGGACCTGGGGAATGCGCAAGGTTAGGCTCCTATCACCAGTGCTTGATTGGCAGCAGAGGCAAACCTTGGGTCTATTTCCCCATCTCTGCTAAGGACAGGATCCCCATGCCCAGGGCCCTGATATCAAGAGTCCTGGTCACGTGGGAGAAGATCTTCAGGTACCACTGCTGTAAAGAGGCTCTAATGCTGGCACTGAGGTAGGGCAGTTTGGATTCAGATACCAGCCTTGAGACCCACCTTGAAGACTGGGGCTGAGGGCCCAGGTCCCAGGAAAAGGCACCATCCCTTGCTTACTGGAAGAAGGCAACTCTACTGGCACCAATGCACCCTCAAAGGTGAACAGTGAGTGTCAGAGCTGCCTGAGGAGGTCAAGTAAGAGGAAAGCTTGGAGCTGTGAGGAAACTATAGCTTCTCTCCTTCTCTCCCCCTGCCTCCATCCATCCCTTCTTCCCTCTCTTTTCTCTTCCTGTCTTCCCCTCCCTCCCCTTCCCCCCTCCCCTCTCCCTCTCTATATCCTTGTTATCTCTCCCTCCCTTTTTCTCCCTCTCTCTCCCTCACTCCCTTCTTCCCTCTTTTCCTCCCTCTCCCCCTCTTCCCCTTCCTTCCCTTTCCCCCTCTCCTTTCCCTCTCTCACTCCCTCCATCCCTTCTTCCCTTTCTTTTCCTCCATTTCCCTCTCTTCCCCTGTCCCTCCCTTCTATTTTCCCTTTATCTCTCACTCCCCTTTGCTTTCCTCCCTCTCTCCTTCCTTCCCTCTATCTCCCTCCCTCTGTCCCTTGTGTCTCTTTTCTCTCCCTCTCTTCCCCCTCCTTCCCCTCTTCTTCTTTCTCCCTCCCTTCTGGCCCTCCTTTTATCTCTCACCCCTGTCCTTCCCCCTCTTTTTTCCTCTCTCCCTTCTTTCATCCATTTATGCAATGTTCTTGCCACCTTCTGCTCATCTATCTTTCTGTTTATCCAAATGCTCGCCCACTGTCTACCCAGCTGTTCTTCTACTCTTCCATATGTTCACTCAACCATCCATACATCTGTCCATCCATCTTTCCATCTATTGGCTCTCTGTCTGGACATTTCCTAGGCTCGGGTCCCATCCTGAGGGGGCTTTATCTGTCCCTCCTGGACAGGAAGGCATCATCGACCGGAATCCCTAAGACTCTAGGTTGCTTTCCTCCTGGCCTTGTCACCATTAAGTGGTGTGACTGATGCTGTCAGACCCACAATAAGAAACCAGCTCCAATGTCCTAGGTGCTGAAAGATGAGGGAGCCCTGTCCTCTGGAGCAGATGGCTGGAGCATCACTTTCTATCTGTCTTCCTATTGTCAGCAGCTGTCAGTGTGTGGTCCAGCTTGTGTAGGGGGCAGTAGTACCCCATGCCCTGGTGTGAGAGTCAGGAAGCCAGGTCTGGGACTCAAGCCCAGCTCATGAAAGCAGACAATATTGTTTCCCTGGCTTCAGACTCCCACCTGTGGGTGCTGTCAGACCTGGCACAGTTACTGTATCCTATGGGACACAATCACAAGGATAGTTATCCAAGAGCTCAGACTAGAAATTGTCCAAGAGAAAGGATCACTATGGGTCAGCTGGCAGCTGGCAGCTGGCAGGCCTCTGCTCCCAGGCCGGTGCTCTGGATGAAATCAGGCGTAGGCCAGCCTTGGTGGACCTCACAGCTCTGGGGATGGAGCTACACACTCAGAGCCCACAGCCCAAGGCTGGGTCTGTTCAGAGTCAAACATGGAGATGGACGGAAGGAGTGCAGGAGGCTTCAGGATAGGCAAGACGCACAGCTGCAGTAGCCACTGTCCTGATGCTGCAGGCCTTGGTGTGTGTGTGTGTGTGTGTGTGTGTGTGTGTGTGTGTGTGTGTGTGTAGGTGTGTGTGTTACACACTCTAAATTCCCAAGATGCACTTGAGGATTCAGAAAGAAGAGAGGCTGTTGCCACCAGAGGCTTCCAGTAGTCCCACTGGATGATGTAGGCCTGAGGCAAACAGGTTTTGAGGGCTGAAGATGGTCCAGCAGTCACCATCCATGCCATGCACCCTGCAGGCTTGAAAACTTATATCTACCACAAACCTTGCCAGGGAACACTGATAACACCTTTCCCTAATAACTCTAAGCTAGAAGTGACAAAGATGTCCTTTGATGACACTCCCCCCCCCCCCCGTACCATGCCATGCTGCTCAGCAATAAATGGGCGGGGTTAGGGGCACCCTAAACATACATGGAAACATCCTAAATGCTTCACACGATGGGAAGATCAAGGAGAGCCCTTCTTTGAGTGTTCTTGGGGGCTCCGCTGAGAGGAAGGCAGAGTTGGTGAAAGCCAGGGTTCTTTTGTAGAGCAGTAAAGTTATTCTGGGCTATCCAGGGTCAGTGGGCTCTTGTCAGCACCTCAGAGGCTTTTGGCATCATGAGGCAACCCACTGCACACAGGAGGTGAGGGTCTTCCAGGGTGGAGGTGGAGGGAGGACATGGTTAGCCTGTGTCATAGGAGTGAGCCTTCTGAAGGGCAAGACAGCTGCCTGGTGGCTTGGCAGAGGGGAGGGTGAACCAGCGGAGGTCAAGAGGGTCATGCCAGAATAATGCAGTAATTGGATTGTAGCTAGAAGTTTGAAATCCACAAGGCTGTGCTCATGTAAATAAATGATTGAATAAATAAACAAAGAGAAGGAAAGAGGAAGGGAAATTCCAAACAAACTTTGCCGCCCTCAGCAGATATTGAGTGGAAGCTTCCGTTTGTGCCTGAGCGTGGGGCCTGCACGGTGACTTCCCCGGAGGCTCGTGTGAGGCTCTCACTAAGAGTCCCAGAAGTCTGAAGCAGCAGTCCCAGTACAAGCTGGGCATGGTGGAAGACTCCTGTAATTCCTTCACTCAGGAGGCCAAGGCAGGAGCACCACATCCCAGTTTTGAGGCCTGGCTGAGCTATACATACCAAGAGCCTTTCTTTAAAAAAACAAAACAAAACAACAATAACAATAACAACAACAACAACAACAAATCAGCCCAAGGCTCTCTCTGCCTAGGCCCCAGTAGAACCAGATAGGCAGCACTATACTTCTGACAGACGGAGGCAGAGCAGAAACTGACCAGGAGGAATGCATCAGATGAACCCCACATGGGGCCCTCTAGGCAGCTTAAGGTCTTTAAAAGAGATGTTCTGAGAAACCCAAAGAGATATGGTGAGTAAATGTGACATGATCACAAACTGTCAGTACTACCTCAGTTAAGGGATGTGTTAAAGATGAGACAGAGGGGAGAGCCTGAGGCAGGAGGAGGAGGGATGGGAGGATGAAGGGAGGAGAGAGGGAGGAAGGAAGGGGCCTGGAGGGAGGGAGACACTAGGAACGTGCAGAATCTCTGTTGACAGCAAGTCTTCAGCAAACCTAAAACCATTCTTAGGTTTAAAAATGTATTATGGGGTGTGGTCATTATACAATACCTACTTCAGGTCCTGTTGGAGCCACCAGGAACTAGGCCAGGCGGTTTTTGTTTAGTGTTTACTAGCATATATTAATTCTACATAATAAATACTAGGTTACAGCCAAGTGTGGTGGCACACACTTTTAATCCTAGTAGTCGGGAGGCAGAAGCAGGCAGATCTCTGTGGGTCTAAAGCCAGCCTGTCTACATGGTAATTTTAGAGAAATTGCTGCCAATGTGTTTCCTTAGGAACAGTCTGTCAACAGAAGGCCTGTGAGATACCCTAGCAATAATAAATAAGGACATGGCATTTCTAAAAACACCTGTGGCTTTGTCCCTATCCAAGAAGAAGACAGGGAGGAAGAGAATAGAGCAAGCAACCCATGGTGAGATGAGGCCAGAAAGCGTTTCATGGGCTAGCTCATACCTCCTCCCCATGCACTGCTTCTCCGCTCCCCACCTCTAAACGACTCCCTTGCTCAGTTGTGCTGGGACAAACGCTGCTTTATAAAGTGACTGCTGGCTTGCAGGTGACCATGGGGACTATCCCATCACCAGACAACTCAATGCTTTCTGTGTGCGTGATTAGCACACACAGAAGCGATTACAAGCCTAAGGGTGTTGAGAATCAAAGCACTGTGGCAAGGGACTAGAGGTGCCCACAGTGTGAGACACACTGGACTTCAGAGCAGAACAGCACAGGATGGGGTAGAGGGTAAGCTGGTTCTCTGGAGCTAAAGGGTCCTGGGGTGAGCAGGTGGAGGCTTGAGGGTCAAGCTGTCACGGAGGACTGTGACTTGCCAGGGCCCTGGGTGGGGACAAGTCAGTGGGAAAGTCCAGGAATCTGACAGTAAATGCAAACCAGGTGAGTTTTGAATTCCTCTCATATGACATTCTAAACAGCAAAGGACGATGTCGTGCAATAAGCAAGCAAAGGGAAAATGCACTGTGAGGCAGGGGCTGCTTCAGCCGTGGCTACCATGTTGAGAAGGAAGATCAGAGACCCTGCCTGGGCACAAGAGATGAACACCTGATGACTCGTTCTGTGGCAGCATCAGGACTGTGGAGGGCAACTGTAGAAGCCAATAGAACAACCACCAGCTGCCTGGGAAGGGCTGAGTGCAGACAGGAGCGTAGCTGTCAGTAGTGCCTAGGCATTCCAGGCTTCAGGTCTGACTCTGCCGCCACGCTGGCTCTGGTGGCCACTTCCTGTTGGTGGGATCAGGTATCAGCCCTGCTGGAGAGAGAGCTTTGGAAACTCCTCTACTCCCTGTCTGCCCTTTCCCTGGCAGAGACAGGCTCTTCTGTCTGCAGAAGTTTAATAGCTGGGGTGCAAATCTTGGAGCTGTCAGCAGGCTATGCTGTCTTTCACTTCAAGCTCGACTAAAGACTGCTTTAAAAGGGAGACTTCCGTGGATTATTACATCAAAATAGTTTTGAATGGAAGAGGGAATTCACAAACTATATCCTGCAACCAGATTTTCACCTTTGATGTCACTAGGGGTAGAATTCTCCCTAGACTCGCTACAACCTTGATTTTTTTTTTTATTCCGTTTCTGTCCCAGAGAGTCTCTTGTGAATTGGGTATTTGTCATACACCTGTGAACCAGGCAGGGTACACGAGGCTCCCATGTACCCATATCCACCACGAGAGGGCAGCATCACCTCACTAAGTGCAGATCAATCACACACACACACACACACACACACACACACACACACACACACACACACACACCTACCAGGTCTCCTAGCAACCATTTCCTAGACCCTCAAGGCCCAGATGAGTTCACCTATGCTGCCCCAGACTCAGGAGGCCAAGGTCCTGCCTGGGAATGACCTTAGAGGACAGCAGAGCCCCTGCTTGCTCCTTGATGGTGTGCAGGGCTGAAGAGTGGGAGAGGCGGGTGCTGAACAGAATAACTTCAGCAGACCTTCTATCCTTGTGTCCTAGAGTACCAGTCCTTCAGCATGGTTGGAAGTGTGCTTGAAAACATTGACAGCCCCTTGCTGTCTCTGGCCCCCAGAGCCCCAGTGGGGACAATCAGATGACTAGGTTAAGTGCACATCCAGAGAAGGGAGCTTATGGTTTTGTGGGCTTAACTAGCTGTCTGTGCTGGGCCAGAGCAGAACTGTGTGGCAGTTAGCCAGGGCCTCAGGCAATGGGAGACGTTTGTCTCCAGGCACTGCTTCTCCATATATTCATCTGTTTACCCAGCCATGTAGCCATGCATACCTCCATCTACCCACCCACCCACTCATGCATTCACTACTCATCTGCCCATCTCATCTACTCAACCATCTATCCATCCATCCATCCATCCATCCATCCATCCATCCATCTGCCCATCCACTCATCTGCTCTACCACCCGTCTGTCCATCCATCCATCCATCCATCCATCCATCCATCCATCCATCCATCATCTATATGCATCTACCCATCTACCACCCATTTATCTGTCCCTCCATTTATCCCAGTTCCCCATCTGTCCATCTATCCACCTATCCTCCACCCGTCTACCCATCTGTCCACCTGTCCAATGGTCCATCCCCCATCTGCCCATCCATCCATCCATTTATCACTCAGAAAATACCTTTGGAGATGTGTGGTTAGGCCATGTGCGTGATTCCAGGCAAACGCAGAGTTTTTGTTCAACAGAAAACTCACATGAACCAAATATGCATCTGAAAATTGAAAACTTCCTGCTAGCCACATTAAAATCAGGTGAAGTGAATTTCATATTTTATTTAACCCAGTATGTGAAAGTTTCCATTTCCACATGAATTCAATATGAGCCATAAATAAGGGACTTTTACTTGAATGTTGATCCTGGTCCTCAAGACCTGGTGTATACCTTCCCGTGCCAGCACATCTCCCTTGGGCCCTGCCACAGGTCATGTGCTTAGACCCACTCTATTGTCCGATTAGGGTCTGGAGTGTTCTCCCAGGCCGCATCCTGGCGGCAGGTACAGGCTGAGTGGGCCACTATAGTGAAGTGACCGTACCAGTGGGCAAGGGGACTGGTAAGTCTTCCCAGGTGATGTGGCAATTGAGCTTCAAAGACAAAACAGGGCAAAGAACACCTTCAATGTCATTTCTGGCTATGTCTCCAGAAGATCACCAACAGCCAGAAGGAATCAGGTGTGTTCAGTGGCCCTCACACCAGGCGCTGCGAAGAAACCATGAAGTGAAGTCTTCTGTCACAGCCAAGCTCCGCGCCCCTACTGTGCACGTGGAGCCAGGAGACCCTGTTCTGCACCTCTCCTGGCTGCATCTGGGAGACCCGATGGCCTGCCTTTGGCTGCCTCTGCCCTGCCTGGGCCATCTGGGCAGAGCAGAAACTCACTCTTCCTCCTGCAGGTGGCGCCCTAGAGACCCTGCAGAGCCAGTTGTCCACTGTGATTGGAGAAGGTCCAGTCCTTCCTTTCTGCACTTTGGAGGGGGCTGTGGCTCTTCTAACTGGGTCCAACTACTGTTTCCTAAGCGTTTCTGAGATCACCAAGGCTGCGCTCAACCACTGTGTTATGCTTGGGAAGCTTCCAGAAACTTTTCCCATGTGGCTCAGACACAGAGGGAATTCCTGGAACCCGTCTGTAAGGAGGTTTCTGCTCTGACAATCTTCCTCAAGTCTAACTGAAATCCCTCTTGCTGTTGGTTCAATGCCCTCTTCTTGTGGGGCTGGCTCCCCAGCAGGAACCAGGCAAGTGTTGGTACCTAATGGAGCCCTCCTCCATAATAGCGCTCCCTCAGTTGGGAGGAGCACTGCTTGCCTCCTTCCGGGGCTGAGGTGGCCCATCCCCACCTGCCTGGGGGTCCCAGGAGGGAACAAGTGAGACCCCACAGATATGGTAACACAAGTCTAAGACCTTCTTAAGGGAAGGAAAGAAATTGTGGTCCTTCTCAGGAGGGGCCACACCTATTGCAGCCATGCCAGCCTTGGATCCTGGAAGCTTCCTGGGGGTGGGAGGAGTGTGCAGTGGGAGACCAGTTGGATCTAGGTTTTGTCCTAGGTGGTCTTGGGCCCTGGGCATGTGATGGCCTCTGTCATGACAACCCTACCTTCCTCCTACAGAAGGTCAAATTTTCTCCAGGTTTTACCATCTGTCTCTCCTGCTGCCCCCACAGGGCTCACAGGAGATAAGGTGATGGCCTCCCTGCCCACCTTGCCCTGGGGAGACTATCTAGTCAAGGGTTAACCTGGCAGGCTTGGTTTGGCCACACCCTGCACAGTTTCCAAAGGCATGGCTCTGACCCAACTCCTGGTAGGTGACCTCTGACCTCAGCCCACTTGGAGAGTCTGGCCTGACAGTGTCTGTGTTTGCCTGACCGTCTCGGGTCACCTCAGTGGTCCTTGCTGACAGTGTGATTTATGGTGGGGCCTTGAGCCATGCTAGGTCACTTGATCTCAGCAGAGCTGAGACCGCAATTTTCTTACATGGTGCTCAGGCAGCCCACTTCCAGTAACAACCCCCTCCCCAGTGTGGAGGCCCCATAGGCTCACCTGGCTCACTCACACACATTCAGGAGACCGTGCAGACAACACGCCTTCTCTGGATGGGAACCTGTGACAGTATAGGCCTGGCTTCTCCTGGGCTCTGTCCTCTCTGCTGGTGTCTGCATGCATCCTGTCCCTAAGCAAGCCCCAAGCGTTAGGAGAGCTGCCGGGAGCTCCAAGGCTCTCAACACATCCCTGGATCTGAGGTGGCCTTGGAGACCCAAAGCTTCAGGACTAGCATTTCAGTTGAGTGGTTGGGAGGGCAGGAGACAGGGAGGTGTCGTGGGTCATTCTGTAATAGCCTGGGGCTCATAGGTCTTGCCTTACAGTTTATTGATTCCTTTCCTAGCTTGCTGACCCCTTGATGGCCTCAACTCCCTCTCTCTCTGACTACTTGGGTCAGCACTCCAGGGCAGGAATATACTGGGTAGGGCCAGCATCTCTTAAGATAGCATTGAGGCTTAGTGTTTTGTGGGGCAGTAGAAGCTGGCCACTGCTCCCAGAAAGGCTTCCTTGACATCCAGGAATGGTGGAACATAGCATGTGCCCCTGTGGACAGCTCTCCCATAGTGCCTGTGGCCTAGTAGTTCCAGGTCCAGCCCTGAGCCTTGGGCATAGCTCTTCAGTAAGGGATGCCTGTCCCTGTGTGCTCCTGTGTGGCCCTGTGTGGCCCTTGCTTGCTTTGGAGCCTCTGATGATTGTCCTGCAAAGCTGTAGAGTCCATCCCCTCTTTCCTCTGCTCCAGTGTCTACCTGACCAGGGACTGTGTCTGTCTCCAGGTGGTCTCATCCAGGTGAGGTGAACCCAGCTGCCAGCTCAGACGAAGACTGATCTCAATGAAAGCTCTAGCCACCGCCTTCATAGCATGGAGACCCTAGCTACATGTGTAGTTGGCCCGATGCCAGGTCAGTCTGAACGTGGGCCTGATCTCGACCACAGTGCCTTGGTCTCTACTCAGCCACAGTCTGGCTGAGGCCTCCCCATCTGAGCCAGAGGCAGTGTGAACCCCTCAGCCCCTCAGCCATGTCCTCAGGATCCTAGGCATGGGGTGAAGAAGACATGGACTTTGAAGGGTGTCTGATGTGCCTGATTCTTTGAGTATGGCCACTCCCCCGCCCGCCAGGCCTGTAGACGTGGCTGCCCCCACACTGCCACGTCGCTACTTCCACCCCAGCCGGCAGGAAGCTGCTCACTCTCGCTCCCTCTTTGTAAATTTTTGGAGGGTTGTTGTTGCAGGGAACATCTGGATGGGGCCCAAGGAACATAATAAAAAGGAGAGAGGCCTGGGGAGGAGCGGGGGCTGGAGGTCGGAAAAACCATCTGACTTCGCTTTGCGGAGACAGCTGCAATTATGCTGCCGAGGCTTTTGCAGCCGCTTCAGACCACGCCGCTGACGTCAGTGGGAAACTATGAAGCTCGCCATGGTTTGGTGACACAGAACATGAGATACATCCCAAGCTCCCTCCTAGCCCTGCTTGGAGTGGGATGGCGGATGGGTTTCCCCGGAAGTGCATAGTCCAGGGTCTCTCTAGGGAATAACCGGGCTCTCCCATCCAGGCCTTCCATGTGACAGGAGGCTGAGCACAGAGCTTCATCCCATGCTTACATTGCTAGCTCCATGGAGAGAGGCACCCTGGCCTTTTCTCCAGCAAGCTCTGTCATCCCTCCATCACCCCCCAGGGCCTGACAAGGGACATGGCCATCAGGGTGTCCTTCTTTCGGTGTCCTCCAGCTCCGGCAACTTTTCGATGCTTCCTGTGGTTTTATAGGGCTGGCTGTCAGTGCCTCTCATGGTGTCCTCGATCTTGGCCACTCGCTGTGTACTATGGGGAGGAATGCAGCTCGGACCATCCTTCTGTCCCTCCTGAGCCAGAACAATCCTGAGCTAGGTAGGTGCCTTGCCCCTGTGGTCTTTGTTGTACGAGGAGGTATTGCAAAGATTTCAGGGTCTCCAGGGACACTGGTACATGCAATAGGTCCAGCCCTCCAGGAGGGGTCCACAGCCTCCCTGCTAGGCCTGTGCACTTTCTGCCATTGCAGTCAGGCTCCTCTAGGTTGGAAAGGCTTGCCGCTCGTGAGGACGTGCGGGACATACGTGTTGCCGTCTTTGTACATGGTACAGACATAGGTCTGACAAAACAGCCTCATATTGGTTTTGAAAATGTGGCATAAAATTAAATCTGATGGAGCTGCCTGCTGCCCGCTGCACAGGGAAACAGTGTGAGTGTCTGTGGAAGGCTGTGCTTGGGGACCCAGCCCTGCAGGGCTCAGGCCCTACAGCTCTACCGGGTTGAACAAACCTGTGGCTTCTTAGGGTCCTGTGAGCCATCCCACAGCTTGAAGGTACACTTTATAGGTGGGGAGCTCAGGTCATATCATTTGTCACTGGACTTAGGTTGGCTGGGCCTCTGCCAGGAAGAGAGGCCTAGGTCCTAAAGGCTATGTAGCTGACCTTAGGGCCCTGCTTAGAGAAGCCCTCGCTTTGACAGGAGCCAGGGCCCAAGCAATCTGACAAGAAGCCATCTGGCAGCAGGGATCCCTGAGTCACAGCTGGGATGTGAGCCCCTGGGAGGCCTGAAGACATTTTTTTCCCCCTGTGGAAATAGCTGTGGGCTCCTGAACTGACCCCTCCCGCTGCCTTTGGGGGCCCTGGGGTTGAGCAATACTGTTGTTCACCACTAGTGGGGCTGACCACCTTTGTGGGACTTTCAGTCGGCCTGAGCTGAAGCCAGAGCATCACTCTGTGGCAGACAGCTGGACTTGGGCCTAGTCGTGTCTCAGCGAGGGCTTCTCCTTGGAGCCTCTGTTCTGGTCCCTGTCTGATAGAGCCTCCTGGGCAGGCGACATGGTGGCCATCTTAGACAGGCATACAAGAAGATTAACCTGGCTGAAGTTGTCTCTTGTGACCTGCTCAAGGAAAGGGAAGGGCTGGTAGGCCTTAGGCAGTTGTGTTTGTTCTCCTGAGGCTGGGAAGTGATGTCTGCTGCCTGATGCGACTGCTGGACACGGGGAGCAACTGCTCTGAAAAATTCCCCAATGAAGTCCTTCCCCTGGTTGCCCATTTTTGTGGGAGGCACCTATCTGCCTTGTGTCCCCATTAGGTCTCTGCGGGGGTTCCTGAGTGGTCAGTAAGATTTCTCTGGTGTGCTGGAAGACCTCTGTGTCTCCCAGGGTTAACTGCACATGTACGTAGGGTGATGCTGAGGTTGTAATAGGGGCTTGCGAAGATCAGGAATCTGCAGGAGGGCTGAGACTCACTCCCATCCCACAAGAGGCTGCTCCAGGCTTCAGGTACCCATGGAAGCCGTGACCACAGGAGAGGAAAACTTAAAAGGGAGTTGGTCTCTGCAGCTACCACCAAGGCGAACCCTGCTCCAAGAAGTCCACCAAGGCTGACCCTGTCAGGCCCAACTTCCTCCTTTGCAGGATTCTGCCCAATTCAGCAGTCCCTGTAGACCACAGGGACTGATGGGTGTCCTGCTAACACAGGCACCACACACTGGGTGTAGTTAGCTCTACACTCTGCGTACAGTTGTGACAATGACTTTGGGTCTCCTGCAGTGATTTGGGGCTCACCGCTCACCCCACTTTTGAGAATATCCTTCAGAAAGTAGGGCATGGATCAGAATCAAGTCTGAACCCAGAGCTAGGTCCTAACTTTGGCCCTTAGGAGCAAGGACGTCAGAAATTTGCTCATAGACTTCGGTGATCCTATTGACCCTTCATGAAGGTCTTAAGTTCTGAACTTCCCAGGTCCCCATCTGAGAGATCTGCTGAATGACAGATGAGATGCTGAGAGGCCCATGGAGGAAAGGTACCCACTGAGGGTCGCATAGCTGGCTAATGGTAGTGGCAGTGTCTTGACACAAACTCAGACAGACTTTCATCTGGCTTCTTAGCCTGGTGGAATTAGCACAAACCATGTTGGAGTGTGTATGTGTGTGTGTTTGAGTGTTAGTGTGTGAGTGTGCATATGTGTGAGTGTGTATTTGAGTGTGAGTGTGTGTGAGTGTATGAGTGTGCATATGTGAGTGTGCATGTGTGAGTGTATGTGTGTTTAAGAGTGAATGTTGACTGTGTGCGCGTGTGTGTAAGTGTGTATGTTTGTGTGTGTGTGTGTATGTGTGTGTGTGTGTGTGTGTGTGTGTGTGTGTGTGTGTAGAGGCCTTCTGGAGCTGAGTCCTTAAAAGGCAGCCTTTCTGTAACTTTGTGTTCAATCCTTCCAGAATCTTCCAGCATTCATCAGATACATGATAGCTACTCATTCAGTGTGCCAAAGCGTCCTGCTGCTTCACTGTGTCCTTTATACAGTAGCAGTGTGGTTGGCTGCAGCCGGATGCCACCAGGCCTGCATCAGCTGAAGGTAGATCAGGATACTTCCAAGTGATCGCCATGTGACTGGGCCTCCCCACACAGCTGCAGAGAGCAGTTTGTGTGTGCCCACAATATGGTACTATCCTTCCTGGCTCAAGACCCCCATCTGGCAAAAGCAGATCTGCCTGACATTGACGAGTCAGCCTCACATGTCACCCCAAAGGGTTCTTCTAGTCACCTGACCCCTTGGATTGTCTTAAGCTTAGCCAGGTCCCAGTAGTGACATTCTTCAAGGTGGCCTTTGCGCCCACAGCCCATGCTGTGAGTGCCTAGATCTCCTCTTTGGCAGGAAGAGCCAGGTGTATTTGAATTGGCTTGAAGCCCAGGCTTCCCCACAAGCCCTCCATCCAGGGCAGTAGCTAGGCAGGGCCTGAAGGGCCTTTGCATGACAAGTTTGGGGGGGGATACTCACCAAGAGGGATGTGTGGCTTGAGTGTCCTCAGACTCCTCGTGTGTAAGCTGAGCAGTGACAGAAGTTGCCATGGATGCCAGAAAGATGGACACCTGGCCAAGTACACACACAGTGTGAGCCTTACAATTCCAGTAGCTAGGCTGTGGCACACCTGTGCTCTGGCCTTTGCCTTAGGGGAGCTGTGTCTTTGTACTGGAGAGTGCCATGGGGGTGGGAGCAGAGCAGGGCTCCTCCCTGGTGGTCTACCAACAGAGCCTATGGGCTGTGAGGAGCTGGTGGGCCGCACCGATGCTTCTGTCTAATTACTCCTGCCCCCTCATACAGTCACGACGACTCTAGACCTGAAGGGAGATGATGGCTTGATAGAGCTGGGCCATCAGTTTTGTTGGAGCAAGATAAAAATAAACCTCTATAGTAACTTAACCACGAGTATGCAAGCCAACAGGACGAGCACTGGCAGGAGGTCATAGAGATGGCACAGTGAGATAAGGCAGGCTCTGGTCACCCAGGGACACCTGGTAGCAGACCACACCCTCCAGAAGGGTCTGTGTCGGTGCAGGCTACAAGCCCCTGCTCCCTACCTCTCCATAGCGGGGACTCACATGCCCTGCCACTCAAGGCTTCTCTTCATTAAGGTGAAGGGCAAAACAAAACAAAACACAAAAACCCTAAAGACAGGCAAGAAGGCTCAGCTTGCATTTCAAGACAGAAACCCTGTGGTCTCTGACAGGAGCTTCCTCTATTAGCGAGGAGGTGGCATGTGTAGGACTGCCTGAGACCTCTTATTCCTGTCTGTCTGATCATCTTCCTGGAAGTCCCTAGGAAGCTGTGAGTAGCACTGGTGGCGGGAGTGCCCCTGTTTCCCTTCTGACCATGATACTCTCCTCCCCAGGCCAGGCTGCAGGGACAGGCCACTGCTTAGAGCTCTTGAAGACAAGAGTGGCCATAGCCTGCCATCTGGCTGTCATTTTCTGCTCAGATGGGGTAGGTAAGGCTCCAGGGAATAAAGCAAGTTTCCATCAGGATTTGAGGCCAGGCTGCCCATCCTTACCATGGGCTCCAAACCCCGAAGGCTGAGGCTGTGGCCACCTGCAATCTGCCTGCTCATCTATTAGATTGTCTGCAAGGTCCAGCCTGATTGGCCCTGACACCAAGGCCATGGAATCTCAGCTCTACCTAGGACCACTCCCCAAGCCTCAGCTTCTAATCTGTGAAATGGGGCGACATTGCCTTCTCAGCATGGGGTTAACGCAAAGACATGGGAGCAAAGGTGATGTGAGTACTGGGTGTCAGGCTGGTGCTGCCCCAACCAATTCCGACTTCCCTGCTGAAGCATGGTCAGACCACCTCCAGCTGGATATTCTTGACTCTGGAGTGTTCCCTCTGGACTTAATTCTCACCAGCACCATGAATACTCTCTACCAACTGGACTGGGTCCTCTCCTGACTCACGACAGCAGCGGAGAATGACGTCATCAACCTGGGCATCTTGTTACATTCAGGATGATCCGCTATGCCAAGCAGCCTTGAAAACTCCTAAAGCCCCTGCCAGGATCAACTGGTCTCTCCTGTCTGCTCCCGTGTCCTGCATCTGGGCGAGAGTGAATCTGGGAGGTAATGGGTAGGCGACAGTTGAGGGAACTGGCTGGCTAGTAGGTGGGGTGTGGCCCTGGCTACTGGCCAGCCCTCAGACTGGGACCAAGACTCTGGGTCAGACTTGTCTTATGTCAGGACAGCTTGGGCCATGGAACAGAGGCAGCGTTGCCAAAACAAGGTTTAAAACATCTCAGAAAAATATGTGTGGGACTGTTTTCCATGGGATTCAGGTCCAGTACTGGGGAGGAGGGGGAGGTGAAGTTTTAGGAGAATGGGGAGTGGGAGGAAAATGAAGAGGCCCCAGGTCCATTGTGAACCTTTTTACTGGGGTCCTACCACCTTCCCAGGACTTGGGAGCCCTAGTTTTGTCTCTTCCTGATCCTCCCCCACCAGCATCCTGGGAACAGGGCCCTACTCTACTCCCCTGATAGGCAGCTAAGGATAGAGGCAGGGAGTGGCTGGGTCTGGACCCACTGAGGAGTTTGGGAAACCCAGCAATATGTTAAGATGCAGAACCCGAATCCAAGGCAACATCACCAAGAACACCAAGAAGGCAGTTCTGAGCATGGGGACCGGACAGGGCCTCCTACGCTTGGGTCTCTTGCCACAGACTTTCTAAGCAGCACCTGGGGGCAGTGAAGCTCACAGGGTGACATTTCATCTGCCCCTGTACTTATGTGCTGCTCTGTGCCCACTCTCCTGTGCATGGCCTCGGATGCTGTGGGGCTGGCAGTGAGCCCAAGCCTGTACTCATGCCCAGCTCTCAGTGTGTGTGTGTGTGCATGTGCGTGTGCGTGCGCATGAGTGCGTGTGTTATCCTGAGTTCTCTACTGCCTGGCTGTTCCTGGGGAGTGGGCAAGGCTACATCTGAGCCATGGTGAGTCCCTCAAGTGCTGTGGAGTTCAGCCTGGAACTTGTTTGGAGTGAGGTATCTGGGGCAAGCTTATTCTACATGGCTTCCCTTGTTCCCATGGACCCTCCACTCACTAACTAACCACTGCTACCAAACAGTCATCTACAGCCTACAGATGTCATGAACCCATAGCTCAGGGACTCAACACACCCACATCTGCAACATCTGCAGCCCGAGTCTTAGTTGTGGGGACCTGGTCCTTCTTCTTTTTTGGCCTTTCCCATAACACGAGTGTCCTGAGGACCGGACTTCCCTAGTTAAGTGTGTGTACTGTGTTGGGGGCATGGCTGGGATTTTTCAACAGTGACTGATGACCACCGTCTACACATAGGCCCCGAATCTCATGTTTACCCTGTGCTCTTTATTTCCCTTGACTAAGATCTGCTGACCTCTCTCAAGTCAGGGCCTACCCCTAGAGTCATATACTTGGGTATAGACTTTGGCTTTCATTTCCTCTTGAGAGATCGGGGGTGGGGGTGGGGGACAAGCAAACCATCCCAGCCAGGCAGGAAACAGGTCATGGAGGTTCTAAATGGACATAGATGGGACCCTCATGGCCTCGGGGTTGTGGCTTCCCCCATGCCCTGGTCTTCCCAGTCACGTGAGCTCCTATTGGCTGAAGCAGTCTCATGGCTGCTGCTGCTGATCAGTCTCCCTGGTTCAGAGGTCCGGCTTCATGTCAGTTTGATCTAGAATTGAATGATATGTTTACCTGCTGTTATGTGCCCCAAGTCCCGAGGGCTCTGGTTTCACAATCGTCTCATCTTGGTGCTGCTTGGTGGGGTTTGTGGGTCTCTAGACTGCCCTCTCCATTGTCCTTGCCAGAGAAACCACTGGGTGGATAGCACATGTAAGCTGGCAGGGCCAGTTGGGAGGCCGAGTAGGCTGGGCATCATGCACAGACGCAGGGCATTTGATGTCCCTCCTTATTATATCCTTTTTCCATTCTCAACCCGAGATGCATGTGCACCTGTTCCAACAAGCCTACTGGGACAGTGGCCGCACTGGTGTCCTGGCCTCTGCTTGTACATTCTGCCCTGTGGAGCTAGGGGATATGGAGCTGGTGGCTGTGGAGTGGAGCACCAGGATAGGCCCACTGTGGTCTTCCTCTCAGAGCTACAGGAACCCATGAGGCTCACTCTTAGTGCAGGGCATAATGGAGGTGTGAGGGTCAGTCATGCTTGCACATGGATGGGAGAGGCAGGCAGGATACTGGAGATATGAGTTCACACTCAGAGGATGCTGGGTGCTTAAGCCACTCCCTTGAATTCAGACATTTTCTCTGTATTTATTTGGAGCAATGAACAAGCAGGCCAGGATGACAATTGATCCTGTGGGAGGACAATCAGAGGCCAAGCAAGACCTGCTGCTTTGAGAGGCCACTGGAGGTCCTCCCTGTTCTTGGGACTCCAGAGGACACCTTTGCAGCTACTGACTCCATGGACTGCCATTGGCCCTATGTCTTAGTTACTTTTCTTGCCACTGTAACAAAATAGATGACCAAAGCATTTTACAGGAGGAAGGATCTGTTTTGGGTGCTCCTGACTTGAGATGCTATAGCCCATCATGGTAGGAAGACATGGTGGCGAGAACGTGAGGTCAGAGAGCAAACAGGAAGTGCAACCAGCTTAGGAATCCCAAAAGCCCACCTCCAGTGACCTACTTCCTCTAGGAAGGCTCCACCTCCTAGAAGTTCCACAGCCTTCCAAACAGAGCCCACAGCTGAGGGCCAAGTGTTCAAACACCATAGGGAATATTCACATTCCAGCTATAGCATTCTGCACCCCCTGCCTCTAACTGAACCTAACCACCTGTCTTGCAGGATGCTCCAGTGTCCCTTGAGGGCTGTCTTCTGGTCTCTGTCACTTGGCTTCCCAGAACATACCTTACTCTAAGGTGCAAGAGTGTCAGATGCCACAGGGATGCCAAACAGGTCAGAGACACATTCTGTGATATGCAGCGCTATTTATCTTATCATCAACTCATTGATGAGAAAAAAGATACCCAACAAAAGCAATTCAAGGAAGGAAGGGCTTATTGTAACTAGCAATGTGAAGGTGCATGATCTGTCATGGCAGAGATGTCTTTATGGCAGGAAATGGCTTCGTCAGATGGCACCCGCAGTGAGGAGGCAGAGGGAGGTGGATGCTGGTGCTCAGCTCACTTTCTCCTTTGTATTAAGTCCCTGGGATGGTGAAGTAGAAACTTAAGGGTTCTTTGGAAAGTCAGTTGTGTTGGATGGTGTTTTGCTGGGGCAAACACGTGAAGGAGTGTTTTCCTGAAGTGGACACAGGTGAAAGACTAAGGCAGACTTGTGAAGGAATGTTTGGCTGAAGCAGACACAGGAGAGAGGATGTTATGCTAAAGCAAGTATGTAAAAGGACACGTGATGGAGGATTCTTTGCTAACAACATGCATACATTAGTTTGCCTTAAATTGCGTAGTTGAGCTGCATTTGTCTGGACTCCATAGAAAGAAACACACCAAAACACTTCTAGTGATGTGCCGCTTCCTCGGACTCAGGCTGATTGGTGGAGTGATGTCAACTGAGACAGACACACATGCTGAGGCAAGACCCGTGGAGGATACTTGATGTTTGGAGGGTATAAATGGAACTCAATGGACACTGACAGAGGCTGATCTTGGCTTGCTTATAGAGCTAGCTGTGAACCGCTCCCAGGTCTCAGGTCTTTGATGATCTTTGCTTCCTTGAGAGAGACACAGCTGAGAACTTCTCCTGGTGTTCCTGCTGGTCCCTCCTGCTGACTTGAGCGGAGGCTGAGGCCTGGTTGTCTTTGCTAGGTAGTGCTGCCGCTGCTGATTCGTGTTTGCTATCCCGACTCTACTGACTTGGACTGCTGGTGTATCCGTGAAGTGTTTGTAAGTGGATGGAGCTGCTGCTGCTGACCTGTGAACTGAACTACTGTGTCTTAGTTAGGGTTTCTATTCCTGCACAAACATCATGACCAAGAAGCAAGTTGGGGAGGAAAGGGTTTATTCAGCTTACACTTCCATACTGCTGTTCATCACCAAGGAAGTCAGGACTGAAACTCAAGCAGGTCAGGGAGCAGGAGCTGATGCAGAGGCCATGGAGGGATGTTCTTCACTGGCTTGCTTCCCCTTGCTTGCTCAGCCTGCTCTCTTATAGAACCGACTGCCAGCCCAGAGATGGTCCCACCCACAAGGGGCTTTTCCCCCTCGATCACTAATTGAGAAAATGCCTTACAGTTGGATTTCATGGAGGCATTTCATCAAATGAAGCTCCTTTTTCTGTGATAACTCCAGCTGTGTCAAGTTGACACAAAACTAGCCAGTACATACTGATTTCCTGACAACGCAGATGGGAGTTGCTCCAAACATCCTTCCTAAACAGGTCCACTCTCCCCCACCTCCTGTATCCTTTCTTTTCTACTACCTCTGGTGGGTGGTGGGCTACAGGGGAGGTTAAAGCATTTAAGAACCACTATTAAACATAGATTTTGAATAAAAATTAAAGGATGATGCTGGCCACATTCAGTGTGACTCCATCTCTTCAGCTAAACTGGGAACAGCTCTTTGACATACCTGGAGATGCGTTTCCAGGGTGACTCTAAAGCAAATGAAGCTGTTGGTGAAGGTTAAACTTTACATTTAGGATATTTTACATTCCTGGCAGGCTAGGAGGCTGGAAATGAGGCCCCACGGCAGAGGGCCCCTGAGTCTGCCCTTGAGGTTTTTCTGAAGTAAGTCTAGGGATCTTTGCTCTCTCTCTCTCTCTTCTAGGATCCTCCTAGCTTTGGAAGGTTCAGTTGTCCACACTGAAACCTTGAGCCTGCTGAAGAATCAGGCCTTCCAACTGGTGTACTAAGAAAACTCACAACCAGAAGTAGATTCTACCCTGACGCTTGGCAGTCATGTACGAGCTCTAGACTGCTGTCTTGGTCCTCACAGGACAAGAGGCAGGAGGAAGATCCAAGGGGTCAGGGTCCTGGATGGAGACTGGAGTACTTGGGCCTGGCCTCTTCAGCTGGCCTCAGGGAGACCTTCCGCTGGGATCCATACATCCACCTTTGCCCTCAGGTTCACTTTGGGTGGGCCCTTCTCTGATGGTACCCCACCAATACCCTCTACTCTTATGCCATGGCCCCCACATTCCCCCTCAGAAACATTATATGGGATGGCACCCTGGTTGTAGAGATAAAACCCCAATGTGATCTCTTGGGCAGAAGCAAGGAACCAACTCTGTATTCCAGGCTGGCTTCCAGCTCATGAGTCTCCTACCTTAGCCTTTTGAATGAGCTGCAAGCCCAACCTTAGGTCCTTTTATTTTAGGAAAAGGGGGTGGGGTGGGTAGGGAAAGGGGACACTGAATCAGGGGAGTTAGGCCACTACTGACAGAGAGGAGAAAGCATTTATTGAGTGTGGAAGAGATGCTACCAGAGTCTGGCTATATTTAGACAGTTTTTCTTCATGGTTCAAACAAGATATGAACGAAGACTAGTCCCACATCCTGTGGCAGATCAGCTTGTTTCAGGACACCTCCTGGCCATATCCTGTGCCTGGCAGGCTTGTTTCTTGTCAGGTGAGGAGGTTAGAACCAGCCCTATCTGTCATTTTAACAGGGAGAGAAAAACTCTGCTGTTGGAGGAGAACAGGTTTTTGTGGACCAGGGACACATATGCACATCTTCCTTTTATTTCAGGAGTACAGGGAGGTGTCCAGAGTGACAGGAAGGAAAGCCAAGTGGTAGGTCAGACACAGAGGACCCTGCCCGTCCTCTTAGGACATCCAACGAGCAGAGGCGAAGGGCTGTCTGGAATTGCCACAGGTTTGCAAGGAGCCTTCTCCCCTTCTCCTGGGTGGCTTTCCGTCTTTCTGGACAGTTCCTGGGAGGCTGTGACTGCATGAATACCCAACACCGGCCGGAAGTCGGTTGGCAGAGGGTCCAACCTGTTACATTTTTTCCCATGGTCCTCCACTGGACTCCAACCTTGACAGGCAGTTCGCCTACTCTGCTGTTCCCCAAACCAGCCTGTGTGTGGGTCTGCTCTGGGTTGGAACTGGGGTGACTTTGGCGGATTGTCTGTAGTCAGAGTACTTAGAATTCTCTGTATAAGAGCGGGGCTGCGTAGGTGTACTAAGCTCTGAAGTTCTGAATGTCTGTCTGTGGTGAGCAAGATGGTCCTGGGATGACTGACTGGGGTGAAGCAGGGCACAGACCTTGGTGGATGACACATAAGGGCCCGGCTCCCAGCCTGGAGAAAATGGCCTCTCTTTTCTTGATGCCCCAGTGTCCCTGCATGCATCAACTCTCTTATGTTACATGTTTAACTGTGGTGGCTACTGTCCTGTTCACCCTGTTTAGAAAGCTCTAGACCTCATCCCACAGGCAGAGGCGGAGGACCTATGCTCATGGCTTTCTGGAAGGGGGAGGGATGGTTAGAGATGCCTCCCCACATTCCACTGCTACCCGCGTTCCCTTCTCGGGTGTCACCCTGAGATAGGCTGTGCTTGCCAGCCTGGCCACCAAGGGGCTAGCTGTGGCCTGGATGTCTCTGACTCAGCTGGGGGAAGGTGGCTGGGCAGCTTTTTCTGCTGGGGCCTGAGGAACCACCGCACCCTCTCCTGGCGTTCTCTGGGTGTCCCGGAGCCCAGAATCTGGGGCAGGAGCAGCTGATGAAATAGCCTGAACTTCAGGCTGGTCCCTCCTCTTGGAGGCAGACACATGTTCTTGTTCTGTGTCTTCCTTGTCCCCTCCACCCTCTGGCACTGTTCAACTCACCCCGCCCTGGTAAATGTGCTCTGTAGCTCACTTAGGAATGGGAAAAAAAATTCTAGGTCTCTGTGAAGATTTATTTAGGAAATACATAAACCAGGCAGACAAAATTAGCTGCGTGTAGGCTTTATGATGCTTGCTACGTGCATTTCAAAAATGCTTTGAATGCGATTCTGGCGCTCCTTTCCAGGGAGGCGAAACCCGGTCCTTGGAGACAGAACTTGAGGAAAGTTGAAGGCGAGGGCCCCAAGACAGGGTCTGGGCTCTTCCCTGTGCCTCGCTGAAAGAAGCTGGGGAGCAGAGGGAACCCAGATCCTCCCTCTCTAAGGGTTTTTGATTGACACTTTCTGCAGATGGGGTGACATCTGCTCATGCAGCTCCCTTGTCCTGTGTCCCGCTCACCCCATCTCCGTGCAGGAGCTATGGGTACCACTGTATACTATGAGGGTTTGTGGCAGGGGTGGGTAACCCTGGTGCCTGGCATCCCTGAGCCAGGTCCTCGTCTGCAGAGCTGCTTTGCACAGCGGTACAACCATTGCTGCAGGTAGCATTCCTGCAAGGCCAGGAACCCTTAGGTGGTTCTGCGAAGGGACTGGTCTACTTCTCTGGACAGGCACAGATTCTGTGGCCTAAGAAAGTGGACCTAAGTCATGCTCAGCCTGAATAATGTTAGGACCAGCCCCCTGGTCCCAGCACCAACCCAGGTGGCCTCTGAGTGCCCCCTATCCCTGCTGTGTAGGTCACTCCATTGGTTTGGGGTTCAGCCACCTCTTTATGACCAGCTGTGGTGTGACTTAGCAAGAGGTGTCAGTAGTGTCTCTTAACAGGGCCCTGGAACCTAGTGATCTATATCTGAGTTAAGAATGGGTAGTCACATCACACTGAGAGCCCTGAAGAACAACCCCCTTGTTCTGAGGGTCCAGGGGCTGCAGACCAGATTTGGCTCTGCATCCTAGACTGTTCCTGGATCTAGCCAATGTGACCTCTAAGGGTGGGGATTGGTTCTACCTGCGAGTTCTCTGGTGTCCACACCTCAAAAAGATGCACCAAGGACCAAACGAGACATTTTGACATTTCAGAGACCCATTTTTTTCCCTCTCACAGAGGAAATACTGAGGCCCAGAGAGAGGGATGGGGCAGCAAAGGTCACTTGTACCCTCAAGGTACATGTCACTGGCAGAGAGGTGTGAAGAGCCTGTGGTTGATCCAGAAGGGAAGGGACAAGGACCATGGTCTGAACCGGGGCTTCCACTTGTGTCGTAGTCAGGGTTTCTATTCCTGCACAAACATCATGACCAAGAAGCAAGTTGGGGAGGAAAGAGTTTATTCAGCTTACACTTCCATACTGCTGTTCATCACCAAGGAAGTCAGGACTGGAACTCAAGCAGGTCAGGAAGCAGGAGCTGATGCAGAGGCCATGGAGGGATGTTCTTTACTGGCTTGCTTCCCCTGGCTTGCTCAGCCTGCTCTCTTATAGAACCCAAGACTACCAGCCCAGAGATGGTCCCACCCACAAGGGGCCTTTCCCCCTTGATCACTAATTGAGAAAATGCCTTACAGTTGGATCTCATGGAGGCATTTCCTCAACTGAAGCTCCTTTCTCTGTGATAACTCCAGCTGTGTCAAGTTGACACAAAACTAGCCAGTACAACTTGCTAGTTGCCCTGGGTGCTGTTCCTTGTTGGAGGTTGAGTGGAAAGTTAGACTCTGGGTGCTGGGAGGTGTAGGGAAATCTTACAGGATCCTGCCACATTCCCTAGTGATGCACAGGATTGTGCTGGCTCAGCTTGGTCTGATCCAGGCACAACTTCACTTTGGACAGACTGCTAACAGGTCAGACAGAGCTGCTTACTTCTTCATTTCCTGGTGGTGTGAGGGTTAATATTGACCGTCAACCTGACTAGCTCTAGACTCATCTAGGAGATGGAGCTCCGGGCATGTCTGTGAGGGATCATCTAGACTGGCTGAGGGGAGATGGGAAGACGTATCCTAACTGTGGATGGCACCATTCAGAGCTGGGGTCCTGGACTTGGATAAGGTGAGCTGAGCACCAGCATCCATTGCCTGCTTCTTGCTGAGCATCAGTATCCATCCTGCTTCTTACCTGTGAGAAACAAAGACTCCCTTTGTACCATGGGGGCCTTGGAGACTGGATGGTGAGAGTGAGGCAGGTTTTTGTTTTTGTTTTTGTTTTGTTTTTTGACTTTGCAAAGCCTAGTGTCGCCCCAGAATGGAAGATGCTGACCAAGCACAGACAACAGTTTTTTTGACCTGGATGGGGGTCCTTCCTCCTCTCCCTTACAGCTGAGTAATCAGGAGAGCCCAATCTCACATATCGCCTGGCCTTCACCTTTCCCTCTGTCGCTCATATTTTCTGTTTCTTAAAAAAGACCTGTGTGCAGGGGCTGGAGAGATGGCTCAGCAGTTAAGAGCTTTGGTTGCTCTTTCAGAGGACCCAGGTTCAATTCCCAACACCCCACATGGCAGCTCACACGCATCTGTAACTTCAGCTCCAGGGAATCCAACATTCTCTTCTGGCCTTTTGGACACCAGAGCATGCAGGTGGCACACAGACATACACTCAGGCAAATCACATAAAATAAAAACATCAAACAGACCAAAAACCAAATCCTAAGACCATTCATGGGTTTCTCCACATCTACATTTTACATCCTTTTCATTTTAAAGCTTGCCAGGTTTGTAGGTCTGTAGTAATTTCATATTTGAACTCTTAGTTTGGGTGTGTGGGTAGTTAGACAGCAGTGTTTGGATGGGGTTGGAGTTGTGTGGCAGGCATCGGCAGTGGGCCAGCGTTTTCTGTTCATTTGTAGCTGGGTTTCAAGGCACTTTTGAAAAATCACCATTAGTGTGTGTGTGTGTGTGTGTGTGTGTGTGTGTGTGTGTGTTTCATTTGGGTGGATAGTGAACCCGCTATCAGAATTTACTAATTTATAATTATGTCAACAATGATGTGATGGGATTGACTGCTTCAGGCTCCTACTGTCATGTCTTCCACGTCATGATAGACTGCGCCCTCCAGCAGTGAGCCCAGCAAACCGGTCCTTCCTTACGCTGCTTTTGGTAGGTATTGTGCTGCCTTGTTGTCCCCCCGCCCCACCATCCCCCTCCCACCTCAACACAAGCTAGAGTCATCTGGGAAGAGGAAAACTCATTTGAAAAGTTCCCCCACTAGTTTGGCCTGTAGGTAAGCCTAAGAGGCATTTTCTTGATTAATAATTGGGGGTCAATAATGTGGGAGAGCCCAGCACCCCGTGCTGGTGCCATCCCTGGGCAAGTGGTGCTGGATGGTGAAAGAAAGCAGGCTAAGCATGCCAGGAAGCAGCATTTGCTCTAGTTTCTACCTTGGCTTTTCTCCCCAAGTTGGTTTTGCTCACTACAACAGAAAGCAAATAAGGACAGGCATTTCATCCCAGCACCTAGGAAAGTAACTAATGCAAGTGGGATCCAGGGGTGATGAACATCAGGTGGGACGATGCTACAATCGGGGATGTGGGGAGCCCTGGAAGTTGCTCACTCTGAGAGATGTAGGGTAGCCGAGATACATCACTCAGTGGTGGCTGTTGGGGCTGAATGTGCTGCCTGCTGCTGCCTGGCACTTTCTCCCAGGGAGAACCACTCGCGCCCATGGGCTGTGCATGCATGTGTCTGCACAATGATATTCTAGATAGCTCACACCTAGAACCCAGCTGTGCACCCACAGGAAGGCAGATGTGTTCATAGAGATCAAACAGCATTAAGAGGAGATATCTTTACAAATGGACAGACACATGAGAATTTAACTAATGTGCAGAATCATAGAGGAATGCAGAAAGGTCACTGCTAGTCACATGAGCTTCAAGTTGACCACTCTAAGTCCTAGGTTCTCGAGAAGAATACTCCCAGGCAAGCTAGAGAAAATGAAAGACTCCAAAAGGAGCCCCTCGTTCAGGCCTCAGGACAATAGCGGATACCCAAGAACTCACGACAGACCGAGCTTGTTGCAAACCACATGAGGCTTTATTCGGGGAAAGCCAGAGCTCTGGGGACGACTCATATCCCATGCAGGGGTAGAGGAGTCGACCTCGAGGGGAAAGAGGTCCCAGTTTTTATAGGCCCTCAGGGGGGAAAAGAGAAGGAGGAGAGTAGGGGATTTCCAGATCTAAACAATGTCTATTCTCAAGAAATGGGTATGGGAGGGGTACAAGGAAAGAGTCTAATGAAGGTGCAGCAATGGGCACACACCTGGTCAGAACATTGGCAGACACACAGGTTCAAGGAGTGGCCAGAGCATTGTGCACCTCTGTTTTTCTAAATCAGTGAAGCTAGTTCTGCTAACACTGACGTCTATCTTGCCAATTTCAGGGCTTCTGTGTCCTTTTACATTCTGCCAGGATCTTTCAAAAGCTGATAGGACACCACTGATAGATTATAGGATAGGTCAGAGTCTGATCTCTGGTGAGAAGATAGTACCTCTAATCTGCCCTGCCCTTGTAACCATCCTGGCAAGAATGAGGGTGTTCCAAAGAGACACATGGCTCTCCCTTTGCCTATCAGACTATTGATATATGGTTTTATTAGTCGGGGTTCTCTAGAGTCACAGAACTTATGGAGTGTCTCTATATATTAAGGGGATTTATTGTAATGATTTGCAGTCTGAAGTCCAAGTAATCCAACAATGGGCAGCTGTGAATGGGAAGTCCAAGAACCTAGTAGTTGCTCAGTTCCAGGAGGCTGGATGTTTCTGTTGGTCTTCTGTGTAAGCTGGAATCCTGAAGAAGCAGGTTCCAACAGATGTGCTGGCAAGCAAGTACAAGCAGGTGAAAAAGAGTAAGCCTTCCTTCTTCCAAAGTCCTTATGTAGGCCTCCAGCAGAAGGTGTGACCCAGATTAAAGGTGTGTACCATCATACCTGGATCTGGAACTTGCTTTGTCCCAGGCTGGGCTTGAACTCAGAGATCTACTTTTTTCAGTCTCCTGGGATTAAAGGTATGCACTGCCTTGCTAGGCCTAAGCTTTTCATGGCAACTATGCCTCAACATCTCCATGCCAAGATCCCGGTCAGAAGCCTGTGTCTTCCAGCCTCAAGATCTGGATCACAGGTGTGCCCTGTTCTTTTTTTTTTTTTTTTTTTTTTTTTTTTTTTGGTTTTTTTCAAGACAGGGTTTTTCTGTTTAGCCCTGGCTGTCCTGGAACTCACTTTGTAGACCAGGCTGGCCTCGAACTCAGAAATCCGCCTGCCTCTGCTTCCCAAATCCTGGGATTAAAGGCGTGTGCCACCACGCCCGGCTGTGTGCCCTGTTCTTATAGATTGTAGTTCATTCCAGATATAGTCAACCTGACAACCAGGAAATAAGAACCTGACACGTCCTCAGTGGCAGTTTGAGCCAGTCGGAGGAGTAACTCTTCTAGAAAGAGTGTTGCATCTTGTCGGGCTACCTTGCTGGAGAGGCTGGAGCTGAAACAGTGATGGGTCTGTGAAGAGCTGGGCCACACCTTGACTGGCACTGTCTGGCTATGCATAGTCCTATTGAAATGTAAACTACACACCAGGTTTCTAAAGATGGTCTTGATGTGTGAGAGTATGTTTACTAAATTACTTTGTCCCCTTTCCCAATGTGGCTACATTGAATAGATCTCCCTTTTCTGCTTTTCATTGCTTTAATTGGTTTATTAAGCATAAGTGGCTGAGTCTGGCTTATTATACGGCTACCAGAATAACTCAGCAAAATACTTATAGAGCACAGGAGTGCCTGCTCTTCAAGACATTGCCAGGAACTAGTACTAACTACCTTCCCTAAACTTCTTTGTGCTAAATGGAGACACAGCCGCTGCATGGAACATGGCAGAAGTGCGCATGATACAGTGCTCCCACTCTTAAATGCCTACTACCATACTTCCCCTCCATCCTCCCCAACTGCATGCTGAATGGATGGGGATGCTTAGAGTGACAGCAAGGCCTTGAGCTTATCCTGGACTCCCATACCACACCTCCAGGTTCCCTGGCTTTGTCATGACCCAAAGTGGGTTTCCTAAGCCACCCAGAATTTAGGTTTGAATAGGGCAGGAGGAACCAGCAAACTGTACGAGGACCATATCTGGTCAGTTTCTGTGTGCTGTGTGAAGTAAACTCAAATCTCTTTCATATTCTCATCTATTTCATATTCTCTCTCTCTCGCCTTTTCTCTTTGCCACCCCTTCCCCCGTCTCTCTGTTAAAACCCAGGGTCTTTTTTTCTTTCAAGACTTAAGATTTATTTATTTTTTTTTATATATTTGAATGTACTGTAGCTGTCTTCAGACACACCAGAAGAGGGCATCAGATCCCATTAAAGATGGTTGTGAGCCACCATGTGGTTGCTAGGAATTGAACTCAGGACCTCTGGAAGAGCAGCTTTTTTTTTTTTTTTTTTTTTTTTTTTTTTTTTTTTTTTTTTGGTTTTTTGAGACAGGGTTTTTCTGTATAGCCCTGGCTGTCCTGGAACTCACTTTGTAGACCAGGCTGACCTTGAACTCAGAAATCCACCTGCCTCTGCCTCCCGAGTACTGGGATTAAAGGCATGCGCCACCACGCCCGGCTGGCAGCCATTACTCTTAACTGCTGAGCCATCCCTCCAGCCCAAACCCAGGGTCTTGCACATGCCAGGCAAGCACATCACCAGTAAGAAACATCACTAGCCCCTCTTTTACTTTTAATCTTGAGACAATGACTCATAAGTCACTGGCCTGAAACTCACTCCGCAGTGGGCATTCAAGGTCTCGAACTTGAGATCACCCTGTCTCAGTCTCTCCAGTAGCTAGGTCACAGGTCTGTGCCACCAGACACAGCTGGCTTTCATGGCTTCCAAGGAATGAATCTCCGGTAGCTCTGGGCGTGCAGTTCCCCTTGCTTCTCTGGCTGGGTAGGAAGAAGCGGGCAGCAGTGGTGTGACTAATTTAGGCTAAGTTGCCACCCAGAAGGCTCTGAGGGAGTGAAGACAAGCATGTATAGTTTGAGGAGATATGGAAGGAGGGTGGTGGGTGGCATCATTGGAATGGTGATTCAAATTCTCCCTGGGGTCCCACCCAAGGGCAGAGGAAGCTGAGCTATTTACCCTCCAATGAGTTTCCCTTGAAGGACCAAGGATGCTTCTAAAGAACTGGCTGCCTGGTTCCTCTGGCCTGGATCTGTGGCAGGGCCTGAGTCAAGTCCAGAAAAAAGAAATCTACCCTAGGCTTTGGGGACAGCAAGCGATAAGGGAAAAGACAGTCTTGAACTGAACTTCCGGGCTGTTGGGAGCGAGCCGGGACTGCAGAGGGGAGAGACAAACACTGAATCCAGCCCTGTTCAGCTGCAGGTTCATGGTGCTCAGCCCTCCCACTCTGTTGCTTTGCTGAAGTCTTGCTGGTCCCAGGGTGGGGCAGTCAGGGGAGTGTCTGGTCTTTCAGTGATAGAGATCTTTTATGGCTGGCCAGGGCTTTGCTCCTCAAAGCTGAGAGACTTATCATCACTTTAGGAATAAACTCCCTGGCCTTGGCCTTCATTATATTCTGCCCAGACCCAGGGCCAGAGCCTAATGCATCCCAGATGATCAGAGGAGGCCTCCAGACGTGGATTTTCCATGTAAGGTCGGGCAGTCACAGCATCATGCCAGGCCTGGCTAGCTGGCGCTGTGGGTGTGTGCATCATGTCTCTACAGGGTTTCTTGGTTTTGGAACTCACTTCTTGGTCCACAGTGTTGGGAGCCGCAGAGTTTATCCAGGGATAGTGACCATCACTCATGAAATCATAAGGTTTCTGGGGCTGGGCAAGACCTCAGAGAGCTCTCTATCTTCTTATTGGACAGATAGGGAGAGAGCCACAGGGAGGGAATGGCACACCGGACACCCACATCTTCCAGTCCTTTTCAGGTGGGACTCAGACTCACTCACCACAGCCAGGTGCCTCTGAGAGGCAGGATGGATAGGAAAGGGCTGGTGGCATCCGAGTGCTTGGGTGACCTGGAATGAGCAAGGAGGGAGATGCTGAGTGTTCAGCGTAAAGGTCATCTTGGAGGTTCCCCTCTGGGGCAAGACCAGGCTGCTGGTACCTATGCCACACTGCCTCTAACATCTTGAAGAAGACTCCTTCCATGGTCACCTCTGTCAGCTTGTCTACAGAAACAGGTGTGCTCATCATAGACAATGCATATGTCTGGAACAGGTTTTGAAAGGATGAAATGTGGCCTCAAATCATGACCTATTTCTGTACATGAGTTCATGGAATTCAGTGGCCATGTCAGTAGGGATATCTCCACCCCATTCTTAGGTCCTCTTTCCAACTGATTGGAGTTGTAGAGAGTGGCATTGGGGGGAGAGTGAGAGTGAAGTCTCTGGTGCCCTCTCCTACTTTATAGAGGGAGAGTTGGAAGCTGAACCTGATGGCCCTTTTGGACTTGGCTGTCTCCCTGTTCTCTGTGCCTTGTGCTCAAGCATGCCAATCAGGGCTCTGCTTCATAGGCCAGGAGCCTCTGGATGCTGGACCATCTCCAAGGCTGGGAGCCTGAGATGGTGGCTCCCTTTGCTATGCTCTTACTTCTTCCATTGATGGGTGGAACTGTCACTAGTTAGCCATCTTGCTCCGCCCCGTAGATGCTGTGGGTAGGTGAGGAGGACTCCTTGAGTGTTGGTCCTTGGGAGATTTTGCATCTTCTGTTTGGCAGCAGTGAAGGGTGCAGGAGGCCGGTGAGAGCAGATGCAGATGGCGCCCCTTCTGGTGTATGGCAGCTTTCATACAGGTCTTGGATTTCCAAATCTTAGCTTTGCAAGCATTAACGTAGGTCTAGGAAGTAGGGATTCCTCAGCCCCATCACCAGTCAGTGCTATAGTTCCTGGCCTGGGTGTTTGAGGTACTTGGCACTAAAGACTTGACAGGTCTCTGGAGGATCTTTGGAAGAGTGGACATTTTTTCCAGTGACCAGGGTATGAAATTTCTTTCCTATGGGTTACCACAACCTTTCTCTCACTCTCTTATACCCAACATCTCAACTTTTGCTTCTTTCTTCCTGCCCCGATGTCTTAAGCTGTTCAGCTATTTCTTCGGCTGTCACCTCGCTGACCGCCTTGCTGCTTTTGTGGCTAGGCCTGTTGACTGCTCATCCTCGTTGCCACTGCTACTTTCTTCACATTACCAGCTTAACCCGAACTACCAAAGGTGGTCAAGAAAAGACCACTTGAGAGAAGCTTTTATGGCATCTAGTGTTGCAACAAAAGGAGAGCTAGCACCACAATGTCTTCCGCCTGTTGGAAGAATGAGCTCAGCGTCCTACAAAGAAACACACACACACACACACACACACACACACACACACACACACACACACAGACAGAGTAACCTGGCAAGGTATGTTTTTTCTGAAAGGGTGTGCTAGAACCCAAACTGGGCTCACAAACAGCACACAGAGCCAAAGTGGTCTCCGTCTTTTGTACCTAGTACAGGTGGGAAACTGGGCCTCATCCCATTGGTGGGAGTTTGTCCTTACACTCTGATACAATTAGCTAATGATTGTTCAAGGGAAGGGTATACTAGATCTTGGGAATGTCTAATGTCTAGGAGTTGGGTAAACAGGTACATCACAAGGTGTGTGTGTGTGTGCATGTGTGTTTACAGATTTTGGTCCTTGTTAAGTTAGCCACCTTTGATAGAAAAAAAATTCTCACATACCAGACTCATTAACTGAGTCTAAACAGCTTGCTTACACAGCTAGAGAAGGGGAGTTTGGATCAATTGCAGCATGCAAATTTGTGTTTGGACCAATCATAGCAGTTACTAGGTTCATCATCAGTAAGTTTCCCCCTCTGACTAAGGTGAAAACGAATTCCATGCATGGGGCTTTGAAAGAGAATGTCCCTTATAGGCTCAGCTTATTAGAACAGTTGGTTCCAGTTGGCGATGCTGTTTAGGGTATGGTGTGGCTCACTAGGGGTGGACTTTGAGAGGTCCCAGCCTCACCCTGCTTCCAGTTTGCTCTCTCAGCTTTGCACTTGTGGAGGACCTGAGTTCTCAGCTTGCAACTCCTGCCACCATGCATACTGCTTTTGACCAGGCCTTTGCACCGTGGTGACCTCATCCCTCTGTAACCACGAGCTACGGCAAATGCTCTCTTCCCTAAATTGTCTTTGGTCAAGGTGTTTTACCATAGAAACAGGAAATTAACTGATATATAGGTCATGTAGGGTTTGCTGAGATTTGCGTTAGCAAAAAGCTCTTGGAAGAACTGCTTGAGGAAGCCTTGACTGAGGCTGTACCTTCAGGAATGGGAACGGGGAGCTGCAACCGTGTGCCTCCTCAAGACACCTGGGCATTTCTGTTCAAGTTAGCCAGTGAAACAAAGCTGTCAAAGAACTGCAACTGTGGAGTCTAGTGGCCGAACCCCCAAACTGTTGCTTATTACAGAAAAAATAATACACAGGAAAAGAATTACAGTAAAAATATAAAAACACAATATTAAAATAAACAGTGACTCAAACGGTGCTATTAAATAGTGTTTAACATCTCCCAGTGCTCCAGGGTGATGTGGGTCTGTCTCATCTGCCTCAGAACCAAGCCAGACTAGAACCCGGCACATGGGTCCTCACAAGCTCCTGGGGACCTCTTCCTCTGTGAGGTGGGTGAGAAGACGGACCGGTTGTGGATCTATCTATTCTTCCATGTATTAGTTTGCTTTCTGTTGCTGGGATAAATATCATGGCCACAACTTAGTAAGGAGGTTCTTTGCCTCTACTTTCACATCACAGTCGATCATCAAGGTAGGAATGGAGGCCGAGGCCGTGGAAGATGTTTCTCACGGATTGGTACTTTCGATTTTGTATACACCTGGATTGCTTGCCCAGTAACCGTATCACCCAAAGTGGTCTGGGCCCTCCCAAACAACCATTAACCAAGAACATGCCACAGACTTGCCTACATGACAACCCAGTGGAGGTATTTTCCCAAATTGAGGTTCCTTCGTCTAAAATGACCCCAGCCCCACACAGACCCCGGGGAAGATGCCCTTCGAAGACAGTTCACCTTCTATCTCTAACTCTGAACCCAGGGCTTCCTCAAGTCCTTTTTTGAAGAGAGGGTAAAAGGCACGCATGCCTCCCAGACGCACTTTGGCCTGGAAGTGCCCTACAGCACTTCCTCTGTCTTCTATCCTTTGGCTTGAAAGGCTCCCTGTTAGGCAGCTGTGCCCTACAGTGTCTGCACCATGGACCAAGTACCACCACCACCACTAATTCAACGCTTAGAATCTCAATCTGAGGGCACTTCCTCTTGGAGGTGTGAGCTACCTGTCTCACTTATGTTGGCTTTGTGGCCAGATGGTTTGAATTCTGAGATGCCCACCTCCTTCCTCTCATCCCAGTGCAGGCTGAGAGTGGTATGGGAAACTCTGGAGAGCTGACCTGTCTTCTTGGCCTTGATGCTGCAAGTTAGTGAACATCTCACCTCCCATCTTTAGATGCTGTATAGGACGATCCTCCCAGCCAGACAACCACTGTCTTTGAGTGTTCAGCTGTGCCCTCCTGAAAAAGATCATCCCAACTGGGCTTGCTGACTCTTGATATTCCCTGCTCTGGAGAGTCACAGGACCCTCACCTTAGCGCCTGGTCACTCTATACCATTCATTGTATGCAGTCCTGCCCTAATTGCCTTGGGGGAGGGGCTAGAGTTATATAGGCTGGCGAGACTAGTGGAAGGAGTCTTCATCACTGGGGCGGAGCTGACTGTCCAGTACAGCTTTCTGTGGGAGGGGCACCCACACTCAGTAAGTATGGTCTGTAGCAGAGCTCAGTAAGCTCACTGCTTTACCAGAGTAAACTTTAGTGGAATCTACCTCAGTTGGTTGTTTTGTTTCGACATTACAGGGCTGGGTACATGTTGCTTACATCTCTTTAGGGCAGGAATTATAGTAACTGTGGGTCACTGAAGGGTGTACCTTGGGGCTATACCTTAAATGTGTGTGTGTGTGCACGTGTGCGTGTGCGTGTGCGTGTGTGTGTGTGTGTGTGTGTGTGCCTGTGTGCATGCACCTGTGCTTCTCTGTGTGTCTTTCTGTCTATCTGTCTGTGTTGGACTGATATCAGGTATCTCTCTTGACTGTGCTTTAGTTTATTTATCTAGGTGGGCTTTCTCATTGAACTTGGAGCTCACGAATTAGGCTAGTCTAGCTAGCTCACTTGCCCTGGGACTCCTTGTCTTTGCTTCCTGCGCCCTGAGATTACAGGTGGGCTGCCATTCCTGCGTGGCTTTTTCATGGGTTCTGGGGCTCTGAATACAAGTGTTTGTGCCCCAAGTGCTTTACCCACCTTGGGTTGTGTCTCACCCTTTTCTCTTCTTCTGTGCTCTTGCTTCCTGTCTGCCAAGGAGTTAACATCTTCTTTGACCTCATGATCCTACCACCATGATGCTCTGCTCAAGTCTGTGGGGCCAAGCAATCATGGACCAAACTCTTTGAAACCAGGAGCCAAAATAAATCTTTCCTTCCTCCCTTAATTTCTCTCTCTGTCTCTGTCTCTGTCTCTGTCTCTGTCTCTGTCTCTGTCCCTGTCTCTGTCTCTGTGTGTGTTGGTCATTTGATCACATGCACACACACACACACACACACACCCCAGAACACCTCCTCTGTGACAATAAAGTCACTTCTTCCACTAACTTGGCCCTCCAGTCTCTCCCACTGTGGTAAAATAAGCACAGGAAGCGTGTAGAAGGTTCCAGTTGAGAATAACTCATGATCAGCTTGTATAAACTTCTGTGAGTTCTGAGTTGGGAGAAAGGGCCAAGGCTAAGGGTGTCGCAGAAGGTTCTGGCTCACATCGGAGCCACTTCCTGCTGTCCCTGCTGAGAGAACTGGTAGATAAGGAGGGAGGGACCCCATGGGGACCCCTGGCTCAGTGAGAGGAGAAGGCTGAAGGCTGAAGGAGAAGCTGAAGCCTGAGCAGCAGAGCCCAGAGCTGCCTCTGGAGAATTTAACTTGCTGTTGGCTGACATCCTGCCAGGCATTTGCTATTGGAGCAGAGTTAACTACAGCTGTCCAGCATCCCTAGGGTGCAAGGGCTCTGAGTCAGGATGAAGGCACTTCCCAGGGGTCTGTACAGTCTCTTCAGATAAGCAAAGCACCTGGGATCTGGAGCAGAATTCCTGTGTCGACGTGGTGTTCCAGAGGCATGAGCCAGAGCAGAGAGCCATGTTTGTTGCTCACCATACTTGGGTAGGAAGCTGTTGGAATAACTAGACCAGCAGAGGATTCTATTTCTGCCTTCATTTGTGTCCCAGGCCTTTAGGGTTCCACTCTCACTCCCATCTGGGCAAATGTGAACTACAAGCAAACAGGTGGGACCCCCCCATGAAACAAAACCCAACTGAAAGGGGAGACTCCTGGAACCCAGGGGGACCTGGGACACCCTAGGAGGCTGTAGGTGGCTCTAGTGCACAGACACTGGGAGGGAGGAGCCCCAGGAGCCCCTCTCTGTTGTGGGAAGCACCTACTGTTCAGATTCAGGGAGGGAGTAGCTGCCCCTTCCCTGCAGAGCACCCTGTCCCTTGGTTGTGATCATAAATAGCAATGCCCAACCCAAATCCCGGGGCGAAGGCCAGCACCCTGGACTCACCTTCTCAGGTCATTAGCATCCCTCCCTAAACCTTCCATGGCCACCTTTCAGTCTTCCTGCCCAGACTCCCGACCCTCTTTCCAACCTCTTGTCCGTATCCAGGTTCTTGTAGCTCCCAATATCTATGACTGCTTCTCCTTCCACCCAGAGCTCGTGGTTGGCAAGTGTCCCTCCGGATTCTCTGGTTCCAGGGCCACCTCTGGGAACTGCAGCTGAAATGCAGTTGGTGCTGTGGCCTCTGGGGCACAGGTCATCAGTGGGAAGCTGGTGGGTGGGGCCTGTGGATTTATGTAACAGGAAGCCATAGAATGCATATGAATTTTAGGTGGGGAGTATGTAGGGCAGTCTCAGTTTCTACTGTGGGCTTTTCACTTATTGGCTGCTCTACACACATAAGTATACTTTCCTTCAGTAACATGCCTTTAATTTTGCAATGAGCCCATCCAGTAGCAAGCAGCAAAAAAAAAAAAAAAAAAAAAAAAAAAAATGCCATGCTTAATGGCGATATGGAGTTCTTATTTTTCTCTGTATGAGTTGTATGCATGTGTATACACTCTATGTGTACAGGTGTGTTTACCTGTGCATGAAGTGTGTATGTGTAGGTCAGTCAGCAGTCAAATCTTTATCCTTCTATGCTTTATTTGTCAAATTTTATTTTTATTTATGTGTATGTTTGTGTGCTTGTATGTTATATGCGTGCTGATGCCCGTGAAAGCCAGAAGAGGGCATCATAGCCCCTGTATCTGGAGTTACAGCCATTGGGAGCCACCTCATGTGGCTTCTGAGATGTGAACCCTGCTCCTCTTCAATGTGTCCTTAACTGCCCATGTGCCCTTAACTGCGGAGCCATCTCTTCAGCCTGTCACCTTATTTCCTTTGAGACAGGCTGTCCCTCACCTAATGTGGAGTTTGCTGTTCTGGCTAGGTTGGCTGGGCATCGAATCCCGGACCCAGCTGTCTCCCTCCCCAGTGCTGGGGTTACAGAAGCACAGTGCTGTGCCTTTCCTTCATTGTGGTGCTGGAGACCTTGACTCAGTCCCTGACTCTGGTGTGGCAAGCACTTCACTGTCTGAGCCATGGCTCCAGTTCCTCTGTGAATGTTTGTGTGTGGTGTGGAAGCACCACACACAACTGACTGGAACAGAATTGAGACCACTATTCAAATGAGTATGTGGAGACAGCTCATGTACCCAGCTCCACTCTGTCACCTGCTCCGGAGGGGCAACTTGACCTGTGGATTCTGGGATTTCTTCTGGGGCATTAGACAAAGCTTGCTGACGGCATCTAAGGGACTGATGTAATAGAAATCAAACACTCTGTCTCCTGTCTTCCATCCTTGTTCCCTCATTCCCTAGGGTTGGCCCAGAGAAAGCTAAGGCAAGTGGCTAGCTGAAGTACCTATTAACATATCAAAGCAGACTCACTGCCAGTCTCTTCCAGCATCTCAGGTGCCACACAGATAGAGTCCTGGCTCCTCTCAGCACTTCTCACTCCTACCACTAAACCTTTCTTTCCCCCAGCTTTTCACTCCCATATAACTCAGCCATTTTATCTTCCCCTCTTTTCTCTTCCCTTGTTGCCCCCCACGCCCCACCGCCCAGTCTACTCTGCTGGCTGTGTTCAGTCTGGACTCTTATAGTCGCCTCTGGCTGTGCTCTCCCTCACATCCACAATAAAAACCTTTGTGTGATTGTGTCCTCATTTTCATTTACCCACCAAAGGCTGACAGGGTAGGGCAAGAATTTGGTGCTAGGATGGATGAAGGAAGGTTGTCTCTGTACCCCCACCTCTGCCCATGTTTTCCCCAAGTGTACAAGAAGGGCTCCAGAGAAAGAGCCTCAGGGTTCCTTGGATACCTGCTTCTCATCTCTCTGGTTGGTGCTCTGGGATGGAGCAGTGTGTAGGTTAAGACTGTCCCACACCCTGAGTGAGAAGAACACATCCTATTGTCCTGGAAGCATTACCCAGGAAGACCTTGGGAACTCATGGTTCTGCCAAGGCCTCAGGCTAAGCAAGGTTCTTAAGTTGTTGTGGGTGCTGATGAGGTGATTCAGTAGGCACAGGCTCTCCCTGCCAAGCCTGGCAACTTGAGTTTGATCCCCAGGATGCACATAGTGGAAGGAGAACAGACTCTAGCTAGTTGCTGTCTGGCTTCCACATGTGTGCTGTGGCATGCACCCTCTTCCTCCAACTAAATAAAGTAAATAAAATGTAAAATAGTCTATCTCTGGTTTAAAAATAAATGAATAAAAGCCACCGTGGAGCCAGTACACACAGAAGGGCCCTTAGCAGTGTGGGCTCCGTCCTCCCTACACAGGGCACCACCTGGGCCTCTTCTTCTGTCTGGTATGATCCAGTTTGTACTCTGCATGCTCCTTCATCTTGGTAGGAGAAACCATGGTCCTTCTCTGTACCCAGAAACTGTGGAGGGCTGACCCTTGGGTTGGGGTAGACAAAGGGTTGGTGAGTCCCTTTGGGCAAGCTGTGTGTCCCACCATGTGTCCATTCCCTCTAGGGCAGATTTTTCTCTGGTGGATTTGAGTAGGCTAGCTGCAGCCCAGGGCTGCCTCAGAGTAAGACTGGCTCGCCTCTGTAGGCAACTGTCGACTGTTCCATGTGGGCACGTCTGTGGCCAAGCCCTTAGAGGGGATGAACCAAGTGTCATGGACAGACGTGGCTGCACGCCTCTGGGACTCAGCCTGCCTCTTTCCTGCTCTCAGGCCCTGGATTGATCTGGGCCCCATCGAGGAGGCCATCTGTGGATGGTGGGGTGGTCCTCAGGCAGCCTCAGGCTGGAGATGAGGACGTGGCATGTGTATTCTCACTGGCCAGCCTCGCCTGTGGGAGGCCCAGCCGGCTGACTCATCACCAGCAGGGCTCAGAGCAGAAGGGCGCAGCTGTCTGCGGAGCTGCAGGGAGCTGCTGTTTTACTGCAGTGGGGGGTGGGGAGGAGAAAGGGCCACAGCTCATAGCAGCCCCCAGACTGGCAGTGTCTGTCCAGTTGCACTGTTTGTGCTAGGGTGACCTCCCTAGCCGGGGACTGAGGGGCTTCCCAAGACAGGGGCTTTTGAATACAAATAGAAGAGTCCTGGGCAAGCTGTGACAGCTGTCCCCCAGTGGGGGGCAGTCACTAACTTACTGCTTGCAGCAGCCTGGAGGGGGGAAACTGAGGCTCACAGGAACACTGGGGGCACCCATTAAGTTCTTCACATCAGCAGGATTGGACAACTTCTGGAATGCTCTGGTCAGGTCCTGGCAGTCATTTCTATGTGGCAGGGAGTGGAGGACGTTGTGATCTGACAGTGTTGAGAGCATACAGCGTACTTCTACTTCAGGGGTTCAAGACCCCACTGTTTCATTGGAAGGGCACCCTCAGCTTCACATTCTGGAAGTCTGTTTCTAAGACCAATCCACCTACCCAAGTCTCTTCCCCCAGATCGCTCTCCTCCTTCAGACAGGCAGTCATCTGGCCAGTTCATAAGGCGCCTTCCATGGTCTTCCCTGCCTTGATTTCCGAATCCCTGTGAGTAGTAAAGAGATAGCAGACACCCCGATACTGTGACTATGTTTGCCCGCTTGCCTCAGAGCTTGGTGGTAGGTGAGTTCCCTCCTACACCCACTCCATCATGGACTTTCAGCCATGTCTAACCTTGACAGGCCTCACCCTCTGTCCCAGGCAGCCATGGTCTAACCTTGACAGGCCTCACCCTCTGTCCCAGGCAGGCATGGTCTAACCTTGACAGGCCTCACCCTCTGTCCCAGGCAGCCATGGTCTAACCTTGACAGGCCTTACCCTCTGTCCCAGTCAGCCATGGTCTAACCTGGACAGGCCTCACCCTCTGTCCCAGGCAGCCAACACTGTCTCTGTTTTTCCTTTGGACTGCTCTTCAGTTCCTCCTATCAGGAGCAAGGACTGTAAAAACAGACTGTCTCAGGTCTAAATTCTTGCCCTGTCAATTCCACATCAAATAGCAAGGATGTTGGTGGTCCCTGCTGCTCTATTCAATGTCCCGTGATACACCAGGCATGTCTTGTCTTTACTGAATCACTTTCAGAGAGCCCTGCGGAAGCAAATTATTAGGCTTGGCATTTCCAAGCCAGGAAACTGAGGACCAGAAAAGGGAGGAGAATGACCGACCTCCCCAGCCAATGGATCTCAGGGCAAACATTTCTTTCTAGAAGTAACCTACGGGCACATACGTATTCCCCACTAGGCTCCTCACAGAGTCTCAGAACGCGCTGTGGGGCTGTCTCTGGGAAGTCCTCAGTAGCCTCTGTTATGTGGGAAGTCATGTTCTGGGCCTGGAGACCCAGTTTCTACCCCACATCTGCTTTGGGTCAGCTTCCGGAGGGGAGGGTTTGCTAACCGTAGGATGGAGACAGTGGCGACCATTGTGGTCTCCAGAATTCCAACTCATTTCTCTAGTTCCTTAACTAGTATTACTCTTCTCCATTAAGCACAGTCTGGTAGTGAAAGTCTGGGATTTGAACCTTGGGGGACAATATGTTTTCCTGCCAGACCCTGACTTAGCTACGTCTAAATTTAAACCTCCCTGACTGTGAACTCAGGGTGATCTCTCCATGTGGGGGTCCAACAGGCCCCCAAGAGCAAGTCCCTCCCAAACTCTGTGTTTGCCCCATTCTCAATGGCCGAAGTTACCAAGCAGCTAATTAGCAGCCAAAGGTCTGAGTCACTTTTTACCCTTCCTAGGCTTGTGGGCGACTAGATGTTACTTGATTTCTTACTCATTTCCTGCATCAGTGGGGAGCCACCATCCTGAAGGCCAGGCAAGCTGAGAGCCAGGGATGTAGAGATGGACTCTATATTCTGTGCCATCTTGAATGGCTTATAGGACAGTAGAATGTGTGTGTGTGTGGCGGGGGGTGGGGGGGGTGGGAGGGTCTTCCCATGTAGTCTTGGCTGTCCAGGAGCTTGCTGTGTAGACCAGACTGGCCTCAAATTCACAGAGATCCTCCTGCCTCTGCCTCTGCCTTCCGAGTGCTGGAATAAAGGTGTGTGCTACCATGCCTGGTCTAGCATAGAATAATCTGGAACCTTGGATATTTTCTCTTTGTACCATGGAGGGCCTGTGTGTGTGTGTGTGTGTGTGTGTGTGTGTGTGTGTGTATGGGTTATACATGTTCATGTGTGTGTACATCTGTGTCTGTAGTTGCTTGCCCATGTGTGAGCCAGTATGTAGAGGGTGCAGGCTGATGCTTGGGTGTTTCTCTATTGCTCTTCATCTTTGCTTCTTTAGATTTTTTTATGATCATTTATGCATGTGTCCTTGTGTGAGTCTGTGTATCACGTGTGTGTTATGGGCCCATAAGATCCCCTGGGATTAAAGTTGCAGGCTGTTGCAAGCTGCCTGATGAGGGGGGTGGGAACCGAACCTGGGTACTTTACTTTACAAGACCAGTAGCTCTAAGGACCTGCTCATCTCTCCCCAACCCCAGAGCTCAGTTACAGATAAGTGCCACCATGTCTGGCTTTCCCCGTGGTTCTGGGGATCCAGACTCAGGTTATCTATCATGCTTGTACAGGTAGCATTATACCCACCAAGCCATCATCCCAGACCCAGTGACCATCTATTAGAAAAGAAATTGAACAGTGTCCACCACATTCTTATTCCAATGCATGTCACACTTAAGCTAGATTGTATAAGTATATGAAATTTAAAGCTCAGATGACTTCTAACTCATGATGGCTTTACTTGTAGTCTTTCAACTGTATCATGGCTCAAAACCCTCTTTCATTCCATAGGAACCCTCCTGTGCAGTGGTTTGCTTTGCAGCCCTTCTCTAGGTGCAAGGTGCATCTAGTCACAGCTCCAGGACACCCCGCCATTGCCAGAGGGAATGACCTATTATCTACAGCACAGTGCTCCTAATCTACAAAGTGTGGCAGATGTGACAGATTGGGATTAACAAACACATTACTAATGACAATACTTTAAACTCACTCCTGGCTCACTAGAAACTCTGTTGTAAACTTTCGAACTGGCAAAGTGAAAAATCCCAGCAGCCAATAGATCAAGAAAGTTACAGTGACAATACTCTGCTTATCTCAAAAGCAGGCCTGTCCCTCCCAACACACAGCCCTGTCATTGCCCAGAACAGCTGACAGCTTGCCTTAAGTGACGACTGTATTTTATTTTTCTTTGACTTTTTATTCATAAGCAATTCTACATGAATGATATCCAGTTTTAATGTATGCATATAATAATAGGACTCTAAATACTCTTGGTGTACTGTTGCTTCTTTTAAAAAAATGTGAGGCTGGCATTAGGTGTCCTCCTCAGTCACTCCCCTTTGTCACCTTACTCTTTGAGGGTCTCCCACTGAACCTAGAACTCACTGTTTGGCTAGGATGGCTAGCCAGCAAACCCCCGGGGTCCACCTGTCTCCTTATCAGAGTGCTAGGGTTATAGACACACATGATTGGACCTGGCTTATGCATGGGTTCTGGGGATTTGAACTCAAGTCTTCATGTTTGTATGGCATGAACTTTACCCAACAAGCCATCTTCCTGGTCCCTTATTGCTTCCTTTGCTTGACATTTTTTTTCATTCACTTACTCTGTATGTATGTATGTATGCATGTATGTGCTATGTATGTATGTATATTTTATTTATATATATATATTGTGTGCATGCATGTGTCTGTCTGTACGTGCATCTGTCTGGACATGCATGCCAGAGACAGTGTGGAGGGAGGTCAAAAGATAACGTTCAGCAGCTAGGTTGCTCCTACCATCGTGTAGGTCCTGAGATCAAACTCAAGTCAACCAGCTTGGCAGCAAGTTTCTTTATCCACTGAGGCATCTCGCCCGAGGCCTTGCTCTGGCTAGAATTGTCTGACAATGTTTAGTGTGATTCAGCCGTGCAGTCTCATGCTCTCTGGCACATTACAATAAATAAATATTGATTTGGTAAGATTTCAGGGCAGCAGAGATCCCACTGATGATACAAGCATCGGTGTGTGTGTGTGTGTGTGTGTGTGTGTGTGTGTGTGTGTGTGTGTGTATACCATGGAACCTTGGGCACATCTCGCCCAAGGCCTTTCTCTGGCTAGAATTGTCTGACAGTGTTTAGTGTGATTCAGCCGTTCACTTTCATGCTCTCTGGCACTCTACTTTTCTTTGCCGGGTAGTGTTTCATCCTACTACTGTCCTTGGCTTCATCTGGCTTGTTTTCATTGTGGGACACTATGAATAGCCTAGCCATTGCTATACAGATTGCAGTTGCAGATGTAGGGGGGTGTCCAGGGTTTGAGAGACTATAAGACAGCCCATGTCCAGTTGTTTCCAGTGTGTATGTGTCCACACACCAATGCATGTATCATCAGTGAGGTTTCCTGCAGCTCAAAGCCCTGAGCTCCATCCCAAGCACCACATAAGCCATGTATGATGTCACATGTCTGTAACCCCAGCAACCTGGGAGGCAGAGGTAGGAGGAACAGGCGTTCAAGGCCAGCTTCAGCTACCCAGTGAGTCTGAAAGTAGCCTGAAAGATATGAGAGATCCTCTCTTACATCTCAAAAAATATATAAATATGGGGGCTAGAGGGATAGCTCAGTGGTTAAGAGCTCTCTTCTTTGAACCTGAGCTTGGCTCTCTAGACAGGTCACCCACATTGGGCAGCTCACAACTGCATTTATAACTCTACCCCCAGGGATGCAATCTCCTCTTCGGGCCTCTGTGGGCATCCCCAAGTTCCAGACAGAGGCATGAATAAGAATAAAACAAATCTTTAAAAAGACATAATCAACTAATACAGTAACAAAATGAAATAAAATGCTGGTTCTTTGCTGAGTCCAGAGCTGTGGTCTGAGCTGGTTACACCTAGAGTCCCTCCTCCGTCCCTTTCTGTCCCTGACCTGGGCCTTAATTTTCCTCATGGTTCTTTTGACATTGCGGTCCCATGGCTTCTTGCTTGAGAAGAGCAGGCTATTTTCTAAGTTACCATCTTAACACCACAGGGCCATCTGGAACTGATTTTCCCATCCTGTGCCAGCTAGGGTACCGGTCTCTCCTGGAATGCATTGGTGAGCAGTCATTTATTGACAGGATTGTTCATGGTGTTTCTTTCCTGCTGAGCCAAGTGGTGTACCTGGGGAATATTGCTTCTCTTCTTGAGTTTTCTATTTTGTTTATTTGGAATTTCATCTGTTCTTGCTCCAATTTCACCCCTCCATGGTTTTTAGAGTTTAATCCTCATCTTAGTGCCTTGAAGCAAGTGTATATAGTCTTTTATCTTGATTGGCTTCAAATAGAAGTTAGTTTAATTTCTGACCTTATAATTACCTGTTGTGATTGCGATTTGTTAAAACCTAAAATCAGCTGGGAAGATAGGCATAATGAGGGATTGTCTACATCAGGTTTTTCTTCAGGAAGTTTCTGAGAGGGAGTCTTGTTTGCCTTAATTGATATAGGAAGACCCAGTCCACTGTGGGTGGCATCATTCCCTATGCAGAGTTTTCTGAGCTACAGAAAGGTGGAAAAATCAAGCTGAGCACAAACAGGCAAGAGACTGAGCATATGCACATCTGCTTATCTCTGCTCTTAACTGTGGGTGTAATGTGATGAATCTACTGAGTTCCCTTCTTGACTTCCACACACTAAGAGACTAGAATCTAGAATCACCAGCTGAAACCAACCCTTTCTCCTGTAAGTTGCTCTCTGTCAGGGTGTTCTGTCACAGCAACAGGAATGAAACTAAGTCATCTTCTAATTCTACAGTTGACAGTCTCAATCCATCCACTTTTTAGGGGACAATTCACATATTTGTAATATGGTGTCTTCCAAGCCACTAACACATTGTATAATATATTTACACGTTTTGCATATACATTTAAAAGGCTTACATACTTTCCAAGTTTCTTCCTAAGCAATTTTCTTTCTAAATGTGTCTTTGGCCAATGCATTCTTCTGTACTTCATTTTTTGATGCTCCTATGAGTAGCATCTTTTTTCTTTTTTTTCATCCATAAATATGTTGCTATTATGCGGAAATTTAGCTAAATCGTGTGCATTAATTTTGGCATAGTGTCCTGCCACTCTACTAAACTTACTTCCTGTTTTCCTTAAACACCCATAAGATCTATGTGTCGCAGTATCAAAATGTGGTGACAGTTTGTGTCTTTTCAGTGACTGTTTCAAAGTCTCCTTAATAAGCAGGTTCTTGCAGAAGAGGCTTGATAAACACTGTATTGGGTTAAAGGGCTTTCCTTCTGTTCATGTGTGTGTGTGTGTTATTAAAGAGACCCTTCATTTAAAAATATTTAATTTCTACTTCAAGTGTGGGGGGCACTCAGGTACCATGGTGTGCACATGGCCGTCAGAGGACAAGCTCGTGAAGGATTTTCCTTCCTTCTTTTCATAGGTTCTGGGGATTAAACTCATGTCACCCGCTGAGTCGCCTCACTGGCTCTAAAAAAAAAATCACATTAAATGTATGCTAAATTCAAAAAGTTCTTTTCACCCAGAGAGAAAAGCCCTCCCATTTGTGTGGGTGAATTTGTGTGGGTGAGGGGGTTGCACATGTGTGTTTTTGCATGTTATACATGCACATTAGGGGTGACAGAGGTCAACATCAAATCTTTATCACTCTCTACCTTTATCAATTATCATCTATCTTGTATGTATGTATGTATGTATGTGTATGTACGTATGTATGTATGATCTATGTATTTATGTATCTAGCTATCTATGTATATATGTTTATATATTTATCTATGTATGTACATACATATCTATCTATCTATCTATCTATCTATCTATCTATCTATCTATCTATCTATCTGCCTGTCTATCTCTTGAGACATCCTGTGTTCACCTATTCAGCTAGGCAGGAGGTTTCTCTGAAGCTTGGGTTACAGGTCCTGTCATTTCTGGCTTCTACACAGGTGTTGGGAATCTGAACTCGGGTTCTCACGTTTGCACAGCAAATGCTTTCCCCACTAAACCCCCTCTCCGCAACCCATGATTGGGCCTGCATTTTTTATCTATAGCTGTCAACATAGCAGATAGCAGCCTGTCTTCTGAAAGTTAAGTCAGCCAGCTTTACATTCCTTAGTCAATCCCATTGTGGTCATGGTGTGCTAACCTCTATGAGCGATTGGTCTTAGCTATTAAATTCCATGTGTTCCTTGGTAAATCTGGCGTATAATGGCAATGACCATGTTGCTCTTGTCTTGCCTGTTACATGGTGGGTAGCATTCTCTCTTTTATGATTATTTATGAAGGATGACTGTTGACCGTGATTCTTCTCATCCTTGAGGTCTCAATTGTGGACGGATTCTTGGCTGATGATTCAGTTTCTTGAGTGATTATGGAACCATCTAGATCTTTCCTTCTTGAGTCAGTCTAGGAATGAGTCTATTTGTTGAAAATTTAAATTTATTAGCACACATTCCATGATGTGACCTCATTTATAATATCTTCTTATTATAATATGCTCAATAATGTTTCTGTTTCCTTATTCATGGTTAAGTGATTCATAGCCACTGTTATTCTTCTTCTCATTAGTCTTGCCAGAAGTGTATAATTTTGTTACTTCTGTCTTCTTACTTTGGTTTTTATTCTCTTTTAAAATATACTTAATTGGTGCTGTGTGAATATGTATGTGTATGAGTGTATGTGTGTGTGTGTGTGTGGTGTATGTGAGAGAGAGTGTGTGTATGTATGTGTGTATGTGAATGTGTGTGTGTATGAGTGTGAGTGTATGTGTGTGTATGTGTGCATGTGTGTATATGTTATGTGTGTATGTATTGTGTGTGTGTGTATTATATGGTATGTGTGTATGTGTTTGTGTGTATGTGTACATGTGTGTATGTGGTGTGTGTGTGTGCGCCCTTGGAAGCCAGAGGCATTGGATGCCTTGAATTGCAGATAATTGTGAACCACCTGATGTATGTACTGGAAATGAACTTTGACCCTGTGCAAGAACAGTACATGCTCTTAACTGCTGAGCCATCTCTTCAGCTCCCGCCCACCCCCTTTTTTGAGACAGGGTCTAAAGCTGAGAAAGGCCTGCCTCAGGCTCCTGAGCATCTGGGAGCACAGCGCTGCAGTCCAGGCCTGGCTTCTCTCACCTCTCCAGATTTGGACTCAGCCTCTAGTTGATCTGTTACATTCCCTGGTGGCATTCCCTGGTAGTACTCAGCAGACAGACTTGCCCGGGGTTTGATGTAAAGTGTTTACACATGGACTCTCCCTGGGCATAGTCTTCGGTAAGACTGTACTTGACTTCTCATTGTGGTTTTCTTGAAAGCAAGCCGTGTCACAGCGTGTGTGAACCCCAACTATAGGGTCTCCTCTAAGTTGAGATCAGAAAGCACACCCTGGTTATTTCTGTTCCTTGAGACGTTTGAGATTGTTTTTTCTTAGGGCAGAGCCAGTTTCACCAAAACTTCCACATGAGCTTCGGAGAACCAAGCAGCCTGCAGCCACCAATTGCCCTACCCACCAGGGCTGTAACTACCGGAGGCCATAACCACTGGGGGAGGGGCAGAACTATGGTGGTTATAACTATCAGGGGTCACAGCCACTGGGGACAGCCACTGAGGGCCACAGTCACAGAGCCACTGAGTCTGGCTGTTCCTGATTTCCTGCAGACTTCTGGTCTGGTAGTCTGCTTCAAGAACTCTCCTGCGAGTAAAGACATAAAGGGTTTGGGATTTTACATTTGATTTTGAGGATGCCTGAAGTTTACAGATTGCTTTGTTTGCTTTTTTGGGTAAATTGGTCTTAACACGGAGGTCGAAGTGTGTGTGCATTTTGTCTTCAGACATATTTTATTTGGGATCCCTTTCACACGTTGCACTTTTTTGTTTGTTTTAAAGCTAGGCTCTTACTACAACATCCGAGGCTGCCTGGGACCCATCATCCTCTTGCCTCAGCCTCTGGGATGGGCAATCTCAATGTCAATGTGATGTCTAGATCATCTGGGTTGTGAACCACCTCAGAGGGGATGATCTTGTTTAGGTTAACTGAGGTGGAAAGGCCCACCCAGTCCACTATGGGCAGCTCCATTCCCTCCGCTGGGATCCTAGACAGGATAAAAGGAGAGAGTGAGCCAGATGTAAGTGACTATCGCTGTCTGTTGACTGTAATGCGATGTGACCAGCTGTCCCAGGTCCTGATGCGGTGCCTGTCCTCAGCAGTGCACTGTGAGCTGAAATAAATAATTTCTCCCCTAAGTTGCCTCGGTCAGGATATTTTATCAAAACAACAATAAAGTAATCAAGACAGCTTCCTTGATGCTGGAATTCTAGGCATGTGGCCCGGCACCCAGCACCCAGCTCCTGGCGTCCACTCTCTTTTTACATTTAAAATCTTCTATATGGTCTACTTCCTGTCTGCAGACCCTTCTGTTTTGTGTGCTTCCTGTAAAAACTGATGTTCGAGTCTCTCCTGCTCCAAGTCTGTCAGACCACGTTTATTCCTTAAGTTTACCACTTAGACACCAGGGTGTATATCTACCACAGTTTGTTTGCTACTTAGCAGGTCTATGTTTCTTTTTCTTCAGTACTTATATATGTTTACATTTTGTAAAATTTCCTGTCTTATTAGATTATGCTCAGTTGTGACCTGGTGCTAGCCATTTTAGTTTTAAACATTTATCTGTCTAAATGTCTGTGTGTGTATGTATGTATGTATGTATGTATGTATGTATGTATGTATGTATCTGTCTATCTATCTATCTATCTATCTATCTATCTATCTATCTATCTATCTATCTATCTGTAAGTGCCCTTGTGTGTACACACATGTGCATATTCTCACATGATGTGTGGATTCCACTGCATGACTGTAGAAGTCAGGATGACCTTGCTGAAGTTGGTTATCTCTTTCCACTGTGTGGGTCCCAAGGGATTAAACTCAGAACTTCATGCTTGGCAGAAGGCACCTTTACCCACTGAACCATCCTGCCAGCACCTATTGCTAAGACCTTTGAGGATCCATTGAGGTGTCATGGCATGCACCTTCAGCTTACTGTGTGAGCTGTCCAGGGTTGCTGTAACAGAAGACAGTGAATCAAGGGGCAAAACACAGAGAGCATTTCCTTCAAGCTTTGGAGAGATCTATCAAGGGAGATCTAACATTAAGTGCCCTACCCACCGCCCCTGCCACACTCTCCTCTTCTCAGCTCTCCAACTCATCACAGATGGGGAGGAGACTCCTGTCTTGCCCTCCCACTTTCTGGGTTCCCAGGCATGCCTGACTTGTAAATCATCACTCCAAATTCCATCTTCTCCTGGCTTCAAAGCCTCTGGTCTTCCCCTCCTCCTAGCAAGATTTGTCCTTGGGTCCAGGGTTTATCAGGTCCAGCCCTTCACTGTCACATCTACAAAGCCTCTTTCTAAACAAGGCCCCATTCTGAGTTCTAAGAGGACATAAACTTACCGGTGAACGTCTTCCAGGACAGCCCTTACTTAATTAGGCATTTCCTAGGACCTAGCAGGCTCTAGGCTCCATGTTGGGGACTACCATCCTGATACCTTTGATCACCTTGGCTCTACTCTGTGGATGGTAGGTGATCGTGATGGACTGACTGTTCGCAGAAGTTTCCTAGGGTGCCCTGGCCCAGGACAGAGGCTGACATCTGCTTCTACTTAACTGCCTCACACGCCAGGATGATGTCATCGCAGCTCAGGCCTGGGGGGAGTTGGCGTCTGGCCACCAGTGACAGCTCAACTGGGAGCCCTCAACTAATGAGGAGGGGGCCCTGGCTGCTCTGGCCTGCATGGAAATGTTGTCTCTAAGCCCAGAATGGGGCCTCGTAGGCTCTGAGGCAATGTGTAGGGAGAGAGCAGGATCAGTGGAAGGGTAGAGTTGGCTGCTGTCCTAGGTGAAAATGGGGCTGGGGTGAGGGGCCACTTTGGTGCATGTTATGCTAGGGCTCTGGCTGCACCCAGGATGCATTCTGGGTGTTGCTAAGCAGGAGCCACAAAAGGAAGCTCCTTCCCCGCCATGGATCCATCTTTCTGTTGCCTGCTGAGAGCGAATGAAGCCATTCTTCTGGTGTTAGGTGTACACGACTAGAAGTGTCAGGCTATGGCTGAAGGTGTCCTGTGCAAAGGCAAAGCCCCAGAAAGAACAAATAGTAAAAAGCAGGATGTGGAGGGTGAAGCCTCAGGAAGCAGTAGGTATATGTATGTGAAACCCTAGAGACCATCGGGTGGGCTATGAGGTGGCCTGTCTTAGGCATTAGGTAGCTCATGCATATAGGTTATTATTGCATCTCATTGCCACAGTAGCCTCACCCGGCAAGGATCCACTTTAGAGATGAGGAAACTAAAGCCCAGGAACCTGAAATTCATGGTTAGCTGACACTGGGACCAGGTCTGAGCTTTCTGACTTTGCTTTATGCTCAGGATGATAAGCTGAGTCGGGGATCCCAGGCCCTCACCTCTTCTCTACTCTGTAGCTCTGAGGATTAGGTTTTCTCCAGGTCAACTTCTCCTATAAAGAGATAGCAGGAGGCTGTGAGGCTGTGAGATGAAAGCTCCTTTGGGTCACACTGTCTCTTTAGTGAGCACTGGTCCTGGGAGGCATCTGGGAATCTTGCCGGAGCCACTGGTCAGTGTGGCAGAGGGAAGCAGCAGGAACATAAAGGTGAGGTCAGTCGTGTGTCTGCAGGATCTTCCTCCCTCCGTCGAACGGTTACACAGCACCAGCCGCCTCTGTGGTTTCTCTCCGGTGCATCTAGACTCCTAGAGCCTGTTCAGAAGGATGCATCTCAGTGTAGACTGGATAGCTCGGCTCGGGGGTGGGAGGGGTGGGGGGTTGGGGGTGAGGGTGGGGAGAAATGTCACCTGTCTGGCTTGTTTCTGTGGGTGTCACAGCTTGGTTGTTAAAGCTGATGGACACACCACCACCTGTCATTCAGTTCACATTTTCTTACCAGGAGGCCCCACCTGCAGGTGATGCAGACAGCTCCCGTCCTAGTCTTCTAGTCTATGGGGTCCTGCCTCAGGCAGATAGCTCATAGACTAACCATTTTTCCCTGTGGAATGTTTGTGTACTTTGAATTTTTTCTCTCTAAATAACACAATAAACCACATCTTTGTATGATAGGTTTCCTGACCTCATCATTCATGGCTATGACTTTCTCCTTAGCAGAGTCTGAGGGGCACACACTGCTATATTCCCTTCAGTGTGGGACTCTGGCTGACAGTAGTGTGGATTCATTATAGTTGTGGCTTAGCTTAGCTGCCCGGCTCTTGAAATGATCTCTGAATGTCACCCCCATGTTCTACACCATGAATGTGTCCTAGCTCCCTGATCTGCCTGGCTGTGCTCAAAGAGTCTTTTTGTGCTTCACTTATTAATAAGAAATATGTTTGCTTTATTTCCCCTGAAATGGGTAGACTGTGCCTTTCACTGTCTGAATGTTCTTGATCTGGATGACCTGTCTCTCCTGGTCCATGGATGTGCTGTCTGGTGTGAGGTGCTCTACTTGATGGAGCTCTGATTGTGACCCGAGGTGACTTTTCCAGGCGGCTGGCAGCTTAGGTGTGATGGTTTGAATGAGAAGTGTTCCCCATAGGCTCGTGCATTTAGTGTCCAGATGGTGGCGCTGTTTGTGGAGGTTTAGGAGGCACAGCATTGCTGGTGGAAGTGAGTCACAGGGGCAGGGATTTCATAACTTCACCTCACTTATAGAATGCTCTCTCTGCTTCATGTTTGTGATTGAAGATGTGATCGCCAAACTTCCTGTTCCAGTCGCCTGCTGCCATGCTCCCTACCATGGGGGACTCTCTCCGGTACCATAAGTCCTTCCTTCTAGAAGTAGCCCAGCTCATGGTATTTTATCATAGCATCTGTGGTAGGCGACTAATACACTGTCTGGGCCACATGCAAAGATGCCTACACCCCCAGGGACTCCGCACAAACACTGATCCTCTTTGGACATTCTGTGCATCTTTTAACAGGAATGTGAGACACAGGTGCTGTCTGTCTTAGGAAGGGAATGACATTTGGTGGTCTTTGAGGTCCCTTCATTATCTTGCCCCTTCCTCTTGATTCTGGCTTCTCCATGTCTGAGGACAAATTGATACAGTGAGGCCAAGACTGGCCTGAGAAGTACCTGGCTCTCAGAACTGTGCCTCAGGATCTGCAGCGTGGGGCGACCTGGGCCTGGGCTTCAGTATCTGCAGCATGGGGTGACCCAGGCCTGTAGTAGGGTTTGTGGAGGGTGCGGTCTCTGCCCAGAGTCAGGGCTCAGGTTGCACCTGTCTTTTCATTTGGATGACAGGGCACGGCACTGTGTGTGTGCATAGAATGTGTTCAGGACGCATTGAATCTGCCTTGCTCAGTGCCTTTGGCCCACAGGCCTGACAGATATTGCTGGGAGACCAGAACAAGAGCCTCCCACACTTATGTAATTCCAAATAAAAATGGAGCTAAACCATAAAACAAGTGGCAACATGGTTAATATAGCTTGGTATTACCCCAAATGTTTTCTTTTTTTTTTCTCAAAACTCTCTTTTATTAACATTTTTCTTCTGCTGGCCCTGCCTGTGGAGGGCTCCCAAGTTCTGGGTCTGGGCTTCTGGGAGCTGAACACTTGGCCAGGCCCCACTGAAGCTGCAGATCCCTGGGGCTCAGGCAGCCAGGTCCGGAGTCTATTTTCTCCCTCCACACTGTGTCTCCTTTCTCGTTTTCCTCCCTTCCTAAGCTGTCTCTTCATTCCTTCTTATTTTTACTTATTTATTTTTAATTTGTATTTATTTGAGGTACTAGGACTGAACCTGAGTTCTTGCCCATGTTAAAGATACACTTTACCACTGAACTGTGATCCTCCAGCCCTGTCTTTTCCATTTCTTAAAAATAATGAGATAAATCTTGTCCAGGCCAACCTGACTCTGTAGCCCAGGATGCACTCGAACTTGCGATTCTTCTGTCTCAGCTACCTAAGTAGCTGAGGTGGCAGTCCTGAACCACCAGCTCTGAGTCCATCTTTTTATGAAGAAAGCTTTCAAATACCAGACATCCCCAACCCAAATCCAAATCCTAGTGCCTGGCTCTCTCATGTGGCAGTGGCCAAGATTCAACAGAGGACACAAGAGTTTCTTAGGACTCCCTTCACGCAGTGGCTAGCTGCTCAGGAAGGTGGCATCTGGGCAGAGGAAGCTTAGCTCCTTGCAATGGACATTTCACACATAGCCGTGCTCAGCATCTGGAGGTGGCCTCCTCCCCTTCAGATTCGAACCCGGAGGGACTGTCTTAGTTAGGGTTTTACTGCTGTGAATAGAAACCATGACCAAGGCAACTCTTATAAGGACAACATTTCATTGGGGCTGGTTTACAGGTTCAGAGGTTCAGTCTATTATCATCAATTAGCATGGCAGTGTCTAGGCAGGCATGGTGTAGGAAGAGCTAAGAGTTCTACATCTTGTTCTGAAGGCAAACAGGAGAAGACTGACTTCCAGGGAGCTAGGATGAGGATCTTAAAGCCCACGTCCACGATGACACACTTCCTCCCACAAGGCCTCACCTACGCCAACAAGTTCACACCTCCTAATAGTGCCGCTCCCTAGGCCAAGCATATTCAATACATCTCTGGAACTAATCTGATGATGCCAGCTCCTTCCTACAGGCCTTCCTACCTGTCTATACAGAGTGCATAGGACTGTAGGCCTTCCTACCTGTCTATACAGAGTGCATAGGACTGTAGGCCTTCCTACCTGTCTATACAGAGTGCATAGGACTGCACTCTTGACAACTTTAGCTGCCCAGTCATACTGAACCTCTGCCTGGAGGCTCATGATGTCTGTGTGCCCCCCCCCCTCACTAGTCCTCCCTTTGGCATTCTGTGTGCTCCTCCTTCCTCCCCAATCCTCTTCCTTTTTTCTTTCCCCATTCTGTTTCTCCCTCCTCCCCTAAGACAGTTCCATTCCCTTTATAATTGCACCCTCAGCCCCCTCCCATATCTTCACACCGGAGACACACAGCCTTCATTTGAAAGTCCCCAGTTGCTTGAACATGGTTTCTGGTGGGACAGGACGTGTTTTGTGTTTGCTGACTGAACTCTGTGTTGCTTTCTGTAGCTGCTGCTCGCTCTCTCTCTTTCCCCAGAGCTGTGGCTTTCCCGAGGATCACCAAGTGTCAAGGGCAGATGGTGTCCTAACGTCTTTTCCTTGTTCCTCCATCCCCTGCTTGTCAGCTCCAAGACTGTCCCGGGTTCAAGTCCAGCCTGCTTCCAAGGAGGGCAGCTAGGTGGTGTGGGCTGAGGAGTCAGGCCTGGGTATGGATGTCTGTCATAGAGCCACCAAGCCAGCAGCTGACAGAAAAGGTTTTCATGGGCTGTTGGGAAGACCCTAAAATGTCAGACAGGTGTGTCTTCCTCATATGACCCCAGAGAGAAGCCAGAGTAGTCCTGACATTGAGTCTGGGGCCCACAGTGGATTGAAACCTGGAGTCACCTTGCCACAGTTGTGCTGAGATGCTGGGGATTGCTGCAGCTCAGCCCTGTTCCATTGCCCTGTACCTCAGCACTGGTCTTCGTGCAGGCCCCAAACTCTAAGTGGCCTGCTCAGGCAAAGGTGGCAGTAGGTGGTGCCTCCTCTTAGCCTGGTGTGATAACTGTTCACAACTAAAATATAGCATCAATAGTGGATCCAGTGGTGGTGGGGTGCAGGGGTGGTGAGGGGTGGGGTCTGGTCTGTTTTCCTCCTGCTCCTTCCCTCTCTCCTCCTCAAGAGCTACCTTGAGTTCCTGTGGGCTGTTGGAACAGGCCGGGATAATCTGCCTTTTATCCAGGCCTCTTGCCACAGAGCTGCCGGGAACAGCAGCCCAAGACACACAGACAAACGGCAACCTGGATGTGGGTCAAGGATGAAATTGTCGTGTTTGAATCTCAGCCTGAAGAGGCAGCCAGAGCTGTTCAGATGTTCCCACTCAGCCTCTGGCAGAGACAGCACCAGGGAGGTAAGAGTAGAGGAGACCAGAGGCTGCCTGGGAGCAGAGGGCAAAGGGCAGAGCTGCTGCCTGCCCTCAAGAGAGCTCCAGAAGGCTCCTTTCTGGTCACTTCCCGTCTATAACATCCTGTGGGTCACTGTGATCCTGGGAGCCCTTCCAAGATGCTGGCACACAGCCCTGGATGGCTCTTCTGAAACTCATTATTCATGTTACATAGAGCTAGTCCATATAGCCAGGGGAACAACATTTTTTATGGGTAACCCAGGGAAACAAGGATCCACACTTGTGGCTGACACAGGGGACCCTGAGAATAGGAGCCTAGAAGGTTCGAAGCATCTATGGAAAGAGATGCTTGACAGCCAAGATTAAGTGAGAAGGCTGTGCTGAGCCTGCCAAGGGGCCTCGGGGCTCCTGGTGTGTGCGGGAGTGCTGAATGTCTGAAACAGCTCAGATTCAATCGTCTGAATTTAGATAACTCAGGTATCCATCTGTGTCACCCCCTGGGGACCAGAGGTAGCTCACAGGAAGTAAGTTCAGCCGACTGTGGAAGTGGGGTAGGTGGTGCGCACACTCAGTCAGGCACACACTCAGTCAGGCACACACTCAGTCAGGCACACACTCAGTCAGGCACACACTCAGTCAGGCACACACTCAGTCACGCACACACTCAGTCACGCACACACTCAGTCACGCACACACTCAGTGTGTTAAGCACCCCAGAGTCATACACTCTGAAGAAGGAGGGCAAGTTTTGCTATGTGTATTTTTTTACCACAGTAATAAAATGTTGTTTTTGTTTCTTTTTTTAAAGATGAAGACAACAAAATAACCACCCCTGGGGTCAGAGAAACTAAAAACTTGAGTAGGGAATAAAGAGAGGAGAGAAACCAGGCCTGGGATTACAGACTTGTCATCCCAGCACTGGGGAAATGGAGGCAGAAGAATTCCAAGTTCGAGGCTCCAGTTGGGAATTTAGCGAGACTCTGTCTCCAAATAAAAAGCAAGAGGAAGGCTGGTGGTATATCACAGCGGAAGGGGCTTGCTTAGCGCACATGAGACCCTAAATTCAATCCCTGGCCTCTGAGGTTTGCTTGAGCCCACTGTGGCATCTAAAGGCAGAGGAAATCTCAGCAGCCTCTTGCTGACAATGTGGATGGAGCCTCACTATGTGCCAGCCCCACGAACATTCATACTACAGCCATATAGTGTGTGGGGTATAAACCCCGCTTTTTTTTTCAAGACAGGGTTTCTCTGTGTAGCCTTGACTGTCCTGGAACTCACTTGTAGATCAGGCTGGCCTCGAACTCAAAAATCCGCCTGCCTCTGCCTCCCAAGTGCTGGGATTAAAGATGTGTGCCACCACTGCCCGGCTCAGGCCTTAACTTTTAATAGGGTTCTTAAATGCTTTAATCTCCCTTCTAGCCCACCATCCATCAGAAGTGGTGGAAAAGAAAGGTTCTTAGGATTCTAGGGAAGTGGACCTGTTAAGAAATTGCTCTTCCAAGCAAATCCCATCTGTGTTGTCAGGATATAAGCAGCAGTTCAGTTCACCATATTCAGTAGAGGCAGCTCGCTCCACTCACAAATACTTCACAAATACACCAGCTATCCAGTTCAGTAGTGTTGGGATAGCAAACATGAATCAGCAATGGTGGAACTGCTTAGCAGAGATAGCCAGTCCTCAGCAGAGTCGGTACGGTACGAGTCAGCAGGAGGGACCAGGACTAGCAGGGACACCAGGAGCAGTTATTTGCCGTGCCTCTCTCCAAAGAAGTGGAGATCGGTGAAGACTTGATACCAAGAAACATGACAAAGCTGCTTTGCAAGCAAGCCTCCCTCACTGTCCATTGAGTCCTATTTAGACTCCTTCCAAACATCACGTGTCCTTCACGGATCTCGCCTCGTCATATACCTTGCCTCAGTATTTGAGTCTGTATTAGCAAAAGTCCATGTGAGTCTATATCAGCTGACATCACTCTGCCAATAGACCAGGGTCCACAGAAGCAGCAAGAAGCCACCAGAAATTTTTGGCATGTTTCTCTCTATGGAGTCATGACAAACGGAGCTTAGCTACGCAATGTAAGATGAACCAATACCTGTGTTTCATTAGTGAAGAGTACTTCATCATGCGTCCTTTCATGTGTGTCTGCTTCAGTGAAACATTCCTTCATGTGTTTGCCCCAGCCAAACACCATCCAACACAAATGACTTTCCAAAGAAATCAGAAGTTTCCCTTTCAGTGGGGGTTGACATTAGTTGTCAAGGAGGGCATGTTTGGGGGGGGGGGAGAGCATCCACATTAAGTTGATTGAGGAGAGAAGAATTCCCAACTGTGAGCGGCTTGTCTGTTGCTCTGGGATCCTGAATGAATACACAGGAGAAGATGAGCTGAGCACCAACTCCTCCCTCTCTGCTTCCTGACTGTGGATACAGTCCTCAAGACCCTGCTGCCAGGCCTTGCCCAACAGGATGAGCTGTAGTCTTGAATTATTAGCCTTAAGCTCTTTGTGTCAGGTATTCTATTACAGCAACAGGAATATATCTTGTCAAAAGGTATTGGTTCATCTTACATTGTGTAGCTAAGCTCCGTTTGTCATGACTCCATAGAGAGAAACATACCAAAAATTTCTGGTGGCTTCTTGCTGCTTCTGTGGACCCTGGTCTATTGGCAGAGTGATGTCAGATGATATAGACTCACATGGACTTTTGCTATACTTATACAGAAAACTGGTACCCAGGAGTGGGGTCACTGCTCTGATAAACCTGACCATGTTGTTCTTAGGTTGTTGGAACTGGTTTATGGGAGCAATGGGAAAAGTTTGAAGCTGTGAGCTGTTACAAGCAGAGGCAGTGGGCCATTTAAGTGGGATCTTGGAAGATCAGGGTGGCAAGAGAAGTGTGGACAGTGGAGGTCCTGCCTGTGAGGTTTCAGGGGTGAACAAAGAGTCTACCAAGAATTGATGACTGGACTGTGTTTGATACTTTCTGGCAAAGAATTTGGCTACATTCTGCTCATGTCCTAAGAACTTGGACTAGGCTGTTAAAAAGTAACAGGTTAAATCTAACTTTGTGGTGTCCCGGCACTTGGCGGGGCAGAGACAGGCCGGCTTCTGTGAGTTTGAGGCCAGCCTGGTCTACATAGTTCCAGGGCAGCCAGAGATGTAATTCGACCCTGTCTCAAAACAAACAAACAAACAAACAAACAGAGCAGACTAATTTGGAGCTCACAAATGCACATCCTCAAGATTTTCTTTGTCACAAAATTTGCCGAGTCCATGAGCTTCTAGAATTCGGACATCTCTGGAGCTATCATGATGTCTGTTACATGATAAGTGTGGTCTTCAGAGAACAGAGGTAAGGGATTTGGGTCAGGGGTGGGCACGTAGAGGGGTATCTGGTTGGGCTGCTTCATTCTTACTGTCCTTTCAAAAGGTAATAGCAGCAGCCTCTGTCCCCATTACTCTCAGTGTTCCTCTCTGAAGAGAGACAGAGAGATAGGGAAAACTTGCAGGACGTAAGAATGTCGGGGAGCCCGCTCACCTGATCTGGATGAGACCCCCCACCAGCAGAGACACAGTAATTCCAGAACAGAAACCTACTGCTAGAGCGTTTCTCCCTTTCCAGCCATAAACCTCCAGATTTCTAGGAATCTCACAAGAAAACCCATTTACAGGCAGAGGACACATCCTAGATCACTACTGGCTTCTGCTTTTACTTTATCGGATTGTAACTCCATCTAAATCACCCCCAAAGCCCCCTCTAATGCCACCATCAAAAGAGACAGGAAAGAAGAAAGGTTTTCAAAGCTATCCTTTGAGATGAAGCCTTGAGAGCCACCAGACAGTATTTATGGCCAGATCAGGAGGACACTCTCATTTGGGGAGCACTCACACACACTCAGATCTATGTCACTCTCTGTGACTCTTCTCTGAGGAGCACTCACCCATGCATTAAGCATGTCTTACTTTCTTCTGAGTGCTTTTCTTTCTCTTAACCCTGGTGATCAAGACTGTGTTAAAATATCTTTAAAGATCAGGGGTCCTCTGCTCAGTCTCTCTCTCTCTCTCTCTCTCTCTCTCTCTCTCTCTCTCTCTCTCTCTCTCTCCCTCCCTCCCTCTCCCTCCCTTCCTCTCACTCCCTCCCTCCCTCTCCCTCCCTCCTTCCCTTCTTCTCTCATATTGCCTCTTTCCTTCCTCTCACTCTCTTCCTTGTCTCTCTGCCGTCTTTTCTTTCCCTCCCCTTCTTCCTCTCTCCCCCACTCTCTAACTTGAGGTACTCCTCACATAGCACAGTTAACCATTTTAAAGTAAACAATTCGGGAAGCTGGGCAGGGTGGCTCACACATGTAATCCCAGCACTAGGAAGGCTGAGGCAGAAGGGCTACAAGTGTGAAGTTAGCCTCGGCTATGTAGAGAATTCCAAGCTAGCCTGGGATTCACAGAGACCTATTCAGGCAAACAAAGGAAACATTCCCAGGACACCAGGCACATTCCCAGTTCTCTGCAGTCCCTGCCACTCTCAGATTCCCCAACATTTTCATCAGCCAAGTAACCCCGCCCCTCAACCCCGTGCCAGTTCATTCTAATTGTCAGAGTGGCACAATCACCTGGGGAAAGAGTCTCTATGAGAGACTGTCTAGGTTGGCCAGTGGACATGCCTGGAGTGTGTGTGTGGGTGTTTGTCTTGACTATGTTAATTGAGCTGGAAAGACCCAGGCCACTGTGGGGGCACCAGTGTCTAGGCAGTGGATCCTGTACTGGATAAGAGTGGAAGGTGATGGGACTGGAGAGTGGCTCCAGTGATCAAGAACGCATACCATTGCAGAGGACCCGAGTTTGATTCCCAGAACCCAGGTCAGGTGCCCACAACCACCTGTAACTCTAGTTCCAGGCGATCTGATGCTCTCTTCTGGCTTCTGTGGTCACTCGCATACACAATCTCCATCACCACATATACACATAATCAAAACCGAAAATTCTAAAAAATGTTTAAAAAGAGTAGAGACGGTGAGCTGAGCATTAGGCACACATGCATTTATTTCTCTCTGTGCTGTCGACTGTAGATAGATAGGGTGAACTGCTACAGGCTCCTGCCTCAACTTCCCTGAAATGATGACCTGTAACCCAGGATTAGAAACTCTTTCTCTCCTAAGAGGTCTTTTATTAGGATGTTTTAATCACAGCAGCAGTAATGGATGGAGAACACCCCATACCTGTTATCTGCCAGAGTCCCTCCTCCCTGGGACTGTTGGCCACTGGCCCACGATGGCAAAGAGAGCTTCAGACAGCTCGTGAGCACAAACAGAGATGACGACATATTCTAGGATCAGCTTTGGGGAGACAGATCAACTATACTCGGGGGGAATCAAGGGTTATATAGTTTTAGATTTGAGGGTAGGAATATCCAGAGTGGGCAAAGGCCATTGGCTGAAGGTCGAGGCACTGAGAGGCCTAGTTAGCATGGGCAGGCATTCCAGGACTCTCAGGTGCTTGCTGATTGGGTTCCTATTGGGAGAATGGAAGCTGAACCTGTAACTAAGGCCAAGTGACATCTCCCAGGTGGAGGTTATGGGAGTTTCGAACTCCCAAGACAAGGTCAAGAGAAGGAAAAACCCTGCTGATAAAGCAAGTCCCCCATTTTGTGCCAAGCCCAGAAGGCTATCAGGACAACGGTAGACTTGGACCTTAGCTAGCAGTGCGACATTCTAGAGTCATTCCAGTCCTTTGCAGCCGCTGATCTGTTCTCTGCCTCTCCATTTTCTTGCCTTTTGTGTCTACCTTCTGTTTTTGAGTTCCGTGTGTGGCCCACCAGTTGGACTCTCGTCCTTGGCTGAGCTATATTTCTACTAAGCCGCTCAGCTGGGGTAGACAGTGAGGATGGTCTCCCCTTTCGGCTGCTGAGAACTGTGCTCTGTGGAGATTGGTCACATGTAGTTGTTTGCTCCTTGTCCGTAGTATTCTGCAGATGCACTGGTGAGGGATTGCTCGCTCTTTACCTCCCTTCCCCTTTAAAAAAGATTTAGTTTAAAAATTGTATGTATGTATGTATGTATGTATGTATGTATGTATGTATGTGTGTATTATGTGTTTCTGTGGAGGGGTGTGTGAGTGTGAGCATGGGTAACTGAAGAGGGCAGAGGCATTGCATCTGAATTGCAGGCAGTTATGAGCTGCCTAGCGTCTGGGTGCTGGGGATCGAATTCAAGTCCTTCCTAAGAATAGTGCACACTCTTAGCCTCTAGGCATCTCCTAACCCTCTCCTCTCTTTTGGTGCTGAGGAAGGAACCCAAGGCCTGATACACAGCAGGCAGGCTTTCTACACAGAGCTGCTCCTCAGCCCTGCACACACACAGCTAACTACCTGCTCCCTGCCCCTGCCACCTTCCTCTCCATCCACCATCAGAAGCCGGAGGGATGCTGAGTCTGAGCACCCCCTCCCCCGCCCCCCGACCTGGTGCTGTAGAGTACAGAGGCACCTCCTCTGCACCAGCTATTACATAGACAGACACTGAGCTGGGCTGAGCTTCACAGGCAGGTCCTTGGGCACACTGTGCATAACCCCGCATGGCCTTCTCTGTGGAACTGGACATACAGGACATCTTAAGTAAGTTACAGAAGGACCATGCACAGGACGATAGTTCTCCCTGTAGAAGCTACAGAACATCAAACAAGAGGCCAGGTTCAGGTATGTGAAACTTCAATTTGAGTAGTTGTTTCGGAGCAGTCTAAGAGACTCTTCCAGGAGCATAGTTGAAGCAAGCTATCATCTACACATCTTCACATCTTAGTTGTTTGCTCTTGGTAATCTTGTAAGTGCTATCAAATTGAATACCATCAGATAATCTTCAAATATTATTCTGAAAAAAAAAAGAAACACCTTTGGTGAGGGCTATGTTTATTATAATTGGAATCATGAATTAAAGGGCTTATGTGTTAAAGGGCTGGTGACACAGGGTGATATTACTGGAAAGTTCTAGAAACTTTTAAGACACCTGCAGGAAGACCTTTAGGTCATCAGGGGGTGCTTGTAAAGGGGGTTTGGGGAACCAGACTCCCCTCCTCATTCCCGTTTGTTCCCTGGCTTGTGATCTAAGCAGTCTTGCTCACATGCATGGTACGACGTGTTGCCTTGCCACAGACTCAAAGTGACTGGGTTACTTGGTCATGAGCTGCACTTCCAACAATATGAATTAAAATAATCCTTTCCTCTTTAATAGTTAATTTTATGCACTTTTGTTGTTGTTGTCGTGGCAATGAAAAACTAACGTAATGGTCAGAGGTAGTTTTTAGAGTGATCTGAGCAAGACTGGCAACTAGCTGTGGGTCAGTTTGTGTCTTCCAAAATATTCTATGGAATCCTAAATCTCTGTTGCCATAGTGATTGTAAGGAGAATCTTTGGAAGGCAATTAAGTAATGAGGAGGGAAGCTGTCACTGTAGGTTTAGTGATGATGACAAAAAGAACTGTCTACTGGAACCCAAACATGCTGGCACCCTGGTCCATCCTGACCATGGACTCCAGCTCCTAAAGCTATAAGAAACAATATACTGTTTAAGCAATGTACTGATAGGTCTTGATACTGTAGTAGCAGCCACGTTGATTAGGAAGCGCTTGATGTGTACCTACAAAGCATGAACATATATCTGCCTGTGGAGTCATAGGCTGATTGGAAACACGAAGCTAGCACTTTGCATCTTTAAGTCTTAGACTATCTGGTACATCATATACCTCAAAAACTTAATAAAACTCTGTTGACTGGAAAAAAAAGAAAGTTCCAGAAGACAATGATGCTTCTTGCTATCATTTTAAAGATTTATTTATTTTTATTTTATGAAGGGTGTTTGATGTCCTGAGTGTATGTGCACAAAGTGTGTGCAGTGTTCTCAGAGGCTAGAAGAGGACATGGACTCCCTGGTACTGGAATTACCATGATTGTGAGTCCCCCTGGAGATTCTGTGAATCGAACCCAGGTCTTCTGCAAGAACAGCAAGTGCTTTTAATTTCTGAGCCATCTCTCTAGCTCCTGCTATTCACTATTTATGTTCTATAATAGGAACACTTTCTACTAGAAGAAATATCTCAAAGAACCCCAAAACAAGTGACAGATGAACCATACAAGTCTGGAACCCCTGAAGGCAGCAGGCAAGGCCAGGCAAGGCCAGCTGGCTGGATGCTGGGGAACTGGCCCAAGGAGCAGGCTCAGAGATCCAAAATTAGGGCTCAGCCCCTCATCTGGGCAGCCTAGGGATGCTGCTGAGGCTGGCCTGGGTGGGGCCAGCATACACACCACTCCGAGCTTTCTTGGAATGAAGTACAAAGGCCATCCTGAGAGCTGCACAGAAGTTGGCCCACTCTGTGCGGAAGGCAGTGATAGCAGGAGGCAGTGCAGACCTACTGTGGGAGCCATTCCTTTCTCCTGCTATAAGAGAGAGTTTTGTGACTGACCTAAGGGATGGCCTTGTACTCCTTCTGCAGAGACGTCTGGTCTCTGCAAGCAACCCAGCGGCTACAGAGGCCTCAGGGCCTGGAATTCCTTGTCTATGAAGTCAGTGGGTCCTTCTGGCTCCTGCAGAGCCAACCCCACCCCTACCCTGTCTCTCTCCTGGAGTATTTTCTTAACTGACCTTAACAGCTTCTGGAGAACCTGTATCCTGCTGCTGCTTTAACATTCACTGGCCAAGTTTGAGCTCTTGGTGGCCACATGACAACTTTAATAGTAAACACTTTTATGAAATCCATTTCACAGACGAGAAAGCTGAGGCAGAAAGGAGAAAGGACATTCCTGAGGCCCCGTGCTTGGTAGTGGGAGAGCCATCTCCAGGTCCATAAGTCTTACTGCTAGGCTCATGACCTGTAGAGCCACAGTGTGGCTCCCACACTGCTGTCCATGAGCAGATGTCTTAAGGCGAAGGCCAGCCTGCAGCCCTTCCCCTCCGCAGCGCCAGGCTCAGTGACCATGATCTGATCAGGTGGGGGCTGCCCAGAGCAGCTGGCTTTGTGTCCAGCAGCCCAGGCCTCATGACTCAATCTTCTCACTCCCTGTCCACACCCCAAGAGTGACCTGACTATCCAATCATTTATAAGAGGTCTCGAGGACACTGGAGGAAAACACAAAGCTACTAACACAAGGAGTCCCACAGACTGTGTTTGAGATTCTCCCTCCTCAGCCTCACAGGCTGCAGCAATGGATATATATCCTAAGACATACTCCTTCTAGAAAGAACGCTGACTTCCACCCTTTCAGGGACAATGCTGTCCTTTCTTTGTAGGGCAGCAGTCCCCCTGAGACTTGGGGCTGTTCCAATTTGGATGGACACTCCAACAGAGAAGGCAACATTTCCACCTGCATGCTCCCTGTCTTCTTGTGCTGCAATGTCAGGCTGGAGATGATTAATCGGAGAGTGTGGGAAACCATCAGTACAAGGGTGCTGGCGCTCCCGAGGCCCAAACGTGTGGAAATTAGAATACCATCTTCCAGGAAACTAATGAAAAACGCCTTTACGAGGCAGCTGTTCTTGGGTGTAAACTTTTAAAGAAGCCAGAGGGTCCAGAGAAAAGTCCGGCCAGCCCCTGCTGTGGAGTCTGCAGGCCAAATGGATCCTGCAGGCCTTGGTTCAAGCAGGCAAAAGGACAGGCCCAAGTCACGTGACCTCCATTTAGGAGATGACAGACATGGGAGCACAGGTCTGGGAGCCAGTCTGACATGCCAGCTGCAGAGGGCGAATGAACTGTCTGAGAGTCCTCTTTTGTATCAGCATCTCCTGGAGCAGCCTCAGCAGTGGGATGAACATTCAATCCTGGTCTTGTTTGCTTCAGAGCTTGCAGCCATTTGTGGAATGCTTCTCCTACGTTTACAGAAAGGGAAACCAAGGATTAGAGAGGCCAAGAAGCTTCGAAGGTGGTCCAGTGGCACTGTCAACTGAGCACAGTGGTACCAGAGCCTCAGAGGGGCATGCCAGGGTAGGGACAGACTGGGTTGCGATAAGGCCCTCTGTAGACTGCTGCTGCTCTATGGACTGACATTGCCCTCCCCGCCCCCTACTGAAGGACTGCTAGGAGCAGAAGCAGAGATGACATCAGCTTCCAGCATCCAGTGTGGTGAGACTCTGGCTAGCTTGTCTTCTAGACTTCCCTGGATTCCTACCCAGAAAAGACCAGAGGTGTTTCCTGTAGATGTCAAGCTCTTCACTATACCAGTGTGGCTGTAGACTCTTATCTCCTTATTGATAGAGAGGAAGATGTCAGGATGCTTTTGTTTTCTAGACACATACGTTACATTCTCTCTCTCTCTCTCTCTCTCTCACACACACACACACACACACACATGCGTGTGCGCATGCACACACACACATACATACACACACACCCTACACAGTGCACACACATGCATTCATACACAACACACACACTCATATGCTTGCACATGAACACACATGAGTGCACACACATACACACATGCACTAGCAGGCATGCATACACTTACATGCCCATGCATGCACTCTCTCTCATTCCAGAAATGGACGAATATCTCCTCAGAAGGAGATTCCTGTAGAGTCTCCGGTCTCCCAGTGTGGAGAGCCTGGGTGTCTGCAGAGTGAGGCCTCTAGGTCAGACCATTATCACCTGGGCCTCCAGAGATGGCCCTAGAGACCCTCTTCACTCCTGATGGCTCCAAGGATGCCCAAGACTCTCAGCTAGGAACCTAGAGCCTTCCTGGGAGAATGTATGAAGTGTCTCTTATGCCCTGTTTGCAGCTGTAAGGCTGGGACTGGGACTTTTTAGGCTGTGACCTCATGTGGCCCCTGTACTGCTAGAGAGGAGGAGGTGTGGCCACTGTCCTGGGGCCAGGACCCAGCACCTCGTGGTTGGATGAAATCTGTATGGGCCGTCTGGTTTCAGCTAGAGGGGACATGCCTAAATCTCTATCCATCTGCTGCACCTCTTCTGGAAGGATGCCAGTGGGGACTGGAGCTGGAGGAAGTAGTGCTGTCTACTGTTAGCCACCGCCTAGGTGCAGTCCTGTTGAAAAGCCATATTCAATCTGGCAGAGGACCGGCACACACGGAAGTCCAGCCCATAGCTGGCTCTGGGCTTGGTCCCCCATCTGCCTACTCTCTATTGGGTGGCTCCTGCTCACCCTGGAGGGTGTATCCTGCTACTCTCTGCTGTGTGCCCTCTGGCAGTTGCCCAACCTCTCAGTGCCACTCTGGGGGCTGTGAGGGTGTGAACTGATGCCCCTCAGAACATATGCCAGCACCACGAGCACCCAAACGACAAGCTTTCGTGTGCACTCTGCTTCACAAGCAATGGTCCCCAGATGTCCTCCCAAGGGTGCAGCGGCTCCTCTGTGGAGACAGGATTCACTATGTGATCCTTGGTGTGAGGTGGGACGTCTGTTAAATGTCCATCATCTGCTCAGATCTGCCCTCCAAGAACACCATCACCAACATCAGACATAGATTGCTCTTTATGAAAAACATATTACATGTATTTATTCTCTGTAGTGTGTGTGTGTGTATTCTTAGAGAATTTTATACATGTTTTGATCATATTCATCCTACCTCCCCCAACCTTTCCCACAACATTCCCAGATTTGTTAATATTTTGACACTAGAACATACCAGAAACAATTAGTGGGCTTCTCATCTCTTTATATAGTTGTAACTATTTGTTCCTTTCTAGTCTGGCTAGTTTTATGTCAACTGGACACAAGCTATTTTAGAGGAGGGAACATCAATTGAGAAGAGGCTTTCACCAGAGGCCTTTCTTTAGGGCATTTTCTCGATTGATGTGGGCGGGCCTAGCTCACTGTAGGTAGCTCCTGGGCCCTTGGTCTTGGATGGTAGAAGAAAGCAGGCTGAGCAAGCAAAGTAAGCAGCATTCTTCCAGGGCCTCTGAAATCAGTGTCTGCCTTCAGGGCCCCGCCTTGATCTCCCTGGTGATGAACTATGTCATCAGGAGGCAAAGGCGATAGAATCTCTGGAGATGGAGTTATAGGTTCTCTCTCTCTCTCTCTCCCCCTCTCTCTCTCTCTCTCTCTCTCTCTCTCTCTCTCTCTCTCTCTGTGTGTGTGTATGCCCACATACATTCATGCGTGCATGTAATAAAGGGTGCAGCAGGCTAAAACTGTCTTAACTGAGAGGGTTTATTTTAATTCACAACCCCAGGTTCTGTCCATCACAGCAAGGAAGTCAAGGTGGCAAGCTGCCTCACATCCACAGTCAAGAGCAGAAAGAACGACTGCACGCATGTTCATAGCTCAGTCCACCTTTTAATTTCTTACATAATCTAGGATCTAAACCCAGGGAATAATGCTGCCCATAGTGGGGAGGATCTTCCCACATCAATGCAATCAAGACAATCCCACACAGACTTGCCCACAAGCCAACCTAATCTAGACAACCCCTTATTGAGACTCTATTCCTAGGTTATTCTATATTGTATTAGTTGATAACTAAAGATATCCATGACACACACACATCTTTTGTAGATACAAGCTGTGTGGAACCTTCAAGTGTCATGTATTAAGAGGATTGGAAAGATAGCTCAGTGTGTACAGTTTGCCACACAACATGAGATCCTGAGTTTGATTCCCAGGACCCACAGAAAAAGCTGGGCATGGCGCTCATACTTGTAACCCACACCATCACTGGAGATGTTTCAGGGATAGGCAATCCCTAGAGCTCTGTGACCAGCCAGCCTGGCTGAATTGATGTGGTAGTTTGAATATGCTTGGCCCAGAGAGTGGCACTATTTGGAGGTGTGGCAATTGGTGAGCTCTTTATTCAGTAAAAGACCCCCATCTCAAGCAGATGGAAAGAGATTAAGAAAGATACTCAGTGTTCATCTTTCTGACTTTTATACACACATGTACATACATGTACACACACACAGCTGTGTGAGATCAAGGCATTAAATCTTTTCTAACAGGACAGTTGGTGCGGGGCACATAGAATGCTCTGTTACATTCTGAGACTGCATTATGAATCCGCATGTGGTTCTGCCCTATGCTTGTGTGGTTTCTTGTGTGAAGGTCTGATCGTCTGGTGTACTGGTGTGAGGACGGGGAAAGAATCCGGTTCTTCCTAGACTTTCCCCCTCCAAATCACAAGTCATTTGTCCCACAAGATTTACAAAATATGCCATCTTCTTCCAGTTTATCAACAGGGAAGACCCCACAATCCTTTGGGTCATATTTATGGGCTCTCTTCTGTTTCATGGAGGGTGCAAGTGTCCTGCTGTGTTAAGTAGCAGGAGCGCTGTTCATCTGGGGATGTGGTTCAGGTGGTAGAGTGCTTGCCTAGATGCATGAAGTCCTAGGTCTGATTCCCATACCCCATAAACTGGGCATGGTACTGCACACCTGTAATCTCAGCTCTGAGGAGGCTGGGGCAGGAGGATCAAGACTTTGCCATTCTTGAATATACAGTGGGTTCAGTGCCAGTCTGGGCTCCATGAGAAAAGACAAGAGGAGAAGAAGGAGAGGGAGAGAGATGATTAAATAATATTATTTCTAGAGTGTACCTATTTCTTCTCACAAATAATGACTTCATTTTCACCAGGAATCATTTCAAAAGGGCTGGAGAGATGGCTGGGTGGTTAGAAGCAAATAGTTCTCTTACAGAGGAGTTCAGATGCCAGCACTTGAGTTAGGTGGCTCATAACTGCCTATAAATCTAGCTCCAGGGGATCCAACACCTCTGGCCTCCAAACACACACACACACAGGTGTGCATGTGTGCCTGCACACATACATGCAGTCTACTCTGCCTGTGTTCACCACTATGAAGAATGTTAGCAGGATTTTAGTTAGCAGGGTTGAATTTAGATAAGAAAAAGACAGGTTTATGTTTAATATAGCTTCCTGTGAGGGAGGGCTCACCTTCTCTGTTCTTATTTTTATATGACTTAGTAAAGTCTTAGCATATGTGCCACACACTCCTCACATGTTTCTTGTCAATATATGTAGATACTGTCTTTCAGTGTCTTAGTGGGTCTATGCTGGCTCACTGCATATTTATGAAGTGGCTGATTGCAGTATATTGGTTTGGAGTGGGCCTTTTAGGTGTGGGCACACATGGCCAGCCCTTGGGCTCTGCCCCATGCTGATTCTTTTGTGTATAAAACCACGTTAGAGTTACTTTTTGTTGCTGTGATAAAACATCATGACCAAAAGCAACTTATAGAAGGAAGACTTTATTTTGGCTTACGGTTCCAGAAGAGGAGTACATAGTGGACAGAAAGTATGGCAAGGCGTGGTCAGAGTGGGAACTAAGAGATCACATGTCTAACCACAGGCAGAAAATACAGTAAACTGGAGATGTAACAAGGCTAGAAGCTCTTAAAGCCTTCACAGCCCACAGCCAGTGATCAGATTTCCTTCAACATGGTTCCACATTGGAAGGCTCCAGAATCTCCCTAAACGTGACATCAAGTGGGACCAAGTGTTCAGATACAGGAGTTTATGGGGGGACCTATCACTTTCCAATTGCCCTCTCTGTGGCTAGTGGGGCTTGGTTGAGAGTAGCCATGTTGTAGAGGAAAGCAGCCATGCTATAGGGGAAGTTTCTTACATTTCCACTCCTGTCCACTCTTCTCCCACTCTATCTCATAAGTAGAAAGATAAAATATTTACTGATTATGTCATAAATAAATTTATTCTCAAACATTTCTTTGCTTTAATGTAATTTTACCATGTATTAAAGGCAAAAAGCATGTGAATGAGATGAATATACTTGTATTTTTGTGTAAAGATTAAATCGTGGCTGAATAGTTGATAAGACACACTATCTTCTGTGTTTTGCAGAGTTGATTGACATTTTGATTTTATAACCATCAAGGCTGAGAAGTGCTGTTTCATATACCATTATAGTTTTTTTTTAAAGCAGGAGTGTGTTTACAGCCATTTAGAAGATTGTTGGCAATTCCATCCTTATCCCATGCCAAAATTCATTTAAAAATCTAAAAAAAAAGCTGAAACTCAAGTCAGCAATTCAAACAGCAACTTTTGGATCAAACATTCTAACACATTACAATCCACAGACACACTAAATTGGTACGCACAGTGAGGGACAGGAAATACGGCAAATCTTTGTTTTTCCATAACGAAGCCATCACGTTTCTGTAAGAACAGAAAGCGTTGCACATTGCTAGTGATAAACATTGCAGTTTCGGTAGGGAGAGGGCTCAGCCTGCAAAAGCCTCCATGCCTGGGGACTTGGGCTTTTCCCCTGGGTCCCATGTGGAGGAGGGAGACAACTGACTTGCTAAGATTGTTCTCTGACCTCAAGTGTATACACATTCACACACACACAAAACCAGTAAGTAACTACTTTAAAAAACTCATTGGAATCTATACAGTTTTCACCATAGTCTTGAACTGAGGTGTTTGAGGAAGTGTTTGCTGCTGTTGTGTGGCATGAGACCATGTACAGTGCAAAATGCCAGGATTCTATGTTCTGAGCCAGGGATGCTGTGCCGTCCCTGAATGCAACACCAACCGACACTGACCAGAACGACTTTGAATTAATTTTTATGTATTCAGAACCCTTCAGATTGTTTCCAGATTCTTTTGTGCCCTCCTTTGGGGTTGTGACCAGCAGTTTACAAAGCTGTGCTGAAGATGACAGGGAGTGAAGGAGAGCAGGAGGGACAGCCACCTTTAGATCCCAGACTGGCTGTCATTAAAATGGAGGAGGGCTGGTCGATGTGGTCCTGTGACTCCATCTTAGCCCCACCTTGTGCTTGTAATTAGCACAGCTTATAGAAACTGTGGTTTCTACACCCCCACCCCCATTGGAGTCAGCCTAAAAATACCAAGGGCTGAGTCATACAAGGGCCCCTTTATCTCTGGAGGGCAACAAAAGGTGGCCCTTTGTCACATCCCAAGAGCCATCCTGGGGTCTGCATCCTTCTGCATAGAATGTATACCCTGTATAACTTTGTTGGAGGAGGGGTGCCGTAGTTCCTCAGAGGCCTCTGACTTGATGGGTCCATGATTGCAGTGACCAGATCCCTCCATGAGTCCTGCTTGTCTCCTGTCTCTCAGCACAGACTCTTGTCTGACTCAATCCCAGATCTCCCTTCCTGCCGTTTCCCACAGCACGTTCTCAAAGCTGTTTCCCCAAACTCTCCCAGTTGATGACATCAGCTGGTCAAGGTGGGCAGATTTGCTAATCTTTTCTGTTGCCACAGGTATTGGAAGGATCCGAGAGCAAAGTGGTTAAGAAGCCGCAAGAGCCACACCAGCCACATTGGAAAGCCTGTTCACAAGGGGAAACAGACACCAAATTCACTGTATGCAATGTTTTGACAGGCTGCCGTGCTAAGACTAAAAGGAGGAGATGGAGATGCTGATGGGAACTGGTCCAGGGTCCTGGAAAGAGGCCCTACCTCATCAGCCCCTGCCCAGCCCGCATTCACAAGCTTCCACACACTGGCATTTTGTTGAACTGGATAGTGGTTTGTTTTGTTTTGCTTTGTTTAGTTTTAACATACCTTATGAAAGAAAAGGATTTTTAAAGTGCTAGCCTAGAGCTGGAGAGGTAGACCAGTGGTTAAGAGCACTTACTGCTCTTCCAGAGGTCTTCAATTTGGTCCCATTACTCACTTCAGGCAACACACAGCTGCCCGAGATCCCAGTTCTTTTGGCATCTGTCTGTACCTGCAGAGTCATGCAGACACACACACACACAGGAATATAAATAAAAATGGGAAAATCTTTTTTTAATATAGTTATAGACTGCTTTCTGCTGAGACTCATCTTTCTAAACTGTGCTGTTCAAACCGGAAGCAGCTGCCTCTCCAGGTCTCAGGAAATTACAGGCCGCATTTGGAATATCAATGACATGATGGTTGCAGCCATCAAAGGGGCTCAGGGATGGGAACACTGCCTCAGAGCCTGGCCCCGCAGAAAGTCATTTCTTTTCATTTGAAGAGCCCCCACAGATTATTTTTAGCATCTGAAGTTCATCTTCCCCCTTCCTAAACTTAAACTTCAAGGAAGCAAATGTGTGTGCCTTCCCCCAGAGCACCAACCAAATGCCTGTGGCCTATGCAGGGAGGAGACCAGACACCCTTCACCATCCAGTCTGACTGAAATTTCACCCTGATGAATGAGCTGAGCACTGTGGTGGTTTGGCCTGATTACAGATGCCAGACCCACAATGAGCCACAGTTGTGTGGTCTTTGGGACTCAGAAGACACCAGGTGGCATCTCTGGGACCCTTCTCGGGCAGCAGCAGCCCTCTGGGATGACCCATGCCTCCTTCAGTGCACAGTGGGCAGGAGACCCCAGGCATTCTGCTCCACAGCAGCCTGGAGAAGCCTCAGCTGACGGTCAGGGAAACTCCTTCTGCTCCTTCTGGTGGGCTCTGCATTCTTTCCTAGTAAAGTAACGTGCTGGAAAACCAGAGTATACGGTCAGCATTCTTCCTATAAACAGAGCGATTGTACATTGTGAAAGAGTCACTTAGCGATGACTGGAGGGTTGCCATGGTTACCCTCCCCCAGCCATGTGGTCCCAGCATCCTGTGGACGTGGAGCTGGGCGGTTCCTAAAGGAACGGTGGTAGAGGAGGCACTGGATGGTTTCTTCGACACTCTGGTACTCCTCAAGAGCAGAGCTGTCATCAGTGGGAAATCCTGCCCTGCCCTTCCTCAGCTACAAGGTCCTGTTATCACAGAAAGTCACACACGGGATCCAGGGTGTGAAGTAGACAAAGATGAGGAAGCCTGGGCAGACCCTGGGAAAGCATGCTTCCCTACCCCTGTGTGCTCCGTCCCCTAGAGCTTCCCTGAGATGTCTCAGTGGACCCACTTGCCCCTAGGAAACAATGGGAAAGTGACTAAACCCTTCTGCATTCACTGGAGGGCTGGCTTCTCACTCATAACTACACCTGAGACAACTCACCAAGGCCTAGGGGACAGTTCAGTAGCCACCCAAGCCAATGGATTGGAGTTCACATGCCCACAGCAGGCAAGGAGATGACTAAGAGTTTTCATTAGATGCTACAGGGCAACAAGGGGGCTTCAGGAGTCCCTTCCAGTGCGGCCTCTGCTTCCTGTGGTCTTCGGTATTCGACTTCTCATTTGCAGGGGTGCCACAGACACCCCAGAGCAGACTAGCTGGTTCTGAGTTCATGTAAGAGACTCTGACTCAGTGTGTAAGGGGGAGAGCAATCAAGGAAGAAATACACACACTGATGTCACACACATGCATGTGCACGCACACATGTGTATACACACACACACACTCGCATGCACACATATGAACATGTACACATACATCATGCTATTTTTCTTTATATTTAAAATTTTTCCTTTTTCTTTTCTTTCTTTTGTTTTATTTTACTATTTTGAGACAAGGTCTCTCTATGCAGCCTATCTTGGAACTCTCTTTGTAAACCAGGCTGACCTTTAACTCACAGAGATCCTCCTGCCTTTGGCTCCCATCATTTCCAGTTAAAGGCGTGTGCCACCATTCCTGACCTAAGTTTTTTCCTACGACATATTTTATTCATAGTCGTTTTCCTCTTCAACCTCTCCTAGACCCTCCCCACCTCCCTGACCCCTTAGCTTCACGTGCTTTGTCTCTCTCAAATGTAACCAAAACCAAAACCAAAGGTCAAGACAAATAATAAGACAAAAATACCAAAACAAAACAAAACAAAACAACAACAACAACAAAACAAAAAACAAAATACTTAGAAATCCACTTTGTGTTGGCCGACTACCCTTGGGCACAGGGCCTGTCATGGAGTGTGGTTGGTATCCCAGGGAGACTCCATTGGAGGAAACTGACTCCCTCTGTTCCAGGGGTATCAGTGCAGATATCTTCTTGGTTAAGGGTGGGATGGTGTCCACTTCCCCCTCTCAGGGACCCCGTCTGGTTTGACCCTGTGCAGGCCTGTGCATGCTGCCACAGTCGCTGTGAGGCCTCTTGTGTCGGGAAGACAGTTCCCTTGGAGCCATCCGTCACTCTCACGATCCCACCCTCATCTTCCACACGGACCCTGAGGCTTGAGAAGAGAGGATGCTGAACTTACCGCTCTTCAGTCTCCTACTCTCTGCACATGCCCAGCTGTGGTCTCTGGGCCAATTCCCATCTCCTGCAAGAAGAAGCGTCTCTGACCTGAGTCCCCGCCTCCTGTAGATAGTGTAGGTCAAATAAAAAAATATGTTTAGAAAAGAAAATTTACCTCTGGCTGTCCAAACACGCACAGGCCCAGCCTTCCATGGGACACACACCTGAGTAGAATACCGGCTGTGTACACGGAATTCCTTCTTCACTAGATTTCAGCAGAATCCACATGTTTTTGAAATAAAAGCCCGGCTCTAGGCTGTACTGAAAATCCCAGGCAAGAACTCCCTCCACATTCTGAGGCTTAGCTTTGCCTCTTTTTGCACAGCTAGTTTCCATGCCGCCGGTTCTTGCAACCACCCGTTGAGATGCAGTCTGAACAATGCGCAGTCAGGCCCACGTAATCCCAAATAATTAAAAGCACACTCGCCATTCATTGAGTTGGGGCCACCTAGACAAGCCCTCTGTTGCTGGGACTTACCAATGGCTGAGGCACTCAAAGAAGCGGCGGGCCAGGTGGCAGGCACAGTGGTGGAGTTGCTGCCTGTGTGATGGGGGAAGAGGCTGAGAAAGAGGTTGCCTCAGATGCTGCATGGTGACAAGGGGCTGCCAGAGGCCCTTGTGGCATGGCTCCTTCTGGACTTACTTCCCTTTCACAGCCTGTTGGAGTTCTCTGGTGTTGGTTTCTGGTCTTTCCGTGTGTGTGCGTGCATGTGTGTGTGTGTGTTGCTTATACCTGTGTACATCCATGTTTGTATGTGTGTGGGTGTAGCTGTGTGCATGCATGTGTATGTGTGTGCACATGTGTATAGCTATCCAATGTTGAGGCAGGGTGTCTTCCTCAATTACTTTCTGCTTTACATAGTGAGGTCTTGCTACAGAGGAATGTGCAGATGGGTTCCCCGGAAGCCTTGGTAAGCTGTGTTCTTTGGTTGTGGTGGTGTGCTCTTGGTAACAGGGTCAGAAAGGTAGCAAGGGACTCAGGCCTGGAAAGGGGGGCAGCTAAGGTATGATGCAGCTTCATGGTTGGGTCCTGAATTCATAGGTCCCTCTGGAACAGTTCTGTGTCAGGTAAGGGGTTGGACCTCTGTCACCAATAACCAGTTGCCTATCCTAGGGTGGGGCATGGCCAGAGGCCCCAGATAGGTGTCATTGGCTGCCAAGGTCCAGGCAGGTGCTGAGCGAGAGCCTCCATTTTGAAGGGCAAGTTGGGTAACAGCAGTATCACTGTGGGTGCCCTGGTTGAGCTCACACCGCTCACTCAGCATGGTGCAGTGGCCCATTTGGAAGAGCAAGGCCCTGGGTTAGGGCCAACCTCTCTCCCCATGGCCTGCCCTACCCTTGCCCCACCACAGTTGGTTTCAGAGAGGAAACCAGTGGCCCCTACTCCCCTTTCGACGTCCTGGCCTGTTCTTCTCTTACCCTGGACAGCTTTCACAGGCCCAGCTTTTCTTCTGTATATGACTCTCTCTACCATCTCCTCAGGTTGGGGCTCAGATGCCAGAAACTTCTCAGGCTGTCCATGTACTGTGGTCAGGAAAGGAGGGAGGTGATAACTACCTTCTATCTGTCCCCTGATGAGGCCAATTGTTTGAAGTCTGTAGGACAATTTCCTACCAGTGAGACCTATGGATTTCAAGGTGAGGAGTTCGTGTTGCCAGGAGGCAGCCATCATGGAGAGTTTGAGGGGACTTCCTGTCTCTCACCAAAGCATTTTTGTGTGAGAACCTGGACTTGTAGGCACAGAACACTATGGAAAGAAGACAAGAGTGGGAAGCTGATTTCAGGGAATGGTAGGTAGCATGTGTGTGTGTGTGTGTGTGTGTGTGTGTGTGTGTGTGTGTGTGTGTGTTCCCCTTTAATCTTCTTTGTTTTGTAGATCCATGAATTGCTTCCCCCAGGGAACACAGTACCATCTGACAGTCACTGGCTCAGGGTATCAGATGTCTCTTCCTCCCTGTCTTAGTCTGCTTCTGCTGCTATAACAAAATGTCTGAGACTGGTTAGCTTAACACCATATATTTATTGCTAACAAAACTAGATACTGGAAAGTTCAAGGCCCATCCCTGCACTTACAGGTTTTGTATAAGCAGAGGGTTCAGTCTCTGTCTACAATGTGGTACCTTGCACTCTGCAGCTCCAGAGGGAACAAGAGTAGTGTCCTCACTTTGGAAAGCAGAAGGGCAAATGAGAGTTAGCAGTCTCTTATGAGGCCACTGACCCCATTTATAAGAGTGGTATTATCCTGACTTAATCACAGCCCACTGAGCCACCTTTATTACGGTTACATTGGCCTTAGGCTCAACATAAGAGTTTGGTGGCCGGGGGAGATGGCTCAGTGAGTACTCTCCACCCCAGCATGAGGACCAGAGAAGGGATCTCCAGAAACTGTGTTAAAGCCGTGTAGGTGAGATTACAGGGAGTACCCTGTAATCTCAGCCCTGGAGGCAAAGATAGGGGATCCCTGGGGCAAGCTGGCTAGCTAGACCAGAGGAAATGATGAGTTCCAGATTCATCAAGAGACCTTGCCTCACCAAATAAAGAAAAATGTGATTGAAGAAGACACCCTCCTCAACTTTGGGTATTTACATATATGTGCACACACAAGCATATGCATGCACATAGCTATACCCACATGCATGCAAGAGCATGGACATACACAGGCATGAATATCACAAACACACACACACACACACACACACACACACAGAGAGAGAGAGAGAGAGAGAGAGAGAGAGAGAGAGAGAGAGAGAGAGAATTGAGTAAGCACACAAAGCACACATTAAAAGCCCAGCGCTGACCTTTATAAGGCATGCCTCCAATGGCCACCCCAGCTGCAAGGCTGGAAGGCCCTCCCCTGCCCTGCCTGGCCAACAGCAGTGTGCTTCTTATGGGAATCCACAGTGTTTGCCACTTCCCATCTCCACACCAAGTAGGATCTTTCACACTGTGGCTGCTGTCTTGTGCCCCACAGGGACATACAGTGTGCCCACTCAGCAAGAGTGACAGCAAGATTAGTTTATAAAACAAACAAGACTCAGGTAGTTCATACATGATGGGGATGGAACCCATCTCTTGCCCGTGCACAGCAAATAATCCATGGCTGAGGGACAACCCTGTCCAAGGGAAAGGAGAATTTTACTGGATTCCCTTCCAAACCTTCTGGCACACACACATGTTCTATTCTGAGCTGCCTGCTGAGTGCTGGAGGAGGCACCTGCCCTCGGCACTTGGGCCTCAGAAGGACTTTCCCGGATGGCTTGGCTGTGATCAGGACCTAGGCTGTCCTGGGAGCCTCATGGAGAACCTGCCTGAGCTCCATCCCAGGGGCTCTTCTGCAGGATTTCTGGCTGAGTCTCTTCATTGCTCTTTGGAACATTCATTTAAAGGACCTGAGCCAAATATATATATATATATATATTTCCCCTCACTATTGAAAAAAGAAGAGAAAGAGGGGGAGGGGGAGGTGAAGGGGAATAAGGAGGAGGGGGAGGGGAGGGAGGAGGAGGAAGAGGAGGAGGAGGAGGAAGAGGAGGAGGAGGGGAGGAGAAGGGGACAGCAAGATTAGTTTATAAAACAAACAAGACTCGGGTAGTTCATACATGATGAAGGGGAAGGAGGGGGAGGAGGGGGAGGAGGGGGAGGAGGGGGAGGAGGAGGAGGAAAACAGGAAAACCAGGACCTTTTGTTAAGCCAATGGTCTTCCCCTCTGCTTTCCTCCAAGACCCAAATGGAGGCCTCAGATCCCACCCCCATTTCTAGCACTGTGTTGGCCTCTGTGTTTGCTGCTCATCCATGAAGCCAGTCTCAGGGTGTGGTCATCCATCCCCTTGTGAGCTCCCTCACTATCTAACTCTCAGGTGTCTCCAACCCTGCTCCCTCCACCTCCTAGAGCCAGACTTTACACACACACACACACACACACACACACACACACACACACACACACACCACATCCTTCTTGATGGTCTCTCCCTCTGAACTTCAGCTTCATTGAAAATGTGAAAAGACAGCAATGAGAATTTGTTACCTTGTCTTCATCAAGAGAGCTATGATTGATTGTCGTTGGCAGTGGACAGGACAGGAAAGCAGGGTAAGGAGTCACCCATTTCTGGCTGTCTGCTGAAATACAGACCTTCATCTCCAGATTCCCTCAGCACTTCCACACCTACCCCATACTGGTTTCTCAAAGATGAAGACACACCATTGCCCTTGCTTAGAACTGAGGAGGTAGAATCTAGAGAAGCTGTGTTTCTCACGATGCCCACTGGACAGGTAGTCAGGCTGGTGTTGGTGACAGAGCTGGTGTCCCTAGTGAGAAAAGCCTTCTACATCTTGGAGGAATGGAAAGTCTGAATGATTCACTAAGTTTTGGGGTCCTGGGTTTCTGGGCTCCCACCTTTAAGCAGATGGTGCTGTAACTGGCCTGCAGAAGTCACTGTGGCCAGGGACAGTGTCTTCTTCATTTGTGGGCCTGCCTCTTGCTTGAATGGAGGTATAGAGGGTTTGGACAACCTAGCTTTTCCACAGCTCAGTGAGCAGCCCCTCCCTGGCTGGCTGCCCTACAGCTGAAGGAGTATTGTGCATGGTGTGTGTTGGTCCTAGAAGCCTAAAGGTATGCACAGTGTGGTCAAATGGGACACTGTCCACCAAGATCCTATTCTGTGGGTACAGCTGGCCCATGGGCCATCTCCAAAGCCCTGAACTTTCCTTTTCTCCCACACTGTCCTTCCCTTGCAGACGTTTGTCTAATTCATCCTTCATACTTCCAGGGCTTGATATGGGATAAAACCCAGAAAGACTCAATGATGAACGGACTTTGTCTCATGCTAAAGTGATAGCTACATAGTACGCACCATCAAGCTGACAGAGGACACACACACCATCCAACTTTGTGATGAGATAGCCAGTTCCATCTGGTTTTGTCTTAGAAATCCTTATGGAAAATGGATTAAGATGTATAGCCCTCTTCTGATCTAACTCACCACACTCTGGTGGCTAGTCTGGATGTGGGGGGTGTCCCACTCCTCTCTGGGTTACCAGCCAGCCCTCTCCAGAGCAATCTCCTTTCATTCAGGGAAGAGCTATTGGTCAGGCTTGCTCATTCCGTTAACTGTTGACTCACAGTCTGAAAATGTGCTCAGGACCCGTTGTGGCCAGCGAGCCTCAACAGACTCCTGCAGGAGGACTCCCTTTCCACGCACGTGCCGTCCTCGGCACCTTCCTGCCAGCTGCACAGCGACCCTCCTAATGGGACCCTCATGTTTCAGCTTAGCCTTTAGCCATAGGCTTTGGCTCAAGACCTGGCAGAGGGGGACAGAGGGAGAAAGCCATCTGGAGAGGAATCAGTGCTCAGACGAGAAAGGAAATTGCGTTCGGATGATCGAGACAGCAAAAGGGAGGGAAGCTCGCAGGGCCAAGTTCAACAGAGGGGGACTGGAGTGAGCAGGCGGGGGCCCTGCTCTGTGGATGCTGGGGTCTCTTTCAATCTGGCAACAGGGGGCAAGGGTCTCTCCTTCTTCTGCCACCTTAGGCATCAGGAGTTTAGGCAGGTCTGGTAGTCACTCCAGAGATGTTTTGGGTTCCCAAAACCATGGCAGGGAAGGCCAGAGTGAATCTATCTGGATCTTTCATGTAACCCACATGGTTAAGTTGCTCAGACTAGGCCCCAGCCTTACTCTCAGTAAGGTGTCCTTGGGTACTTTATAGCATCATCCTTTGGGTCACTAGGTGCCATTTACCCTTTAAGCATTTAGTTGAGGGCAGGCCTGGCCCTTTGTTCCAGTGTCCCTGTGGCTGGCTCAGAGCTGCTGGCCACACATAAAAGCCATGCCCATGTCTAGAACCTGAGCTTCTGGATGCAAGAAGCACTCAGCTGAAGCACCTTGCTAAAGACACTTTCCCTGGGCAGCAGCAAGATAGAGACTTTGTCCTTCTGTTGAGTGGAGGAAAATGGGTAGGGCTAGGCAAGGTGACAGAGTAGCCAGGGCCAAACCAAGCTGTGGTTCACAATGTGGTACCTAGTGGTTGTTGTGAGCCTCCAGCTCAGCTGTGGCCCAGTGTGTCAGGAGACTGGACTACCATGGGAGAGTGAATGTGTTTCTTGAAGCACCCCCTACAGGTTCCTACCCAGCATTTTCACAGTTCAGTGGCTCAAGTAGTGGAGGTGACAAAGAGCTCTGCTCTGAGGTCCATCTGAACAGTTTGTTGCCCAACAGTGACACTTGTCCCCAGATCTGCGCAGCAGCCACCACTTGAGTACCATTGTGTGTCAATCTGGGCACCTGCCAACAGAAGGCATCTGAACATGGACGAGCCTGTTTGTTGAGCCAGGAAAGTGCAGCAGGAAGGTTGGGTTGGGAAGCCATTCCTCACCTTTTCTGTTCCCCACAGATGTCAGCTGCCTTGTAACTCCAGGGGGGGAGGGACAGGGCACCTCTGGCCCTTTGTGCTCTCAGGTGCTTAGTGGGTATCTCAATGTGATGGCTAGTATTGACTGTCCACTTGGCAGGGTGTAGAATTACCCAGGAGACAAAGCTATGGGCATGTCTGGGGAGAGGATTTATAAATTGTGTTAACTAAAGACCCAACCTAGTATGAGTGGTGCCATCATGGGTCTTTGATAGGGTTTTACTGCTGTGAACAGACATCATGACCATGACAACTCTTATAAGGACAACATTTAATTGGGGCTGGCTGACAGGTTCAGAGGTTCAGTCCATTATCTTTAAGGCAGGAAGCATGGCAGTGTCCAGGCAGACATGGTGCAGGGTAAGCTGAGAGTTCTACATCTTCATTTCCATACAGCTAGGGTGCCAGTATTAAAGCCCGCACTCACAAGGCCACACCTACTCCAACAAGGCCACACCTCCCAACAGTGTCACCCCCTGAGCCAAGTGTATACAAAACCATCACAGGGATAGAGGCCTAGACTGAATACAAAGAAGACAGTGAGCCAAGCCCAGCACTCGTCTCCTCCTGCTTCCTGACTGGGTGCCATGCCACACCCTCCTGCTTTGTACTCACGATGCCACCCCCACCATGATGGCCTGTACCTGTAAACTGTGAGTCCAAATAAACCCTTCGCTGTTGGTTTTTTTCACAACACAATCTAGAGTCATTGGGAATGCCCTAGACCAGCCTGTGAGCAGTTCTGTGGGACACATTCCTGACTGATGATCGATGTGGGAGGGCCCAGCACACAGTGACAGTGACATTCTTGGGCAGGTGGCCCTGGCTGTTATAAGAAAACAGGCTGAGTAAGCCAGGTAACAGCATTCCTCTCTGGCTTCTGCTTCAGTTTCTGCTTCCAGTTCCTCTCCTAATTTTCATGATGGACTATGAATTGCAAGCCAGATAAACCTTTTCCTCCCCAAGTTGCGTGTGGTCATGGTGCTTATCATAGCAAAAGAAGCCTAATGAGTCCCAAACACACCTTTTCTTGTGTCTGTTATTTTATCACACCAGTAACAAAAGTAAAATATAGTGTGGTGGTTTGCATATGCTTGGCTCATGGTAAAGTGCTTCTTTTAGGAGGTGTGGCCTTGTTGGAAGAAGTGCATCACTGTGGCGGTGGACTTTGAGGTCCTGTGCTCAAGCCCCACCTAGTGAGGAAGAGATCTTCCTGCTGGCTGCCTTCAGAACAAGATGGTGAACTCTTAGCTCTCCAGCACCAAGTCTGCCTGCACACTGCCATGCTTCCCACCATGATGATAATGGACTGAACCTCTGAAACTGTAAGCCAGCCCATGTGTAAACTGTATAAATGTTTGCCTATATACAAGTTGCCTTGATTATGGTGTCTCTTCACAGCAATAAAACCCTAACTAAGACACATGGAATGTTGTCAAACATGGTCCTCAGAGCAAAAGGGTTGCCATCTTCATCAGATCAGCTGTGCCTGCCTATGAATGTCAATCACTATGGGAACAGTGGACTGTTGACATTTCCTCGTGGAAGAAAGCGTGTGCAGGGTCAATGGACCCTTTCCTTAGTATCAAGCCACTCCTCCCACCATTTGTATTCAAATTTCACACTAATTGCGTGTGACCTGGAAGGTCTTAGGAGGGGCTAAAGTTTATAGGTTGGGGAGACTTAGCTGAGGGGTTCCTATCTAAGTGGTATGGGGGGGTTCTGTTATGGTTTATATAAGCTCGGCCCAGGGAGTTTCACTATTAGAAAGTATGGCCCTGTTGGAGTCAGTGTGGCCTTTTTGGAGTAGGTGTGGTTTTGTTGGAATAGGTATGTCACAGTGGGTGTGGGCTTTAAGAGCCTCATCTGAGCTGCCTAGAAGTCAGTATTCTGCTAGCAGCCTTTAGATGAAGATGTAGAACTCTCAGCTACACCTGCACCATGCCTGCCTAGATGCTGCCATGCTCCCATCTTAATGATAATGGATTGGCCCTCTAAACATGTAAGCCAGCCTCAATGAAATGTTGTCCTTATAAGAGTTGCCTTGGTCATGGTGTCTGTTCATAGCAGCAAAACCCAAACTAAGAGAGACACCATTATCCACTCAGGGTCAGATCTTCCATTATCCACGCAGGGTCAGATCTTCCAGTCTGGCTGCTTTAGGATCACCTATGCTATGCTCCAGCCCACGAACCTTTACCCATGTTCTGTGAGTCCAGTAAACTCACTGGTTCCCCAGGGCAAACTTTGGTTAGTCACTGGGACTTCAGTAGGCCAGGTGACATTGTTTAGCATCTCCCTAGGGAAGAATTCTACAGTAGGCTATGACAGGCTTTTCCAATAGAGCCAGTGCTTAAATAACAGTGCTAATCCAGAAGGGCTTGCTCTGATGACTTACACCTCTGAAAGGACCTGCTGTTTATTATTGCTCCAATGGCTGAGCTTCACAGGGAACTTTGAACCATAGGCTGCCCTTACAGGGCTGAGGGTGTGCTGCTGGCTAGATTGCCACCCTTCTTCTGTTAGCTGCCTGCACAGGACACTGCTTGGCAGAGCTCTGGACTCCTCAGCTCTGTCTAGACCAGAAAATAGACCCTGCAGGTGGAAGTCCAGCATTGGTAAATAGGCCTGGCCTCTATCCATTGTCTTGGCCAGCATCACCAATCCGTTGCTAAGCTTGGTTCTACCGAATGGAGGTGGTTTTGAGTTCTCTTGACCCTAAGTCTTCACATTCAGCTCTAGAGTTAACCATGGCTTCATCCCAGGTGAGAGGGAAGGTTCCTTGGCTGTCCTGGCTGATGGTCCCCACATCCCTGACTGTGCGTGACTAGCAGAGAAGGCAGCAGAGCTGTGTGAACTGGCCTTTGTCTCCTGAGGACAAGCTGTGGAATGTGAGTCCTGGGCAGGGGCCAGAGGATCGCCTGTGAAGGAGAGGAGGTCCTGGCTGGGCATCTGGACACCAGACATGAGAGGCTTAGCTCATTCAGGGGCCGGGCCAAGCTCTACCCTAGGATGCTGGAGTCAGCTCGGGTTTGGGGGCTAGAGAAAGGTCAGGCTGAGGTTTGAACTGTCCAGAGAAGCCCAGAGGATCAGCGGTCCACAGATGTTATGTCTTACTGGGTAGAATATCTCCTGCCATGCCTGTGCCTGCTCCTGGGTTCTTGGGCACTCTGAGCACAAGAGGATTAAGAATCTCTGGACATCTCTGTACTGGTAGATTCTGATTTTCAAAAGATCACCAGTTAAAACTGCACAGAGAGAGGGTTAGCCAGGGGAATGTGACACAGTGGCGTGAACATTCATGGAAAGGTACAGAAAGAAACAAAAGAAACATTGCAGGAATTTCTCACTTAATCTCAGAACCTCTTGCAACTTGTAGTAAATTACAAGTTTACTACTTCCATGGTTAGCAAGGAAGGCCCTTTGACTTCTGACAACAGTGCCCCTGTTCAATGTCCCAGAGTTGGCTCTGCTGAGGACTATGATTCTAAGCCATTGGGTTTTAACCTTCCTAATGCAGTGACCCTTTATTATAGTTCCTCATGGTGTGATGACCCCCCAACCTTAAAATTATCCTTGTTGCTACTTCATAACTGTGACTTTGCTGCTGTGATAAATGCTGATGTAAATATCTGTGTTTTCTGACAGTCTTAGGCGACCCCTGGGAGAGGATCATTTGAATCCTAAAGGGGTTGAGAACTGCTGTTCTAAGCAGTTCTCATGGAAACTTCCCTCTCCGCTCAGTAATCCCCCTGGGACATGATCCTCCCTCAAGGAGCTTCCAGTTTCACGAGGTTGAGTCCAAGTCATGTGAGCACAATTGGGGGCCACCGAGAACCTCTGCAGGGACTTTCTGCTCCATTTTAGGAAAAGGTGGACTCTGCAGGAGTCCTGCCCATCCATCAGAAAGGTGGTGACTTCTTGTCAGCACCGGGGTAGGACTGGGATGCTGGTTCCAGGACCTACGGGGGACTAGGTAAACAGGAAAAACCAGGACTACCCCAGAGCACAACCTCAGTCAGCTGCAGTCACCCCTTTAAATAGCTGGGGAGACCCCAGGATTCCCAACTGGTTTGCAGTGTTAGGCTCTGAACCCCTGGGTTCCACAGGAAAGATGACGCCCACCAGACATGAGAGTGTCTCAGAGACAGAGCTGGGGAGGGGGCTTTCACAGATGTTGTTGGACTTTGAAAGGCCAGGGAAAGTTTGCGAGCACAATTGGGTGTGGAGCCAGTAGCCTGTCCAACTTTCAGACCACGTCAGCCCAGGCTGTGGACTCCAGCCCAGATGGTCTGGCCACTTCTATATGTTATCCGTCTGTGAAGATATGTTTCTGCAAGAAAACAGATTTAGACAAGAATGCTGGGCTCTGAGATCCCCCTGGGGGTGGAATGTTCTAGCAGAACAGGAAGTAAGTGGGGGCTGGGCCGCTTTCCTCAGGCACCACACCAAGATTAGGAGGTCCCCACCCTGCCAATAGATGGGTGGAAGAACCACTTGGCTGACAGATGTGTACTGGGGCCTGAGAGGGACTGTGTAACAGTAACTGTGTCAAAGGAGGCTCTCGTTTTCTTTCTGTCCCCAAGCTTAGCTGGCCTTGGGTTGTCACACTGGAAATACTGGAAGTACCGGCTGCCATATGCAATTGAGTCTGTTGCCTGCTTTCTGTCTTTCCTGGGATTTCATTTCTTCCTATAAACAGGGCAATTTTCTGGATGAGGGTAATGTGGCTTTTTTCGTAGACTCTTTCTGTTGTTGTTTGAGACAGGGTTTCTTGAAGCTTGGGCTGGCAGATGATAACCTTCAACTGGTTCTCTTTCCATGAAAGCTAGGATCACAAGTGTGTACCACCATGCCTGGCTACTTATTTATTTGCTCATAGACTTCATCTTTATTTATTAATTTAAATATTTCATCGTAAGAAGGTTTTGTATCTGTGTGTGCATACATGTGTGTTTTTTTCTGGGTGCATATGAATGTAAACATGTGTGTTATGTAAGTGTGGGTATGTGTATGTATGTATGCATGCATGCATGCACATGCATGTATGGTGTACTGTGTGCACATTACAGGCTAGAGGTTGATATCCGGGCATTTCTCTATGGCACCCCTGTATGCAATCAGGCACCTCCACGGTCAGCACAAAGGGACTCCACAGAGATGTGAGAAATCAGGTATCTTTATAGTCAGTCCCAAGGGACATATTGTCACTAGCTGCCCAGAGGTGGCACATTCACATTGTTGCCCCTATCACATGTCCTCCTGCTCGTGGGCCATGGCATGACAAAAAAAATCCATGTTTTCCCTCCCACTCCCCATCTTCCCTTCCTCCACCCAGAGGCAGCCTCTGTACCCCTTCTTTTTTGGATAAACCTCCCACATGAGACCTTTTGCATGGTATGATTTTGTCAGAATTCGCAGCTTAGTTCCATCAACCACACCTTAGTTTTTGAGACAAGGTCTCTCACTGTACCTGCATAGCTTCTTGACTGCAGAGGATGGTCAGAAATACACTTGTCTCCACCGGCCCTTTCCTTGCCGAGGCCACACTTGGATTTTAGGTTGGTGCTGGGGATTTAAACTCATACTTGCACAGTAAGAACTTTACACACGGAGCCATCTCTTTAGCCTGTTTTGTAAATAAAAAAAATATTATATCTATTTTTCTGTATGTCACATCTATCATGTGGAGATCAGAGGACAAGTTGTAGGAGTCAGTTCTGTTCATAAATGGGTCCCAGGGGTTGAACTTGGGCATCAGCCTTGGTAGCAAGCATCTTTACCCTCTCTTTTAAGGTCTCTGCTTTTTTATTTGTCCATATTTATGGAATATGGAGTGACTGTTGGGAGGAAACAGGGTCCTAATTGTAGTATGAACTGGCCTTATAGTGATCATCTTGCCTCCACTTCCGAAGTGGTGGAATTACAAGTGTCCCCCTCATTCTCATGCCTGGCCACAGTGTGACACTTTAATACCATATAGAATCTATCAAGGAAGCTAAGATATTCATAATTTCTTATATTTATTTTATTTCTAATTCTGTGTATGTATGTGACAGCTGATCACGGCTGGGACTAGAAAACATTAGTTGAGGAGTTACCTCCATCAGATTGGCTTGTGGGGATCTATGTGGGACATTTTCTTGACTGTGAGTTGATATAGAAGGGCTGAGTCCTAATATGCTTCTTGGATCTGGGAGGAGTCCTGCTTGGGATCACCCTTGCATTTGGGCTGGAACTGTGAGGAAGGTTAAAGTCACACTAAAAGGACACAAATACCGCTGGGCCGGTGACACTGAGCACACTTGGCAGGAAGCAATGTTTGGGGAAATGGCCTTACCCATAAAGAGAAATGGACAGGACGAGCCTCGATCATCCACCCTGGAGTTGGCACTGTGCTTCTCTAGAAATAACTCTCATGAGCACCAGGTATCGAGGGCCATGGCTCAAAGCAGCTTGTCTAGTGCACAGTGCCTGTCCATGAGGTGAAGTGCCATGCTATGAAACAAAATAACTGTAACGGAAGAAAACCCCAAAGCCATATACATCCAAACAGGAGCGAGCCAAACTCAGGAGGCAACACAAACCTGAGCATGGAACTTTGAGGATGAGAGAAGGCATCAAAGAAGTCTGACTCTGTGAGCTCATGTATATACTGTTCAAACACAGACAAGACCCAACTGTGTGGTTAGGGCTGTGTAATTAGACAAAGCAACTCAAAGGAAGAGAAGGAGGCAATTACCATAGCAGCCACACCACGCCAGGGCTCAAAGGCTATGCTGGGTTGTTTGGTCAGGGGTCTAGTGAGTATGTCCTTTTGTATGAGTGTGCACACACTCCTCTGTGTGTGTGTGTGTGTGTGTGTGTGTGTGTGTGTGTGTGTGTGTGAGTGTGTGCGCACGCACACAGAATGTCAGTCTTCCAGTCTATCTCACTGGCCTGATTGTGTCTTTTGAGGCAAGAGTTGGATCCATGGATAGTGCTCTAGAACAATCTACATATTCTTTGTATGTATGTGTGGACATGTGTGCACACATGTACATGTGTAGATGTGTATATGGAGGCCAGAGGACAATAGTCAATGTCATTTCTCAACCAATTTTCCTACATATTGTTTGTTTAATGACACAGAATCTCTTACTGACCTGGATCTCTCTTATCAGCCAGGCTGGCTAGTCTGTCCTCCTCCTCTCTCCAACATCCTCCCTGCCCCAGGCCCTGGGATTACAGGTGTGTGCCGCGATGGCTGCCTTTAATGTGAGTACACTCAGGCTCTGATGCCTCAGTGGCAAGCACTTCCTGACTGACTGAGCTATGTTCTTCAGGACTGCTACTCTCATGGTTGGTGGGATCAACTAAGCTGGAGGGTAAGTAAGCTTCCCTCTGATTCTACCCTGGACCTACAGACAAACGGGCTAACGGCAGCCCCAACCCCATCACCAGTTCTGCCTGAGCAGCTGTATATACACAGAGTTGTGGTCCTGTATCCTTACCTCTGAGCTGGGAGAGCAGCATCTTCCTTTATCTCCTGGCTCAGCAGCCTTCCACTGAGCTGATGCTGTCAGTTCAGTCAACATGTGTTAGGTGCACGTGGTGTTCAGGTCCCAGGGGAGGGTCACAGGCACCTTTGGGTACCTACTGTGTGCAGGCCTTTAACAAGACATTGAAGATCTCCATGGAGTCATGGGGCATCAACGCAGAGGGATGGGGCCTGCTGCTTCTGTTTCTGTCAGGTAGGGGAGTACATTAGGCTCAGACAGGCATGAGCAGGCCAGAGGAAAGGTGAAGGTGAGTGACATTGTTGGTTTGAGATGACTCAGCCCCTCCCCCCATCAGTGTGTTCTAGAGCAGGCCTGCATAATACTAGAGTTGGCCCCTCCCAACCTCTGTTTCCTCATGACAATAGTCGCATAATGCTTGCTCTTGTGATGTTGGATGGAATAAGGCATTCCTGAGGCTCTGGTGACTTCAAGACCTTTCACACAGATATTCACCTGAGCTTCCGCTCTCTCAGACAGTCCAAGAGCCCCTCTACCTCTCTAGTGGTTTCCACACAGAAGGCCTTTTAAGGGTGTCTGGGCCATGTAAGGCAGATGTGTGGGGAGAGTGGTCCGTCCTGTTGGAAACCTTCAGCTGTTGTACTGTTGGGACCTTTGCCTATGCAATGTGCCCTGGCCTCAACTCAGGCCCAGTCATCCAGGGGGACATTGTGCCCTTCAGAAACCTTACCAAAAGTGACCTATGCTGCTCCTCCCACCTGCCCTCCATAGTTGATGAATGCAATTTGCAGAGAGCTCCTGAGGGACGCCTACTGCAGTCACACAAATGACCATTAATCACCAAATCAACACAGTGTATCTGGGTCAGAGAACCACAAAGTGAGGCCAGCACCCACATTGGTTTCTGCAGGGATCTCTGGGCAGGAAGACAGACTTAGAGATCACCACAAAATCATTTGACGGCCACAAGTCAGGCAACCAGAGTGATGGCGGCCCATCTTGTCTGGAGGGAGAGGAGGGGGATGGAGGCCTAGCAGGGACTGCTCGGCACAGGGGTGTGTATGTGTGTGGGGGGTGGGGTGGGGAGGGGCTGAAGGTAGGCACATGGGTGTCATCAGAAAAGAGGAGAAAGAGGTCCTAATTCCATGTCCCAGTCTCCTTGTGACTGACACAAAAATTCTGAGCTGCACTTATGTAGATCCCAGTTTGCTCTCAGTGGACATTTCTAAGGAGTGGTCCCAACTATTGGACATTTACTGTGAACCCATAGGCAGAGGACCCTCACTCCAGCCTGTATAAGAGACTATGTTATCTTATACACATAGTTACATGTGATAGGAAGAGAGACCCAAACTTGCCACCATTGTGGTCCAAGTCTTCTCATACACACACACTTCCGGCCTCCAATATACAGAGCACACACACACACACACACACACACACACACACACACACACAGAGACTTCCATGATGTTGATGATATTAGGAAGCCTTTGACCTGAAAATACATGAAAAATACATGGCCGAGAATTTTCAGGTAAATTCCAGATGCTACTGGAAAAAAAAAAGCAAATTGGAATGAAACATGTGCCTCCTAACCTTTCAAGGATGGGTGCCACAGTGGCAGTGAGCTTTGGAATTAGACAGTCAGAAGACAGGGCTACAGAAAACATGCAGGCTCCATGGTAGGCAAAGGGATAGAAAATATAAAAACACCAAGAAGGAATGAGGAGATGTTCTGAGGGTCAGACCACTTGCCGTGAAAGCCCAAAGACTTGAGTTCAAATCCCCAGCACCCATGTAGGAAGCTGGACACAGCCATGTGCACATCTGTAGCGCTGGAACTATGGTGGGTAGAGACAGGAGCTGGGGCTGGCTGCCTGCTGAGCTCCTGGTTGGTGAGAGACGCTGTTGAGGGAACATGGATGGAGAGAGAACAGGAATGCCTGACATCTTCTGCGTGCGCGCGTGCAAGTGCGCACACACACACACACACACACACACATCCCTCTGTCTGTCTCTCTGTTTCTGTCTCTCTGTCTTTTTGTGTCTGTATGTCTGTTTGTCTGTCTGCCTGCCTTTCACACACATACCCACATACAGCAACACCAGTTGCATGCAGACTACATTGAACTACGGCAACACTTGGCACTGCAGTCCCAATACGTGTGAAGAGACAGAGGTAGGACTGGTATTGGAGGAGAACTTCCCTGACTTCAAAGGAAGAAGTCACATATTTAAGAAGTGCCATAGCAGCAAAACAAATTCAAAGGGAACTATGTTTTAGAAGATCACGGTAAATCTACTGAAATCCAAAGACAAAGAGAAATGTATTGTTTGTGATCAGCCAAAGGGAAACAGTTAACCTTAAACAGGTAGCCAAATCTCTCACCAGAGATGGTAGAAACCAGACACAGTGGAGGAAGAGCTGCCGTGGAGAGAAGCATAAACCCCCGGCCTGTACAGATTCCCCATGGGGCTGGACAGAAGGGTACCCCCTCACCCCCGTACAGATTCCCCAGCAATGAACACGAAATAAGAATGTTTTAAGACCATGTAGCCGAAGAGAATTTACAATCTGATTAACACTAAATAAAATACATTGTTGTGAAAACATCTTCCTCGGGGGAGATAGGAACGGTGCCTACCCACTCCTCACAAGGAAAAGCAAGGCAGAGTCCCCCCACTAACGTAATCCAGGGAGTCGGGGTTCGCGGGGGCTTCCTTCTAGAGCACGGGTGAGAATTCCTGACAGGACAGCAGGTGATCCCAGAGCAGCAGTGGGAAGCCCTTACCCAGCACAGATGGTGGTTATATAAAAAAAAAAAAAGCTATAACTTACAAAAAGAGATGCAAGAAATAAAATTAATATAATTTGTCAAGAAATAGAATTTTTAATTTAAAAATCTTAGGGTCTGGTGGCTTGATTGTACAATTCTTCTAAATATTCATTTAAGACTACTGCTGATCACACATGAGTTCTTTGAGAGAATAGAAAGAATGTCCTTAACTTTGTTTACAAAGCCACCATTCCCTTGACATAAAATCTGACAAGAATTTTACACAAAAGGGGAAGCATAAGTTGAAATGTCCCATGGACAGAGATATAAAGATTCCAAGCAAAAATATTGACAGATTTAATTTGGTGAAATAATGAAAGGCACGCGCCACAGAGCTATTTTAGTGTTTAAAATTGCCAAGCAATGACGTGCACTCCATTATCAGGGCTCAGCAGACCAAAGAAGTCAAAAGAAACCTCGTCAGGCTAGAAAGGGAAGCTGGAAAACAAACAAAAATACTAGCAGTAACAAGTACCCATCACCATTGTGCAATACTAGAATTGCCTTCAGAGAATGGAGCAAGGATGTTACTGCGGCAACAATCCTGCGGCTTCTGGAGGGAGCACACAGGTGCCAGCATCTGCAGAAAAAAGACCATCTCCCATCAGCTTCCACGGTCCAGTGTGCAGCTAGAAGTCTAAAGACAGCCTTGTGAGAGTGCCAGAATTAGAAGTGAATCTGCCAGTTGTGAAGGTGTGCATCAGTAAGATGTGCTAAAGAGGTGGAGACAGGAAGTTCAAAGGTTCAAGGCTGGCCTGAGCTACACATCTGAGAGGCTGGAGAGATGATGAGCGCTTGTTGCTCCTGCAGAGGACCTGGGTTCTGTTTCCAGATCCCACATGGGGACTCACAACCATCTAAAACTGCAGTTCGAGGGGATCCAATGTCCATTTCTGAACTCAGATACTGCACACTTGTGGTGTATATACATACATGCAGGCAAATGCACATGCAATACAATAAACAATTTAAAAAAATTGATTCTGTCTAGGGCATAATCTAGGGTATAACTATAATGTCAAGATAAAACAATTCACTGCATGGGGCTGGAGAGATGGTTCAATGATTACTTGCTGTTCTTCCAGAGCACCCCTGTTTATCCCCAGCACCCGTATGGCAGCTCACAACTGTCTGTGACTCCAGTTCCAGGAGGGTCCGATGCTGCCTTCTTGCCTCCATGGACCCTGCACACAGTGGTATATGTACACACATCCAGGCAAAACATACATACACATAAATCAAAATAAAGAAGTCTATAAAAAAGAAAGAGAGAGAAGAAGGAAAGAGGAAGGGAGAAAGGATGAGAGGAAAGAAGGGAGGAAGGTGGAGGAAGGACGGGAGGAAGGATGGGAGGGAAAGCTGCATTGATGGAAGGACACACAGATACATCATGAATGAAGACTCAGTTATAGAAAGCCGTGACTCGTTGCCTGTTTTTATCTTCTCAGAGAACTGAAGCCTGACCCCAGCAGAATGGATAAGCCGAGTCTCCAGTTTATATGGATGTGCAGAGGGACAAGAAGAATCTAGAGAATATTAAAGAAGGAACAAATTGCGAAACTTGCTCTGCCATGTACTAAAACATTGGGGACCAGCAAGAGAGTGAAATGTTTCCCCAGAGCCGACCAATAGGCCAAGAGGACAGAGCACAAGAGCCACATGCATGCGTGGTCCCAGGCCTGATTCTGGGGACTTTAATATGTAAACGGTGTTCAGTGTTCACATGAGAAGAGATGGTAAGACAGACATCTCGACACTAGCATCTTTCTCAAGAATGGCTCGGAGCAGGACAAAGATGTGCAGCTTCCCCTGGGCAGTGTGACAGTGTTGATGAGGTTGGAGGGACATATGTCCTCACCAGGACACAGATCAGGCTGTCAGAGAGCAAAAGACTGATAAACCACACTTCATTGTCACTGGAGAATACAGTTCATCAGAAGTCTCGCCATGATCAAACCAGAGACTCTCGAGGGGAAGTGGACATCAACGACAGATGGACCCGAGAGGACTTGAACCCAGAGCACTGCAATCAGACTTCTGACAAATCCACAATTCACTCACACTGTAACTGGAGCGTGGCATTGGAGTAGGAGCCTCAGGAAACAACTTTTGGATGTGATGTTTAATACTGAATGCCAACCTGACAGGATCCAGCATCACAAGGCTCCAAGCCTGTGTCGTCAGGGAGGTATTTTCTAGACTAAGTCGAGTGTGAAGACATGCTTTAAAAGTGGCCCCGCTCTTCTACAGATGGGACCCTGAACTCAGGGAGAAAAGGAAGCTTTTCTCTCACTGCTTCCTGTATGTGGATGAAATGAGAGCGGCAGGGCCGGCTTCCTGCACCTGACGCCTGCCAGGATGGGCTCCATCCCTCTGAAAGGCCTGCCTCCAGGATCTGCTTTGTGGAGGCATTTCCTCAGAGAAACAGAAAAGCAACCTAGCAAGCGGTGGCTGTACAGACTGGGAATGTAGTAACTGCCGTGGGATAGATCGCTTAAAACAGGTCATTTATGAGATCGAACTTCACCTCAATAAACATTTTAAACCAAATGAAATAAGCCACAAGGACACAATGAGCCAACATGGCTCAAATTAAAAACAACTGACAAACCAGAAGTCAGAGGCGATGTGAGCTGCTGAACTCCCTCCCTGTGGGGTGGGGAGAGGAGGTCTGCCACCCCTGACTCTAAGCTGAGAGTACACAAACTCTGTGATGTTGCAACTTGGCTCCTTGAGAGCTTGGGTGGAGAGTGGGTAAGGGGTCCTTCCACACAAGAAAGACACAGGTAATAGGCGTCTAGGGCCAGGGAGAGCTGTCAGGTGAACCCTGGGAGCTGTGCTGAGGAATGTATATGAAGGGGATGGGAATCCATTGCCTGTGTCACCAAGAGATTACCAGGGAGGGTGTCGGTGACAGCAGAGAACAACCCAGAGGAGAGGCATTGCTGAACCTTCTCAAGAAGGTCTTCGGAAGGGGAGGAGGTCTCAGAACCTAATAGGGACCCAAAGAGCCAGCTATGTGACAATTCTGAGGGGACCAGAGATGTGCAGGGCAAAGCTCACCCTCCTACCAGTCACATTTGCCACATTCTGTTTTCTGATGCTTAGATGTTTCAAGGATTCTGATATCCCAAGAGGCTAATTCCTGAAGACAGCCAGGGGCGGCTTGCCTGTGAACACACCTTCTAAGACACATGCCAATCACCAAGGCTCTATAGCCCCACCTACCTTCCCCAGAGAACAACCACAACCACTCTCCAGGTGATACTTTCTGGGACACCCCTCCTACAGCTCAGCATCCTCTAGTTATCAGCCACAGGGAAGCCTCCCTTGGCCCTTCCTGCAGAAACCACAGTGAAGCCGCCCCCCACCCCCACCTTGCTGCTCCCCACCCCCTGCTGCTTCCTAAAAGTCCCAACCCTTTCTGGAGTGTGTGGTTCTGTGCAGCCCCTCATCACATCCTTGTGAGCACTCAGCCTAGGACCCGCCAACACTATGCAGAGGAACCTCAGGCCTAGCACAAACAGACTCCTTTTTGGAATTTTTTGGGACAAGGAATAAAGGACTCTGGATAGTAACAGTGTCTAACCTGGTGTCTTCTGGTATGAACTGGTCATTTTTGCCAGAATATCAGTATAGTCACTAGGGTATCAAACTAGAAGAGGCATTTGTGAGTTCTGGAGTCCCGGATCATCCATCATCAGCCACCCCTCCCCCCCAGCAGAGCAGACCTATGGTAGAATAGCCATGGGCAGTCACTGGTTTAGCGAACAACAAGGCAACGCTGTGCCATGACCCCTTGATCGCAGGCTGCCCTCTCCTGTGAACGACTCACAGTCTGAAATGGGCTATTTTTATCTGCTCCTCAGGGCAGATCCAGCAAGATGCCTCGCTGGCAGGAAGCCGCTGCTGCTCAACAGTCTCCCCGTTGCTCCAGCGGAGCCGGGCTCTTAGAACAAGATGGAACTTTCTTCATCTTCTATGTCCTCTGATTCAATCAGGCCCTGCCTGCCCTCCCTGGGCCCCCTCTGGTGGGGAGGGACCTGAGCCTCCTCCCCTGCTGCTGCTGTGGCCACATGTGCAATGCCAGCCCCCCACCTGCTCTGACTCAGCCTGAAAACATTCTCTGGGGAAGCTTCTACCCCTCCCTGCCTGGGCCCCAGTTTCCCAGGCTTAGGCATTGCACAAGCAATTGCAATGCCTGGATCTGGGCTCAGGGCTCTGGTGTGAGGGCCAGACATACAAAGCAGACAGTGCTAGGACCAAGAGGAGCCACAGTGAGCCAACTGATCAGAGGGGCTCTGGGAGTCCTCCTAAAACCTACCCTGGGTCGCCATTGCAGCCAGCTATACCAAGGGCCTGTCTGAAAGCAGTGGCTACTCTGTAACTGCCCTCAGAGTAGGGAGAGAGATCTGGTTGCCCGGGGGCAGGGAGGGGGGTACGGGAAAGCCATGTCCAGTTCCCTCCTGATCTCCCAAGGCAGGGGAATGAGCATCCAGAGGGTGGGACAGAAATTGGCCATGAGAGGAGACAGAGGGAAACCCTGTTGCCACTGCTTCCTGCAGCCTTACAGCACCCCAATCCATCTCTTCAGAGATGTCTTCAGATGCCCTTCAAAGGCCACCCCTCTTCCTCTCTGAGTTTATTCTCAATGCTGCAGACTGTAGCCATCCTGGTGCTTGGCTCACATTAGTCTGAGCTCTGCCTGCACAGAAATGGAGCCTGTGTGCATTCCTCAGTTTCTCTATCTACAGGCAGAGGTGGGCTAGGCCCTTACTTGGGGAGTCTCTGTTGGTACTGAGCTCCTGCTGAAATCTTGGGGGGTGCAAGGTTTAATTATGGCCATGGAACCTGCCATCCTTTTCTTCCCAGGAAGGGACCAGCTTCTCTGATTCCAGATGAAGCCTGGGGCATAAGCCCAGTGATGTCTTCCCATCTCCCCCATGACAGGCCTGCTCTACAGGTGTCTTCCAGTTCTCTCCTCTGTCCCAGTGCAAGGAAGGAAATGTAAACTCTTCTGTCCCCAAACCCGCTCTTACCAAATGAAGTCACAGCAACAAGTGGCCTTCCAGTCCTTCTTTGCCTGTGGCCCCAACCTCTCACACTGCTGGTGGGTAAGCAGAGCAGGCCTGTCCTGGCTTTGAGGTGAAGGGTCTCTGTGCAGGTGAGCTATTCGACTAGCTGGAGGACACTGTACGTGGGTGCACAGCCGACCATCAGTCTGCATACTCCATCATGACCATGTGTGCACGTTATGCTTTCGCTCGCAGGCAGCATGCTGGCATGGTGGAATCCGCTCTGGCAGGTCCTCACAGGATGGGCTCTGAGGGAAAGTGCAGAGAACATGAGGCCCTGGAAGAGCTGAGACTACTCTGTCTGTGGCTCCTAGCCTGGTTATTCCATGGAGTCTGTGATTGTCATTAGCCTGCTGGTTTTCCAACCAAGGGATATTGCCAGCTTGTTTACTGGCTTTCTGGATGGAGCAGTCTGAAGCCTCCATGACACACATTTTCCATAGGAAGGGGTCTCCAGCTTCCAAGGGATGTAGTCCGTGGGTCTGAGTGATATACTCCAGCCTAGACTGAGTCCCGGGTGTCAAACCTTCTGATGTTTCCAGAGAGAAGGCAGGGTCTATTCTACAACACCCCGAACACAGGCTTCCCCAGGATCTGACACACTGCTAGGGCTCCAAGTCAGCTTGTGCTGTTGTCTGGGTGGGGGAAGAGCAGAAAGGAGACACACACAGAGACTCAGGGGTGGTGGCTGAGGACACCATGTCCATACCAGGTGAAAATAACATTCTCTGATGCCCTCAATTGTCTTTTCATAAACGTGTTAGGGACAGAGGGTCTCTGCCTTTGCCATGTGACAGCCTCACTGCCTTCTTTCTTTGTGAAGCATGTCTGTCAGTTGTCCCCAACCTGTCAGAGTTCAGCCAACACCTATTGAGAGGCAGGAAGGACAGGGCCACAGACCACAGAGTCCAAGCAGGAGGAAGGTCTCTGCCCTTCCCCATCCCGCAGATAGTCTATGGACCCATCCACCTTCCCCTCAGATGTAGACACTGTCCCTGAACTACGAATGGGGACCATCATGTCATAATATATGTGAGGTCCTAGAGTGGACTATACCATGTCACCCATCCTTGGACCTGTTGACAGGTCTTCCATTAAGTTCACTGACGTGGATGAATGGGTCCCCATGGAGGGTCAGCCCAGTCTCCCTTGGCTACAAGGCCTGCATAGTGCATTCCAGCCCCCACACTCTCTGCAAGGTCCCCATGGCCTTGAGATTGGGTGGGCAGATGCGGTACCTTCCCTTCCCATAAGAACCATTTCCACCTCTGTGCCATAGCAATAGCCACCCTCACCCTGGGGGCAAAGGCTGCAGCAGAAGAGTGTGTGGCAGTGAGAAGGACCAGCATGGCACTCCCAGCAGTGAGGCGCTCTGACATGGTTAATGTTTGGTGCCCAGCATGGCCACGCTGTGGCTAATGGATTCAGCAAGGATGTGAGCTTCTCGAGGAGGAAACATAGCAACTCAAAGTCAGGACGTGACCAAGTCAAAACTTCCAACCTCCAGGGACCAGAGAGTTCAGAGGAACATGGTACAGTGGCTGTCTTCTTTTAAAAGACACGTAAAAGCCTTTCCTTCCAACCTCATAGGATGGAGGATCAAGATCATTGATGGGGGAATGGAAAAAATGGGCCAATTTCAAGGTTTCTACCAAATGCTCAGGACAGTGGTCTCTGATATGACTTTAACGCCCGAGGGCAGCTGCCTTCTGGAAGCGCATCTCTGAAAAGTGTACCCTTGTGCAAGGAGGCCAGATATAAGACAGGAGGTCTGGAGGCCTCTGGATGAGAGGGATAGCCACTTGTCAGTCCCTGTGAGTTCTTGCAAATGAGGCTTCGGAAGTGAGTCCAGAATAGATTCACGGTGAATGCTTTGTGCCTTACTAATCTATAGATTAAGAGAGAAACTTCCCTTTTCTGTTTGTGCCTCAGTTTCCTGGTTTCAGAGTGGGCTTTTGTCTGCGAGGCCTCTGCAACCTGCTGCTAAATGATGGGAACTATGTAGTAAGGACCTCCTCTGTCTTTCCTGTTTCTAGACATTCTCAGCATCTTGTGCAATAATCCCCTGCAGGGTTCCTGTGTGCAGTTTTATCCTAGGGCACCCTTGGAAAGCTGTCTGAGATCCTCGGGGAGTTGCACTCCTGGCAAGAGGTTACATACATGTTACATACATGTCTCAGATTCCCAGGACTCATGGAGATCTGACTCAGTCTAATCTCTAGTCTTCTGGCACCACCCTGACAGCAGAGTACGGACAGAGAAACAGCTTCTGGAACTCACCATCCTGGGCGAGAGCCCATGTCCCTGCTGGGTGGGCCCCAAGCCTCCTTTGGCTTTGATTCTGCAGCTTTTTCCAGAACCCAGGGCATGATTCACAGCCCAGATCGCAGCCCGGCTAGTGGAATTTCTGAAACCGGAGAGCTGAGGTACCGTCTGCACTTCTGAGAGGTCCTACCCCTACCTTGGGGGCAGCTTGCAGCAGAAATGGGTGAACCCACACACATTTTTCCCACATGAAGCACTGTCCTCATCCGGAGGCAGCAGCGATGACAGCAAGGGATGCCAGGCGTCATAGCCACTTGCATTAAACAACTCAGATTTACTTAACTTGACAACCCTGTGACAGTCTGGGCCTGAGGACAGCTCCAGGCTGCACTACCACCCAGCACTAACTGAGGAACAATGGGGTCTCTCCTTGTCCCTGCCATCCCTCTGCTACTCATCCAGAGTGGTCCAGCATCCATACTGCTCCTGCCAAGTCTCCTGAACAAGGCAGCCCCTTATGAACATGCTAACACCATATGCTCTTGTGGTGGTCGTGAAGAGATCAGTATCTCTTGTCTGGTTAATTACTGTCTGGGTTCTTATAGTGACAATAGCGTCTCCTGGGACTTTTCATCTAGGGACAATATGGTCCTGGATGAGGCAGGAGTGGGCATGACCCTGGCTGAGCATAGTCCGATGGGAGATAAGGACCAAGAAAGTCGGTAGTTCTCTTGGCCTCCAAGTGACCAGAAAGCAACAAGGCCACCATTGTGAAGGCCACAATGGGCCAGCTTTCTTTTCTAAACATGGAGGGCTCAATGGGCATTGTCACCCAATAGGATATGATGGGGAGGGAGGTCCCCATGGGAACAAAAGCAAGGCTGGAATGGAGTCTGCTGTATGTACAGAGGGCCAGTGAGTCAGCCAAGTGCAAGTGAGTGGACGGCCTGGGTGCCGTGTTCTTTGTTTATGAGAGAATATGTGTGCACAGTTTGTGTGTATCTGTATGTTCACATGCGCCTGTGGGTATGAGCATACACACGGAGGCCACAGGTCAATGTGAGGTATCTTCCTCTCTTGCGACCCACTCTATAATTACTTTAAAAATCTTAATTAACTCTGTGTGTGTGTGTGTGTGTGTGTGTGTGTGTGTGTGTAAGGTCAGAGGACACCTTCATGCCATTGCTTCTCTCTCTCCATTTTTAGTGGGTGCTGGAAACCACACTCAGGCTGCCAGGCTTGTGTAGCAAGCCTTCTTACTCGCTGAGCACCCTCTCGCTGTCTCCAGTCTCCAGCTGATTTTTTGAGACAGGGTCTCTTACTGACCTAGGATAGGAGTTCCCGGGTTTAGTTAGGAGAACTGGCAGGTTCCTGCTGTCTTTACCTCCTCAGACTAAGATGCCTGGCTTTTTATGTGAATTCTGAGGACCTGAGGATGTCTTTACATACTGAGACATCTCCCTAGCCCTAGGCAGGCCAGTTTTAAAAGATCTCTGTGTGTGTGTGTGTGTGTGTGTGTGTGTGTGTTACATGAGTGTGCACACATGTGTTTGCCTTAGTGTGCACATGGGCGTCTGAAGCCAACAACTTTGCAGTGTTGGCTCTCCCCTTCCACCATATGTTTCTGGGATTTGAACTCATCAAGGCTTGGCAGGGAAGTGTCTTTAGCTATTGAGCCATCGTTTTTTGCTCCCATGTTCATTTTTATTTATTTTTAATTACTCTTTTGGTGTATTGTGTTCTGCGTGCATGTTGTTCACCGTGGAGCACGGTGTCCAGAGGAACTGCTGGACACCAGAACATGCCAGAAGTCAGCTTGTGGTGTTGAGAATGCATTCCCCAGAGCTGGGAGATTAAGTGTTGCTTTGCCCTGCCAGGTTTTAGGTTAGCTGGGACCAGCGACTGCTCCTTCCTCCCTTCCCACCCCTCTCTCCTGTTGGCGATGGGGGCCTGTCCAACTCTTGTACATTGGAAGCCCAGAACATGTTTGACCTGTGTTAGACCTGAAGCTCCTAGGACTGGAGTTACAGATGCTTGTGAGGCAACACGTAGGTGCTAGGGATCAAACTGGGTCCTCTGGAAGAGTCGCCAGTGCTCTTCGCCACTAAGTCAACTCTCCAGCTTCTGCCATGCTCATTTTATAAGCCAAATAGTGACCCAGGATTTAGGAGATGCTAAAGATGATTGGAAGGAGAGCGAAGACAAGGAAGGACAGGAAACACCGTGACACCCCAAGGCTGGTGGAACTCCCCAGATGTCAGGAGTTTTCCTGCTCTCCGCCGTTCAGGAGCCTTCGTGTTCTAGAGGAAGCCAGTCCTAGTGTCTGGGCCAGGCTGTCTCCAGGAGCTGTAATGCAGAGTGAGTTGTCCCAAGCTGAAAGTCCACTCATGCCGGTTCAGCTCATAATGAGCTTTCCTCTGGAGCACACCCTTCCTTCCTCCCTCTCCTCCTCTGGCCTCCCTCCCCCCTTCCCTACCTTGTTCTCCTCTCCCTTGTGTAAAGTATGGATCCTGAAGGAGTCCTGACACGAGGTGGTGCTGATCCAGTGGATCCCGCACGTCACCCTGCTGTTAGAACCCAGCTTTACCACTGCAGAGGGCATCTCCCCTGGATGTAGCTGCATGCCTCTCGGAGCTTGTTGTATTTTTCTTTTATTAAATCAGATGTGGCTGCAACTGCAGGCATGATTCATCCCCAGGCAACTTTCCCTCCAGCTGTAAACCTGGGAAATCAAACGCGTCCTGGGCTTCCAAAATCCAAGAGTTGGGCGGAGCCCCCATTGCCAACCGGAGAGAGGGGCAGGAAGAGAGGCAGGAGGAGTCCCCTGCAAACCTAAAACCTGGCAGGGCAAAGCACTATTTCATCTCCAGGCTCTGGGGAAATCATTCTCAGGCTGACTTCCGAGTGCCTTGAGTGAGAGATGAGGGCAGAGTCACCGACTAGCCTCCAGCTTTGAAGATGAAGCAGCCCGGAGATCACAGTCCATGGCTCTGCTGCTCAAGGATGGAGGTGTCAGCCTATGGCACAGCCCCACAAGACCTCACCCTAGTGGGGACTCACTGATGAGTCTGTCCTTGAGGTAATCCTGCACCTCAGGCAGTCACCTAAAACTGCAGGCGTTCGTTTGCCAGCTTCGAATTCCCTGTGACGAAATTCCACCCACAGCACACACACACCTCTGCCATAAGAAGGAAGAGCTGGCCCAGTGTGCAAAATAACCAAGGCTACAGTCACTGCCCTCTGGAGGGTGGCTAGCGTGACTATTACTCAGTCTGGCTCACTGGATCCTCATGTTGTGTTGTGGAAGGGGAGCTCTGGAGGTGGGGAACGGAGCTTGGGGTGGCAGTGCGCAGGAAATGTGAGCAGTCTACACTCCTGTGCCTAAGTCACCTTCTCTCCCAGACTCTATGGGCTGTGCTGGGAGAGGTGAACTGATAATCTCTGTAATGCCTTTGGGTCACCCCATTGTCTTATTCAAGACAGTTCTTGCTTTAGATAGCCAAATCACCCCCCCCCGACCAACTTCAGGTAGGGGTGTGTGTGTGTTGTTTGAGACAGATACATGATAATCTTTGAATGTTGGGGTTATAGGTACAGGCCCCACGCTGGGTCCAATTTCCCATATTTTTAGTTTTGCTTCCATTTTGATTAAAAACCCTGCCTTTGAATCGTTCACTTTTAATAAAATTTTCACTATGAGCATGTGAGAGGCACCAAGCTACACCTTTAAAATGTGGCGGAGAAACTCTCCCAAGATTCTCTTTCATCCCTCCAGTTCTGCCTTCCACACTCTCAAGCCCCCAAATGCCAGCACAAGCCAGCCATGATTCTCTGTTGACTTTCAGTAATGTGCTCTGGGTTTCCGCTCGAGGCTCATGACTTTTCCTACCGATATTCTGTTCTGAATATGGCGCTCTCCACACCCACCGGTCAGCAGATGCCCTTAGCCCACTGCCTATCCCATCTCCCGCCCATGTCCTACCCTTTCACCCCCTAAACCCACGTACAGAGGCAAGCTTTCTCTGGCCAGTTCCTGGAAACCCTTGGAGATGGTATGTGCTGTCCGTTCCCATAGCTGCATCCACTCTGCAGGTGTTAGCTTTAGTGTTTCCCACATTATTGTCATAGACTCTTGTCTTCCTCTGTTGCGATGCCTTAACTAAATACCAAGTACTGCATAACTCCTAAGCAATGGAAACACTTTAGTGTCCTGGGAGAAGGAATTCCACAGTTCCAATGCCTGCAGGTCCCACACTGGGAGGGCTTGACCTTGTTCAGTGAGAGTGCCTTCGCTCTGTGTCCTAGCTCCCAGGAAGGGGCAGACAGCTCTATAGGTAGAGTTTTGTCCTTGAAACCTACTCAGTCCCCACTGGCCCCACCTCCCCCTATCATCCTGCTGGGAATAGGAACACGAGAGAAACAGAACCATCCAGACTACAGCACTGATTTTATTTCAACCAATAAATGTTATGGGCCAGCAATATGCTCAACAGGTAAGGGTGCTTGCTGCTAAGCCTGATAACAAAAGTTCAGTTCCCTCCCTAGGACCCACGTAGTAGAAGGAGAGAACCAGTTCCCATAGTTGCCTCTGACTTCCACGTGCCCACAGTGGCATGCACATGACCTGCGCACATACACAAAATAAATAAATACTTTCTTTTTTTGGATAAGAGCAACACTGAATAGTCCATAAAGCTATTTCCCATGGACCATCTGTATCCTGACATGCACAGATCTCTGCTGTGGGAAGGCTTCACTACAAGGGTGAACCACGTTCATCTGCCACCACCCCAGTCCACTCTCCACAAGGGCTCACACTCCTTGTTACTTTCTTAATGTATATGCGTGCCTCTGTCCGTGTGTGTATATACATGCATTCAGTGCCTTCAGAGGCTGGAAGATGATGTTGGCTCTCCTGGAGCTAGAGTTTCAAGCTAACTCTAGCGCTGGGAATTGAACTCTGGTCCTGGGTGCACACCTGAGGAGAACATAAGACAACTCGTCTGAGGAGTCAGCTCTCTCCTGCACTGTGTGATCTCAGGTGTTTGTGCTTCCACACCTCAGGTACTGGGGGACAATTGGCCCCTCATTCTTTCTATGTCTTTCATTTCCAGCTCATTAAAATAAGAGGTCCACCCACTCATCTGACCATACCTCTTTCCCATTGGCTGCTGTGGGCTCAGGGACTGGGTGTTCCAGCCTTAGATGACCTGTATGTTGTACTTATTTTGGGGTGCAATTGTGGTACAGGTCTGAGGCTTAAAAGTCTAGGAGATAGACTTGGGGGGCTCCTTCCTAGTCCTGGATCAATCATGCTGGGTGTATTATGTGTTGGAAAGAATCTACCAACTGTCTCCCTGTTCTGCTAGCCTAAGTGCCAGCATGTGGTGTTAACTAATCCCTTTAACCCCTTTGCCTCTGGAGTGTCTAGACTTTGGCTTGTCCAGGGCATCCTACAGAAGTCAGGAGGCAAGTGGCCTGTGCACAGGGTAGGGCAAGGTCAAGCAGGCCTAGTGAAGCTGACCACTGTCTATAGAGAAGAGACCACTCTGTAAGTGGGAGGGGCCCGGGCATCACACGGCAACCTTCTTCATAAGAATCCATGAGAGTTGTTTCTCTTCAAGGCAGTCTCAGCAGCTATTATTCCTGTGGGAAGCACAGGACCAGATTCTGCTAATTAGGAGGGAGTAGAGCCCTCTGTCTCAGGCCAGGGGCTGCAGGCCACTACCACCTCTGGCACAGATAGCTATGCAGGAGCTACATGCAGCCTGCCAGACTGGCCCTCCTGATCCCAATAAGTCTGATCTGGTCCCATAGATAACTCCCTCAACACCCAGCTCTCTGAGACCCCAGCTCACCCTCTCTGGGCAGCTCAGCCAGTCTCCTGTAGCTGAGGACAGGCCTAGGCTGATATTTGCAGCAGGGCTCTCAGCTTTCTTTGCCTGGAGGATGAAACCCCAGGCCTGCACTCTTGGCTTGCTTGTCCACTCGGCTCTCCCCTGTGGAACTCCTCTATGCTGCCTGGTCCTTGGATCCAGAAGTCCAGAGACAGTGTTCTTGAAAGACTCCAGGGGCCTTCTCCATTTGTCCACACATCTGGGGCCACCTCTTGCCCCACTTTCTTGCTCTGTCTTGGTCTTTATGAGCTTGCCGTGGGCCTGCACGTGTAGATTCTCATGCAGGAGCATGCCAGGTGCTGGCTCCTCTGCCTCACACACCAGTCATCTGCTTTGGAGCATGGTGGCCAGCTCCAGAATCTTCCTTGGCTGCCTTTGCCTCAGCTCTTCTTGCCAATGAGAGGATTTGCCTTCCTGCAGCCCATCTGCATTTCTTTGTCCTTAAGCCTCTTCCCTATCCTTCTCTAGCCTGGCCGACACTCCCAGCCTGCCAGCCTGTCTCTGGTGTCCGGATGGATGACAGGCCCAGTGAGCAAAACCCACCTTCTTCAAAAGGATAGGTTGGGTAGTTCTGCAGGGTGTCCCAGGTCTGTGGCAGGCACTGGGTCTAAGAATAGAGCTTCCCAAAGAAGCAGAGGGTAAGGAGAGGCGCTCAGAGGCTATGTGCAGAACAGTCTGAATAGCTGGGCTTCAGGCTGCTGCCCACTCCAATGGTCTCTACCCAGGTAATTTATTTATTTACTTATTTATTATCTGAGACAGGCTCTCACTATATAACCCCAACTGGCCTAGAACAAACTATATAGACCAAGCTGACCCCAAACTCAAGGAGAGCTCAGGGATTCAAAGCCGTGAACTCCCACACCTTGCCCTCCCACTGGCTGGCTTCAAGTATCTCTCCCTGCAACAATGGTTTAGCTCTCCCATGGACAGAGTGTGTTCTTGTATTCCCTAGTCTGTGTTGTTGGGCGTGTGGGATTCAAACTAACCCTGCCTGCAATCAAAGCCCCTGTTCCTATGGGTCTCTCTCTATGACTCCACAGGCCACACAGTGGTTTCCTCATGGGAGAGAGTTGTGCAGTGTCACACTGGGTGGGTGTGCCTGGGGACAGCTACAAACATAAATGTCAAGAAGACCAAGGGAAGGTCAGCCACAGGCTGTGTTAGGGCCAGGAAGAATGAGAGCTATGAGGATAGGGCTAGCGGGGTGGAGAAGGCAAGAAAGATGTGGAGAGATGTGGAGGTATGTGTAGGGATACAGAAAGATGCAGGGATGTGAAGGCATGTGGAGGAGTGTGGGGGGATGGCTTACACTGAGCCATACATCCATGTGGGGGTGCTTTCTGTTACTGGCAGAGCCAGTACCTAGCATCCCCATTCTCCACTTGTCAGGCCTGCAGTTTGCCTTGGGTATCTCTCAGATGAGGGTGTAGTCAGGTGCTTATTGCAGCAATTCTGATGTGTTGGATGGCCAGGGGTTGGGGCAACATATCTGTGGGAGAGATAGGCTCTCTAATCTGGCTTTCTGTCTCCAAGTTTGGCAGAAATAGGAAAAGCTGCTCCATGAACAGACCTGGATCTGGTCATGGCTGGGGCTGCACAGAGAGCCCAGAGCAGTCAGCCTCAGCCCAGCAGACGTCCATGCCGACTCAGCAGAGGTTAGGGTGGTCCTGCTGGGTGCTCGCAGGGTAAGCCTGTCTGTGCACTGCCCACTGGGGCCTGACTGTTCCTTCTGAGAACCAGTCACCTCTGGCAGACATAGGAGAGTGTGTTGGGAGACAGGATTAGACAGAAGCTGTTGTGAAATTTTTCTCCCTGGAGAGATGTGAACAATGCCCACCCCTTTCTCATAAGGCCCCAGCAATAAGCCAAAGAATGGTTGCACTAAAACCCACTTTGAGGGAAGCGATGAGTTTGCTGGGCTTCTTTATAGAACACAGGTGAGGTTTTACTGGCCAGAGCATGGAAACCCTCAACAGCCGCCTTGGAAAGTCTTCGCCCAGCATGCATCATGGCTTCCTCCTTGCATCACAGATGCAGCTCTGCCTCAGTTAACCTCCCCAGGCTATACACACATATATTCTAGCACATCACAACAACGAAGACCATGTGCATTTAGGGCAGAACTACATACAAAAGGCTGAGAGCAGCCTCCGGAATCTCAGGTGAGGATCAAATGACCCATCTTCTCCTTTCCTAAGGGAACCTCTGTAGTCTATAGGTCCAGTAGTGATGGACCCTCGCAAGGGGGTACAACTGATCTGGGAAAGGTGGTGGCTACTCTGTTCAGAGGATCATACTATACAACAGGAGCTGATGGAGGCCAGAGCCTCTCTTCTGGCCTCTTTGGGTGGGAAAACTTTGAGAGTTGATTCTTCCAGCTCTAGGAGTGGATTTGAGAAGGATTGGGCATCAAACCAGAATCATCCAGTAAAACTCTCCTTTATGGCAGTGGGAAGGGAGCCTAGAGCATTGTTTGATGACTTCTGGGTCTTATGGCTGACAGTGGCTGATGCCTGGTGCCTAGCCTGGCTTCCGTGGGCCTTTCCTATATCCACATTCCTGCCCAGGATTTTCTGTATTATACACATGGAAGGGACTGTGGTGTCTTATAAGACATCCAAATTCCATTGGGGACCCTTGGGAAGGAGCCCTGTTTCCTCATCTGCATGACCATAGCAGCTGGGAAAATCTAGAGCAGGGCTGTGGTCGGGGCCTGCATCTTATTTTGCTTTCTATAAGCTTGGCAACTGGAGAAGGAGCCTTCCCCAGCAAGGCACACAGTAGAGTTTGGTCGGAACCTTTGATCATTGTGCTGGTTTCTGGTATGGCTTTTTTAACCAGCTGAGGCCACCTTCATAGCTTGACTGGCTATGCACAGCTTGTACAAATGGCTTTATAGGCTCCACCCATGTGCAACCAATGCCTTTAGACACAGTGAGGCTGTTGCCAAGCTGGGACCCTAATTTGTGTCTCTGCCTCACCACCCCAGATGGAGTCCAGCAATTTTGGTCATGGCTTTCTCTATTCCAACTACAAGTACCAGTTTGGAAGGAGAGATGAGTGGATTGGCTGAGCTATAAATAGGATGTCTGTTCCCCAGAAGGCAGACTTGTTGGGGTGAGGCATCCGAGAAGGGTTTGTGTAATAGGGGAGGATGGTGTAGCTGTGAGGATGGTCTGGGAACTCCTATTTCCCACCCTGGCCACCCACCCAACCCAGCAGTGGAATTATCTTTCCTGCTTCCTGACATGTGGAGTGGCCAGACACTGATAAGACAGGCTTAGAGATGGCCCTGCCGTCGAAAGGGATGGTGTTTCTCACAGACCGGGATTAACCCCAGTCACTGATTAACCCAGCTCTTTCCCATCAGGGCAGTCCCTCCTTCCCACACGCTGTCACCCTGGTTGAGAGATATCTGGAGCCTCAACTGTACATGGGTGACCCCATGGGTGACCCTGGGGTGACAGTGCACACAGCTCTGCCTGTGGGTGAGAGCTGTAGGCCACAGCTATAGGACCAGTCCTAAAGCAGCTCCCAAGGAGGCTACATGTGGCTGCTGCCTCTGACCAACCTGCTTGGATTGTTTACAAAAGGGAGAATGTGGGTTAAAACTGGGGCCCATTGGACATGCAAACTTTATATGCCCCAGTACAGGGGAACACCAGGGCCAAAAAGTGGGAATGGGTGGGTAGGGGAGTGGGGGGGAGGGTATGGGGGACTTTTGGGATAGCATTGGAAATGTAATTGAGGAAAATACGTAATAAAAAAATATTTAAATAAAAAAAAAACTGGGGCCAACAAACTACGGTCCCCGTGACCAGAGTTGGTGGTGCTTCCAAGCTTACAGTGGGTTTCTATCTTCAAATGATCGGGGGTTGGGGGACCAAAGAATGTGACATAGAAAGAACATGAAATCCAAAGATTGTTTACACCATCCTGCCTGGTACTCACTACTGCTGCTTTCCATCTCCTTCCCTCCCTCCCTCCTCCCTCCCTCCCTCCCTCCCTCCCTCCCTCCCTCCCTCCCTCCCTCCCTCCCTCCCTCTCTCCCTCCCTCCCTCCCTCCTTCCCTCCTTCCCTCCCTTTCTTATTTCTTCATTGACTTTCTGTGTGTGTTGGCATGCATATGTACACACCATGGCAAGCATGTAGAGGTCAGAGGACAATTTGTGAGAATTGGTTCTCTCCTTCCACCATGTGGGTCCCGGGATCAAACTCAGACTCCCAGGCTTGGCTGAAAGGGCCCTTATCTGCTGAGTTCTGTTCCTGTGACTTTTGCACCCCACACCACAAAGCCAAGTAGTGGCCATAGGGAGCCCCGGTAGCCATCAAACCAAAATTGTGTGTCTCCAGATCCTTTAAAGCTTCTGAAATTTCCAGACCAGGCTTAGACCCTTTAAGGGTGTGGGCCCCAGGAGCATGTTGGCTATGATACTCACTGTCCCCCCAAAGAGCAAGGCACAGGGTGTGTATTGTGTGGCCTAAAGAAGTCTACATTCTATGTAGATCAGTTATCCTCAGTGGAGGGTAGTTTTGCTCAAGGGTGTGTGTGGAAACAACTTGAGGTACTGCGTTCTGGCAGATGGAAAGGGGGTGTTGCCAGCATTTGCTGGGCAGAGGCCAGAGAGGTTGCCGTTCATCCTGTGTGGCCCAGGGTATCTCAGGCTGAGCCAGATAGCCCGAAATGATCACAGTCCTGAGGCCAGGAAACCCACTATAAAGAAGTACAGATCTTTCATTTGGTCAGATTTCATCAGCTAGGGAAGATGCATCAGGGCAGGGATGAAGACAGAGGTGGGTCTGAAGCAGGCAAGCATGCTCTAGCCTCAGAGGCACAGGCTGGAATACGCTGCCTGCACTCACACATGGTTCTGCCTGAGCCTGTGAACCAAGCCTTTGTACTTCCTCTCTCAGAACTCCATTAGTCAGGCCCTGCACTCAGCCCTCAGGAGCCAGAGGGTACAGAGAGGACTCCTCTTGCTTTTAATTCATCTTAAAGACAGCTAAGGACGGAACTCAGACTGGTGGTGGCAGACAAGAGCCTGTGACTGATGACAGACGAGCTCCTGTCTTCTGATGGTCCCCACTCAGCTCTGGGGAGGTCCTTCTTCACTTTGCTCACAATTTGAACTTTTAATTTTCAGTCCCTGCATCCAGGCATCCACTCAGCTCAGCCGCCTCTCCCTGAGCCATCCCTTCCCCTTTCTTCCCTCTCTCCTTTTTCTTTCTTCCATTTCCTTGCTTGCTTCCTCTACAGCTCCGCAGCTTTTCCTCTCCCTATTTTCCCATTGCAGAAAAGAGGGTCATTGCCACCAAACTCAAACTTCTCAGAGACAGGTGCCGTGTTGTGGCCACAACAGTACCCAAGGCAGTCTGCAGCTGGTGCATCTGAGAGAGCCAGTGACTTCACAGAGACTTGACTAATCCGCCATCATCTGCCCTCTATATATGGGAACTTGGAAGAAGCTGGCCTCAGACTAGAGTCCACTGGAGATTCTATAGTTAACTGGGAGGGCTCACAGATGGAAGCACAAGACTTGGGGACCCGGTCTCCAATCAAAAGCAGTTGGAGGATCCGGAGTTTGACAGATAGGCATTCTCAGCCTTCCTCTGTGTTAACTGATGAATTTTCCAGAGCTCAAATGAACCAGAGCAGACAAAAGTCATGTACAAACTAAAAGCCTGCCCTGGCCTACTACCTACCCTATGGGATTCACTTCCAAGGAACTGGCTCCTTGCTTTCTTTCATTGTCTCTGTTTCTGTCTCTGTCTGTGTCTCTCTCTGTCTGTCTGTCTCTCTGTCTCTGTCTCTGTCTCTGTCTGTCTCTCTGTCTTTCTCTCTCTCTCTGTCTTCCTCTCCCTCCCTTCCTTCCCCTTTCCTCCAGAAAGTCACATCCATTAGAGCTGTCTATGGGGCTGAGGGCATTTTTCAGTCACCACCTCATCTTACAGCATGGCCACAGAGCCAACAATTGGGATCAGCTTGTAGTCTCAGGTATCGGTAAACGGCCTGCCCACACTTTCTAGCTGAGATTGCAGAATGCACAGTGTGTGCCGAGCTGGGAGAGTTCCACGGCACATGCATGTTCCTTGCCTGGCCAGAATCCAGGAGAGTAGAAGCTGAGGTGAGAGTGGGAGAAAGAGATTGCCCGAGGTCACCTGACAGGTCCGCAAGGTCTTACAGGAGCTGGTTCACTCTTTCTCAGAAGGTTGGAAGGTGCCTTCCTCCCCTAGTCAGTGATGGAGAGATGTGTTATATATTTGTATATTTAACTCTTTGAGTTCCTTTCATCAGAACTGGAGGTTGGAGATGTCTTCAAACCCCATAGAAAGAATGGGCCCAGAAACACTATGGGCTGTATGTCTCTTCTCAGAGCTGCCACAAAACATGGCATGTTGAACACTGATGCTACTGCCCAGTTTGATCCTGCATGCCTATGTCCTATGCCAGCCTTGACCACTTGTGGCCCACCTACCTCAGAATCTTTGTGCCTACACACCCTTTAGTCATCTCTGGCTCCATCTGAGTCCCTGTCTAGGGACTTGCCCTCTGCACAGGGAGATGTTGTCTTCATCCCTCTTGACGTCCCTCCATGGCAATTGCTCATGGCCACTGAAGTTATGGAGACTTTCTTGTGGATGACATCGAGGGGAACATGAATTCTCTGTAACAGTAAGCTCAGCTTGGGAGGGGACAGTAGGCCTGCTCCAGACAGAGAATCACCCGCCCTCCTCACTCCAGGCCTCCCTGGGCAGCCTGTCTCCCAGTTAAGGCATTCTCCCAAATTCACACCCCCCATCCACCCAAAAAGGAGCCTTGCTTCCATTTACAAGAAGCAGTAGGGTGACAGACAAATCCCAAATCTGGCAATGGAATCCTGAATGCAGCCACCAGTGGTCTGGTGAGTCATGTCAGTTAGGAGTAAGGACAAACCAAAGCCCAGCTGTGGAGACCAAGTGCAAATGCAGCCTGACACTCCCCTTCCTCCCGGAGCTGTGGTTCTACCTCAGAACCACACAGAAGGGAGGATGTCCACTGCTCAGGGACGCAGGCTGTGACAGGAGTAAGTGTGGTGTTGCGTAGCAAGGGCCTGCATAGTGCCCAACACAGGTCTCATTCACAGGACCATAATGCAATTCTATTTTAAATTTAGGAATTTGCCTGTCTGTATAAGAACAGCAATGGAGTCAGGAACCAGGAGCCAGGAGCCCTCACCTTAGCCACACACACAGCCATGATCTGGGCAACTCTCGACTTCTGCAAGCCTTCCGAGTTCTCCTTGCATGTTTACTCTAAGGTGTAGGAGACAGAGTGTGTCTGAAAGTCTTCTATACACTGTAACCAACATGAAAGCGAAAGACTCAAGCCCTCAGCATCTGTCAGGGATGTTTGCGATTCATCTTCAGACCAGCAGGATCCCTGCTTTCTCCAAACATCACCAGCTAACCCGACTTTCAGCCCAGCCTTGCTGATTGCTTTAATTTGTTCAAAAAGTAAACAAAATAGTGTGTTTTGTTTCCAGGATGTCCGGTGGCTTGGTTTGAAGGAAGGCCAACAGGATAGTTCTTTGTCTCTGCTGGGGTCAGGAGAGAGGGTGCCCAGCCTAGGGAGCCTAAGTGATCGGCTATGGTGCCAGCAGCAGCCTCTTTGGCATGACTGAAAGCTGGCCTGAGGCACTGGCTTTGAACCACTCAGCCTCCAGTGCCAGCCTTACCATCCCTGATTTGACACAAATGCGGCCATGCTCTTAAGTCTCCCTGAACCTATGCTAAGAACCTGTTCTTGGTTCCCAAGAGGGCATCTGGGAGACCTGTATGGGAAGGTGAGGTGTGGCCGGGCCAACAAAGGGCTTTATTCAAGGTAAAGGTGACTTACTTCTGAGGTAAGGAGCGGGTTTTTTTTTTTCCTTTTTTTTTTTTAGGGTGGGGGTGGGGCTCAGATGAGCAAGCCTGGGGTTGGCTTTGCAGGGCCCTGCACATGTGGGGCGGAGGGGAGCATTCTCCCGCCTCACCTCTCCACGGTCTCCTCCTGGCCCATGTAGAGCGATTTTTTTCTTCCATGTGTCAACCCTCCAGATATCCATCTGCAGGCAGCTGGTGAGGAAGACAGTGTCTAAGGAAAGCAGATGGCTGCCTCTCAGGAAATCCCAGCTTTGAAGAAGATAGGGGAAACTTTCCCTGCCAGGAGTTGTCCCTCCCCAGCCTCGAGGAGGAGGAGGAGAGCAGGGTTGGAAACCAGGACCATACTGGGGAAGAAACATTTTTTAAAATTTTTAAATTTTTTATTTTTGGAAGATTTAATGATTCAGGACAAAGGTCTCAACTGTCCCATTTGCTCACAGCTAGCTGTATACAGCCCTGCCATACCTGATTTTAAGCCATCAAATGATACCATGGGACACAGCTGGTAACAGAGCATCAGACAAAAGCAGGAAGAATTTGGGTAATAGTTTCAGTTAGATTAGGGCAGTCAGGATCTGCAGGAGCAAGTCAGGAGAGGGTCAGTCCAGAGGTCCTGGGCACTGGACAGTGGAGTAGGAGCTTCCACTAGATTGTTCCCAGTGTCTGGGTTCCTCAGGTTGCCAAGGTGGGAACCCACCTGTGACAACCCTATTGGTTCTCATGCTACAGACTAGGAAACCGAGTCATTGCCCAGGAAGTGCCAGGCTCCCAGGAAGTGTGCTGTTTTGCTTCCCTCCTGCCAAGGCATGGGAAGGAGGATGGCAGCACCAGACCCCAGGTTTGCAGGGAGCAGAGCCACAGGCGACAGATATGCCAGGAGAGGGCAGAGCAAGCCATGGGAAAGGCTGGGGGACAAATGCCGAGTGTCCCCTTCTGTTCCTTCCTTCGGGTTCCAAGGGCCACAAACTCTGCAGCTTTCCAGCTGGGGCGGGAAGTCAGACTGCTGCTGTTGAGACCTGCGGGAGTGGAAACTCTGCAGCCTGGATCTGCTGAGTCTCATTAAAACCAACCTCCTTGTTGACAAAGAACCAAATCGATGCCAGCACGCACCATCTGCGGGCTGCCTTAATTTTCCTGCAAGGAGCTAGAGCCCAGGGTTCCAAACTGGACCAAGCCCATAGGCTTCAAAGAGTATGGGGGCAGGCGGTGTTCCTGAATGGGAAGGGGCTTTGGCTGGGTGCCCTAGTAAATGAGAACGCCTCCTTAGGGGGCAGCAGCCAGAGATGCCCAGGCCCAGGGTCTCATTAACACTCGCTATCCAACATCCTGGTACGTTTTCCTTGGCGAATGGCTTGAATTTTCCTAACCCAGAGGTGAGACAGGAATGCAGAATGGATGTCATGGCGAGCTTGGACTGCAGTGCCAGCAGTTTTGAGCCTAAGAGGCCACCAATGTGAGGTCAGTTTATATGCCAGGTGTCTGAGAAGACAGTACCAGGGAGGCGAACACTCCAAATTGGCAGTGCAGGGCTGGGTAGCGCAGCATGGATACCTATCACACCATCCACCAAGCTGAGATCCAGCTGGCTCTCATGGCTCCAAATGGCAGGTCTTCAGAGCCAAGTGGATCAGGAAAGAAAGGTATACTGTGCAGAAAGTCTGTGTCTTGAAACTGTTGTTACAAAATAACTCCACTTGGGGACTAAGACAATACCAATGCATTGTCCCATGGTCCTGGAGGCCAAAGGTTAGAACTGTGGGCATGGAAAAGCCAGTTCTGTTTGGAAATTCCTGCTCTCAGTGTCTCTTGACTATCTAATCTTTACATGGCCTCTTCCTCCTCTCTCCTCCCTCCCCTCCTTTTCTCACCTCTTCTCTTCCCCTCCCCTCTTCCCCTTCTCCCTTCTCTTTTCCCCTTTCCCCCTCCTCTCCTCTCTCCCTCCCCCTCCCCCTCTCCTCTCCCCTCCCCTCCTCCCCCTTTTCTCTCCTCTTCCCCTTTCTCTCCTCTTCCCTTTCCCCTCCTCTCCTCCCCTCCCCTCCCCCCTCCTCCCCTCCCCTTCTCCTCTTCTTCTCCCTCCCTTTCCCTCTCTTCTCCTCTGTGCTTTTCCTATATGGACACCTGTCAGTGATTTTAGTGCCACCTGAGTTATATGTGCTAATACCACTGATGTCTGTAACAACCCTTCTTCCAAATAAGGTCAAGGCCACAACTGCAAGTTTGTGCCCAGCCAAGCTCATTATGACAGGTAATCAAGACATCCTCCTCACTTGTTTCCTGTTCAGCTTCCATGGGCACTGTGTCCGGCTTTCTTTTTTTTTCTCTTTTTGTACATCCCTCTGCCCACCTCTTCTAGTCACTCAGAAGCAGCCAGAAGACACTTGCCACGTCTGGTGTCTCTCTTACTGAACAGTGGGCCAAGCCTAACCTTCTGTGACATGAGTGTGGGTGGGTGACAGGTCTCACGTGATGCTTGGAAAGGAGCCCGAGCTGGGCAGGTCCCAGGTAGCATTCTTTTCTGTAGTCTTTCAGTGGCCCACTTCTTTTCCTGTATCCATGCTGCTGGGAGCATCCTGCACTACTGGCTCTTGCCCAGGTGGAGCTGGGTCCTGCAGCCAGCACCCTCAGCTGTGCGTTTCACTCTGTGTATGATGTCCTGGTGACAGCCTTTCCAGGATCCAAGTGCTGGCTAGTTGTGTGTCAACTTGACACAATCCAGAGTCATGTTGGAAGAGGAAATCCCAACTGAGAAAATGTTCCCACCAGATTGGCCTTTGGGCAAGCCTGTGGTACAGTTTCTTGATTGGTGATAGATACAGTAGGGCCCAGCTCACTGTGGGTGGTACATCCTTGGGTTCTATAAGACGGTAGACTGAGCAAGCCATGGAGAGCAAGCCAGCCAACAGCGTTCCTCTGCCTTAGCTCCTGCCTTTCAGTTTCCTACTTGAATTCCTGTCCTGACTTCCCTTTATGCTGGAATCCGAGCTGTAATCTTAAATAAACCCTTTCTTCCCAAGTGCTTTTGGTTATGGTACTTTATCACAGCAATAAGAACCTAATTAAGACACCCAAGAACTCCTGGCTTGAGTTTGTCAGGAAAGTGACACAAGGGGTTAGGATCAGAGGGAGACCTGCCTGCTCTGTGTCCTCTGAACCTGCCCTCTTCCTGTGTCTAGCTGGGCTGGTGGCAGCAGGCATACAGGCTTTCCTAGTCTCTCTCTTAGTTTGGATTTTATTACCATGAAGAGAGACCATGATCATGGAAACTCTTATAAAGGAAAACATTTAATTAGGGCTGACTTTCAGTTTCAGAGGTTTACTCCATTATCATCATGGCAGGAGGCATGGCAGCATGCAGGTAGACATGGTGCTGGAGAAGGAGCTAAGATTTGCTCCTTGAAATCTTGATTTTCAGGTAGCAGAAGGAGGCTGTGTGCTACACTGGGTATAGCTTGAGCACAGAAGACCTCACAAGCTCCTCCTCCCAGTGACACACTTCCCCCAATGCCACGCCTACTCCATCAAGGCCACACCCCCTTATAGTGCCACTTCCTATGGCCAAGTGTTCAGGTACATGAGTCTGTGGGTGCTGTTCCTATTCAAACCACCACAGATCTCACCTGTTTAGGAATGGCCAAGGCCATGTACCTCTTTTTTGTTTCAACTCTGGATAGGAGAGAGGCCTGAAGGATGTGCTACTGGGTCATCAGCCACCTGAGCCCAGGTCTTCCACTGATTCTTCCCACATACTCAGCCCCTCCCAACTGACATCATTTCAGTTTCTCTGAGATATCTTGTACTCTGGGCTGACCCCTTGGCCAGGAGGCCTCAGAAGGGTTGTTTGTGTCCACGGCCTCTGGGACTCCGGTTATAAAATACCATAGACTGGCTAGCTTAAAAAGCAAGCTTCCAGGTCCAGAGGCTACCAGTCTAACATCAGGGTGTGGACCTGTAGGACCATGTTCTCTCTAGAGGCTCTGATGGCAGATCCTTCCTGCCTGGCTGGTTCCTGGTGGCTTCAGGCATCCTGTGGCTTATGTGAGCACCACTCCATTGGGCTCTACCATCATCATAAGTGGGTCAGTCATCTTTTGCTCCCTCTTATGAGGATACTTTTGAAGGCATGTGGGCCCTGCCGACTAATTCAAGATGGGCTAGCTCAAATACATCTTTCCAGACCTTTCTCTAGGTAAGATTGCTGTCATGTATTATCGATATGGCTGTGGCCCTCTCCATCGTCAGCCACCCAAGGGGCCACACCCATTGTCAGCAACCTCATTCATTTCAAATCTGTGCCATTGTGGGTCAAGCTAAGTGTCACCTACATCCGGTCTTCCAGGAGGTGGACTGCAAGAGCATGCATCCTAGAGAACATGTTGGTTGGCAGTGGGATCCCGTGTCCCCACCTAGCAATCCTGTTCTCTAGGTGACACTTGAAGGTCCTGACTGCTCTTTTGCTATGGCTCAAGGGAGGACCAAAGAGGGAAACTGGACCTGAGGAGATATTCCAATTAGCAAAGCAGTTGCTTGTAAGTATGAGGCCATCAGTCTTATCTCCAGAGCACACCAAAAATAGCTGTGCATGGAGCCGGAGGGACTGCTCAGTGGTTAAGGACACATATTACCCTTGAGTTCCATTTCCAGCACTCACATCAGATGGTTCACAGGGCCCCATGTCTTCAGTTCTAGGGGACCTGATGCCATAGGGCACCTGCACTGTGTGTATACTAACACTCAGATGCACGCTCAAACACAGACATAAAAATACTAAGCCTTTATAAAGGAAAACTAAAAGAGAGCCCTGAGTATGGTGCTGTGTGTTTGTATCATCAGTGCTGGGGAGCCAGGAGGGTCCGTGGGGCTCAGTGGCCAGCCAGGCTAGAAGACTCCCTTGAGCACCAGGTCTCAGCCAGACACCTTGTATCAAAAACAAACAAACAAATAAACAAACAATCAAACAAATAATCAAACAAACAAACAAACGAGACGATTGTCTCCTAAAGAATGGTACTTAGGCAGACTGTGCTCTCCACATATTCACCCATCATTCACAGACATGTGTACCTGAACACGGTACATGCACATGAGTTCGTGGACACACACACAAACATATACACACTATATTAAGGGGTCAGGTGGTTTGTGGTGGATTGTCACAAAATCATTATCCCTTCTTGTTTGTCCTGCCCTCCCTGACTCCCTCCCACCCTCCCCCAGTTCCACACATCATCCTCCCAGGGGAAGCTCTCCCTATGAATCAAGCTCAATGACTTTGAGGAACAAGTGAATTCAGCTCCTAGGTGACACTCCAGCTTAAGAGCCTGGTTTTAAAGCCTTGATCCCCTTTTAAATTTCCTCTTATGGAAGAAAGTCTAAGAGGGCAGATATTTCCATGAAAAACATTGGTTTAATACTCAAAATGAAAACAAATAAAGCTAGAGTCTTCTGGAAAAACCAACAGTCCCAGTTGGAGTTTGGCAGGCACCACCATCACACACTGCTTTCAGCCCAGTGGCCAGTCCCTTTGCCAGAGGAGCCCTCCTGCTGGGAACAGGCTCTCAGGGCACAGGAAGCTGGGTGGTGTCTGCCCTGGCAGCCAGATGTACTGCAGCTCCCATTTGCCCTTTGTTCCAGGCCACAGCTGTGGAGCCCAGCATCTACTTGACTCAAGGTGATGGAGGGACAATCGGTCTCAGGACACAGATGTCTTACGGTGTCCGGGGCTGTAAAGAGTGACCAGTGACACCGAAGTCTGTTTGTATCCCAAGCACCGAGGCTGTGAATGGGACTTAATTTGCACATGGGTTATGCAGTTGCAATTCAGTTAAAGCCCTGGAGATGGTAGCAGGGGCATCTTGGGCTGCACATGTCTGTCACAAATGTCCTTTGTAGAGAGACCCAGGGTAATTACAAAGCAGACAGACAAGAGAGTGTGGAGACCAAGATGGACTCTGGCACCCTGTTAGAGAAACCTGTCGCCAGCAGGAATAGAGGAGGTATGACAGGTTCTTGAGTGCCTCGTGGAGGCAGGTGGCCCTGATACATATTAACCTTGACTAGCAGTCTCCTGGGGGGAGAGGGTGGGTTTTGTTGCTTTTAGTTCCATCTGGGCAGCAGCCCAAGATGCTTCAATGTTGCCACTGAACTAGAACTTCTGAGAGTAAAGGTGAGTGAGTAGGGACGGATCCACCCTCTCTGGATGCTCACCTGGCCAGGTTGTCCCAATGCTCACAGTGAAGGACGTACTGGGGAATCAAATGAGATCACCACAGGCTTTTGTACTAAGTGTCACCTGCTTATTCTTTAGTTGAGTTCAGAACCAAGAAGCATGTAAGATGCCCCCCAGCTCTGGGAGACCCAAATCACAGCCTTACTGAGCCCTTAGGAGGTGCTAATAAGCAAACAACCTCAGGTCCTCAGGCCTCTGTGTAGGTCAGATGGTGGGCAGATGGATGGGACCAGAAATCTACGACAGCCCATGATACCCTGCTCAGAAGAATCCCAGGGCTTGGGGACAAGGCATTTTTGAGAGGCTTACTTAGAGCTGAGCTTTGAGGCCTCCTTAGGATGTGTGGACATAGTAGTAGAGGATGCTGGGAGGGAAGAACACAGAGCATGGCCATTAGCAACAATGAGTGCTATAAGACAGACATGGCCAGGTACCCAGCTCTGCTGTCCAAGGTCAGCCTCAAGGTCCCAGTATGGCATCTTTGAAATAGGAGTAGCTGCATTTGAATTCCTTACAGGGGTGCTCAATTACTAGGACCAGACAGATAACTTAGGGAATCCTCGGTATCTGTGTAGAGGAAGGTGTGTGTGGAGGCAAGAGTGGGCAGAGTAAAGTTTCTGTGGCAGAGATGGTAGAACCCCATGCTGGTCTTCTTGGGCCTTAGCTCCTACATCTGTGGTCTATGCATGGCAGAGGGGCACGGCAGTAAAGTACATGATACTTGGCTGATGGCATGCTGTGATAGGCAGTGTCTGGGGAGACATCTGTGCACTATCTGTGGGGCTCTGCAGTCCTGGCTCCCTGGAGTTCCAGGACCCTACTGCCCACCTTGACCCTGCCTTTCCACCCGTAGCTCAAACCTTGTCCATTTCTGTTCTACTTGGCTTCTCCGCTGTGGTGATGAACACCATGACTAAAAGCAACCTGGGGATGGATGAAAGGGTTTATTTGGCTGACAAGCCCTAACCACAGTCTGTCACCAAGGGACTCAAGCAGGAACCTGAAGGCAGGGACTGAAGCAGAGACCATGCACGAACACCAATGGTTGGCTTGTTCCCAGCCTCTGAGTCAGCTATCTGTTTTATATCTCCCAGGACTACCTGCCTAGGGATGGCACCACCCACAGTGGGCTGAGCCCTTCCCACAGTATGGGCTGGCTGCCTCTGCATGAGCTGCCTATGATCCTGGCCACCATGTAGAAGCATGTGAGATCAGATCCTTGTGTGGGACTGTCATCACAGACAAGCAGGAATTTAGGTGATTTTAGGTGACTTCACTGATCCTGGGAACAGTCCTCTGCTGTAGGGGCAATATCTCCACCCCTGCAGACAGTTCTTCAAGAGACAAAGCAGAAATTTCTCCTGTGGACACTTTCCTTGGCCTGCAATCTCAAGCCAGCTCTGTGAAACAGTCTACAGGAGACGACCTGCGCCAGCTGCCACCGTCTGGAAAACGCATCTCAGGACGCTTGTCGTCTGACTCCCTGCAAACCTGCTTCTCATGCCAAAAGTCAGTCTAGTGTCTCCTGGGCTGTTCTGCCTGGAAATCCCATCATTTTTAAAGGCTTGTTTGGCACCAGCGGGGAAAGGCTAGCCAGCTTAGGTTAAAGAAGCCAGTCTTAGTGGACAGGACATGGAAACACTTGGTGCAGGGAGTGGCTGGCATACAGAAGGAAAATCCAGAGCTGCCTGCCCCTCTGTCTCAAACATGCCACCTCCCTTCACATCTGAGTCTTTGGGAATCCCAGAGTCAGCTTCATTACTCCACTTCATAGGTGACAAGCATCGCAGAGAGGGAACTCATCTGCCCAGGTTTTGCAGTTAATGAATGGCATGTACAAGGGTGGGACATCGGTCTGGCTTCTGAATGCCAGCTGAAGGACGCATGGGTGGAGCTCTTCCCTGGGCACAAATGTAAAGGCATCCCTGCTGGTGTGAATATCTCTACACACAAGGCAGAGCCACAGCTCATCATGACCTTCTGCACCTACCGCAGAGCTGCTGGGGCCCAGGACCTGTTGGAGGGCCAGTCTGTAATGTGCCTGAGAGACTTCATATGCTCCGAGAAGGAGGGAAGCACCTCCCACCCCTTAGCGTTTCCTCTTTGCTTCTCCCCAGAGTCTCAGGTAAAGGTCCTCCCTCATTGTCTGCTTCTATGTGAGAACAGCAACAGTCCACAAGCCTAATCAGGATGGACTCCTGCAAGCAGGGACAGCTGACCTGATAATAATGGCAGTTGCTTTGCTTGGAGGACTGTATTCTACAACAGAGGGTAATGGCATGTATGCATGGCAGGGACATGCAGGGGACACTGGATGGAGGTGGATATACAGAGACAGGCGAGATGGAAAGAACACAGCAGAAGCACAAGACTATGTCCATGATCATGGAGACCTGGTGCAACAGTGCAGGCTGGTATAGATGGGGCCCACAGGCAGCTTGCTTCCTCAAAGACTCATGCTGGTGAACAGACCATGACCAATACTCTCCATTATCATGAGATGCCAATTGGGCACAGGAGGATGCTGGGTATGGGTTGGCTTAGCCTGAGCAGGATGCCTAGGGTGTACCTGCTGGAAGGCAGATGTTCTGAGTCTGTATTATAGCACGAAGAGGGAAGAACCCTGTGCCTGCTGATCAGCTGCAGCACTCATCTTGGCTCTGACACAGCGCATTGCTGATTTGGTGCTCTGGGTAAGCCCCTTACCCCGCCTGACTTGCAGCGTCCCCGTCTGTGGATGGGAGAAAGACCTCCCCTGATATGTAGACCTGATGCAGGTTGGGGATGGGGAGGTGAGCTTGGTGAAAGCCTCCGGATGGCTGAGGTTTTCATCCCCATGAAACTCACCAATGGAATGGCACATAAGCACACAGTATACACAGCACACACACAGAGACACACATATGCATGTACATGCCCCCACATGTGTTCATACACACACACATACACATCTTATCATTTATACAACTTACACACATACATAATTATTCCATAACAAGTACAAGCTGGCTTTTAACTCTTACTGTACTGTGACTGAGTCTGTCTGTCTGTCTGCATGTCCACTCAAGCTTGTTTCCCTCTGCCCTCTCTGTACTCTGGATAGAATTTAGGACCTTTGTGCACAGCCTCTGAGCTGCATCCCCAGCTTTCCTCCTCTATTCTGTGTACTGTCTGATGTTCCCTATAAGGTACATTCCACACTTAAGCAAAGCTTGAATTAAGTCAGTACTAGCCACCCCCATTCAGATTCAAGAACCAGAGCATGGCCATCCCAGCAACTCCTCTGACTGCCTTTGCCCCCTGACTGCCTCTATCCCCTGACTGCCTCTGCCCTCTGACTGCCTTTGCCCCTTGACTGCCTCTGCCCTCTGACTGCCTCTATCCCATGAATGCCTCTGCACCCTGACTGCCACTCTCCTCTTGTTTGGAGAATAATGAGAAACTAGGGAGCCTGAGGATGCAGCCGGAGAGAGATGTCCCAGGCCGGTCTCCATCACTACAAAATTCTTTCAGGCTGCAATGTGTTCAAAGGGAGCGATAGCTTTGTGTCTGAAAGCCTTCTTAATTCACTCTGATTCTTTCTAAACAAACCCTGAAGCCCTTGGAGAAGGGCAGGGCAGTGAGTCAGGCTTTTGCAGGGCCTCCCAGGCCTGGAGAAGTCTGGGAGAACTCCTGTCTCCCTCTGCTGTAGATGGGGAGCTGGGAGCCCCTCTCCTTTTCCAGCTGTCAGCTCTGGAAGGGGGCTCTTCCTTTTCCTTGTGAGTTGTTGGGCCACTAGGGACAGCAGTAAGGCGGTGGGGTGGGATCTGAGACTGACCTTCACCTGATTAATAACTTGGTCACTCCTTGTTCACTTAAGGCCCCTCTGGGCATCCTTGACAGTCTGGTCTGTGGAGAGGTAGAAGGCAGGTCCCCAGCGCTGTATTGGCCTGTCAGTCATAGTCTAGGGAGCCCCTTCTGGCTGAATTGCAAGTTGAGTCTCCGCCCAGAAGAGGAGCTCTCGGAACTCCTCCTTAAAGAGAAAGTTCTGTGTGGTACTGCAATCTCTCTTTTGAATTCCAGCGATCAAACTTCGGGGGTCCCTCAACGTTGGTTCTTGGAGTCTGGCCAGGTCGGGGTACCTGAGGCGGGAAGAATCTAGGATCAGGGTGGGCCATCAGGTTTTGGAGGCCGCCGCCCAGAGCGGGGAGAAAGAACGGGGGCGCCGGCCCCGTCCCACGTCCGCTCCCGCCCCGGGCCAGCCCCTTCCTCGCCGCGACTCGCCCGCTATCCCCACCCCCTCGCCCTCGGCGCCCAGTGGGAGGCGGGGACCGGCCTTGCTGAGCGGGGCGCCGGGCTCTGATTTGCTGCGGGCGTTGGGGGCGGTGGGGGGTGGGGGAATCCACAGCCTCCGCGTTGTCTGCCAGCAGCGAGGGAGGGAGGGAAAGGGGGGAAAAGTGCTCAGCGCCGAAGGCGAGGTCCGCACTCCTGGTCCCCGCGGCTGGCGCAGGACCTCACTCCAGCGGAGCGCCCACGGGGAGCGGGTCGCGGGGCAGCAGCGGTGAGGAGGCCACGAGACTAGAAGGAGGAGGACAGGGAGTGCGCGAGCAGCCAGCGAGGGGGTCCCGGCCGTCCCGGGCCACAGTCGATCCCTGCGCCGTGGGCGAGCGCGCCCGCTGCCTCTTCCAGAACAGCCACCGCCGCGGGGGAGATCGGGCGGGTGCCGAGCTTCCTATGACTCCCTGAAGTTGTCGTGCTCCCCTAGCGTCCGCCACCCGGGACGTGTCTCTGGTCCCCGTGCATCGTGTGCGTCTCCCGCTCCCCGGCCCGCGCACCCCGCCGGCATGGACGTACACACCCGCTGGAAAGCTGCGCGCCCAGGCGCCCTGCTGCTGTCTTCGCCGCTACTCCTGTTCCTGCTGCTGCTGTGGGCGCCGCCTTCGAGCCGCGCAGGTAAGAGTGCTCTGGGGACCGGACCTCGGGGACTGTAAGAGGTGCGCAGAACCTCCGCGCCGCTGTCATCTCGGGCTCCTTCGCCGCCGGCCTCCTCCGAGCCTGCAGAACTTTCCTCCTTGGCCTGTGGAATGCACCGGGCAAGACAACGAATACCATTCGTTGGGGGCCCAGGAGAGGGAGCCGGGCCAACTCCATCCCCGCGGCGTACCGCCCCCTCCTCAAACGGGCCTGCTGGGTGGGGCTGTTGGTCGAGTCAAGGAAGAATCTGCCTCGTGTTAGATCCCAGCAGAGGTGCTCACACTTTTGTCCCCAAACCTCGCATTTTCTGTCCCACATCACAGGCGACCCGCTGCATCCCACGCAGCCCTTAAGCAGAAACTTTCCTTCTGAAAGCTGGAAAGGGCCGCCCCCTAGAGTCAAGGCCATTCAGTTCCTCAGGGACGCCTAGGGGTGGAGGGGGATCCCAGAAGTTTGAAACCCCAGCTATGGACTTCCCTCTGTACACACCCTCTTGCTTGTCTGAGCTAAGTTTCTGCAATTCCCAGGGGACAGAGTTCCCTGTAGTCCCTGACAAGTCTTCAGGGGCACTGGGGAGCCCTGTGAGGTAGGCCAGCCCTACTCCTAGCCGTCAAACCTCCAAACCCCTTAGAGGTAGTTTTCTTGGGCTTTCTGCCCAAAGATGGGATGAACGGGAAGCCTGGAGAGGGCCTTGGAGTCTGGGCTGGGAGCTTCTCAGATGATCTGCAGATGTGAGACTCCTGCCAGGTTGGGTTCTCTGAAGGAGCCCTGATCCAATGGGCAGAATCAGGGAGGTACTGGGATTGTCCCTGTCTGTATTTCAGCGCTTTCAGGCTCAGGTCTGGGCAGGCATATTATTTTCAGCATCACTCTTGTTAGTTAGTTGTGGGATAAACCTCCCCAGAGCCCTTAAACACCATAGCCCAGGGTGGGAAGGCACCAGGCATGTGCTGATACAGGGAGGCGAAGGCAGTTAGAAAGAGTTCAGGCAGCCGAACAGCGGGTGGAGTGGTCAGCCCTTGCGCAGTGACAGGGCTCTCCTTAGCTTAGCTGGTGTTACTAGGACTAGCAGGAGAATCCATTTCCACCCCCCATGGCCAATTACAATATTCTTCTCCTGCTTTCTGGCACCATTAGTGTCCAGTGGCCACAGGATGAGCAAGAGTGGAAATGGGAGGGGCCAGGGCCTGCGGGGACCGAGGGAGAGCATGGGCTGACGATGCTCACTCTTGTGGAACTTGGACCAACTGCCCCGGAGTTCCCAGGGTTAAGCTAGCAGTAGGGAATGCTGAAGGCCCTCAGGAAAGTGTGGAGGAGAGACAAGAGAGGTCAGCCTCTCTTTTCCCTATACCCCCACAATGTTCCCCTGTGCGCCCCAGAACCCCAGGAGGGAAGCCTTCAGTGGACCTCTCGCCTGGGAAGCTGGGGTTACCACTAGCATAGGTTGGGTGTTCCGGGTTCACCCTGTCCACCCTGTACCTTGTCCCAGCCCTGCCCTGTCCTGTGGCCACCTACCTCTCTTCGTCACTCTATTACTATGCTCTGCCCCACTTCCCTGTGCTGTTGAGGGTGCGGCCATTTGGAAGGGGCTGCCTGGGTCCTGGCTGTGCTGTTAGCTGTTTTGCTTTGGACAGAGTTGACTTTTAGAAGCACATAAAGAAACTGCTTTTCTGGGTGGGCTTCGGGAAGCTTTCCCCTCTGCTCCTGTGGTGCGACCCACTTTGAAGTCACCCTCAGTGCATGGCCAGAGGGGCAGCAGTGCACGTTTGATGCTGACAGGTCAGGAGAAAGTGCAAACAGACCCTGCTCTGCTCTCCCTCTCGGACCTGCCAGATGTTTTCCGAGGTTTCTGTGAGCACAGATCCTCTGTCTCTCTCTTGGCCAAGTGTGTGAAGGAGTGAGAAGTCCGATTGCTCTGGGAGCTGCTAAAAGCCTTAAGGGGGGGAGGAATGAGAAATGAAATGTGACCCCAATATTTGGAAATTGAGGTCATCTCTTCCATGTGCTATTGGTGGGCTTGGGTCATGTGACTGCTTTTTTTGCAATAATTTGCGGGGAAAGCCAGCCAAGTTTTGTAAGACTTGACAGATACTGAATGGTTAAATTTCCTGTGACTCAATGAGTTGGCTACAGGGACATCCTTGGGCCTTCCCTCCTCTCTCCCCTCTCCTCCCTCCCCCCTCCTCTCTCCCTCCTCTTCTCTCCTCTCTCCCCTCTCCTTCCTCCCCTCTCTTCCCCTTATCTCTCCTTCACTTTTCCCACAAAGTCCAGTCTGTAGAAGCCCCCTGTGTCTGTCAGGGTGTATTACTCTGGCTGCAGGGTTGGAGCTGTGTGCCCTCACCAGCTGTGTGGTAGATGAGTCCCCTCTGGGGGCTAGCTCACAGCCTCTTCTCTGATGATGCTGTCTTGGGGGCTGGCCCTGCGGTGCTGGCCAGAGACTGCCCCTCTACCCCACCCTGTAGATATTTCTGGATGCTCCTCATAGTCACACCCTTAGCCGAGGGCAGCTGATGCCCGCTGCCTGCTCCTGCCTCTGGCTGGAAGCCTCTTTCTTCATTTAAAAAAGCAAACCAAAACAACTTCCTGTACCCTCTTAGGGTTACAGTTGTTGAGTAGAATACAGATTGTACAGATCTAACCCAGTCCCCAGGGTCACAGCAGGGATGGTGAGTGGTGCCCAGTGGGTCAGGAAAGCATTTTCTCCCCTACCCCAGGACACTGTTTGCTGTAGTCTGGGGCTCAGGGAACAGTGAATACTGGTGGCTAGTGTGCTGGTACCTGTCTGGACAGAAGCTCAGCTGTGGAGAAGCAGAGCTGACTAACCTGGCTGGAGCCCTTCCTGCGAGCCCTGGCCCACTCCCACTCGTTCTGTTCTTTGATCTCACATCCATTTCCTAGCTTTCCCCTGGGAGACCCAGTACCCTGAGCTACGATCCCAGCTTGGGGGCCCAGTCCAGGCAGGGCCCTGGGGGACAGATGGGGTGTTCCACTCTGCCAGCGCCATGTCTCCTGCTGCTGCTGCTCCTGCCTCTCCATCTCTCCTCTCTCCCCCGGCCCTTTCTTTCTTCTTCTCTCTTATTCTTTCCCGCCATCCTCTCTCTCCTTGAGGTCCACAGCCTTCTGCAGGGGCTCCTTATCTCCTTTTGGATCACCCAGGCTCTTCCCAGTCACCAGAACCTTCAAGTACCACAGACTTTATTTAGCTTGCTCTTGGTCTGGAGGTCCTGGGGGTGGTGGTGAAGGCATTCCTCATTCCTTCTCCACATCAGACATCTTTCTTCTTGTTCTTAGGCCACTTCAGACATGCTGGCCCTGTGAAGCAGCAATGGAGGACATCTCCATGGAGTCCCTGGTGGCCTGACCCCTTTCTTTTTATTACCATCCCTCACTGTGTCACCTCCTTCTGGTTTAATTTTGCTTTTGTTGAATATTCCAAACTTATCTAAGGAGGTTCTCCCTGGACTGTCTTCCTTGGCTGGAAACCCCCTCATCAGTGGGTTGGCAGGTCCCCAGTTCTTGCCTGCCTTGTTGACATTACACCAGGAGAGCAGAAATGCTACCAACAAAAAATAAGTAGGTGTCCCAGGGCCCCACTGGTATCCCCTTCCTGTTCAGGATGGGAGCGTGTCCAGGTACCGTGTTAGCAGGATACACTCAGTACAAACCAGACGGGCCTTGGCTTTGCCCGTGGGAACTCTGCTGATGGTTGGTGGAGGACAGCCCTTGGTGGTACTGCACCTTCAAGGGATGTGCATGGCTGAGAAAGCCAGCATGCACTGTCTCTGCCTCTGAGGTTGAAGGTTAGCTAGAATGAGTCTCTGCCTCAGTTTTCCTTCCTGAAAAATGAGAAGACTAGCATCTGCCACTTTGGGGAGGTGGGTGGGTCTGAGACTGTCTGGTGGTCCTGCCAGTTCCTCTTAGGTAGTGACTTAGGCACTGGGATGAAGGGCCATCTCACAAGCTGTGTTCTGTGCTAATGGGCAGTGTTCCCTAAATCCTCTCCAAACATCATGATTCTAGAAACTTGGGCAGAAGAGTGTGTGTTCAAGGAGGTGCCATGCATCTCCTGTCTTTCTGCCTGGCTCTCATATGCATGTGGCTCCCTGGCCAGTCACATCTCAGAGGTATTGTAGTCACCCGAGGAGTGTGTGTGTGTGTGAAGGCACTGGACAGGTCAATTTCAGGGTTATTCTCTGTGTGTATGTGCACGTCAGGCTGTGTGTGAGTGTAATGTGCTTGTCCATGTGGGACCCACGTGCTCATGCCTGCATGTGTAAAACAACTGTGTATGTAAGAGCACATATGTGTGGGAGTATAAAAGCACACACATAATGCTTGTGTGGTTGACGTAGCTGTCCCGAAAAGGCTCTTTACTCTGTGCAGGATGGGAGGTGAAGAGGCTCTCATGGCCCTGGAACCCCTGGTGCTCTCAGTGACCACAGACCCTGGGTCCTGCCACAGGGTGGGCTGGTCCACAGGTCCTCCCAGTTTGATGAGAGCAATGTCATGTGATACCTGGGCTCCTTATCTTGTATTCTCCTATGTAATCAGCGTGTATACGGTCAGCACTTGGACAGATGCCTGTAGCAATTCCGACCCAGCTCTTGGATGTGCCAGGATGCCACTGATAGAGCCTGCCTGGGCCCTTCTCACAGGCCATCTTGCAGTCACTGTAGGACATGGTCTGACTGCAGACCCCAGTGTTGGGGGGTGGGATAGAAAGAACAGGGGTCTTGGGTGAGACAGCCTGCATGCTCATCCTGTCTCCGATTCTTCCCAGCTGGGTACTCAATAGCTTGGGCCTCAGTTTCCCCACTCGTGAGCAGATGGATATGATTGTAATGACAGCAGATCCCGGTGAGATCACTACACGGCTATATGAATCACAGATAAGCAGCATGCTTACGGTTATGATCATTGGGGTTCTTGATTGGCTAGAAGCTGGGATCGTCAGCTGTGGGAGCCACCTGTCCCCCTTCTCCCGAGAGAGCCACACTGGGTCTTCAAGATGGGACAAACATTGGAAGCAGTGCCTTTGTGACTGTTTCACCTCTCCAGAGGTCCCAAGCTCTGCTGGCCATTGGGAGTCTGATCCTGTGCAGTGTGGACCAGAGACCTCCACACCCCTCCCACTGCAGCTGCCCCACCCTACAAGGAGGATCTGGGGTCAGGACGTCCAAATGGACTTGGCCATTCATGGCTCTTGGCCACCTCTTCTGGGTCTGGGGAGGGAGTGAGGGGATGAAAGAACTGTCAGTGGCACATTTCCGGTCATATCACAGGCTACAAGTTCACTCTCTGTCACCATGTCAAGTAGTCTCAGCTCCTGTAAACACAGTCATTTTTCTGGGATATTCCCAACTTCAGTGATGAACCCACATCAGTGGTAAATGTTACCAGTTTGGTGACTCAGAGCTAAGACATGAACCGCAGACTGACCCACTTTCCTTAAAATGTAATAATTTGGAGTTCCAGGGGAGAGGTGCTGCTGGGCATGACGTGGGTACCGTTGCTTCGACTGTAATCCTGCTTCCTAACATTTTTTGTATTGCATTTATTTATTTATTTATTTATTTATTTATTTATTTATTTATGTGTGTGTGCATGTGTGTGTGTGTATGTGTGTATGTATGTTTGTGTGTGTGTGCATGTGTGTGTATATGTGCATGTATGTGTGTGTGTGCATGTGTGTGTATATGTGCGTGTGCATGTGTGTGTGTATATGTGCGTGTGCATGTGTGTTTGTATATGTGCGTGTGTGTATATGTGTGTGTGTGTGTTTGTGTACAGAGGACAACTTGCTGGAGTTGATTCTCCTTCTATCATCTGGGTTCCAGGAATGGAGTTTAGGTTTCCAGGCTTGACAGGAAGGAACCATAACCTGCAATGCAATCTTTCTGGCCCCAGTGCTGGTTTCTTGTGGGCAAATTTAGTTTCTCATCCTTTTCTTTCCTACTAGTGCCTTGGCAATGGGGATTCTAATAGCATCCTTAAAAAAGAGAAAAGGAAAGAAATGAGTGGCACAAACGGGACATAAAAATGTGTGTGTGTGTGCACATGTACATGTGTCTGCAGGTATGTGCACACACATGTGCATGTGTGCACATGTCTGCATGTGTGTGTGTACATGTGTGTGTGCACGTGTCTGCATGTGTGTGTACATCCACATGTCCGTGTGTGTGTGTGTGTATCCGTGTGTGTGTGTGTGTGTGTGTGTACATGTACATGTGTCTGCAGGTGTGTGCACACACATGTGCATGTGTGCACATGTCTGCATGTGTGTGTACATGTGTGTGTACATTGTGTGTGTGCACGTGTCTGCATGTGTGTGTACGTCCGTATGTCCGTGTGTGTGTCCGTGTGTGTGTTGCTGCGGACAGCTTAGAAAAGCAGTGACTTCCCAGCGAGACTGGTGAGCATCTCCGCCTAAGTGGGCACTGTGGTGTGGTGAGGCTCGGAAAGGTGGCCTCCATCCTGCCTTGTACTACCGTGAGGAAACTGAAATTTACATCTTGCTGGGATTTACCTCTCATAGTCCCTGTGAGCGACTGGTAAGCTCTCCCTGGCTGACAGAAACTTCTAGAGTAGGGTGTGTAGAGGGGACAAAGAACTGTATAGATAGTTCTGTCAAGTAGTGTACAGGCCTTGGGATTTGTGTCAGTCATCCGAGGTACCTGTCAAGACGAGATCACCCCTACCGGTCCCAAAGAGGCTTTGAAGAATCAAAAGAAGGCACTTGCCAGCCCCTATGGAGGACTGGGCAATCAGAGACCAGATTGTGTTTCTAGGCCTGCCTCCAAAGCACTGTGCTAAGCACCCTGGGGCCCACCCCTTGCACAATTGAAGGTAGGTACCTCTGCATGAATGCAGAAGGCACTTACCCCTATTGTTCCTTTTGGCTCCCTTTCATCCTCGTTATAATCCTGCTCTCCAGGCATAACTCACACAGTGCTTGTGCTCCTGAATGCTCCCCAGGCATGACCTGCATAGTGCTTGTGCTCCTGAGTGCTCCCCGGGCATGACCTGCACAGTGCTTGTGATCCTGAGTGCTCCCCGGGCATGACCTGCACAGTGCTTGTGCTCCTGAGTGCTCCCCGGGCATGACCTGCACAGTGCTTGTGCTCCTGAGTGCTCCCCGGGCATGACCTGCACAGTGCTTGTGCTCCTGAGTGCTCCCCGGGCATGACCTGCACAGTGCTTGAGCCCCTCAGACATCTTTGGGTGGGAATGAATCTTGCAAATGTGTACATGGAGGCTCTGCCAGGCCAGGCCACAGGAAACCATGCAAGTTACTCTCTGCTTTTGTGGGCCTCACTTCAGTCATATAAAGTCATAAAAGCCAATGCGGTATCATTGCCCTGGCCCCCTTATTCCCTTCAGACAGAAGTGGGTGATTTCGGAAAACAGCAGTGTCCTTGCCACAGGCGCTGGACAACAATTCTCCCTTTCTGATACAGGACGAGGCACCCCTGAAGCATCCTTCTTTGGGAGGGCAATGGTCCAGGTGTATGCCCAGCTAATTTTTCTCCATTGTCAGAGCTCATAGTGGCAGACTAGTGGGTTAGAAAAGCTGGCTCCTGCCCCAGTATGGGACAGCCTGCAGTTGTCACACTGGGCACAAAAAGAGCCCCTTGAATTTCTTCTGGCTCTGGGATGCTAAGTGACATGGGCTTGAGTTTCAGCATGGGAGAGCCTGGCTGGAGAAATGTGTGAGAAGCTGTGTGAAGTCTGGGGATGCCCCACCAGCCCCTTCCTTACATTCTTCGTTCAACGGAAGAATCAGGATACTGCCCACTTCCTGTCTGTGGAATCTATCCAGTCTTCTCCAAAGGGAAGACTGCTTGCTATTCAGCCGACTCTTGTATACTTTGCAGCAGATCTTAGGGATCAAGGCTGGGCTGGAGTGTATGGAGCTGTGAGGTTCTGGAGCATAATATGGCTGAGTCTGTCAGCACTGAGGGTAGTGAGAGAAACTTGGTCCAACAAGGCCCTATATCCTGCGAAGCCCCCAGGTCTGCTAGTCTTGCCTCATCCCCCTTTCAGTAGTGACTCTTTGGGCATATGTCCCTAAAAGCCAGCCTCCTGGCTGAACTCTGCCTCTCTGGACTCTCCCTGTTGTCGCCCACAGGCGCTCTCCCTATAGGCTATGGTAGTGTGGTCTTATTGGTGACACATCTGCGTGGGAAGGATGAAGAGATGGAGTTTAGAGCGGGTCAGTGCCCTGGAGGCCCAGGCCAGAGGGGCAGAGGACAGCTGTTTCCCACACCCTCAGACATCCAGTTCACAATCAGGGGTTAGGAGGGAGGGCCCCTGCATCTTGCCCTTCCCTGTGTGCTGGGACTTAGCACAACACTCACTTAGAGGCACCTACTGTGCCTGAGTTTCCCCATCTGCAGAGTGGACATAAAATGCTATCTCATCACCGAGGCAAGCTGAATAGAGATTGCAACACCTGCTGTAGATCCTCTTGTGCATATGACATCAGTGTGTGCCTGTGTGAGGCACGCAAGGAGCCTGCAAAACTCACACATGGAGCTATACTGCCTGGAGTTTATTAAGGAGCTGCAGGGAAGCCTAGGACCATCCCGCTTCAGCCAACTATGGGTAGGTTGATGGTGCAGACTCCAGCCCCTTCTATCCCCTGAGTAGACAATACTGAAGCAGAGGGCCTGTGGTGCTCTCCTGGAGCTTGTCCTGGCTAGGTGTCTCTGAGGCCTCTGCCTGCTGCTGGCTGATGAGCTGAGTGGCAGGCACAGGACAAGCTCTACTCAGCCAAGCCTGGAGCTAAGGACCTTCAGTGACTGCCTAGTGTGTGACACAAGATGGGTACCCTGTGTGCTGTGCCCTGTATCAGGAAAGCTGCATCCCAGATGTTCTGTGTGCTGCCATTCCAACTGCAGCAGGGGCTTACCCGCCCTCTAGTAACGCCCTGGCATGGCGGGCTGGTCCCCAGAGAGCTGAATGCTAGCCTTTTGCAGAGGGCCCTGGCCCTGCCCAGACATGCCTGGTGTTCTTTAGGCTTGAGGAAAGTGAAGCAGGGGCTGCACTTCCTTCAGAAAGGGTCTTGAGGGGCTCAGCAGGGCACCTAGACTGAGACCAGCGGGTGGAGTCAGGCACCCACATAACTGTCAGCTTCAGTGGCCCTAGGACCCTGCCTTGTACTTGTGGGTTCGTTAATGGAGCCAGTTCTACGAAGCTCTCTAGCAGTCCTCCCACATTCTGGTGCTAATGATCAGTTGAGGGCACAGTGGGATAACTCTGGGCACAGCAGGCAGTCCCCAGGGCATCCTGTCTCCATTGCCAGCTCAGTTGTATTGCAGGCATGGGGAAAGTTCAGCAGATATTAAGAGAACAGGACAGTGGAGGGTCCTGAGGATCAGAAGAGTGTGTTTAGGCTCCTGGTGGTGGGCCTTGGAGCGTGCCAGTAAATCTCTCTGACCTGATCAGTTCATCAATTCGTTAGAATCGTTTAACTGGAAACAGCTGGTAGGTAGGTCCAGATCTCGTGAGGTTGCTGTGGGCTTTGAGCCTAGGATGGTGAGTTGCCTCCAGCCCATGGGGGTAGTAGATGGTAGCAGGATGGAGGATGGCCTATGATGTAACTGTTCCCCAGCTTGTCTTTGTACTGATTGGGATCGAGGAGCACCCCTTAATTTCTGTGAAGGGTAAAGGTGCTGTGTGGCTGTGTGTGGGTATAGTGCCATGCCACCTCAGCCACAGTCACTTCCTTAGGGCAAGGGCTCCCAGTGGTGATGAGGGTGAATCTCTGGGTCACGTTGGGGCCATCCCACCTTCCCCTGCACTTGACACCTGGGGCTTAGGACAGAAGGTGTTTTTCTACCCAGGAATGTGAGCGCTCTGGCCACTTTGGAAGGAACTGACAGATGCACCGAGGGAGTGCTTATAGAATCTGGGGTCTGGCCTGCAGCTACAGGCCACTTGCAGATAATTACACTCAGATGAGTTGGGGATTTCTGAAGTCACAGGTCGGGAGGAGAGGGAAGCAGAGAGGGTCCATCTGCCATAATCCTGGTGCTGGGGAAAGGAGCCTGGCTGTCCTGATCCAACCAGCTGGGGAAGCTATTCCAGCTCTAATGTCTTTGCCTCTGATGGCTGAAAGGTCACTGCAGGATGGCTCATCCAAGGCTTTCTTGGATGACCATGATGGTTCCCAAACATCTCACTTGGGTGGTGTGCAGACAGGAGAGCCCACCCCACCCCCTGGCAGGTGCTATAAAATGTCTCCAAGCCATTGTGTTGAACTCTGGCTTGAGGCTGGTGAGATGTTCCCTGTTCATCAGCAGTGACTGAAAATGGGCTGCAAGAAGAGAGCTCTTTCCTGCCCTTTTAGGCCCGCCCCATTTCTTCACTGTTGCTGGCTCTGTCCATGGGGAGGGGCAGCCCTGGGTCTCCTAGCTTTGGGGATGCCTGTCCTCACATGCCCCGAGACTCTCTGAGTCCAGCCTGTGGACTTACTTACTCCACCTCCTCTGCTTGGGGCTAGGGCTGGGCCGATTGCAAACAGCTGCTTGGCCCTCGAGGCGGATTTTCAGGCTCCAGGAGGGACTGTTGTACTAGGGCATGAACAGTGTGGCAGAAAGGCCACACGGGATGTAGTAGGGGAAAGCCAAGACCCTTCTCTCTGCTTGCCTTTGTACGTGAGGAAGGCTAGAGAATGGAGAACAGACAGCTCATCTGTCCATTGTGGTCCTTCAGGTACCCCTGTAATCAGGTCAGGACAGCCAAGGAGGGTCAGCCTCTGGACTGGAGGGGAGGGGCCACAGGTTCCAATCAGGCCCTGGGGTCTTGCTATTCCCCAGAGCTTCCTTTGGTTCTGGTAACGGAACCTTTGCACATGAAGACGCATGCCCGATGTTCACTGAATGTGAAGACCAGGACTCTCCAGGTTGCTGCCTCCTCCTGCTCCCCTCTCCCCCTTCTCCTCCTTTTTCTTCTTTCCCTCTTTATCCTCTTCTTACTTCCCCTCCACTTCCCCCTCCTCTCTTCCCTTCTCAGTCTCCTCTTCCTGTTCCTCCCCACCCCTTCTCCCCCTCTTCCTCTCCACCTTCCTCCCCACTCCTCTCCCCACCCTCCTCCCACTTACCCAAGTGTTTCCCTACCTAGTCTATCCTAATGGCATCTTCTAAGCCAGGGCTCTAAATGTGTCCTGCTTGAACCCCCTTTTCATGTGACCCTGGCTCTACAGATATGTAAAATAGGCGCACAAACCAAACATTTACTGATTAGTGTGAGGAAGTTTATTTTAAAACAGTTCTTTGCTATACCTATTATGCCATCTTTTAAAGATAAAAGCAAGTTTGGGTGCTAATTAAATAGGTACATGTATTTATCTTTATATAAAGATTAAATCTTGGCTGAATATTGCCATGGTCAGATGTATAGTGGTCTCCGTGTTTTTCAGAGATGCTCAATGTCTTGATTTTATGATCGTCAGTGCTGAGAATTCAGCCTCGTACAAATGCATAGTACAAGTGGGCAGAGATGGGTTTGGGGCCATTTGATAAATTGTTGGAAATTTCACCCTAATCCCAAGCCAAAATTCATTTAATGATTTTTTGTTTTCACAAACAGAAATCATTTTGTTTTCATGCTCAGATCAGCAGCTCAAATGACAACTTTTGAAAAATCAAACATAGTGGCATAATAAAATTCAAAGATATGCTAATTTGATGCTTGCTCCTGAGGGATGATGGTGGGGAAATATGAAAGCTTGTGTCGTTTGTTTGTGATGAAATCATTATGCTTCTTTAAGAGCAGGAGACATTACATGTAGATGAAGCATTGGTTTCCCGAGGTGCAGCAGTCTGGGCTCCAAGCTGAGGCGTATGTAGTGAGCACCTGTGTCCGCATCCAAGGTCGTAGTGGGGTCACACAATTCACCATAGGTGGCCACTTGCCAGAGAAACCTCAGATTCATGGTACATTTGATTTGAAAATAATTTTTGGTCAGTGCTCATTGAGACACTTGTTGCTGTTGCCAAGCTGTTTCATGACACCCCTCCATATTGTCATGTGGCCCATGAGGTGATACAACCTGTGGTTTAAAGAGCTTGGCTCTAAGACATGAGACATCACCACCCCCACCATCTCCCCATTTCACAGGTGAGAAGACCAAGGCCCACTGAAGCTCTGCAACTGGCAAAGACAGATCTTAAGCTCTTAAGACAATATCTGTGCTCTAGGAATGACTGTCAGCCTGAGGGGTGACATTCAGGCTGGGTGTCAGGGCCAGTAGAGAAGGCTGATTGAAGATAACATTTTCATCTCCACTGAAGGCATTTCCCCCTTTTCTTTGGGGAGGGGTCTCCATCCCTGTGGCAGGGACTAATGAGAGGGTGTGGAGAGAGTGGCAGAATGAGTGTTCCTGTGTGAGTGTGTGTGGTCATCGGGGCTGGGGTTCAGGTTCCTGTCTCCCTGGGCTTCCTGAAGCCCACAGCCCTGGATTCCTGGGTTCTGCTCCGTGTGATCTATCTTTGGAGACCTCTGTGGGTTTGCTCTCCACAGCATCCAGCTGTGAGGAGCCTGTTTGTTTAGGAGTCTGAGTCACGTTTTTTCCATTTTAGTGGGAAGAAGGTCAGATAGTGGGGATTATGGCCAGGTAGGGGCTGTCTGTTCCATCTCAGTTGGCAGCTGATGAAATGAGTGTGGGGGATGCTCTGGGAAAGCCAAACATGAATGGCAAGAGTGGATGGGTTCCTGGGCCTGCCCCCCGCGGCCCTTCCCCTCCCGATAAGCCCGGTGGATGCGGGTGGGGGGTTGAGTCATCAGTTAGAGGGTCCAAGAATCAAGCTGCCACAGCTTAGCAGTAAGCTCAAGGTGGCCAGAGAAGTTAAGTGCGGTGTAGCCCACAGTTAAATCATGAGCCTTTGGAGAAGAAAATTAAAAACTCTGAGAACAATGTCTGGTGACCTGGCTGTCTTAGTGTGCCTCACGGGGCTCTGATCCTATAACTGGTGCTTGCTGTCTAGACCAACTACCTGACCCCCTGGTGTACTTGTGATCTTAGACACTTTGGTCACTCAGTGGACCAGAGTTCTCAGCACACAGTAGCAGAAGGTGGCCTAGGTCTGTGGAGGGGCAGAGACCTGGAACTCAGGTCTCTCTGGCTGTAGTGGGGAAGAGAAAGCATCACCTAGAGGCTGAGGGTGGTATTGCACCTCAGGGCTTCTTGCCTTTTAAAATTGGGTGTGGCTTGGGTAGCCAGTGTGACTCGGTGGAGTCCTCATCCAGGATGATGCCCCATCCTTCATAGGCTTGCGGTGTGGATCTAAGGAGGCAGAGTTGAGGCCATAAAGAACCAGACAGGGCTGTAGTCTGCTGTATCTCATAGTGGACCAGCATGGGGGCATGCCTAGTGAATCCTTTCTGGGACTAGCTGAAAGTAATTTGCAGACTCCAGGGTGTCTGCTGAACAAGAGTATAGCCATTCTGGAGTAGCAGTTGGTGCTGGGAAACCAGGGGAGCCCTGGTCCACGCTGTCCGTGCCATTCTGGGGCAGGCCGCGGTAGTCCTGGCAAGGTAATCTGAACACTGGAGAGCTGGGCTCTCGGGCTAGGTGTCCTGATATCTGCAGGGATGGGGTGCCCAGTGTTTTCCAGGCACACCTAGGGACTGCCCACCAATGTGTGGTGGATCAGAATATCTGGTGTGAGCTCCCACTGCACCGTCCCCTCTTCAGACAGAGGTCCAGACCCAGAGTTGCGCATCACAATTCCCATGGTGATTGGAACCACCCTGGGCCTTTCAGTGATGCCTAGGAAAATAACAGACTTGAAGCTGGCCATGGTGATGGGCATCTGCACTCTAGCGTAATATGTGTGATGTCTCCAGAGAGCCCTGTGGCCCTGCACATAGCTAAGCATGTCTTGTCTCCTTGTGGGGATGAGGTAATTTTTACCTGCTTTTTTTTTTTAATAACCCTAGGCCAGCCTCAGACTTAACTATGTAGCCAAAGATGACCTTGAACTTCCAACCCTTTTACTTCCACATCCCAAGGGTTGTGAGTATAGCTATGTGCTGTTGTAATTTTATGCAGTACCAGAGACTGAACTATGGGCTTTGTACATTTTAGGCAAGCGCTCGCCAACTGAGCTGTGTTCCAAGCTTTGACTTAATTTCTGTGTCCCCTTCACCCCATGTGGTTGCTACCCTGCCCCTGGAAGAACTTTCCAGGTGACTGTGCCCACGAGGAGCCAGCCTGAGGTTGGGTTGACACTCTCCTGGGATCTCTGCCTTCCCTGCAGCTCTCTGCTGACCAGCCAAGCCTGCCATCTCTCAGTATTCATTCCTCAGATGCTGCTTTTAGCCCCAGCTCATCTGATTCCAGGATCTACCATTTCACCCTATAAAAACTCCCAGCCGTGTTTTGCAATGATTTAAATACAGCCTGCTGCTACCCACTCTCTCTGGCTGCTTCTTTCTGTTTGGGCCCTTCCCTTGAACAGTTCCTATTATCTACAACTTTGAGTGTGGGAAGTGAGATTATAAAGGTCTCCTCACTTTAGACACAGGCATGCTCCCAGCCTCCCTCCCGGGGCTAAGACACCAGGCCCCTGCCGTGTGCTCTTTCTGCCTGACTGCTCACGCCTGGTCAATATCATGGCCAGCAGATAAATTCCTTGGCTGAGAGGCAGTCCGACCTCTTTCCAGTCACTTATAAAACTGTTTCCTGGTCTGGCTTCTTGAGTGATGCTGCAGCCAGGACAGAGCCACGCCACCCGGTCTTGGCATCCCACTCTACCTCCTATGCAGCTCTACCCCAGCCTACGTCAGAGTGAGTGCTGGGATGCTCTCACACCCTGCCTGGTTCATGCCTGTTCGGCCATCACCTTCCTTTCCATTTGGACATTTGTACTGGTCCAGGGACACCCTCCATCTGTAGGTGCCAGAGAAGCTGGTTTCTGTTTTCCCTTTCCTGATTCACAGAGTTCTCTACCCATTGACTCTCAAATTTGAACCCCATTTGTGGGCCCCCTCCTATATCCCTCAGTGGTTCATGAGTGCGCTCCTCCCCACATCCTTGGGTAGGAGTTGATGCAGACATGGTGTTGATGGCTGAGTAGCTTCCCTGGCAGGGATTATTCTTGGCCCTCTCCACTCTCACCCTCACAGCTCTGTGGCTTTGCCTCGTCTCTGATCTCATCCCTGGCCTCAGTTCTGAGCTCTTCAAGGGATGGGTACACACAGCTGCCTGCTTGGGTAGGAGCCTGCTGCTGATCTCCCAAACTATTGTTCATCGTGTCTCTGTTGGGCCACAGGTTCAAACCAGAGCCTGTTCTGTGACTCAAGTCCAGAACTATTAGCCATAGGAGAACCTTGTCTGCCGCGTTCCTGAGAATGCTGTATACCTACTAAATGCCCTGCCTGCTCGGCTAAGCCCCAGAATTCAGCTCAGCAGCACCTCTATGGGCACCGGCAATGTCCAAGGCACTGTGTGTGGCTTTGCCAAGGAGTCCTTAAGGAAACCTCTTTCCTGAAGTGTAATGCAGTGAGCTCTATGCACCTGTAATTGGCACACAGCTGGCACAGCTCCAAGGAGAAGAGTGGCATCCTGGCTGGGCCATGGGCTCTTTGAAATCTGAGCTGCATCCTGGAGCTAGTTATGGCAGCACCATGGCTTTGCCCACATGAGGCCTAAACCACGGATGCAGCTCTGATTCTCCTGCCAGCCCAGGAGGGAGGAAGAGTAGACCCCATTTGGGTTCTGTTCCCAGGGGTCACAGGTCAGTCTGGTGAGGATAGCATGAGCAGAGCCAGGGTTCCCACTGAGGGTGACCTCGTGTGTGTGTGTGTGTGTGTGTGTGTGTGTGTGTGTGTGGGCAATGACCTTGGAAAACAGGAAAATTCATGAAAAAGTGACTAAAACCATCTATAATTCTTGAAGTCAGAGCTCATGGGTCTTAATAGAGAGAAGAAAGGAGGGGATTTGTAACAGTGGCTACCTGGGGAGTTCCTGCAGACACTCTACTAAGGACCCTGTGCTCACTGGGTGCTCCTCCCTGAAGATGACAACCCCGAGGCCTGCAGGCAGGCAGGCAGGGAGGACTCACTGCAGGCTAGAGGGAGGACTCACTGTCGTTGTGTTGTGTGTGCTGTAGGTTTCACCCCGTCTCTCCCGACCTCTCTGAGTACTTGCGTTACTTGAGTCTCTCTCTTACTAGTGGACATTCAGGTGGTCCCCATGCCTCATATTCTAAACCACCTGTTGCAGAGAAAGCATGCCACAGGGGTGGGTGGCAAGAAGGCTTGGGCCTCCTCCTTGAACTGCATTTAGGGAGAAGAACATATTGGGGGGGGGCTAGTGAGCAGTGTACCCCCATTCCATGTGAGCCAATCAGCTGCAGATGGGAGATATATAGCCCTTGCCCTTAAAAGTCAGGACACTAGCGGTAGTTTAGGATCTAATAAAGTTTGTAGTTTCAGAAGGGCCTTGGAAGAAGGGATTAATCACTGAACTGGACTGGGATAATGGAGAAGCCATCTGGGGCAAAGATGCCTCTGTCTACCCTCCTCTTGCACTAAATTAATTCCAGGTGGATCAAAGATGTGAACTTTAAAAATGAAACCACAGGACCACTAGAAGCAAGCTAGGGAGGTAGGTGTTTATGATTATGAGGCCACGGTGGGGGTGGGTGGGGTGGGAAAGTGACATTGTTAGTGTGACACAAACCTCAGAAATTGTAAAAGAGAATTATAATTTGAGTTTTTCTGTCTGGCTGAAGGTAAAAGCAACTACCAATTGCAAGAAAAGAATGTAAGCCTATGTGACAGGAAAAGGGGTCAATATGGTATCATATGCAAAGAGTTCCCACAAATCAATTTAAAAAGGTATAATCAAAGGTATAATCAGTTCTCCGAAAGGAAAACATTTGGAACTTTGGTACATTTGAAAGTTGTATAACTTTAACAAGGATAACACAATGTAAGGCTTCACTGTCAGCTGGGGAAGTGAACACCTGGCATCTTGCCCTTTTACAATAGGCAACCAACAGTAGCTGTTGAGATGTTAGAATGCACACGCTCCTTTGGCCCGGCAGCTCTGCGCCTTGGAGTGTGTTATATTCCTCACTCATGTGTGTGCAAGGTGCTGCTGGGAAGAGAAGGGGTTCACAACATGTGCATGCTCACCAAGAGAAGTCATTTTCCAGATAGGCTCTCCTTAAGTAGCCCAGGCTAGCCTCAGTGTGTGTTGGGATCACAGGCATACACCATCGTGCCTAGCCACGGGGAATGCATTTAAATACGTTATGGTGTGTCCACGGGACAGGCCAGAGATCAGAAAGCAATGAGGTTTAAGAGGTTCCGATTCACTGAGCAGCACCCATCTTCAAGAAACTTGAGGTGAAGCCTAGCAAGGAAGAGGGCTCCTCCCAGTGTGAGCCCGCCCTTCCAGGGGAAAACACCCAGGTCCATGGCTACACATGTGTCAGTCATGGGAAAGGATGTTCAAATATCTGGACTCGGGTTTTCCTCCCGAGTGGGTAGCAGGTCCCTAGGCCACAGTTCTTACGTACTTCTTTTGAGAGATGAATGCAGGACCCCAGAGGTGTGTTGCTAGGAAGCAGGCAGATGTACAGCTACAGAAAACAGAGGCAGTGAGGTGTGAACCGGCTGCTCTGGGCTGCATGCCTTTTGGTGTGGAAAAACAGTAAAACCAATTTGTGACCTTAAAAGTTTGTAAAGCAAGGACTGGGGAGATGGCTCTATGGTTAAGAACATATACTGTTTGGTTTCCAGTACAAATGTTATGAGGATAACAACCACATGTAACTGCAGTTCCAGAGGAATCCAGTACCCCTCTCTAAACTCAATGGCACCCACATGCGTGTGCACACACACATCCATGCATTTAGTGGAAAGTAAGTTTTTAAGAGTTCATGAAGCAAGCCGGTCGTGGTGGCACACACCTTTAATCCCAGCACTCGGGAGGCAGAGGCAGGCGGATTTCTGAGTTCGAGGCCAGCCTGGTCTACAAAGTGAGTTCCAGGACACCCAGGGCTATACAGAGAAACCCTGTGTCAAAAAAACCAAAACCAAAACCAAAAAAAAAAAAAAAAAAAGAGTTCATGAAGCTGCCAGGCAGTGGTGATGGAAGCCTTTACTCCCAGCACTCGGGAGGCAGCGGCAGGCAGATCTCCAAGTTCAAGTAGGCCAGCCTGGTCTACAGAGTGAGTTCCAGGACAACCAGAGCTACCTAGAGAAACAAAAACCAAACCAACCAAACAAAAAAGTTCGTAAAGCAAATCCAGGAGATTAAGTGGCTTTGTCCATGCGCCCTCTCCTATGTGAGGTTGTGGAAGTAGAGCCTGCAGCTGAGGACTGCCAGGGCTGCTCATTTTACAGCAGGAGAAACTGAGGCTGCCACAGGCTTCCTCAAGCATCACTTGGAAATTGGGGGTCTCTGGGTTCAGCGAAGGCTCCTGGGACTGTTCTGCTCAGACACTGTAGCCCTATTTTCTACAGAGTGTTTTTTGGCTTTTTGGCTTTTGGTGAATCTATTCAGGAATAAGAGTCCTTCTGCATGTCATTGAGAACTCATTGTAAGTACAGACACTACCCCCTATCCCCATCCACCAGCTACACATTCCAAGCCTCCCCGGGGATGCTTGAAACCACAGTTATAGATAGAGAAGCCTGGGTGTGCTGCCTTTGTTCCTGTGTATACATACCTGTGGCAAGCTTTCATTCACAGAGTGGGCACAGTCCCAGATGAACAACTGTTCTGTATTTGTAACATTGTAACAGTATGTTATAGTAAATGTTATTTTAAATGTCTGAATTTTTTTTTCTGGACCTTCCCATGTCACGTGTGGGGACTGAGACTCTCACTGTCCCTGTGTTAACTGGTTGGATCTGGGCTGCTTCCAGCTCCGGGCTGTTGGGAATAGAGCTTGGGTGAACATCTCTCCAGAAGATCCCTTCAGCCTCGGATTGTTTCCTTAGGGTGATTTCTGAGACACTTACTCACATGCCAAAACACAGGAAGAGTAGAGCCCTTTAGTTTTCCCATTCCATCCCTGCCGCAGTGGGCAATTACCACCTAGCTACCACATCCTGGGTGGCGTGCTCCTCAGGTGTCGAGGTAGACCTCACCTGTAAAATGGGTGAGTGTGGGGGCATTCAACCCACCACCAAGACACAAGGTGCTTCTGCTTCTGGAGAGGCAGCAGGGGACTTTTACTTAAAGTTTGAGACCCAGCTTGGCCCTTTCTTGCACCTGTGACACATGCTAGGTCCCTTAGGCCTTTAGGTGAACGTGAGTGTTTCCCAGTATAAGGAATGTGACAAGTACTTCCAAGTCTGGGATCAACATGAGTGGCTGAACTGTTAAGAATAAGAACAGAGGGGGCTGGTGAGATGGCTCAGTGGGTAAGAGCACCCGACTGCTCATCCGAAGGTCCAGAGTTCAAATCCCAGCAACCACATGGTGGCTCACAACCATCTGTAATGAGATCTGACGCCCTCTTCTGGCATGTCTGAAGACAGCTACAGTGTACTTACATATAATAAATAAATAAATAAATAAATAAATAAATAAATAAATAAATAAAAAGAATAAGAACAGCACATCTATGCTCTATGCTTCATAGCTGTCCTTCCATTAGTCAGAAATCACGATGGAACCTTTAGAACCCAGTAGACACCTAACAGATACTAACCATACTCCGATTCTCTTCTTCCCTTTCTGGATGTCTGTATTTGCCAAGTCCTAGCTGGGGCCCAGTGAGCAAGCACACCGCATTCTGCTGGTGTCAGGGTCTTCTCCGTGTCCCTCCGGTTGACGGTGGGAAATGCATCACAGCTCGGGGCATCTGTAAGGTAGTGGAATGGGCTGGGTGCTGCTGAGCATCAGGAGAGGGACCAGCCTGAGCTGGAAGAAGATGGGCATCATGAAAGGCCTCTCAGCATCCTTCTTAGGAAGACATTGCCCAGAATGCTAATGACATGCAGCCCAGGAGGGCTGGCTGCAGCTCCGGAGCCTGCAGAGTGAGGCAGAGTCCCTTACGGTCTATTCTTGGGAATAAGACCTTGAGGGCCAGTGTGGTTTACTCACGAGAAGGGGTAGTGTTCAGCCATGACATGGGCTTGTGGAAGGAAGGAGTCTCTTTCCTGCTCCTCAGCCTTGGGGTCATTTCTGTCCCTCACAGAACTGGCCCTGAGCTTTAGAAATGGAAAAATGCTTTCTGGTCCTGGGGTGTGGTGTGAGATGTTTGTCCAAGGGTCAGAGTGACCAATGCATGGTTTTGCATCATGCAATTGGATTAGATCATTTTGGAGTCATGAAGATAATCAAATAGAGGGACAGAAAGGACTGGTAGAAAGGTATCCATCTACTTGCTGTTGTAACCAGTAAGCAAACAGCTGGAAACAAGCCACAGTTTCTACACAGAACCAGCAAAATGCCTCCCAATAGGGTGCATGCAGTCTGTGATCAGACAGCAGCACCATTCCGACCTGGAGAGCGGTGCGAATGGAGGATGTGCTGGTTAACATCTGTAACCTGAAATGTATCCCACTTACCTTCCTTCTCAGCTTGCTGTCTTCTCAGCAGTTAATAGGCGGTAAACCATCTTCAGGGGCCAATTCCCTTCTGTTTCTAAAGCTGTTTCTTCTAACGAGAATTTAAAGGCAATGCCAGCTCGCTGCCCGTGCTGGGAGGGGATAGCAGCTAACAGACACATTTGCCTTTTGTCCACATTTCATCTGAAAGGGCAAGGGTGAGGCAGACCCAGGACCGCCAAGTGGACCTGGGCAGACTTACAATGTAGGGTGGCCACCTTCAAGTGCCAGTATCCTGTGATATGTACACAGCCTTGAGAATTGAAGACATGGTTTTGATTTAGAAAGACCAGTTGAAAATTGCCCACTGTCGAGGCAAAGACAATGGGCACTGGGGCCATCTTGCTGTTGGGGGTAGGCACAAAGAGAGAATGAGTATTTAGCTATAGAGTGTTGCTTCCTGTTGGGCACTAACTGGCTCTCGCTGTCTGTTTAATATGCTATAAAAAGCAACATGTTAATATGGAAACATTAAAAGCTACCAAGAAGTAGAGAAGAAACAAAAAACATCATAATTCCTTACTTAAGTTATAGTGATGGCAGTTGGCAGTGATGATGGCTTTGGTGATGGTGGTGATGATGGTGATAGTGGAGGTGATGTGGTGGTGGTGATAATGTAGATGGCAGTGATGGTGACAATGGTAGTGATGGTGGTAGTCATAATGGTGATGAGGATAATGACTAATGATGGTGGTGTGATGATGGTGAAGATGGTAGTGGTGGGGGTGGTGATGGTGCTGATGGTGGTGATGGTGGTAGTGATGATAGTGAAGATGGTGATGTTGGTAGCCATGGTGATGATGATGATGGTGACAATGTTGGTTTCTATAAATTGTAGTCAAGCACACTACTAAATGAATACCTTCATATTTGCCTTTTCCTATTTATCTGTGCCTTTATAGACAAGGGTGAGATTACATGTACTTTGCACAAGTGTTTTAAATGGAAACTCTGATGAGCAAATCTCAGTAAGTAAGGGATAAAGAGGATTTCTTCATCCTGATAGAAGTCCTGCTTGTAAAAATCTGTGCAGCTCAAGAAGCAGGGTGAGCCACATGCTCTTCATTTAATATCAAATGGAAATCCTCGCCAATGCAGTAAGGCAGGAAAAGGAAACAAAAGGCTTATAGATTGTAAAGAAAGAGGGAGACTGTCTTTATTTATAGATGATGTTTGTCTACGAAAAAACCCAAAGGAATCTACAAAGCAGCTTCAAAAGCTAATAATATTATTTAGGACGGTAATAGAGTATGAAACCAATAAAAAGTCAGTTGTACTTTTAGACAGAAGTAACAAACAACCAGAAATGGGAAACTTAAAAGCATTACAATAGCATCAATGTGGAATTCTTGAACTTAATAGAATAAAGCAAAACATGTGGGTCTGTATAACAAGTATTACAGACTATCACTTAGCAAAATAAAAATTGTAAACACACTGAGCTATACCAAGCTCACAGATCAAGACTCAAATCATTAGGGCATCCTGAACTTTCTGTGTATATGTAGTGTGTGTGTGTGTGTGTGTGTGTGTGTGTGTGTGTGTGTATGCATGCTTGTATGTGGCGGCCAGAGACTGATGTTGGTGTCTTCTTCCACTGCTCTGTTTTATTTCTGTGACAGACTCTCTCAATGAACATAGAGCTCATCACCTCAGGAGGCCACCTAGCTCCAGGAACCTGCCTGCCAAGCGCAGCCCCCACCCCACCCCGCCCCGCCACACACCAGCACTGCAGTTACAGGCACACATCGCTAGCCACGCCAGGCTTTTATGTGGGTTTTGGGGATCTGAGCTCAAGGCCTCATACTTGTGAGACAGGGACTTTACTAACATCTCGCCAGATTCTGTGTTAGAGGACTCATGCAGTCTCAGTGTAAGGCAGTGGTTCTCAGTCTTCCTAAAGCTGTGGCCCTTAATACAGAGTCTCATGTTGTGGTGACCCCCAATCATAAAGTTACTTTTGTTGCTACTTCATAACTGTAATTTTGCTAGTTATGAATCATTATATAAATATATGATATGCAAGATATCTGATATGCCATCCCTCAAAGGGGTCACAAGCCATAGCTTGAGAACAGCTAGCTCAAGGCTTGTCATCTGTAGTGATCAAGACTGTGCAATGGTGACATAAAGGCACAGACTCATGGATAGGACAAAGTAGATAGGTAGTACATACACACACACACACATACACACCCAGAGAGACACATACACACGTATACACACATATACACACGAATACACACACATGAATACACACATGTACACACACGCATACACAAATGTGTACACACACATACACATGCACATACACATATGTACACATGCACACTCACATGCATACACACATGTGCACACACATGATTGTGCAGCATATACACACAGGCATGATCATTTGATATTTGTTTGCTTCTTTGTTTTGAGACAGGGTCTCACTGTGTAGCTTTGTCTGGCCTCAAACTCAGAGATCTACCTGCCTCTGCCTCCATCATGCCTGGAAAGATCATTTGTTTTGATCAAGGCATTAGTGGTGGAAGATAGTCCTTATCAACAACTTGTGTCCAAAAACCCTGGATGTACAATTACAAAGGCATAAACCTTGACTCTTACTTTGATATTCAACAGTTAGGACTTAGATCAGTTTTGCACTTGAGTTAGGAAAGAATTCTAACCTGGGGAACCCACAGAAGCAGGTAGAAAGCCAGTGTGTCTCCATTGAAGCACATGGTCTCACACTTTGCAGAAAATGAAGAGATAGTTGCAATAAGATATTTGCAAAACACATATTGATACAGAATTTGCATCTGGAATCTAGAAAGCACAGTCACAGTGAGACCCAGAAAGAATATGAACCAGTTTAAAACAAGATGTCTCATGAAAGATGTGAGGATATCCAGTACACATCTGAAAACATGCTTACTTTTCAGTCATCAGGGAGTTACAAGTTGAGCCCATGAGATGAAACCCCTTACTGCATATGGGAGGATATACAGTGGTGCATGCATGCATGTGTGTGTGTTTGTGTGAGTGTGTGAGAGCATGTGTGTGCATGCATGAGTGTGTGTGCATGTGTGTGTGCTTGTGTGCGAATGTATATGTGCATGTATGCATGTGTGTATGTATGTGTGTGTGTGCAAGAGCATGTGTGCACACATATGAGTGCATGTGTGTGCATGTATGTGTGTGTGTCTGTGTGTGTGCCCCCTTGCACACGTGCCTCTATGTGCATGTGCAGATGCAGGTTCAGATGTGTGGTGACCCTGTTTGTGCCTGCCCAGAGCAGAGGGCAGAACCTGAATTGGAGGTGTTGAGTCCCTGCTCGTAGACTGACACCCTGTCCCCAGTGGACCAAGAATCACCATCCATGCTACTTGTGCCATGTCAAATAGACACAAAAGGGTCTGATTTAATTGGAGCATACCTATTCATTAGTGACACTGAACATTAGTTGTTTGCTTGTCTTCCATCCTTTTTAATCACAAGGCGTCCCCTGGGGATTTCTATCACAAATATACCTCTTTGCTTTTCGATAGCTCCCTGTGATGCTTACTCTGATGCCAATGGCAAACCCTGTGTTCTGGTCTCTTACTCTGCATGTGGGCTCACTTTTGGGACATGGCTTGCCAACATGACTTGATCTCTCTGTATAGCTCAGGACCAGCAGCAAAATGGCTTGGGGCCCAGGGCTCAGGACTCGGGGCTCAGCTCCTAAGCTGGCTTTCCAGAGTGGGTAGTGAGTGAGGCCTGGCTCATGGTTAGGGGCCTGGGTGACTCCTTCCCTGGGACCTTCTTGTCAGGATACTCTGGGTTTCTCCAGCCTGACATCTGCAGAGGCAGGTCCTGTGGCTTTTAAAGCCAAGATTGCAGAGTTAGCAGTGTGTCCCTTGGTCACATGCATTCCTCACCTTCCAGAGAGCCCACCTCTGTTAGAGGGATTGTACCATTTGACAGACTCTTGTATTAAAGAGCTATGCCTGGTTTTAAATGCCCACACTTAAATATATTTTGAGCTCTTTTTAAAAAATAGATTGTGTAAGGTTTACACTGATACACACATGGCTCTTCAGAGGTAGATGCTGATGATTAGCGAGCACACATCTGTCCAATGTTGGATCCATCCAAGGCTATTGACCCCTGGGGTCATTTGTTCTGGATTGGGGGTGAGTTCAGAGTTTGATTTCTGTTACCTAGTTTAACTTAGTTTAACACAGGGTGCTGCATGCTTTCAGTGTTTCTGAACATGATTGTGGTCACTTAGCAGTGTGTTCTGGCCACCTTGCCATGTCAGGCTGTGTAGGTTGACCAATCCCACTCCATCTTTGCAGTGAGCTAGACAGGGACAGCTTTTTTTTTTTTTTTTTTTTTGATTCAACTAGCTCCCTTCTGATGGGCATAGACCTTGCTTTTATCTCACAAGCAATCCTGCACACCTAGGCACAATACAACCCTTTCTATACAATCTACCCCAAAGAGCAGATGCCAGGCTAATGTGGCCTGGCCTCGGTATTCTCACCAAGATCCTATAGGTACCCTTCCCACTCAAGGTTTCTTCCACTCTAGTGATTGCTGTTAGCACCCAGCACACGAACCTCTTTTATTTGTTGGATGGTTCATTTGTTCATTGGTTAGTTGGTTCATTGGTTAGTTGGTTCAGTGGCTAGTTAGTTTGTTCATTGATTGATGATCTGGTTCATTGGCTCATTGATTAAATGGCTGGTGAGTTTATTCATCAGTTAGTTGGTGTGTGTGTACATTGGTTGGTTAGTTTTATTCCTTGATTTGTTAGTTGATTAATTTGTTCATTGGTTAGTTGGTTGATTTCTTTTTCCCTAATGGTTACCTGCTGGATGCCTCATTTGTTCATCGGCTACTTGGTGGGTGACTCATTTGTTCATTGGTTAATTAGTGGGTGGCTCATTTGTTCATTGGTTAGTTAGTGGGTGGCTCATTTGTTCATTGGTTAATTAGTGGGTGGCTCATTTGTTCATTGGTTAGTTAGTAGGTGGCTCATTTGTTCATTGGTTAGTTAGTGGGTGGCTTATTTGTTTATTGGCTTGTTAGTAGGTGATTTTTTAGTTAGTTTCTGGATCCATGGACCTTATCAGCACACACAAAAAATGATGCCCTTACTGCTGTGTGCCTTGAAAACTCTGGCAGAACATCCAGGGAGGCTTTGTGTCTCTGGTGGTGACAGGCCATCCATCTGGAAATGCTTGGGACAGGACAGCTTTGACCTTGTCTGACTCCAGAATGAATCAGAGGTGGCATGGTCCTTCAGCTGCTCATGGAACATTGCTGAGGAAAGACAGCCTGGAGCTGCTCTGCAGGTGTCAGTGACCCTATGGGCAGTGGGACCCTGAGAGGGCCTGACTTGCAGCTGGCAAGTTATATAATCATCATGACCATATAGATGCCCACTCCCTGAGCCTTCCCAGGAGTTGGTATGGCTCTATAAACACACTCACTCAAATGCAGCCAACTCCATGTTGCACAATCCGTCTCCTGGCATCTTCCTCCACTTCCTCCAGAACAATGAGGTAAAACTATCTTTGAGGAAGCAGAATGAACCACTTGGTCCCTTACTCAGCTCACTGGTCAAGTCCTACAGTGAGCAGAGTCTTCTGGCAGTGCCCATATTCAAGGAGCCTGGCATTCATCCTGTCCCTCTGGGTGTTGGCTGTAGGCATGGTGTCCTTGACACAAGTTCCATTCTGTTGTGGTCACAATTCTTTGATAAAGGACAGGAAGAGAGAAACAGGCCTATTAACAACCATACATGAAGAACAGCAGTGATCGTCCAAAAGGAGAAAAAGATGCTGAACAGATTTGAGAAAAGTAGATACATCCTCTCTTCCAGCTGCTGCCTGGTGTGAGGCACTCCTGTGCCTACCACAATGTTAATGTGGCCTAGGAGTCTGCATGGTGGCATCTACTGATTCCCAAGTAACATTGCATCTTCCTCTTTACTCTTCACGGCTTGGCTCAGGCCTCCTTGCAGGAGTCCTTTGCATGATGTCTCTGCCCCTCCACTCCCCTTACCCTTCATGGAGTCCTTACTGTTGGCTTGGCTCTATTTTGAGTAACAGTATGTGTGTATTATGGGTGATCTTTGTATCTGGGTATCACCATCTGTACTTGGGGATTGCATTAGGGAGAATTGCAGGCACATGTGTCTGAGCCTTTCTGAAGGTGTCTCAGCCCTTGTCTGGGGTCTGTGTACAAAGTAATTCAAAGGTGCCAGGTGTCTAGACCTCAGGCCAGCTTTCAGGAGAGGTGAGAGATGGGCAGTCACAGACTGAAGGAGAGAAGCCTTGGGGCACTGGTACACTCTGTAATTATTTGTTCCCAAGCAGAGGGACAGACTCCTCCTTTCCCTTATCCAGATTTTCCATAAAACTGCTGATCTAGGACACAGTGGTCAGTGGCTTCCTGGAAGCCATAGCTTTCTGCCAGGAATGAAGAAGTGCCTTTGAGATGAAAGAAAAAAAGCCAAGTGGTCAGAGATGTGTGCCCAGTCCAGCCATGGAGCAGGGCAGGGCACTGAGGAACTTATTGATGGTCTTTGCTGGGGGTAGATATGGGTAGTGATGACTTATGTGGCTCTTTTTGAGCTACTTCATTTCCTGGGGAAGTAATTCAATTTTAGTCTTTCCATTCATGGTATATCCTCTTGTATATATTCCTTCTTCTAACCTATGCCATTATACATGGTTTGTCCATCTATCCACCCACCCAACCACTCATCTACCCATCCATCCGTTCACCCATCTGTCCATCCATCCGTCCGTCTGTCTATCCATGCATGCATGCATGCATCCATCCACCCACCCATCCACCCACCCACCCACCCATCCACCCATCACCCATCTATAAATCCATCCATCCATCCGTCCATCCATCCATCTGTCCATCATGCATCCATCCATCCACCCATCCTTTATTGATCTTATCTAGTCACAAAGCCATTCTTCAGCCACCCCTTTTTTTCCCTTTCATTACTCATCCATAATTCTGTGTCTGTTCTTCCATCCTGAGGTTGACGGAACTTACAGCTGTGAGCTTTGCAAACAAGTGACCTGGCTTTCCAGGGTGCTTTCAGGATCTGGAGCGTTAGATAAGGACAGTGTTTCTGCCCACAGCATGACCTTCTGAGACTCTGACAGCTCTACCCATCCTCCCTGGAGCGACCGCATCCTGTCCTTTGACCCTGTCCAGTACTCTCCTGCATGGATACCTGTGAGGGGCAGGGACTCAGTGCTCCTCATTGCTCTGAGATCATACATCTCCTCTGGGAGCATCCTACCAGCTTCCTGTCCATGATGTAGAGGGAAGAATGAAGGCTTTAGATCCCAGTATAGAGTTGGTTGGAGTCTGGCCAGCCCCTAGGTATCTTCCTCAGTATTTTGGTCAGATTTCCTCTTGAAGGGCAGACTCTGAAGACTGTGAGAGTGAGGGGTTTGGGGTTGGGAGGAGGTACACAGTACAGAGCCTCTGTCATTCCTCCCCGGACAGGACTGTTGCACGTGCTTATAGCCCCAGTGGGTATAACCCTTGCTTGGGGGAATCTCTGTAGGCAGAGATGACAACCTGTTGGGCCTAAGTGGCTGCTTGTACACTAATGCATGTGTTATAAGACACCTGCTGCTCCCCTCTGCCGTTCAGAGAGCGTTTACACACTATCTTCTGCCAGTCCTCAACAGGGGTTTCCTCTCGCACCTCATTTCTTGCTATGTTGTGGATTTCTGGACTGTCTACCACTACCACCATGTGGGTCTATAGGGCTCATCCCTCCCGACACAGTTCAGGGCAGTAAAATGAACCTGGCAATTGTTGGGAAGGAAATACTGGGCATTCTGGGTGAAGGAACAGAGCTGTGCGAAATAGAACAACGTACAGCGGGTCCCAGCTTTCACCCTCCATGCATATACCCTTCCATCCACCCCACCCCCACCCCCTATGCATATATCCCCCCCCCATCCTCCCGCACAACCTCCATGTGTGTGTGCTCTCTTGGGCAGAGCCCTGCTGCCTAGGGAACCCTGGGGTTCCATAGAAAGGATCAGGGATGTGACTGCTGGGTGACTGGCCCTGAATCGGTGTAGAGGGAAATCCCAGAGACAGTATTGACTTCCAGTTCCCACTCTGTGAAGAGACACCTCTGCCTTTGGTTGCCCAAGATCTCCTTCAGTTCTAGTCAGTCCTTCCTCCTGTCTTACCCTCAACCCCATATTGTGATGTCAAGTCTGGCCGACCATGCTCTTCTTTTTGTTCCATCTCTGATCCCTCCCCCCTTGTTGCTGGGACTGTCACCCCATACTTTGTATACTTTATAGTCCCTGCCTTCTGCCCTGAGGGGCTAGTGGGAAGTGTCCACTAGGTGGTGCCATGGTAGAGCATGCTGATCGGGTAGGCAGAGAAAGCCCTTCCAGGTGCAGGCTCCTACAAGGTTGCCACTTCACGCTCGTAACTGCTCATCCCTGGCCAGGTCCCACAGCTGGGGGACATGGCTTTGTAGAGGACAAAACAGGTTCCCAGGAGTCTGGCTACACCCAGCCTCACACTGCTGAATCTGCTGTGCCTTGGTGTCTGTCACAGGTGTGCAAATGGTCCTGTGGCAGTCTGGGGCTAAGTGGGGGAAGTTTCTCATGCTGTGTGCTGTGCAAACTAGGTGTGCCCTTGGATGGGTCATGGTGGGGTCCACAAGGTTGTGGCTGTGATGTGGAGATAAGCCAGCCAGCTCAGGCTTCCTGGGTGAGGAACGGGCTGTGATGGCAGGCTGAGGACCCTGTGCCTGGAGAAAATAGAAGCTATAAATTACATTTTGGGGGGAGGTGAAGGGACCCATGTTTATGGTAGAGGTGAACCTGGCAAGGGATCTGAGGTCAGGGCACCAACAGCCAGAGGCCTGGGGAGAGCAGGGACAGAAGAGGTCCTGGCTAGCTCCAAAGGCCAGCACTGCCTGCCTGCAGCCCTGGCCACGCCCTCCCTTGTCCCCAGCGTTAGTCACTGGAGAAGAATTTCATCAGGGCCTCCAAGGCACCCTCTTTGTTTTCCAGCCCCCTGGTTGACCTTGGATGAGGCCACTGCCCTCAGGGAGGGCTGGTGGAAGGACCTGGGCAGACCCTCAGGGGCTGCCATGTCTTCAGGTGTGGCTATCAGGCCTTTAGTAAAACTGGCTCTTTGCTCTAGGAAGCCAAGGGGGAAGAGAGGCAGGCAAGAGAGTGGGAGATTGGCCACCCCAGCCTATGAAGGCTGCTGCCCTGTGTATGTGGGTAGGTCAGGGGTGAGAGGCTGGGCACCAACGTGCTGTGTAGTGTTGGTATGCTGGCTGTAGCTCTCTGAGCTTCGTGTGATTCTTTAGGACAGACGCTGTTCGTCCAGCCCTTGTTGCTGACCCTTTGGTCCTTCTGTCTGTGAACTTACAGAGTTGAACCCGGGTGGTCGGTTGTCTAGAAGGCCCACATGTTCTTCTCTTGAAGATGAAGACGTTGACCTCGGAGTTTGCAACACAAAACAGAACACCTCACTGACTGTTTCTCTGTTGGTCTGTCTGTCTGTCCTTCTGTACCTAAGCCTGTCTTTCTCAGTCGTTCTTCTTATGTCCCTCAGTCTCTGTATATTTATTTTCTCCAAGGCTCAGCATCAAAAGAAGGTGGTCCTCAGTTTCTCCTTGCAGGCGCGATGTGGGGAAGGCCTGGTGTCTGAGGCAGGTTTTGGATTGTGGGGGCAGCATGGGAAGAGGCCTGCTTGACTGTAAGGTGGTAACATACGGGCTAGAGCTTGGGCTCAGATGACTAAGTCACAGTACCCACTCAGCCCTGGTGAGATACCAGTCATCAGGGAGTGGCCAGTGGGGCTGAGGCTGTGTTGGGGATTCTGGGACAGTGACTTCCCTGTGAGTGTACAGAGGCCACATGAGTCCCCACAGAACTCCTTGGGGAGAGAGCTCTGCCAGATGTATGTCAGGAGACAGGTAGATGGGCTGGAGTCTTTCTGATCCCAGCAAGTGCTTAAAATGTGCAGTTTACTGAGGGTGTGTGTGTGTGCCTAATTGGAGCAAAGGGTTGTATCACCCAAATCTGTTGGGTCAGGAGTGTGACTTCTTCCGACTGCTTCCCTTCTGCAACACCCAAGCTCATAGCTCAGTCTCTCAGCTCACAGTTGCTCTGAGAATGGAGCCCGGAGAGAGAGATGTAGCACGGCAGCCAAGGTGAAGTGAATTTCATTCATGAAAGCAGAACAGGAGAGCTGACCTCATTCACCTTTGAACTGCTAGGGGCTCATTTAGTCACTCAACAAACGCAAGGGAGTGCTGCCTATGCTCTGCCCCTGCCCAGCACAGGACAGGGCACTCTGACCTTCTTGTTTCTTTTGGTGCCCAACCCCAGTGGGGTAGGGTACATGATGAATCTGAGAGCTGTTTCATGAAGTCCTCCTATCAGGACTTCGCCTCTCTGCTGTTACCTGTGAATGTGTTTGCACCAGGCCCCCTGTTTGAGCTGGAGGTCTGTGCTTGACCAGGGTCCTTTCTGAGTGTTTGCATTCCTTGGGCTGGTCAGGGCTGGGGTGGCAGAAAGCCTGTGATTGTAGATTCTATTCTGAAGACATGTCCTGAGCGGCTCCAGATGGTGATCCGGGCCTCACTGGCCTTCCCAAGAGCAGGCTGTCTTTTGCAGTGTTGGCACTGTGGGCTGGGATGTGTTCCTTTGCCAGGGCCACGAGTTAGGCTGCTGAACATGGGACTGGCTCTCCTCTACTGCAGGCTGGCGTCGTCACAGATGTCCTTTTCTGTGTCTGAGCAGGAGGCAGGAGTGTTTAGATGCCAGCTATGACCAGCTATGACCAGAACAATTTCTGCTCTTTCTGAAAGCAGACACCTTGTTCCATCTGCTCTTAAAGCCTGAGGCCTCCTGGTGTTAGACTGTGGCGTGCTCCTCCAGGGCCTTGCCACGAGCTGTCTGCCTTTTTGGTCCTTCTGAGAGGAGTGTAGACAGAGCCAGGGTCTGCAGCCTCATGTGCCAGCAGCAAGGTTTTAGTTGTCTATCTCTAGGTAACAGGTCAGGAGAGCCTATGTGATGAGACTGCTCACTCACGTTCCTCCAAGGTGAGTGAAGCTTGTGCATAGCTGGGTGGCAGGCTGTCTGAGGGAGGACAAGCTGTCTGGGGAGCAGAGCCAGTTGGAGTTAGAAGTCTTGAGGCAACTATGGAGCTTTCACACTGAGGTTGCTATTCACAGGACAGGGTCACTGCTGCAGATGTATGGAAGCCAGGGCTCTTAGTGCCATGACTGCCTCACCACGGGCATGGTCCAGGAGCTTACTACAACTCGTGGTCCACTCTAGGATAATCACTGACTGGTAGATTCTGGCTTGCTGCAATAATTCTTATCGCAAAGGCCTCTAGGAAACATAGTTTTAGTCTCCCAGGCTGTGGAACAGGACTCTCTGGGAGGAGGCTGGGTCTAGCTGAAGTGAACAGATAAAGCCAGGCATTCTTCTCTCTGGAACCTGGTCTGTTCATAGGTGGAACACCCGGGGAAGAGCAAGGGAGTACTTGCATGCAAACCATTTGGAGGTGGTCTCATTTGCAGCAGGTAGTGACTGGTCTCTGAATTCTTCAGGGTCACTCAAGTGCCTCTTACTTTGAAGCAAAGACCTCTTGTTGGGAGCAAGGGCCATGGATGCAATACCATGTGTGTGCTCCTCCAGTCTGCGGGACTCCGATGAGTCCTGAGAGCACTGTGAATAGCATTTTCCTTCCAGAGGGCCCTGTACTTAAGCTACGGAGTTCTGGGGATTGCTCACTGGCAGGCTCCCAGTGGCTTCTGTGGCTTCTCTAATGGGCCTCAGCTGGCATGATCTTCCCTTGGGGCTGTGGTAATCCTGATTTTTAGGCACATCTACCTGTGTCAATAGCCCCTGCCACTTCAGAGTTGAGGTGCTCAGCCTGGGTGAGGCATTGGCCTGAAGGGCAAATAAGACATCTTGTGTGGAAGGGAAGAGTTTTCCAGATGCCTGTATGCTGGACACTACTCTAGTGCTCCCCACACCTTGTTTAAGACTAAATATATCTTGCTCTCTGGCACAAAAAAGCCCTGGCCAGCGGGAAGGGTGGCACTGGGCCTAGGAGAGGTCTGATGGCCTTTTAAACTGGTAGCGATACAGGTCTGCAAACATCCTAGTCAGACTCCTGTGAAACCGCTCTCTGCTTTGACAATGGGGAAAGCAGGCTTCGACCTGGTCTGGGAAGAGCATCATCGTATAGATGCAGTGATGTAGGGCCAGGAAACGCTGCTGGGATCCCCATCTCTTCCCCAGGCCATTGCCAGCCTTAGAGCTGAGTTTCCGAGATGACCCAGGCTTTGGTGCTATGTCGTTCTGGCCAGGTGTGCTGGCAGTTGGCACGGCCATCTTCCCACAGCTGTGTCCAGGCCTGGGACTGTGCCACACAGCTCTGCCAACACACTCAGCATTGCCTGTGATGTTCACTAAACAAGAGCTCAGTGAAGACTTTGTCATCACATAGAGTACCTGGGGGGGGGGCACAGATACACAAATAACTGGACACTGGGTGGTTACCTAAGAGCTGCCAGGATTCTGAAATGAGTTGAGGCTATCCTGGGTCAATAATGGGCCGTCCGTCCACACTGTGCCCTGCTGTCCTTCATAATGATTTCCTGTAGGGGTGGGGAACCCTTCTCTGGTGTCAGGAAGTTGGCACAGACCTGGCCACTTAGGTTGCCTTGGAGCGCAGGCTAACAGGAGTCAGGCTTGAGACTCGGTGGCTGCTGTTGGAGGACTCCTCACCCTGAGGAAGCTTGCATGATCATTCTTCTTTAACACCTTCTTAAAAACGGTTCAACTGTCCTCCCGGGGAATCCACTTGGGGAGGAAGGTGAATTGAGTTTGAGAGGAATAGTCAAGAGATGAGCCTCCTGTGGTCGTCAGATGTGGGTGCTGAGTGTTTAGCAGGATATGTTGTATTCTGATATGGACAAGCCTGAGAATGAACATATGGGCATGTATATGATAGCTTCAGGCGTAGCTGGATCCAGGTGCCCATTTAGCACTGCGAGAGTTGGCCTATGCATGCACTAGATTCCCTTGAGATAGTTGCCCTCTGACTTCATCTTCTGTGTATGTAGCCCACAGAACAGCTTTTTCCTAGACGAAGCCACAGGATGGTGCGACACTGGTCCAGCTTGGCCATGTGTCAGGGGCTTCACATCCTGTGGGTAGCACTTTGAAATTTATTCTCTGCTGGACATCCAAGAGCCTCCTATTTGATGTAACTCAAACTGAACATACATAAACAGGAAAACAAGCAGTCTGGGGCGGGCATGTGTGGACTCAAAGGCCTCTAGATGTAAGGAAAGGGGGCTTTGTCAGGGGGGCATGTTTTGTGTTTGGGGATGTTCTAGCTTCATTTCTGTCTCTGGACAAAAATACCCCAACGAAAAGAAACTTAGAGACGAAAGCAGTTTGTTTCAGCTTAGAATTCCAGGTTACAGCTCATTGTTGTGGGGAAGTCAAGGCAGGGACTTCAAACATCTGGTTACATCACATCCAGAGTCAAGAGCAGAGGGAAATGAATGGAACACACACTCACCTGCTTGCTTGTGTTCAGCTTGATCGCCTCACTGTTATTCTTCACAACCCCATGCCTAGGGAATGGTGCCACCTGTAGTGGGCTGTGTCTTCCCATATTAGCTAGTTAAAGACCTACCCCTCATAGACATGCCCACGGGCCAACTCAGTATAAACAGTTCCTCACTGAATCGCTCTTACAAGGTCAAGTTGGCACAGCTAACCAATGCAGGGGCAACTGTTGAGCTCTTGAGGAAGCGCCTGCACTTCAGGGGTCAGAGGGTCAAGCTTCTGCTGTCCTCTGAGTGGCTCCCAGAGGATGGGGTGTCAGAAGCTTTCCTAAAGGGACGTCCTGCAAGCATTCTCCTGACCTGGGTATTCAGGCCTAAATCTTTTGATACCAGACAGAAATCGGATATTTGCTCTAAGCTGTTGTGGGAACATGGGGGACGAAATGACATCAAAGACAGTGCAGAGACTAGAGGTTGCTTGGCAGTTTCTTAAGCTGTCAATCACTCCAATGTTGGAAACAGCCCCGTAGAGATTGCTGGAGCTATTGAGGCTTCCTGGCTGCGTCTAGGTGACAGACCTATCTCCAGTGTTGCTGAGAAGAAGTGGAGATTGTGTGACTCAGGCAAGTGAGGATGTGGAGTAAGAAGTCCCTGCAGTTTGTAAAACAAGGAAGTTTGGGGGCTTTCAGAGGGTGTAGGTGAGGCCAGGCTCTAACCTGGGCAACTAGTTGGAGATAGAGCCACTTCTAAGACGTGTCCCTCCTGAGCAAGCCCTCAGTCTCTTCTGAACACCAGATGTTTGCTGGTTTCAGTTGTCTAAGATTCACCTTCTCTTTGGGGGTGCCCCTCAGTTGTGTCCATCTTGGGGCTGACATAGCTTCTCTGTCTTTGCAGCTCAGCCAGCAGATCTTCTGGAGATGCTAGATTTTCACAATTTGCCCTCAGGGGTAACGAAAACCACAGGTTTCTGTGCTACTCGAAGATCTTCCAGCGAGCCGGATGTTGCCTACCGAGTCTCTAAAGATGCACAGCTCAGCATGCCCACCAAGCAGCTGTACCCTGGTAAGAGGTGCCTCATTCCTGTTCTGGGTGGCAGAGTGCTGGGGACTTCAGGCTTCTGGCCAGGGCCAAAGAGGAAGCCGGAGTGGGTGGTTGTGCCAGAGCCGTGGGTGTGCTTTGTGTGAGTCTTCCTCATTATAGTGAAACCAACACCCACTCACCACTTGTGTGTGCGCAAGGCCTTGTCTGTGCTAAATGGGATACAAGTAGGCATGTTTACATTAATGACAGACCACCATGAGAAAGGACAGAAAGGAGGTGAGATGAAGTGAGATCTTAGGTCATGGAGAAGAAAGGCTTATACTGGGGAACATAATCCTAACTGGGGCCAGTGACATTAAGAGACACAAGTCCAGAACCCTGGCTGGCAGCGAGCTTGAGAGATTCTTAATGAGCGTCTGCTGCCAGGTGCCAGACATCTACTTTTAATTATGTATCCAGAGGGAGCCACCATGTTGGACAGAGGCGTGCATCTAAGTGATTCACCCACAAGGGGAGTTAGCTCCTCTCTACCACATCTACTGGTACTAAGTGCCCTGGGTTTATTCAGTGTGGGCAGGTGATAGATTCTTCTTCCCCTGCCTCAGGAGGGCCTGCCAGCTTAGCCTGAGGTGCCCTGACTCTGTTGACCTGAGTAAGAGGTAGGTCAGCCAGACACTCCTCTTTTGCGATTAGAAGTCTGCATTCAATCTTTTATGGTCTGGATATGACCGCAGCATTGAACCAGAATTGGGCAGTTTTAGCAACCTGTGCTGTCCCTCATGTCCCCACTGTGTCCCTGGATGATGCTTTTGCCTCCCCCCCCCCCCCCCGGTGTTGGCACTTCTGGTCTTCTGTCAGGGTTTGTCCTCCACTCAGCATTGCTCTGGAGTCATTGTGACTTTACAGCTGAGGAAGAAGCTGGGTGCTTTGGTCCAAGGTATCATTTTGGATGGATGGATCTCGTGCGCAATGCACCTTCCTTGCAGCCACAGGGGAAGCAGCCTGGGGTCTCCAAGGAGCACACCTTTAGTGCAGAATCACCCTGGCTCACAGATGCCCCTCTAATTCTTCTGTAAAGATAAATGTCCCACCACGACCCTTTCTAAACGGGAACCTCACCCTTCCTTGTGAGGGGCTGCAGGGATGGATTCTATGCCTTATTTTTGGAGAAAACATTTTTGCAGAGGGGGGGGGGAGGTCATCTTGAGAACACTCAGTCTCATCTGTTTTCAGAGAGTTGTAATTTTTCTGTCTTGTGGCCCAAGAGTTAGAATTCCCAAATTGGAGCCATGGAGACCTGGGCCCAGGCTGGAAGGGTCTGCTAGTCAGGAACAGAGGGCTGGAGGTGATGATGATGAAGCTGAAATGGGGATGGCTGCAGAAAAGAAAGGCTCCCAGCCCAAGGAGCTATACAGAGCTCACTGATGCTTGTATTCTTACCATTGTCACCCAAGACAAGGGGGCTAGCCGAGCAGGTAGCTAGAATCCCCATCTGTCACTCTCTTCTCCCTGGGTGGCTTATGGTAAGAATTCTCACAGGATCAGGTAGCTGAGCCCAGGAAATGGAGTGGATTCCCAAGTAACATGATAGGGGATATTTTTTTGGTAGTTGACTAGTTTGTTGATATTTTGTTTTTGAGACGGAATCTCATGTAGGTTGAGGCTGGCCTTGAACTTGCCAAGCAGCTACGGAGACCTTGAACTCCCAGTCTTCCTGCTGCCACCTCCCAAGCAGTGGGATTACAGGCACAGTGCCTGTCTTCAGCCTGCCCTCAGCTCGTGTCCTCTGCCTTAGACTTGCCAGTGTGCGGGGTGAACCGTGGGCCTTTACTGTATTTGTTTTTGGCACGGTCTCAGCTGTTCTAGACTAGCCTTAGATTTTGCTTTACAGTTAAGGATGACCCTGAACTTCCAATTATTTTGAATCCACCTTTTTTTTTTTTTTTGCCCTAAGAGTGCAGGCATGCATCAGTATGAAATTTATGTGGTTTTGGCGATCAAGCTCAGAGCTCCATATGGGTTCAGGAAGTACTCTGACAACCGAGTCCCAGCCCCAGTCCTGGGAAGCTTTTGGTTTTGTTTTCAACTGTCCTCAAATTAGTAACTTGATTAGATAATCAGAATTGCTGTAGCTAGGGTGTGGGGGACACCGGGTCAATCACTGATTGTCTGACAGTGGCCAGTGCAGCCAAGGTGGCTTCGGAGTCTCTGCAGAGGAGTTTCTGTGGTGTCATCTCCTCAGGTCCCATGGGTCAGTCTGGAAAAGCTGTTCCAGGGTCAGCATTATCCATCATCTGGTGTCTGAGGCTGTATACCTCAGAGTAGGTGATTGACCCTGGAAAATCCTGGAAGGTACTGCAGGCTTTCTGATTGGCAAGTGCTTAGGAAACAGGTCAGACCTTGTGGGATGTCTTCCACAGGACTCACGTGGCTACATGCCAGCCATTGCAGCAGCCTAGGTAAGAATGAGGGTGGCTGCTAGCTACTGTGTGCCTTCTTCCAGAGTGCAGGAGCTCCTTGGCTACACCAGGGTGGGGAGGCTGTCTGTGGTAGCTGCACTAGGAGGCCCGAGGGCTCCAGGCAACCGCAGCAAGACTGGATTGGGTAGAGCATGAATAGATGTCTGGAATTGTCTTAGTGCTTGCTCAATGATGCCCTTGGTTATGGGCTGATCTCCCAAGACAGCCTTATCCTAGTGAGCAGCATAATCTTTCCTTCATGGGCTGTGTGGATCTGGGTCTTTAGATGGCTGGGCTAGCTTGTTCATGGCATAAGATCTGGCCATTCTCCCCCACAGGGTGGGCGCCATATCTAAAAGAAACTAGCAGGCCATGCATGAAGACGGTCCTGGACTTCCCTGTATACTGCTTTATTGCTCCTATGTCTACCCAGCTAGCACCAGCTGCTTGTAATGGTCTCCTGACTGACACTAAGGCCTGACCCCTGGCCTCACCTTGTGTGTGGAGAACCAGTCCCCACCATTCTTCCACTGAGGACTGAGGTCTCCCCTCTGTTCTCCTCAGCATCCTTCTCTGAGGAGGTACCTGAGATTTCTGGCTCACTCAGAACTAGATAGGGTGGATTGGCCAGGAGCTCTTCTCCTTATCCCCCCATTTCCAGGGCTCCATCTTTACTCCAGGATCCCAAGTCTTCAGCTAGCTCCAGGAGCAGCCCCTGACCAGCTACCCCTATTGCTCCCTCCTATCCTTACTGACCAGAGGCCCTGGGTCCAACCAGTCCACTGCAGACCACAGGATAAATTACATCTCAGAATGCTGGCCCTAGACAAAGGCCATGCATGGGAAGCAGGGTGCGGCTGCCTGGGCTGGACCATGGGATACGGGGCCCCAGGATGGTGTAAGAATACAGCAGCAGGTCAGAGGTACTGCATTCCTTCAGTGAGCAGAACTGTGTCTTCTCTGAGAGGCTGTGGCCATCCTGCCCATATGGTAGTATGTGAGATTCTCTGGGAGAGTCAATTCCATGGCAGCTGCATTTATTAGCTGCCTACTGTATCCCCGCCGTGGACCGGGGCCCTTGGGTGTTGGTGGGAAGAGGGAGGATACCCCATGAGCGGAGCTGCTGGCCCTCCACTGTGGTGGCTTTTCTGAGTGAGATCAGTCAGGAGGCACCAGACCGCACATGCACTTCTCCAGACTACCCGGAAGCTTGGCGTACAGTGTCAGCTCCTGTCGTAGTGAAGAGAGACCTTCTTAAAGGGACTATAAATCCATTGTTATTTTGCTAGGAGAGAGATTAATGTTCAACATAATTCATCTTTTCCAAGTTTTGTCTGAGCTGAGAAAATTTGTTACCATAGTGATTTTAAACATTGAGGAGGGGCATTTTAATGAGCTGGGAGAGATGGGCTGGCTGCCCTCCACCATAGATCATGATGGAGGAAGAGGACTCTCTCATGTGCCATGCGTCTCATCCTTTCAGTCAATGACACAGAGTCAGGGTGGGCACAGAGACTGGATAATGACCGCATGGTCCACCCTGAATGCAGACAGTGACCTCCCGGCTGCTGTAGGGTCCGCTCTGGTGTCCACGTCCTACAGGTACAGCGCCCAGCCACTGGCAGGGCTAACTGGGGCCTTCAATTGGGTAGGCACAGCAGTTCTCAGTGCCCATCAACACCAGTGAAGGTGGAGACCTCTGTTTTCCTTCACACCCCTGCCTAGTAGAGGGTGCAGTGTGGCACCCAGGGTGACAAGACAGTGCAGGCTCGCATGTCCCCTTCCAAGAAGCTTCCCGTCTGGAACTTGAAAGCAGGCTAAGCAGGTCCCCCAGTGGAGTCCTTTTTTCCCCAACTACCTCAAGTAGGTGCATGGCCATCATTACCAGCTATCAGAGCAGCCTGAAATTGTCACTCTGAGCCCAGGGGAGCTGGTGATGCCCAGCACACAAACAGGCCCCTGCACACCCAGCCTCTTTGGGCTCCTGACTTGGGCTAGGACACGTGGCTATCCCACATCAGAGTCTGAGGTCCCCTTGACCTTGATGAGAGGTCGTGACCCTATGGGATAGTTCTTCCACTGGCTTCCTATCCCACCATACCCTGTGCCACCCCTGGGATCTGCAGTTTCCCTGTCAGAAGCGACCACAGCCTCCATTAGCTCTCTCTGCCTGTGCCCTATATCAGAAACGGGAGGGAAGAGCAGTTAAGTCGTTATGTCCTGTTTGTGCCCCAACCCCCAGCCCCCAACCCCAGATCTAGGACATCTTGATTTTCCCCAGCATTGTACCTGCAGCCTGCAGTTCCAACAACAGAGGGCACCCTTGGATAGCTTTGCAAGGAAACTGTGACAAAGCCTGCTACAGCAGTGACTAGTGGCCTACTGGGCCAAGTGGCTGACCTTGTTCCAACTCTAAAGGAGAAAATGGAATAGCCAGACACTCCTGCCTCATCCCAGCCCGTAACTCAGACTCCCAGCATCTACAGAGGAAACAGTGTGGCTTGGTGGTACCTCACTACCTGGTGCTTCGTCAGTCTGTTTCTGCCAGTTCCTTGCTGGGTGTTACCCATTGAGGGATCTGAGAGGTGCCCTATCCATGGGTGGGGGAAGGAAGGAATATTTCTAGATCGCATTCCTTCACATTAAGTAACTGTGTGGCTTACATCCTATCAGACCCAGGCAGTTGGTGGCAAAACTTCAATCATAGGAGGATAGTTGACATTTCCATCAGGCTCCATGGGGAGGGGGCAGCCAAGGGCTCACTGAGCTCCAGCTGAGGGTGGGTTTAGGTGCTCTCAGGGCTAGGAGTGAGTTTAGGTACTCAAAAAAGGGGCTTCCTGTTTTGAAAGGCACAGGCTTTCCTGTTCAACATACTAGATATTTGTTTTTCTTAAAATTTTAAATTGGGAGTATTTTTAAAATTTGCTTCTGATTTTTCTTTGATGAGCTTATTGACAAGGAATCCTCAGACCATGTGAGTCAAGACGAGCTCAAGTCTGTCTCCCACTCCTCTCTCCTCCACTCCTCACATCCCTTGTGATCGACACTGGATGAGGCACACAGTATATTTAGCCTTTGATGCAGCTGGAGACTCAAAGGTCCCCCTTAAGCTGCTGAGTCCAGTGGGTCCCTAGTAGGACTCATAAGCAGATGCACAGAGGTGCAGCTCGCAGCCAAGGAGAGGGTGTTGTGGGGTCCTCACCGGAAGGGCCTTCCTAGAGAAACTTGTGTTTTGATTGTGCCTTGAACGGCCAGCTTGAACCCTGGTGGTGGAGGAGGCTGTAGAGGTTTGATCTTAGGGCGGATAAGCTGAAGAGGAGTGCCACCCACAGCAGAGTTTGCCAGATCAGTCTCAGCTTGCCATAGCTGGCCAGGGTCTGGGTTCTCCTATGGCCTTCTCATCCTGTCTTCTGTTCCAGAGTCTGGTTTTCCCGAGGACTTCTCCATCCTGACAACCGTGAAAGCCAAGAAAGGCAGCCAGGCCTTCCTAGTCTCCATTTACAATGAGCAGGGCATCCAGCAGTTGGGGCTGGAGCTGGGCCGCTCCCCTGTCTTCCTCTATGAGGACCACACAGGGAAGCCCGGGCCTGAAGAGTATCCGCTTTTCCCTGGCATCAACTTGTCCGATGGCAAGTAAGTATCCCACTGAGGTAGGGGATGGAGCTGCTGGCCAGATAGAGTGCGGCGGCAGCTAGCCCGATAGTAGATGGTTTATGATGCTCACCTGCAGGGTACCAGGTGGTGGGGCGCTGGACATGGAGTTCAAAGGCTTGGGCTTGTTTCTTCTCTTCTCTAAAACTCTAGGGGACCTTTGCTATTCCCTAGCCCTGCTGTCCTGTAAAATGCACCATGTGTGCCCTGTGCTGGCCCTAGATCAGAAGGGGCAGAGGACATGGCCTTGCTCACCTGTTCCCAAAGGGACTTCCTTTTTGGATTTGGACAGTCTCTGTGTGAGTGAGGGAAAACAAAGACCTATCTTCAGAATTCTGCTGGTGGCATCCCTGGGGACCACAGGCTATGGCTTCTGGGTTTTCTAGCAAGACTCTGTATCGAGCCATCACATCTAGCCCACAGTGGTCAGAGATAACATCCCATGTAAAGAGTTATAATGTGACTGTGACCACAGCCTCCGTATGACTTCTTTCAATGGCTGAACCCACGCTAAGTCCTCATGCTCACCTCTCCCAAGGAGCTCACGGGATTTGCATCTTAGAGATGAGAAATCTGGCTTTGAGGATCTGAGGGGACTGGAGAACAGTGGGATCTCCTGTAAGTTACATCTGTTCCCCAGAAGTACCTGTGTTACAAGCGCTCTTCCTAGAGTCTGGCCCCGTTCACTGTACGTACCAGGCCTACATTAGGATTTCTCAAAGCAGGGATCATGGAAGCCCAGAACATTCTCAGCTGCACTGAAAGAGGGAGGTTAAACAGAGATGACTCTCTGAACTAGGACAAGTGCTTTCTGGTTTATAAACATTAATGACGTGTTGCGTATGGATGCTATATTCAGAATGGGAAACGAAGCCTCCTGTTGCCTTTGAAAATTAGTTCTGAAGCCAGTGGATGTGATCCCTTTCTTGACTCTTAGAGATTCTCTAAGTGACAGTATGATTCTCGGGTGCTATTGTCCAGATGTGTGTCCAGAGTTGTCACACAGAGGCTTTGCGGTGCAAGGCCCTGGGGACTCTGCTGTGAAGCCACTCTGGCCTTCTGCAGTGTGCAACCTTTCCCCGCCTGAATGTTTGTTTCTTTGCAGGTGGCACCGAATTGCTCTCAGTGTCTACAAGAAAAATGTCACCTTGATCCTCGACTGTAAGAAGAAGATTACGAAGTTCCTCAGCCGCAGTGACCACCCCATAATAGACACCAATGGGATTGTCATGTTTGGCTCCCGGATTCTGGATGATGAAATATTTGAGGTAGGCAGGAGATGGGCAGTCCCCTATGCCACTTGGGATGTTTGTGGTCACGTGGTGGTTCTTCATGTAGAGATCTGTGGCTACTGTGGGAGACCCATCTCCTCGTTTAGGGGTCAGTTTGATTCTATTGCTTCCCAAGGATGCCACGACCTATGAGTGGAACGGCCTGACTGGCTACCATGTGGGTACCATGCAGGGGTGGCGGTGACTGCCTGTTTCTAAGCAACCCAGTAGTTGTCTCCTGGGTGCCACATTGGGATAGAGACAGGGCTTTGGCAAGCTTGCTCTGACTGGCACCTTCTTATGGGTAAGGGTTCTACTGAGGAGAGCCAGCTTCCTCTGAGTGGTACTTGCAGGGCAGAACTGGGCCACTCCTGGGATAACTGGGAGGGAACCAAATGACTCGGGGTGTGTGTGTGTGTGTGTGTGTGTGTGTGTGTGTTTGTGTGTGTTTGTGTGTGTTTGTGTGTGTGTTTGTGTGTGTGTGTGTGTGTGTGTGTGTGTGTTCAATGATCCAGCAGCTGAGCCTGCTTCTCTGGGAAATTCCCCAGAGACAAGAGCAGAAAACAGAGAAGGGGCTTGAGCCTGCATTTCAGTCTAGAGTCTTCTGGATTCCTGTTGGGCATAGAAGCATTTTGGGAACTGTCTTTGCTTCAGGAAGAAGGTTGAGAGCCCGTGCAGGTGTCTGGTGGCCCTGGAGGCCACCTGAAACCAGATGCACTGGAACAGGCATCTCTGAGGTCTGTGTCCCAAGCGCATCTGGAGCCTGAGACCATGGACTTGGGCTGGGACACTTGGCCTGGTTTCTTTTCTTTGACATACTTTGGACTTTGTGGGAAGTTTGGGAGCTGAGGGCCCCTGGCTGAAGAAGTTTGGTAATCACCCAGAGAATGGTCTCCGAGGGTGATCTTGGTTCTTAGATATCTCCCTCCAGGGGTTGGACAGGACAGAATGGGGGTCGTGCTCTCCTCAGTCTCTAAATACCATGTGAATGCTATTTCCTCCTTGTGCTGGCTCACCACCAGGTGCAGTTGCCACCTGTGTCTGATGAGGCCTGCTGATGCTCTCACCGCTGTGGTGGAGGTTCTGGGCCATGTCCTCCCAGTGACTCAGGCCCAGCAGGCTGGATGCCATGTCGAACCGACCTTAGTGCTCTGCTGGTACTTTGTGACTGATGTGGAATTGCAATGCTATACATGGATCTGTGGCAAAAGTGACATGTAGCTGAGTGTGCCAAGGAGTGAGTGCCTGATGGGTGTGAACCACACTCATTGTGGAGGTTGGGCCAAGGTCAGCTAGGGTGAGGTTGGGCTAGAATCTGCAGTCAATAGCTGAGGAGAGTCCAGAGCAGCCAGCTGCCTCATGTGGAAATGGGGTCAGTCTCCAGAAGGTGAGAGCGGTGGGTGAATGGGTCTGCTGGACTCATAGTCCAGGCCTTCTGCCAGGTGGGACAGGCACATGGGAACAGGCAGTACTGGATCCTGTAAGCTATGGGGCTGCCCTCTGGGCAAGCTTCTGACTAGATGTGCCCAGAAATCTGGGATGAACAGGGGTGTGGCTGAGTGTCCTCAGCTAGACAGGTACCTGCTGGGTCTTGTGGGAAGCTAGTGCTTACAGCTTGCCCAGGGGTCAAGTACTGCTTTTACGGATTACCTTGTGGGAGGATCTAGGTAAAAGCTAAGATGCTGGGAAGTGCCAGGGCTGCCCTGAAGAGTGGGCATAAGAGGGTACTAGAGGAGCCGGAGAGAGAACTCTTAGCCAGGAGAGCGAGGGTGGCCCCTGCTGTCCACTCTCTGGTGACCAAAATCTTAAAGGCAGGCATACAAGGACATCCCAGAGCTAAGCAAAACATCCGGTCTGACTGAATTTGCTGTGTACTAGCAGTGTCGGGCTGTGCTTGTCATTTCTACAGGCTGTGCCAACATGCCTTTTATCATCAAGTTTCTGGAAACGCTTTGCATTTTTAAAAAAAGCATCTGTGTATTTTTCTCTGTATGTATATGTGTGTTTATTTCTGTGTCTGTGTGTGCTTCTCTGTGTGTATGTGTCTCTATATGTGTGTGTTTCTCTGTGTGTGTGTGTGTGTGTGTGTGGTCTATGCACATGCATGTGCATGCATGTGTGCATCTGAAGGCCAGCAGTCAATGCCAAATGGCTCCCTCACCTTCCACCTTGTTTCTGGAGACTAGATTTCACTGAGCCTGACTCTCACTGACTTAGTGCACGCATGCACACACACACACACACACACACACACACACACACACACACACTCACTCACTCAGGAATCAGTCCACAGAAGACATACACATGTGTGATCCACAGCAGGCCCTCGGTAATGGTTACCAATTTGTGTTGAGAATGAAGACAGGCCCCAGTCTTTAAACACGTTTGGACACTGGCTGCAGAGTCCAGCTTTGCCCCTTTGGCTTTCTCTTGCCATGCACAGGGTGGTTCTCACCCTGCAACTGATGTCTGGCAACTCTGTTAGAACAGCAGGGTGCAATGCATGCACAGTTCTGAGTTGCTGGTGAGCTCTTTCCTCCTGCCTTGGAATTTGATTTGAGGGGGAGCGGCTGCCAGAAGCCAGGGATTTTTGTTGACCACAAGTTGTTAATGGTCTGAGGTCTGTGTTTTCCCAGCCCCAGGGTTTCCTGGCTGTTAGCTGTGCTCACGGTGGGAAATTGGACCTGTCTTCCTTAATGAAGACCAGCTAGGGCAGCAAGGCGGAGGGTGGCCAGTAGGGACTTTTTCTACTCTTTGCTTCTCACAGTGCAATGGCAGAGGAGGGGGGCTGGTCTCAGCTTCTATGTGTCTCCTTGCAAGTGAATTTTTAATCCCTTTTGGAATCGAAGGTATTTAACTCTCTGCTTTCCAGGTTTCAGATAATGGTGTCCGCTGCTTTCTTCATTTTCATTGCCTGGCTCCTCCAGAAAGTTCTTGCTGGAAACTTCTCCAATGGCCTTTACTTCCCACAAGATTCTTATGCTTGTTAAAGGCCACTTTGTTCCGTAGCTCTCTGATTTGAGGAGTGGGAGGCTGCTGGTGCTGAGGCTGAGGCCAGGGCACTGCTGGCACAGGCTTGCAGTTACTGCACAGCGCATCTTCTAGGCAGATCCGCCAAACTCCACAGGGCTTCCAAGGGGTTTTGGGGAAGCCTGGGATGCCACAGCCTCTCAGAGACCCTGTATAGCATGAAGACACTCTGAGGGAGGCAGCTAGGGAGGACACTCCCAGGGCCACAGTAGAGGCTTCTGTGACAGTGGCCTGTTCATCTTCATGGCACAAGTTGAGCCCAGCCACAGTGGCCTTGGCAAACAGTCTCTGGCATCTGCTGGCTCCCTGAGGCATGGGTCCTTTTGGTCTCACTAGTTTGGATCTGAGTCTTGGGGTTTCCCTGAAGTTCAAGGAATGTTGTGCATACCAGGGTCTTGCAAAGCTATACAGAGAGGAAGAGAAGGTGTATAGACTGTAGACTTTCAGCTCTTCCTGGATGGTCTTTATGTGGTCTTCCTGACTGAGGATGTGGAGCTCAGTGTTCACATCTGTAAAATGGGTACAAAGAGGCCACCACTGTGGAGCTGCGCATCAAGGGCTGTGTGAAATGTCTGCTCAAGTGCTTCAGGGAACCATGCTGAACTCAGGTCCCTTTGGCCAGGGCTGTAGCCCCTCTGGCCTGTAATTCGTTGCAGTCACTGCTTTCTCCATGGAGGCAAAGACACAAGTTGTCTCACCTTATCTAGTAAGTGCTTTGACTCCCCCTCAGAGATGGGGAGGGAGGGGAGCCTCATGCTCCCCAACTCCTACCTGAGCTGAGAGACTACAGATATGGATAGACAGGAAGTTGTAACCCTGGCTCCTGGGACACCCTGGCCCCAGCTTTCCCCTGCCATCTCAGGAGCTCACTATGAACCATGAGCTAATGTTCTTTACCCTGGGCCTTCACACTGTCTGGGTCTTGGGGGCTTACTAGGGACTCACTTCATGCTCTTCCTTGCTCCCTTGGCCAGCTCTAACCCAATGCTCTTGTATTCCAGAGGGCTATGCTGAGGCTACCCTGCACAGTTTGAGTCTTGTCTATTTCCTTGCAATGTGTCTGAGATCTGAGGTGCAGGCGATGCTGGGCAGGCCAAAGCCTTACCATACAGGAAGTGGAGGAGGTGTTTCTTGATCTCCCTACATGGGAAAACACTCCCTTTTCATTTAAGAGTGAGCTTTGGGGTTTGGGAGCAGGGACACAGCTGTCACGTAAGGGTGTTATCTGGACAGGAGGAAGCAAGCTGTTTTGGTGGAGTGTCTTTGCAGACAGGACACCAGCAGCAGTGGCTCTGTGCTGTGCCTGCCCACCTCAAGGTACTGGAGGCTGGGAACCTTGTTTCTATCTGGAGAGCTTGCAAAACTGGCCCCGAGAGCTGAGCAACCTAGCAAAGATCATCTGCAGCGTGACAGCCGAGCGGGGTTGTGCAGCCAGGTAGCCTAGCTCTGGGTCTTTGCCCCTGGCTCCTGTGACTCTACGTTAGCCAAAGACAGAGAATGGGACCTTCCAGAAAGAACCAGAACAAACATCTTTCCAGGATGGAAGTTCACCCACCGCACTGACGGCTAATGACCGTCCAAGCATCCTTGACTCCCCTTGCGCCATCCTTCTATTTCCCACCCCACCCCACCCCGAGGCTGCCCTTGTTCTGGTGCCTGCGGGTTTGAGGCTGACCAGTGCTCTCAAGGGAAGGGCAGAGATTGGCACCTTCTGCTTGCTCTAGGGCCCCAGGGTGGAGAGGCCTTCTTGCTGGTGTGTGCCGCGGAGGAGGGCCACGGAGGAGGCTGAAGCTTCTGGGATAGGGGGCGTGGTCGGCTGCAGACTCTGGGCCAGGAGCCAAATGTGCTTTTAAGCTGTTGAATGTTTCAAGGGGCAACAAGACCAAACAGACTGTAAACTCAGCTTTCACTGTGTACCCCCAGTCGCTGGCGGGTTCCCCTTCCCAACCGCACCTCAGCATTTGAAGAAGGCCAAGTGTTTACCTAATCCTGCCTTCCCTGTCTGCAGGAGCCTGGCTTTTCCACTGACGTGTTTTTTCCTGGAGTCTGCTCTGAGGCAGGAACGGGCTGTGCTGAGGAGACGCCTTCCTCAGTAGCCAGCTCAAGGAGATCTGGTCTGGCCTTCTCAAACAGGTCTGAGACCAAGCCATCTTCTGTGTGAGTGGAGAGAGCTGTGTTCTCGTGGGGAGATATACCAGTGTGGCCCCAGATCCAGGCCCCACTTTAGCTCCGATTTTAAACCTCTGAATCCTGCCGGGGAAACTCTCTTTTTCTTCTGCTCACCTGTCCACCAAGGGCCTCCGTGGCGAGCTATCATGGGCCGAGGCATTCAGCCCAGGCTTGCTGTTGAGTGGGATTCAGGGCCAGTGGAAAGGGACTTGTGTCATGGGGGAGTGGACTGAGGGGAAAGACCTCTAGAGAGAGCTGGCCCCAGCCTGTGGGAGTCGGCCAGTGATTGGTGGCCAAGCTAAAGAGCTCCTGAGAGCGGCTGCCCCTGTCCAGCTATCAGCTTTGCCTGTGCTTCATATCTGTCGTCCTCCCTTGCCGACCTGAAGGTCATACGCATTTCAGAAGGAGCCCCAGTAAGGCATGAGGTGCCCTACCCACCCTGAGAACAGCTGAGGAAGGCTGATTCTGACTCTGGTTGCAGATAGCTAGGAGCCGGCTTTCCCGAAGCCCATCTGATACCATCTCTGTGCCCTGGTCTCCATCCATTATGATGCTTGCAGTTTAGGTGGGGCAGCCTGGACCAGCTGCTCCTGAGATTTGGCCTGAGTCCCTATTTCTACCCAGGTCAGTGTAGCCATGGCTGTGGTCATGTTGGCCATGCTGTGAGGGACCTAACACAGCAACGAGACCTGCTTTCCCATAGCCCTCTTGTACTGCTCCAGGCCCCTGCATCCTGAGGCACAGACAGGAATATGGAAGCTTCTAGAACTAAACGCTAGGACCTGGGCTCAGTGACTAGAAGGGAAACCTCAAACCCAGGCTCTCAGCTGCCCATCCTGGGCATGGCCAAGTTGGGGCCAAGCAACAAATGGGAGGAGTGCACATCAGTGAGCAAGCAGGGTGTGCACGGGGCCTTGTCCTTGTGGCTTGGGACATGATTCACATTTAGCCAGTTCTGGTCTTCTGTATTCCACTCAGTCAAAATGCAGATGCTGCCTGGCCATCTCAGGCTATCACATCTGTGCTCCAGCACACTGATGAGGCCTCAGTATGTGCCCTTGTGATGTGTGTGTGTGTGTGTGTGTGTGTGTGTGCGTGTGTGTGCACAGATGTATGTGCACGTATATGAGTGCGGGTGTGCATGCATGGTGCACATGAGGAGGTCAGTGGTCAGCCTCAGTTGCTCGCTCTCCCCTTCTGCCTTGCTAGAGATAGGATGACTTTGCCATTTGCTGTTTCCTGCACTAGACAGCTGCTTTGGGTATAGGGTGCAGGGTGCAGGGTGCAGGGTGTAGGGTGTAGGGTGTAGACACGAGATTTCAGGGATTCTGTCTCCGCCTCTCATCTTGCTGCAGAACACTAGGCTGTGCACCTACTGTGGCAGGCTTTACCTGGATGCAGGGAGCCATTTACTTAGACACAACATGGCTCCCTTGGAGGCCCCAGGACACTGGCAAGTGGGGATTCAAGACTTCATCTGGTTGTATCTTCAGTCTGACTTCTCCCTGGTACCTCCTGACTCCTGGAAAGGCAGAGTTGTTCTGATGAGTCACCTGGAGCTGACAGGCACGGTCACAAGTGGTAGCAAAATGAAGACTCTGTTTCCTTCCAGTCTAGAAGGCTCTGAGTCCGAGGTCAGGTGTCGGCAGGACACACAAGGCTTACACTAAACCTAGTGGTCTCACTTCAAAACCCTCAGCTGAGCTCCATCCAAGTCCCTTCCGTGAAGGCTTAGAGCTGAAACATAGCTGAAATATAAGCTTTCATTTAGCTTATATCTCTAAAGCAGCTTGACAAGGCTTCCCCTGATCCCACCAGAGCATGCACACTTCAGTGTAAGGCACTGGGCACTCCTGAGTGGCTTCTAATTCCCCAGCTACCAGGTTTAGGAAGAACTTCATGTTGGGACAGAGGCTGGCCCCAGCGTGTGCTGTGGCTGGCAGCGAGCCACACAGCGTGATTCACCAAGTAAAGCTGTTGCCTGGCAGGCAACCAGATGGAGGTTTCTGCTTCTAGGACCCATTAAATCATGGTCCTGAGGCCCAAAGCTGCAGAGATTCAGCCCTTCATAGCACTCGCCTGGCCTGTGAGGGTTCCAGGCTTGTTCCATGGAAATCGTGAGCAAGCATCTCCCAGGAGACAGGGTTGACCTGATGTTGGAAGTCAGGCTTTGTCCAGTGATATCATGCTGGGCTGGCATGCAGTAGACATTCTGGTTCCCCCGAGACCATTGTGGGCAAGGAGCTCTAGGAAGTTGGACCTCTTTGCCAGGAGACACACAGGGCCAAGACATTGAGGGAGGTGACCAGGGCAGGCAGGACACGTGTAGGGGGACAGAGGGACAGTGTGTCACCTGCAGGAGCGGCATGTGGCCAGGGACCGGTGAGAGCCTAGAAACTGCTATCAAGCTAGTGACAGGTGAGAGTGTCTGAGTGCTGTCTGGGGGCGTGGCCAAGCCCTGTCCTTCAGCTCCCATGGCTGACTGCGTGGGCATTGGGAGCATGTTTTCAGAAACACTGATGGACACCTTTGAATCTCTTCGATGCTAACAGGAAGCCTGAAAGCTGTGTCATTTGATTGGCTGTAATCCACCAAGCACTCCTAATTGGAATTGATAGGCAGTGCCACTGCTAGCCACAGGCCCTTTCTTTCCGCTCCTAATGGTAAATATTAACTAGTATTATATATTTATTCTGGTTAGTTTTTTTTTAAAGATTTATTTATTTATTATATGTAAGTACACTGTAGCTGTCTTCACACACTCCAGAAGAGGGAGTCAGATCTCGTTATGGATGGTTGTGAACCACCATGTGGTTGCTGGGATTTGAACTCCGGACCTTCGGAAGAACAGTCGGGTGCTCTTACCCACTGAGCCATCTCACCAGCCCCTAGTTATTTTTTATTTTGTCAACTCAACACAAGCTGAGGACAGCCAGGAAGAGAGAACCTCAAATGAAAAACTTCCTCCATCAGATCGGCCTGTGGAGCGTTTTCTTGAGTGATGGTTGATGTGAGATGGTCCACCCTAGATGGGTGGTCCTGCATTCATTAAAAAAGAAGGCTGAGCAAACCGTGAGGAGCAAGCTAGTGAGCAGTGTTCCCCTCCGTGATCTCTGCTTTAATTCCTACCTCCAGGTTCCTGCCTTGAGTTCCTACCCTGACTTCCCTTGGTGATGGACTGGGACTGGGACTGGGACTTGTGAGCCAAATAAACCCTTTCCTCCCCAGATTTCTTTGTGTCAAAATGTTTTATCATAGCAATAGGAAGCAAACTAGGACAATATTACATTTTACAGCAAAGTTACATATTCTCTCTCTCTCTCTCTCTCTCTCTCTCTCTCTCTCTCTCTCTCAGACACACACACATATTCACACACACTATAGAATTATTAAGAGGCTGCAGAATTGATAATGGCTATCCTAAGAGGTCTGGGTTTGGCCATACTCATAGCCCTGGCTCAAGTCAATATGTAGCCTTCTTCAGATAGCCTCACCCGCACCACTGGGCTCAATACATCCCGTGCTGATGGGTTAGGAGGCCACAGCCAAGCTCTGAACTGTGTCCTCCATCCTGCCTTCCTGTATCTCAGAGGCAGAATCCAATTTTTCAGTTGTGTAAATTGGAAAGCCTAGGGGCTGCGCTCTTCTCCCTGGAGACCCGCAGTCATTCACCTATGTCCACAGGCATAGAGGCGAGTATGAAACACTGGATGGACGGAAGAAGGAGGAGTCCAAGCTGTGTGCTCTCCTGCATGCTTACCTGCTGCAGAGGGCCGTCAGGGGGATGGTCCCCCTTCACGAGGGATTGAGGGCCACTTGGCATCATTATGGTCATGATTGGAGACTGGTGGTGGTATACTGGCAGGTGTGCATGGTAATGGGGTTATGGTGGTCTTGGTGGTAGAAATGGTGAGTATTGTGATTGTGGTAGTGGTGATAGTGATCTACATGGTGGTATGGGGTTGGTAGTGCTGATGATAGTGAATGTGGTAGTGATGATGGTGGTGGTGAGCCTGGTAATGGTGGTCTTCGTGGTGGTGATGGTGAACTTAGTGGTGGTGGTGGTGATGGCCCTTGTGATGGTGATCTTGGTAGTGTTAATGGTGGTGGTGGTGATCCTGATGATGGTTGTCTTGGTGGTGGTGATGGTGATTTAGTGGTAGTGGTGGTGATGGCCCTTGTGATGGTGATCTTGGTAGTGTTAATGGTGGTGGTGGTGATCCTGATGATGGTTGTCTTGGTGGTGGTGATGGTGATTTAGTGGTAGTGGTGGTGGTGGTGGTGGTGAGGATGGTGATCATCCATCTCTTTCTCTAGGGCCCAGCTCTGTGATATTTCCCAATGATGCCGTTATACCATGCACCCTTGATAGGATCCAGAGAAAGACAACAACATTTGACATAGACTTGAAGCTGTTTCCTTCATTCTCTTGTGATCACAGCGCAGCCCACTCTGCACAGCCACACTGAAAACCATGAAGCAGTGTTTTCAGGTCCCCTTCCTGTGGCTTAGATACGTTTTATTTCCATCCTGTGTAGCCCATGAGCAATAATGCCAATGCCAGATTTTAAATGTGACTGGTGAGGGAGGCCCCTGAAAGCCAGAATGTATGCCCTGTCTACAGGGAACTTCTGAGGACAACATAGAGCGGCACCCAACTGCTCTGCCCTAGGTCTGTGGAAGTCACCCTGGCCTGCTGACTGGGTGTGTCCTGAACCTGTGGGTACCTGGCATGTGCCTGTGTGGCCTGGCTCTGCAATCCTTCACTGCTGTTGGAAACAAGTCATGCTCTGCTCCAGTTGAGGAAGTTGGGCTGAGCCGTTCCCTGGCAACCGCTGAGCCCAGTCCTGTTTCCATCCTCATGGATAGGAAGTGTGGCCTGATGTGGTTTGGGACAGTGCCTAAGATCACAGAGTGTCATTCAGATGGGAAGCCAGGGGAGCTGGGCAGTGCTGGCTTCTGGTTCCACTCCTCTACCTGTGACAGCAATCAAGGCAGTCCTGGGAATGAGTCCAAGCCACACGTGCCTAGGTGTGTTTTGTATGGGCGGTGGAGAGGTCTACCCTAACCAGCTCTGGGGCATGGTTCTGGGAATGGCTTATGGCCAGGGAGTGTGGCAGTGAGGGCTCAAGATTCACTTGACTGGTACACTTGGGGCCACCTCTCCTGCAACCCGGAAGAAGAAGGGTTCATTTTCTCAGCTTATTTGCACATGTCCATTTGTGGGTGTGAGGTAGTCTGGGTGAAATGGTGAAATTGGCAAGGCAAGCACAGATCTGTGGGGATCCCTGCAGAGCACATTTTGATTTGGAGAGGGCTAGGTGTAACTGTCTTAGTGTAGGGGCTGCTGTGCCTCAGGGAGGAGAAAGAATGGAAAGGAAGAGGGACGTTGCAAAGCTCTGTGCTGTATGTGAGTCCACTGCATAGCCTCCAGGGTTGCAGACTCTCCAACAAAAGCTTTGCAATTTCCTCGGCCCAATGCAGCTTAGCTGAAACCTCATTATCGGCCGAGACAGAACTGACTCGCTCAGCAAAATGCTTTGGGCTCCATGAGCGCCAAGGACAGCATGATCTCAACTGTGTCCAAATGGAGATGGACTTGTCCTCCGCAGAAAAATGGGCCGCTCACTCGATGCTGCCAGTATGGCTGCACGGTCAGCACAGCGCACTGGAACAACAGTGATGGCCAACAGGCACTGGGACCAGAAGCTTGAAGAGGCTCAGTAGGGGCTCAGAAAGTAAGCTTGTACACAGAAGGGGGAAGGGCGGGCAAAGTCCGTCATGAGAGTTTCCTCAGGTGATTTAGGGTTGCCATAGGCAGGCTGTGTGGGGCTGCCAGTTCCGGGCTGTGACATTTGAAATGAAATGAAGTGATGGCCAGACTTGGCCTGGGCCCTGTAGGTAGAAGAGTGGGTTAGCCAGCTTCCTACCCTGTATTAGCCTGTGTGAATCTGCAGTGAGAGGGTGTCCTCTGTGGGGTGTGCACCGCTCCAAGTGAGCAGCTCTAGGGAGCTGGGAGGACTGCAGGCAACCTTCTTGCCAGGTGGTGTGTGACAGTGGTCTCATTTCTCTGTGTTCACACATCTGTGTCGTGTAGGAGACAAAAAGATGAAAGAAGCCATCCATCCTCTCACTTGGACGTGCAAGGAAAAGAGTATGGTCAGGCCTGGGGAAAATGGCACCTTTGCTGAAACACTGCAGTAGCCTTGAGAGAATTGGTGGACAACACTCGACCTTGCGTGAGGCGGCTCAGTCAGGGTTCTCTGTTCCCCATGTGAGCTCATATGGGGGATGGAGAGGGGTCTCAGTTCAGCTTGTGAGCTGCAGTTGAGAGGGAGAAATTGTGTCCTAGACACTCAGGTACCACTTCAGTGCTCTCTGAGGGCCAGCTGATTACTCTATAGAGGACCCTCCTATGACACACACATGTCATGCCTGTGTACATGTACACATGCAAGTCTGTACTTAGCTGTAGTACATACCTGCACATTCACGTGTGTACACAAAATCCATGCTTTATACCTATGAACACACTAGGCTACTTGAGATCTTGCTATTAGACCAGAAGACCTATGAGTGCAGCGGGGTGGGGGAGATGGAGTACAGGTAATGGGGTTGGGGGTAATGGGGGTGATGGGGTAGGGATAATGGGGTTGGGGGTAATGGGGGTGATGGAATAGGGATAATGGGGTGGGGTGATGGAGGTGATAGGGGTGGGGGTGATGGGGTAGGGATAATGGGGGTGGGGGTGATGGGGGGGTGGGGGTGATAGGGGAGGCCTTGTGGCACACTTGGGAAAACAGACCCTGGACTCCTGCACCAGAGACTTCTCCCTGGCTGTGCAGGAAGGCTGGACATGACATTAAAAGAGCCTCAGTGAGAGGCTGGATGGCCAGTGAGTCTACACAGGGGTAGAGAGTCTGGCTCTCCATAGAGAACCTATGTATGGCCCAATCCCAAATTTCAGCCAGTTGATCTTGGGTACCTGCTGCCAGAGCTCACCTGTGGGAGGGCAGCTGGCACTGACATCCTTATAGCAACCCAGTGCCTCTAGGTGCTGCCCATGAGCAATTCCAACTTACTGCCTATGCCAAGAAGCCAGGAGTGTCCTGGACTGCAGGCCTGAGACCTTCCGGTGTGCTCTTGAGTAGTGGGGGGTACAGGGGTGTTATAAGGCTAGCTTGGGGTTCTTGCTTCCTGCCTATATCCCTGCAGGATACTGCTGGGTCCTGATGTGGCCCTGAGGCCAGCTACCAACCCCCAGCCCTGCATGTTTAGAGCCTGTGTTTCTTCCTTTTCCATGATGTAACGAGGACATTGTGGGAATTCAAGGCTGTTGCACAGAGCCTGAATTTCTTCCAGGAAGCTTTGTCAGGATATTCTCAATATAAGACTCTGGCAACTGTTTGTTTTAAGATTATTTTATTTTATTTTATTTTATTTTATTTTATTTTATTTTATTTTATTTTATTTTATTTTATATGTGTGAGTGCTTTTGCCTGCATATGTATATGCACTTTATGCCCATGGAGGCAAGAAGAGTAGGATTTTTCTGGAACTGGAGATACAGGTGGCTGTGAACCACCAAGTGGTAGAAATTGAACCGAGATCCTCTGTGAAAGCTCTAAGTTCTCTTAATGGGCTGAGCCATCTCTTTAGCCTTGGGCTTGATTTTAACAAGTAGTTTGTGTCCACCCTGGGGCTTCCAGGGTTCTACTGTCCAGGCCACAGATGGTGGCTTCCAGAAAGTTTGCTGAGGCTGCATCTGGAGTGAACATGGCAGCCTCAGGAGGCTGAGCCTCTGACAAGGGTCCTCGAAGCCTCCTGCAGATCTGGCTCGTCCACAGGGGAGCAAGGCCATTGGGGACATCCTACAAAGTCTTAAGATTGTCCTGAACAGCTGCCCCCTGCTGGGGCTCCCTGCAGTGGGTGCCTGGACTCCAAACTATCACATATTCCTGGCCCAGAGAGAGGCAGATGTATCAGATTCACTCTAGAAACATTCCTGGGCTCCCGAGGGGTCTGGGGAGTCCTCTGGGATGCCTTTGAAGTTGCAGGGGCAGAACTTGTTCTATCCACCTCTACCCCAGCCTCTTGAGACCCACCACATCAGAGACTTCTAGAGTCTTTGGACATGGATTTTTAGACAAGACACTTGTGTACAAGACTGCTGCCTGTCCGCCATCCATTGTAGCGCTGCCTGCCTATCTATCTATCTATCTATCTATCTATCTATCTATCTATCTATCTATCTATCTATCTATCTGAGACATGTTCTCCTGTAGATCAGGCTGGCCTTGAACTTCTAATTTTCTTGCTAGTGCTGAGTTATAAGCTACCACAAACCCAGGGCTTTGCACTTGCTAGACAAGCATTCGACTAACCAGTCATCATTCCACTTTCACTAGGTTAGCAATGGTTCCAGGGACCTGGGAGTGCCTTAGCACAGTGCTCTGCATTCTGCATTGCACTCCAACAGGGCTGAGACCATGTGATAGCTCCCAGTCAAAGGTAGCCCAGGATGGAGGTAGGGTCTTCTCAGAGCCAGACTGGGTTTTCAGCCTTCCTCTTGGTCCAGCGTCTCCTCCCACTTCTCACAAGGTCTGGAAGGAGTCTATGATGATGTCATGGCACCTTTACCCTGTCCTCACACCCCCACACTGTGGCACACACAACTGGGGTACAGAAACAGGTACAGGGTAGAGCTACTGCCCTACCCTCTTGTCCTCCTGTCCTGCAGAGAGCTCCTTGTCCCTTGGTAGACTTGCTGGGCACTGGGCATTCAAGGCCCTTCTCCCCTATCCTCACGTGCAGTGAAGAGAAGCTGGATGGGCTGGAGGCCCCCTGGGCCAAGACAGGTTTACCCAGCTCCCCATAGGGCTTGGGGATGGATGGGTTAGGAAGGCAGGGACTCCTTGCCCAGCCACATCTAGACTGAGAACGTTGGTTGTCTGAAGCCAGCTTCACCTGAGTTCTGGAGTAGGCACATAGGGACATGGAGCTCTGCACCAGTTCCTGGAGCCCTTTACCCAATCATGGAATGAGTTGTCATGTGGTGTGTACCCACACTCAGCAACAGCGAGCCACCTTACTCCAAGCCTGCTCTCTGGACTGCTGTGATGGATTGCAGAGATGTGCTAGACAGGTTTCCTGGAGAGACAGAGCCCGTAAGGGGCAGTGATCACCAACATCCTAGCTGCTAGATCCCAAAGGCTCCCAGTGCTACATCGCCTCCCAAAGGCATCTCTTCCTCCCATCAAGTGTGTTTATTTACATGTCAAGCTATGGACTTAAAGAGAAAGTATTTTATTTGAACTGGATGACATTTGAGCTACGGGTCGTGTTGCTTAATGAAGATGCATGGTTTTCATGCACCGTTCTGCCACAAGGCTCTCATCTGTGGGAGTTTAGAACACAAGCCTCCGGGACAAGTATGGGAGGGAGGGAGTCAGGGCGGTGGGCACCTCTGCTGGCCTCAGAGAAGGTGTGGAGGAGTGATAGGAGGGAGGCATCTAGACTGGATGTCAGTAGGGGAAGGTACTATGTAAGCTACCGAGAGAGGATCACTGGGGCCCTGTCCCCCCCCCCATTCTCTTGTCCCCCACCTCGCTGTTCCCCCTGCCTCCATTTGCTGCAGTGCAGGCTGCAGACAGCCTCAAGCAGCAGCAGGTAGCTTTGTGCATGTTTTCTCTGTTCCCCCATCCCACTGTGACAGGGGCTGAAGCCTAGGGCTAGTCTAAGACAGGAAGGTGCATCCATCCTACCTCTGGTCCCCAAGGGTCCAGAGTGAGCAAGACCACCCTTCTCTCAGCTGCCTCTTGCACAACTGTTTTTCTCATCTTATGGAAGGGGCCTGGCTCCAGTACATAGTACTGGTGTGGAATGTGGTGTGGTGGTGTGGAATGCTGGCGTACCGATTCTGATTGCTACAGGCACAAACGAGGTAGCCACTATCCTGCTTGCTGGTGGAAAGAACCCTTTTCTGTCTGCAGTCTGGATAGGAGTTTGCCTGCTGAGGTGGGGTCAGGTGTGGTGGGTCAGCTGGTGGTCATGGGTACTGGGCTCATGAGTTACCTCTGCAACTCAATGTTAGTTTCAACCCTCAGCTTGGCCCAGCCTAAAGTCACCCGAGAAGGGAGTCTCAGTTGAGAGACTGCTCAGATCAGATTGGCCTATGAGCATGTGTGTGAGGCTTGTTCTTGATTGATTATCATTTGACAGAGTCTAGCCCAGGTTGGGTTGCTTTATTCTTTAGGTACGTTGTCCTGGACTATGGAAGAGAGCTAGCTGAGCTGGGCAGGGGTGTACTTCTTTAAGCCCAGCACTTGGGAGGCAGAGGCAGGCAGATCTCTGAGATTGAGGCCAGCCTGGTCTACAGAGTGAGTTCCAGGATAGCCACGGCTACACAGAGAAAGACGAAAACAAACAAACAAGGTAGCTGAGCATGGATGTGTGAGGGAGCCAGCAGGCAGCATTCTCCATGGCTTCTGTTCTACTTTAGCTGTGAGTGAGCTCTCTCTTAGAGGTAATGCTTCACGGAAGAGCAAATAGGTGTACCTTCACGTCCCTGACCTGCACTTATGCAGTCATGGCCTGTGACCTGGAAGGGAAAGCCAAATGAATCCATTCCTCCTTAATTTGTTTCTGTCAGAGTGCTTTGTCAGAAATGGAAAGGAAGATAGAGTACCCTGAGACCAGGGTCAGTGGCCTCTCCTGGTCCTCATGTGACGGTCACTAGGCAGACCTCAGGAGGAACTGTTGGCCCCTCCTTTTCCATAGAGGTCAGGGCTTGGGATCTCGTCTGCTATGGGTACAGGGAGGAGAGAACCATGTGTAGACCACACTGGACGCAGGCTTGCTCAAGGATACTCCGAATCCCTTGATCCTTACAATGGGTTTTCCGAACCCCAGTGAGGCTAGGGTGTGGAACTAAGCTTTGGGGTTCAGGGGGCGCAGCCTTTGATGTATTCTGAGCCTGCTTTTCCATCTGTCAGTGAGCATTCACTCCTACTTTAACCCAACCCTAGACCTGTTTCATCTCAGAGATAGGAGTTGGGGATGACAAGGGACCCTAGATCACAAGACACCCACACTCTCCTTCTCAGGTCCTAGAAGGCCATCATGAGTCCATACTCAGTGACTACAGGTGACACATCCATACAGGTGACACTGCCATGGCTCAGTAGATAGGAGGCCACATCTAGACTTCCTGCCCCTCCAACCTCCAGGTTAGCCTGGGGTCCAGCTCACAGAAAAGTTCACACTCCACCTCATGGAAAGCAGGGATAAAGGGCTTCCTGTATTGTGCAAGAAGATCATTTCTTCCTCCCCACCTCCCGAGAGCAGAGCAGAACTGTGGGTTCAGGACCAGAGGTAGTCCTGAGATCTTGCTAGAAAAGGGTCCCGAGAAGCTCAATGATTACATGGTCTTGGGAGGATGTGACATTGTCAGAAAAGCACAAGGTGAATCTGTGGTGTGGACAGAATGTGAGCACCACTGTGGAGCTGTTCTGTGTCAGAGTTACATCTGCAGTGTGTGCCACAGTGGCCTGGACTTAGGAGGTGTGTGATAACTCTTGAATGGACAGGTTAACGGATGGACACATGGATGGATGGATGGATGGATGGATGGATGGATGGATGGATGGATGGGTGAATGGATGAATGGGTGGGTGGGTGGGTAGATGGATGACATGGGTGGGTGGATAGACAAGTGATATACAAGGATGATAGATGGATGAATAGATGACATTAATAAATGGATGGATGAGAGGTGGTTATCTGAATGATATGCATGAGTAGATGGAGGGCATTCATGGCTAGATGGATGAATGGGTGAACAAATGAATTGTGTGAATGGATGGATGGATGGGTGAGGAGATAGGTGAGGAAGAGCTGGGGGTGTCACTCATGGTAATAATGGAAATGTTTCCTTCCTGTTTCGGGTGCTCACTATTTACTGTTGACTCCCTCTGAGCCCCTCTTTCTTGCCCTGTGGCTTTGCTAATGATTCCTGTGGTCTGGTCCTCGCCCATATTTCAAGTGTCTGATTCTCTCTGTTCTTCATCCTGCCTGAGTCCTCTCCCGGCTCCACCCCTGCAATTCCACATCCCACTGTCCCCCGAGGATGTTTCTCCTCACCTCTCACGGATACCCAGGTTTGTTATTGGACACTTTGGTTACGCCAGTTTGCCTGGAGGATCATGGCCTCCTCAGTGTCGTGTGAATTGGATATTGTTCATTTTGTGCTCAGTTTTCACAGAGAGAAAGCAAATCTCAGACAGGCTCCAGGCCACACAGCCAAAGAGCTGGCTAGTTTCCCACACCTGACTGCCTACGTGTGGAGTACTCTATGCTTCTGTGCCACCGAAAGTTGGGGTTCCCACACGTTCCCATCTCCCCTCCACCTCTGAACTAGTAGTAGAGGCAGACACTACAATCTGCTCTGCTTTGGTAGGAACCCCACAATCCTCTTATCAAGGTCTTCAGAGAGGAGAGGAATCTTTGAAATGAGCTGGGAGCCCCCCTCCTTCCACACTCTGGGTGACTTGTCATGGCCACAGGGACCCAGCACTGCAGATCCATCAGGACTGCGGAGCCCAGCTAGAGAGGCAAAGATGCCATTGAGCATACAGCCCTGCAGAGGCTTTGGAAACCAGGGAGGTAGCAATTCTGCCTGGGATGAAGAAAAAGCCCAAAATAAACCTGAGAGACTGTGCTGTCTTCCAGACAGCACGCAGGCCCCGTCCCTGCAGCTTATTGCTGGAAAGTTTCAGACTAAGTCTGTCCTTAGCCAGAATATATTACATATTCTATTCCAGTATAGTGTAATATATTACAGTATAGTCTTGGTGGTAGCGCTGTGTGATGGATGGACTTCAAGCACAGAGAACTCCACACCTGGCACAGCCCTGGGTCACCTTTGTTTGCTGTACTGTTTCCATTGTGGTCTTCAGAGTGCTTGGATGTTCTGGCACTTTCTGCCCCAGCCCTGAGCCCACTGGCAGGAAATCACTGGCCCCTTGTGGAGCACCTTCACAGGCCTTGCCTCACCTGCTCCTGCACACTGAGCCCTACTTTCCTTGGCCACGGAATGGGGGTTAGTGGGTGTGCTGTGATGGCCACAGTGGGAGGCCATGAGCAGGTCCTTCACCCTGTGCTCAGTAAGTGGAAACACTCGCTCTCCTGGTCACTGTCACTAGAAAAATCTGATGGACTGGGAGGACCCAGCCCCTGTCTAAAGCTGGCTCTTGTCCTTGTGGGAAGGGTATGCACACATTGTGTTCACGGTCCCTGCAGGCTCTTCATCCTACACTGTCTGCATGTCTTGATGAGAAAAGGGTGTAGTGCATGATTCTGTGAGCTCAGCTGCTCCGTGAGCAGGTGTCGCCTGAGCAGCTGGAAAGTTCCAGATTCAGCTTTGTGGGGTCATCTGGGCTATGACTTGTTCCTGTGGCATTCATCATTGATTCTACTTACCTGTCATCTTTGGATGGACACGTGGTGCTACCACTCTGGGGCTATTGACAATACTGCTATGAGAGTGTGTGTACATTTATGTGTGTGTATGTATATATATACATGTATATGTATGTATATGTATATATATATACACACACACATATATATATGTATATATACACATATACACATATATATATATATGTGTGTGTGTGTGTGTGAATATATGTGTGTAGGTATATATATATGTTGTGTGTATGTTTGCATGTTTGTGTATATATATATATATATATGTATATGCATGTGTCTATGTTTGTATATATGTATGTGTGTATGTATATGAGTGTGTATATGTGTGTGTATATATGTTTATATGTGTGTGTGTATATGTATAAATGTGTGTATGTATGTGTATATATATTGTGTGTGTATTTGTATGTATATATATGTATGTGCATGTGTGTATGTATATATGTATGTGTGTATGTGTGTATGTGTGTGTATATATATATTTATATGTGTGTGTATGTATGTTCGTATGTATGTACATATATGTGTATGTGTGAGTGTATTGGCCTGAGTTCTTTTCACCTTTACAGGTGAAATGACTTGAGAAAATTTGTTCCAGTGTTTGCTCTAGTTTCCAGGTTTGGAACTTCTGGGTCATGTGGTAATTCCATGTTTAACTCAATAAAAAAGCAAACATTGCATCTTAAAGAAACATCCCTCAGTACTGGAGGCTGATGGTGACAGGGACATGCCCTCCTGATTCTAGGGCAGCTGCATTTATACTTGGTAACTGCAGTAACTGTGAGCACCAAGCTAGCAAGTGTGCAAGAGGTGTTTGGTAGATGGATGGATGAACTATGGTGGATGGATGGATAGTTGAGTGAATTGTGTAGAAGGATACATAAGTAGATGGATGGGCGGGTTAGTAGCTGCCTGCCTGGCAGGCTGTTGGCTAGATGAAAAGGTGGATAAATGAATGAGTGGGTGACAGCAGGGGTGGGTGGAGGGTTGATTAATTGAAGGGTAGATGAGCAGATAGGTTGGTGGGTAAATGGATGGATGGATGGATGGATGGATGATGAGTGGATGGGTAGGTGACTAGATGGATGGACGAATGGATGGATGGGTGGGAAGGTGAATAACGAATGGTTAGATACTAGATGAATGGAAGGTAGATAAGAGCATAGGTGGGTGGGTAAATGGATGGGAAGATGAGTCCCTGGATGGGTTACTAGCTTAAGTAGCTCTTGAGAGCAGCGTCTGCTGGGAAGAAGTGTGCTCCTGAGGATAGCTCCTTGCAAGGTCTCTTCTAGGCTTCTCTCCTGCCCACGACATCAGGCTGGACCCCCGAGTTCCCAGACCCCCATGGGTGTCTGCATTGTTTGCTCAGGAGCTCTTGTCTGTTTGCAGGGTGACATCCAACAGTTGCTTTTCGTCTCTGACAACCGAGCTGCCTATGACTACTGTGAGCACTACAGCCCCGACTGTGACACTGCGGTCCCTGACACACCTCAGTCACAGGACCCTAACCCGGATGAATATGTGAGTCATCTCTGGCTGGGTTCATGGTGGCAGCACAGGCGGAACCCCAGGATGGTTCAGAGTCGGCAGGGTTGTGGTTATAAAGGATTCTGGAAGCCAGAGGACTGAGTTTTCAGCAAACTGTAGGGGAAGCAGTGTATGATGTCTGACCCACCTTACCACAGAGGAGCTCCCCCTGACCCACACATACCTTGATCAAGTCTCTCAAGGGAGTGTCATCAACAACTGTGTCCCTTAGCTCTCCATATGCATCCTTAGATGAATGCAGACAGACAGTTGTCCTTTGCCCTCAGCCTGTGGCCTCAGTTGTTTTTTAGAGCTCGGTTGATTCCCTCATGGGCACCTGAAATTTTTTAATAGGGCATGCCCGGCCCTGTGTATATTGGACATGACTCCGAGAAACAGTAAGTCTGAAGGGCCGCCATGTCTGTCCCCTTGGTCCCTCTCCTCATTTCCCACTCTGCTGGGTCACTCTCCTCATCCCCTGTGCCCTCCTCCAGCCCCCCCCCCCCAGGTCCCTGGTTTGTATTTGAGGACAGAGTGCCTGTTAGTGACTGTGAACCCCTTTCACTGGGCACCCATGCTTTGGGGCTAAAGGTGAACTTTGCTGGTCTGGGTTTGATTTTTATGGGTCACATGTAACCACTTTTAGGGCTCAGCTTTTGCTGACCTCTCAGTAACGTGTGGGGTCATCCTTCCCCATGCTAGGCTTCTGGGGAGAGGCTGAGGCAAGAGCCCTATCTGAGGACCCCTGGGACTTGACAGTGCCTTATGGCACTGCTTTTTCACCCAAGTAGGACAAGGTGGTTGATAGGCTGCTTTGGTAATACATTCCTTTTCTTCTCCACATGGGCACCATTGACCTCAGTACCCAGAAGGAGAGGGTGAGACCTATTACTATGAGTATCCATATTATGAAGACCCTGAAGACCCGGGAAAGGAGCCTGCCCCTACTCAGAAGCCAGTGGAAGCTGCCAGAGAAACCACAGAGGTTCCTGAGGTCTGATCTGGACTGGGCTGGGCTAGGGAGGTTCCTGGTTCCCCTAGGCCACAGGGTTGAGAGCCAGAGGCTATGGGCATTATGGCACACTAATAGGACATTGTGGACCTATAATCCTATCCCTTGGGACGATGAAGTAGGAAGTAGGAACTCATGAAGTAAGCATGAGTTCTGGGCCAGCCTGGGCTACAGGGTAAGAGGCCACCCCATCTCCCCCCCGCCCCCTCATACACACATGGAAGCTTAAGCTGTTGTTGGATATCTGGAAATATCCTGATATGTCACTAGATGGTCCTTCACCAATTCATGACATCTTGGTACCTGATCTCACACACACACAGACACACACACACACACACCACAATGGTTGCCTCCCTCATTTTCTCTGCCTTCCAGGAATGGAGGGCCTTCGTGTAACTCCATGCCCACACTTTGCTGATCACTGATGTGCTAGGAGGATGCTGGCTTGGGAGCTTGGGAAATCCTGGATCAGGTATCTGACTGCCTCTTTCTACACTCTGCCCACAGGAGCAGACCCAGCCCCTACCCGAAGCCCCTACAGTGCCTGAGACCAGTGACACGGCTGACAAGGAGGACAGTCTAGGGATCGGGGACTATGACTACGTGCCCCCAGATGACTATTACACTCCACCCCCATATGAAGACTTTGGATATGGCGAGGGTGTGGAGAACCCTGACCAGCCCACCAACCCCGACTCAGGGGCTGAGGTCCCCACCAGCACCACTGTTACCTCCAACACCTCCAATGTAATTGCCTTCCTTCCAGTTTGTATTGATCTCGGGGGCAGGGGTGGAGAGGGGGCAAAGGCTTCGTGGCTCTGGGTCACTGCTGAGCACGAACCTCCTTGGGTGGCCTTCCTTGTCCACACTCCACACCCTGGCTCCCGAGTCCTCAGTAGCAGGGTTGAGTGTGGTTTAGAAGCCATTGGCTTTTCTGAGTTTATTTCAGTTCCCCCTGAAAAATGGGTAGAATATCTCCGTGGGCTCTGCATTCTTGCTCTCAGGGTAGCTCACATAACACTGTAGTTTTGGGATACAGGAGTTCCATCCATGAACATCACTGGTGGTTACCCATGCTACCAGAATAAAGCTCATAGCCCACTGTGTTCTTCACTATTGGAAAGAGCCCCAGTTTCCAGTGTGCAAACTCTTAATCAGCAACTGAACGCAGACCTCCCCAGGGATAGAGTCAGCTTTGAGGGACACTGTTGCTCCTTCCTGCCCTGACTTGTTATAGTGTCTTAGGTAGCCTGGAGAACCATCCCCATGGTGGCCGGGAGGTATGCAGAGAACCTTTGGGGGCCACAGGTCTTCCCTCATGGAATCCCCCTTGGACTTTATCTTTAGATGTTCTGTGGTGGGGCCACTGACAGCTCTATGCAGGAAGTGCTAGGCTCAGTGCCTGCTAGGCAGAGCCTGCATGTGGCCAGGCAGAGCCTGCATGTGGCCAGCCTCCCAGAGTGACTCTGCCACTTCCCTCCCTTAATCTGCAGCCAGCTCCAGGAGAAGGGAAGGATGACCTGGGCGGCGAATTCACCGAGGAAACCATCAAGAATCTAGAGGAAAACTACTATGACCCGTACTTTGACCCCGACTCCGACTCCAGTGTCTCTCCATCAGAGATAGGGCCAGGCATGCCCGCTAACCAGGACACCATCTTTGAGGGGGTAAGAGACTCAGCTTCTCTCTGCATCCCAGGGCATCTAGGTGGTGAGAAAGGGCCAGCGCTTTTAGAAGTCTGAGGGTGACTGAGTGAGGCAAGAGTGACATGGGCTGCCATGCATTTCAACTATTAATTAATTAATTAACTAGCTAGAGACACGTTCTCACTATGTAGCCCTGGCTGTCCAGAAACTCTCTATGTAGACTAGACTGGCCTGGTACTCACAGAGATCCACCTGCCTCTGCCTCCCAAGTTCCAGGATTAAAGGCGTGCGCCACCATGCCTGGCTGAGCTTCATTCTTTAAAGTAGCCTCTCTGATTCCTGTTATGGTCATCTGTGCCTCACTGCCTGTCTATGCTGGTGTATACATGGCTAAGGGTGGGGATGGGAGGTCTATTTCAGCTTGCTATCTTCCTCCAGTTATGAGGAGAGGTGACTAGCTGTGGGGAGAATTTCACCCTGGTTTTGCACAAGTTTTGTGTCATGTGGATTTTCTGTTCCTTTTCTCTCTCCCCATCTTTCCAGATTGGAGGACCCCGAGGTGAGAAAGGGCAAAAGGGAGAACCAGCCATCATTGAGCCGGTAAGGATTTCTGGTGGTGGTGGTGGTGGCGGTTGCAATGGTGGTGAGTGTGTGTGTGTATGTGTGTTTGTGTGTGTGTGTGTGTGTGTGTGTGTGTGTGAGAGAGAGAGAGAGAGAGAGAGAGAGAGAGAGAGAGAGAGAGAGCGCACTGTGGTGTCCTCTAACAAGCTCATGATGATTTGTAGGGTGTGGACAGATTGTGGGTCCCACTGTCTGCCTACCAAGCCATGCAAGAAGCCACACCCATGTACTCTACATCCTTTGTATCACAGATTCTTGGGAGAGGCTCTGGGGAGTCAGGGAATATTCTAGAGTTTAGTAAAGGTGATAGATCACACGTGTTTGTCCTTGTAGAGAAGGCAGAGGCCAGAGCACCTCTGCAGAGATTTCCTCAAGAGAAGGCACACAGACCATGAGAGGAAGGCTAAGCCAGGGGCTGGGTGGGAAATTTCTAGTGTAGGTAGCAGGCAGGGGGCAGTTAGTTAGGGCCTTCACCTCTCTGTGCCCTTTATGCCTCCACTTGAGCCTGTTTGCTGCAACAGGAAAGATCTGAAGCCATGCCAAGGGAATGTAAGCAGTGTTGAGGTAGGATTCCCCTTTGTGTAAAGCCCCATGTTATTAGACAGTGGAATCCTGGGTAAGCTAGCACCAGGGCCTGTAGAGAATGTGATTGTGTGCCATCCATGGCCCTCCTGGGTCAGAGTTTTGTGAGAGTCTGCCTTGGATAGGGCATTCTGGACCAGCTAGGTGCTGTGGCCTGCTTGGGTCTCAGAACTGTTGAGGTCAGGGTCTTGGCCCCAGACAACAGAAAGCTGTGTGATTGGCTGAGCTGGGCTTGGTGGACCTGGGAATGTGGACTCAGACCTGGCTTTGCCCCCAAGGAGCCGGCCACTGAGGTCGTCCATCCTAGCATCCTGTGAGTACACAAGGGAGGAAGTACTTGTCCTACATCATGGCCATTGCCAGGCTGAACAGCTGTCAGCTCCGGTGCCAGGATCAGCTTCTGGGACACTGCCAGGATCAGCTCCTGGGACTGAGTTTATAATGTGACCTTGGGACTTCCTAGGAGAGAGAAGCAGCCTCATAGGGCCCCCACCCTCTTGCAGGGAAAGAGCCTTGCTTGGCAGTGCTTAGTAGGCCAGTGGGCCAGGGCAAGCTCCCTGGCTTGGCTTCTCCTGGCCAAGGGGAGCCTTGGATGGAAGCCTCTTTCTGGTTCCAAGGGCTCTGCCTGCTGCTTGTGCCCCTGGCTCCCCCTGGCAGTGAGCCTGAGGACACAGAGGCTCTTCCCAGATCTCTTCCTAGATCTCTCTATGGGTCCAGAGAAAAGATCCTTACCTGAGGCTGTAGGATCAGGGCCCAAATCAGTGCATGGATTGCACACAGCGAAGGGTGCAGAGCATAAGGTTAGCCCAACATGGGGCTTTTTGCTCAACCTCATGAGAAATTTCAACTGAAGTTCATGTTCATGGGAGAAGGAAATTCCTGAAGAGGAGCATCCTAAGGGACTAGAGACTTATCCCCTGGAACATGTCTGAGGCTTTTTCTCTTCCACACCAGAGGAAGGCTGTGGCACAGATGCCCCCCCTGCTGTGCTGGGCCTTCTTAGAGCACCACATCAACTGCACTTGGCCCCAGGTGGACTTGGCCATCACTTGCAGCCCATTGATGGGCTCCCTGGTGCTTCACTAAAAGGGGCGTCTTTCCCGAGTCAATGATGTTCCAGAGAAGGCAGGCACCTGAGGCTCTGTGGGCTTCAAGGGTGGTCCCCAGTTTCAGAAGTGGTTGGGTCATACCTTTGAATAAGACTTACTTAAGCTTATTGTGTGTAGAGTTGGCACCCCAGTTCTGGGAGGAGAGAGGGGCATGCAGAGAGTTCCACTAGAGGGCTGCCCTGAAGAAGGCTGTGGGTGAAGGTGAGCCAGAGACAGCACTGAGAATGTAGAGGTGGCCTGCCGGACACCATCTCTATCTACATGGTCCAGTTCCTCTTCTCTGGGAACAGCACAAGCCATCTGGAGGCAGTTACAGAAGGGGCCCACCCCCTCCTGATGCTTGCTTCTTCCCAGCTTCCTCAGAGTGTCCACAGGGCCTTTGGTGAGTCCCCATGGAGAGAAATGTAAACATTTGGAATTGTCAACCCGGAGAATTGCCAGATGTCTTCACAGTCTTAGCCATACATAAACAGATGGAGGCCCTGGGGACTGGTGGTGCATACCCTGCCCTGTGTCGGGGTGGCTGATATCCCATCCCCTACATCTGCCCCACAGAATAGGTTTACACCAACTGCTGGGCACAGGGTCAGTGCAACCCTGCATCCAGAAGGACCTGGCAGGCCTTTTCCACCGAGGTTCAGCTCCTCTCATTTGTCAGCAAGACAAGGGGTTCCTCAAAAGGACAGATCTAGCTTGGCTGAGATGGGGGAAGATCCAGCAATGCCCTTGGCATCAGCCCACACTGGGTCAGGGACCACTAAGTCCTGATTGGACACCTCTTACCTGTTGGACCTCAAGCCGTTCCTGGTTTGTCTTTTTCTGAGACGATGTTTCAAGTATCCCAGGCTGGCCTTGCTATGCACTTGAGGATGACTTTGAACTCCTGCTTCTTCCTTCCTTTTCTGAGTCCTGGGATTGTAGACCATACCCAGTAACGACAGTGCTGAAGTTCAAACCCGTGGCTTTGGCTATGCTAGGCAATGTCTGCTGTGCGAGCCCAGCCCGACTCTGACATTGCTTTTAGTTCTGCTTAGCAGGTGAATGGACCACTGCTTAGCAGATGAACGGACCACTGTTAAGGATGGGAGCTGCAAATGACAGTACATACCTATGATACCAGGAAGGTTGAGGCAGGAGGATCTGAGCTCTGGGATAGCCTAGGCTACAGAATGAAGTTTGGTCAAGCCTGAGGTCTTCTGTTTCTGAATTTTTGTTTAACCATATGTACTTAAAGTAACAAAACAGCTTTTCATTTGTGTGTGTGTGTGTGTGTGTGTGTGTGTGTGTGTGCACATGCATGTGCACACACATGCTTTTTGGTATGGGTATGTGCAGTGCATACCTGTGGGTGTATGTACATATATACAGATGCCAGAGGTAGATGCCAGTTGACTTTCTCAATTGCTCTCCACTTTATTTCCTAAAGATTAAAGAAGATTAGTATGTCATAAGTGTCTGCTGTGTGTGTGCAGGTGCCCTCAGCATCCTGAAGAGGGCTCCCCAAGAATTACGATGGTTGTGATAAGCTCAGCAGTTGGCTAGACTGCTGGGCTAGTGAGCTCCAGGGCTCCACCAGTCTCCGGTACAGGTGCACACCACCATGCCTGGCTTTTGGATTATATTGTATGTATGTATGTATGTATGTATGTATGTATGTATGTATGTATGTATTTTGGATACTAGGGATCTAGACTCATGCTCACACACTTTATTGACTGAGCCATCTCTGCAGCCCTCAGGCAGGATGCTTTGACATTTCTGAGTTACATACAGTGAAGAGCTGAGCCTGCCACCCAGTGCCTTTCTTTGTGTGAACGTGGGCAGCATGTGCGTGGCTGTGTTGGGAGTTAGTGGGGGTAGCTGAGTTTACTCCTTACAGGCAACCAGTGACTGCAGCCCTGTAAGCCACAGAGACCATTTCCTGTAGTTGCGAGCCCCAGTGCATTCAGTGGTAGGTGGGTTGGTGAGGTACAGGGTAGAGATAGCGTGCCTCAGAAGAACATGGGACCGGGCTGCTTCCTCTATCCTTTTTAATCTGACCTGGGTGATCCAGGACTGACCTCCTGTGAGATCCAGCAATGCTGCCCCCGCTCTGCAAAACAACAGTATGTGTATCTGGAAAGACAGCTGCTGTCTCCTGGGCCCTGCAGTGTTCCCCTTAATCTCCCTTCCCAACTCCTGAGTCTTCCCAGCTGCCTGTCAGAGGAAATGGGAAGTGGGAGATGAGCAGCTTGGATGAGTTCTCCGTGTACATCGAACGCACAAATATTTCTCCTCGGCGCATCTGTGTAAACATGGTGTACGGCTTCCTAGAGACCAGAGGACCTCATAGGCAGTGTGAATAAGGCTTGTGTGTGTGTGTGGCACTTTGCAGCCCCTGGTCAGTTGTACCTCACCTCACCCCACACTCCTTGGCTATGGTTGACCAGCCTGCCAGGCCTCACACCTATGCCTACATAGGTCTTTTTTCACTTGTCAAGACTAAGCCCAAGTTTGACAAGAGAGTTGTGGGCTTTCAAAGACATATCTGAGGCATCCATTATCCTGGGAGAATAGCCATTCCTAGTTTCCTTTGGCTGGGAGACTAGAAAGGGACCTGGCCCAGGGCCAAGGCCTCCAGCCACTCACTCATTATTCTTGCAATCTCGAGAGTGAATAGGCAGACACTATGCCTGTCTTGCACGTGGCTAGCCTGCAGGCATGCAAGTGTCTCGACAGGGTCCTGCAGCTATCGACCCAAAGCCTGTCCAGACTCTTGAGTACCAGCCCCACAGGACTCTTGTGTTGATTTTGCCCCCCTCTACTCATGCCCCAAGCACAGATCCTCTTTCCTAAGGTATACGTGGGGACTCAGAAATTCAATGTTCTAAGTGGGTGGTGGTAGGGAGACCAAGAGAAATCTGGGAGTACTTTTTGAAAGAGGACATCCAGAAATACAGATCCTAGAACAGAAAAGCTCTCTTTTCAAGACAGAGCCAATAGACAAGAGGAGGGGGTTGGGCACAGCAAGGGTTAGTGGCAGGATGGACCAAGGGCCCAGGAATGATGGAGAGAAGAGTGATGTCAGCAGGGCGCTGGGCAGAGGAGGGACTGAGCCTTCTGCTGGCTGAGGCAGGAGGCCTGACTACCCTAGGCCTTCCTAGCTTTTCCCATCAGTCCACCTGGGGTCCTGGGCCCGGGGTCCATTCTGTCCTTCCAGATACTCTTCAGACAGACAGCAAAGACAGCACAGGAGTTGTGTCTGGGCTCTGTTTTCTCATTTTGGCAAATTGCGGTGTTTTTGTCAAAGTTGTGTTTGAGGGGCGCCCGTGGGCCCCTGGTCACTGGCTGGAGTTCTGCAAAGATAGAGTGCTCTCCCAGCACAGGCTATTTCCCATGAGCCCTAGCAGGACCGACTGACCTCTTGGCTGACTGTTGTCTACCCAGTTTGGAAGCTGGGTTGGGCTCCTGGTCTTAGCTGCCCCCTTTCTCTTTCTCTCTGCAGGGGATGCTGATCGAGGGGCCCCCTGGCCCTGAAGGCCCTGCTGTGAGTGCCTGGTTTTATTAGCCTCTGACTTGTGACAGGAACTACGGGGGGGGGGGGAGGAGGTGGGGATCTCCTGGATAGAAAGTTGGATACTCCTCACTTTCGCAGATACCCGGGCAAGGACTTCCCTGACCCTGCTTCTGTTCTCACTTAACTAGAGGAGAAGGTCTTTGCCCTGAGGCCAGGTCTGAAACTCTGTCTTGACTTTATTTTAATTCCAGGGTCTTCCAGGACCTCCAGGAACTACAGGTCCTACTGGCCAAATGGGTGACCCTGGAGAAAGGGTAAGAGACCACAGTTCAGTGCCAAGACCATGGACTCTGGGGGTTGTCTGTGTATTCTTCCTCCTGCCTGTAGGCTGTCTTCCCTCCCCGCTCTGGATCCTGTGTTGTTATTCAATGTAGAAATGACAGTAAGAACAACCACTCCTTCCTCAAATTGCCCCTCTTCCCAGGGCCAGCCCATGTCACCCCCTCAGATCTTTATGGACTTGACTGCACCTGGCTATGTGCCATGAGCCCAATAACCAACCTGGGTCCAGAGGCAGCCATCAGTCAGCCCTAAACCCTCAGCAGTGGCTCTACATTACATCAGTGGCCCCAGGAGTCATTTTAAGTGACAGCTTGGGTTGGGTGCTTCCTCTGTGCTTTGCAGGAGCAGCTCCTGACCTGGAGCCTGCATTGGTTCTCACACTAGCCCCTCTTATTAGCAATCAAGCCACTGGCTGGGGAGGTTTGTTCTGGGTGGGATATAAGCCATGCCATGGGGCCTTGAGCTTCTTCTGATACTTGGTGATGGGTTCGTGCACTGAAGCCTGTGGGTTTCTGAATCCCTCCCTCCCCTTTCTGCTGGCTCACCTAATGAATATCACCATTAAAAATCAAACAGCCGGACCGGGCAGTGGTGGCGCATGCCTTTAATCCCAGCACTTGGGAGTCAGAGGCAGGTGGATTTCTGAGTTCGAGGCCAGCCTGGTCTACAGAGTGAGATCCAGGACAGCCAGGGCTATACAGAGAAACCCTGTCTCAAAAAACCAACCACCCCCCAAAAAATTCAGACAGCCAAGTTGTAGTTGATGACATGCATACATGTGGTAAGGACAGGCATTTGTCTCTGATTCTTGGACCAGCAAGCACAGTTTTCTAGGTAGTCAAGCATGAAATGAAAAGGCAGAATATGATGTCGTCACATGGTAGGGTATCCTGTAGCGTGCTCTGCTGGCTAGGGCCTCTTCTGGCAGCAGCTGGGATAGCATGGTGGTTTGGGCAATGAGTAAAGAGTGTGACAGTATTCAGGAGGTAAGGGTGACCAGCCCTCGGGCAGCAGGAAGAGCACATGCCTGTGATGCTCGGGGAACTAAGTGCCTTGCTGGGACGTCCCCTCAATGGCTCTGTAAACCAGCGAAGCAAAATCAATTTTGCCTGGCCACCTCCAAACTTGCCGCTATCAATGGAGGTTGTAAGGGTGGGTGTCCCCACTAGCTGGATTCAGTTTGGGGAGGGTCTTTCAGTTTGAGTTCACTTTATAAGGAGGTCTGACCTCTGTCCCTGTAAGCCAGGGCTTGAAAATTAATCCCGAACATACTTAAAGTTGCTCTGGATGGCTCTGTGCTCCCATGGGTGGACTTTCCTTCTCTTCTCACCTATCTCTGGGTCTGTCCAAGCGAGTGGGTGCTCTACCCTGTCCTCCAGCCCCTGACCACATGCAGAGCTAAGGACTGGATGAAAGATAAACTGAAAGATAAACACTGTCCTCATTCAGCCAGAAGAGCTTGGGGCTGCAGTTCTCAGTCCCCACTCTGGTAAAGACTGCAGGGGCTACATGGAAGGATACGAGCCAGCCTCCGCCTTTCTCAAGCCTCCAGCCTGGAACTAGACACAATCGCCTGCCTTTCCTCTCAGAATTTCTTACATCTAACTCAGCTCCCTCACTCCCTATCTCCACAGCCCCCTATCATGTTGCTCCTTTCTAGAGCATTCCAATGTTTCTAGAACATTCCATGTTATGGAGTCTCATGTTGCTCTGTGCTTGCCTAGCCTGCTTTCTGACCTCTCGTTCTCACACTGCTGCTCAGCTATGTCCCTTTGTCTTTCTGACCAGTTTTCTTTCCTCCCTGGCTGCAGGGTCCCCCTGGGCGCCCAGGTCTTCCTGGAGCTGATGGCTTGCCTGGCCCCCCAGGTACCATGCTCATGCTGCCGGTGAGTATCTTTAGCTGGGATGAGGGGTTGCAGTGGGTGGGTCCTGGAAGGATCTGCGGTGTCCCAGGAATGGGGTTTGGGCAGGGTGTTTGCAGCTGCTCTAGGTCCATGTGATCCAGTCTGTCATTGGTACCAGGAGGAGAAAGAAAAATCCCACTCTCTTGGTGAGGTTCCTAGAGAAACTTACTTCAAGGCTCTTTGTGACAATGGCTAGACTCCTGTCTCCCTAAAGAATCGACCAGTGATTGTGGGTGGGAGGGAAACAGGGACTTCACTGGAAGCTATCTGTGTGGTCAGATGTCATCTAGAACCTTCTAGATGCTGCTTTCCACTGAAGTTAATCCTAAGTAGTAAGAATGAAGCCCAGGCTCACATTCTCAGTGTCCATAAGAGGAGAATGGTTCCTCTGGCTAGTTCATTCAGCCATGAAGGATTTGGAGCTCAGAGAGTGCTGAAGGCTAGCCAGGCTCCAGGATTCCAAACCCAGAAGTTTCTTAGACATCTATGTCCTGGTAGCCAGTACCCAGCCACTGCTGCTGGCACTGGGGTCTCTGCACTTACGGAAGACCATGAAGTGAGGGTGTATGCCCTGGGCTCCTGTTTATCCTCTGGAGAACAACTGGGCCCTTGCAGAGGTGCTCTCAGGATGGAGGATTCTAGGTAGGTCAGGCCTAACAAACAAACTTGGGTAAGTGAATGAGTTAGAACCAGGCAGAGCTGGACCAGACCCTCAGCCACCTTGATCTAAACTATTTTCCTTCACCTTCATCTCCCTCACTGTGCCTGAGTACTGTGTCCGCAGGACTGTGCCTTCAGCAGTGTGTCCTCAGCACTGTGCTCTCAGGACTATGTTATCGGCATTGTATCCTCAGGACTGTGCCCTGGCACTGTGCCCTCAGCACTGTGCCCTAGCACTGTGTCCTCAGCACTGTGCCCTCAGGACTGTGCCCTCAGCACTGTGACCTAGCACTGTGTCCTCAGCACTGTGCCCCCAGCACTGTGCCCTCAGGACTGTGCCCTGGCACTGTGCCCTCTGGACTGTGCCCTCAGCACTGTGCCCCCAGGACTGTGTTATCAGCACTATTCTTTCAGTACAGTGATCCTGGGACAGCTGGTCTGAAGGAGGATGGAAAGTTGGCAGGTTCCCCTCTCCAAGGGCAGATGATAAAGAATGCCACATTTGGAACTCATGTCCTCTTCCTAAGGTCTCAGATCAAGTGTACCAACTTCACTTTACCCCCAAGATGCCTGTTGCACTAAGGGAGACCTAACATGGAACCAGGGTGTCCCCTGCAAGTCCCTTCAACCTAGTCCAGTTTCTTTGGCCTTTGGCTACTCTTTGCAGTTGTGAGGGTCTGTGGTTCATCAAGATGCAAAGCAATGGAGGTTCAAAGTCCTTTGTAGGCACAGAGCAGGTTTCAGGTGTCCAAGGCGAAGGCTGACAGGAGGGGCTGTGGCGTGTAGATTAGGGTCGTGTGCACACATGGGGTCTGCTATTGGGAGTCTCTGCTTTACTTAAGGCCCATGAGACCCACCTTGCTCTGGGGTCAGAGTGGGTGCCCTGTACCACCTCTTGTAACTTTTCACCTTGCTCTTGCAGTTCCGGTTTGGAGGCGGTGGCGATGCCGGTTCTAAGGGCCCCATGGTCTCTGCGCAGGAGTCCCAGGCCCAGGCTATCCTCCAGCAAGCCAGGGTAAGTAATGTGGACCCCTAGGGACTCATGTGACAGAGCTTGGCCATGGTGGCTGCACAGAGTGAATGATTGTCCTACAGTTGTCTGGTCAGGAACCTAGGGAAGGTTGGGTCTTCCATGTGCAGCTGGAGAATGTGGGGGAACTTACAGAGAGCTTTCAGGGCTATCCTCTCCACAGTTAGGGATAAGAGGTCTCTGGGCTTGGGTTGGGATTGAGTGCAAGGCCACATCCTAGGAGAGAGCTCCCAGATCCAGGGTCCCTCACTCTGGGCCCAGAATCTTTCATGGACCCTCCCAAGCTCTTGCACTGGCTCCAGGATCTCTCACACTGAGCCCAGGGTCACTTGGTCTGGGTTAAGGGTTCCCTGTTTCCCCAGTGAGAGTATCTGCAGATGGCATCATTAGAGAATGTACCTCCAGATTGCTGGTTGCCTATGACTGGCCTGATGCCACCACTTCCTATGGGGTGGGCAGGAAGTGTGGAGAAAGCCAACGTAGAATCCTTGTTTGGGAAATGTTGATACTACTCTGCATGGCTTAGAGGAGACATTAATGGCCAGAGTCTGCTAGGATAATTGGAGGACAGTTTCAGTACGGACTGGATGCCATGGAACAGGCTTGCCGGTGATAAACCCAGTCAGATGAGGCTGTATGTGTGACTAGCTTTGCTGGCCTGTGCCTGCCCGGCAGCCTCTTAAACTGTGTGCATTTTAATAGAAGCCAACCAGGAGAAAGGCTTTATGGTTTGTCTGTTTTTTTGTTTTGTTTTGTTTTGTTTTTTTAAGATGTATTTTTTTCTTTCTGTGAGTGAGTTTTTTTGCCTGCATGTATGTGCCTAGTGCCCACAGAGGCCAGGAGAGGGCATCAGATCGTGAAGGTTGTGAGCCACCATGTGGGTCTTTTAGAAGATGTGCTCTTAATCCCTGAGCTATCTCTCCAGTCCTGATTTCTTTTTTTAATTTTTAATTTTTTGGAATATTTTAAATTTTGTATATTTTTATTTATAAGTTTAAAAAGTATGTTTTTATTATTGTGTGTTGGTATGTTTACACATGTGTGTGCCTGTGTGGGGCAACCTGAGGTCAACGTTGGGAATTTTCTTTTGAGACAGTGTCTCTCATCAAACCTGGAGCACACTGGTTCAGCTGGCTGGGTTGGCCGGCCCGGGGACCCTCAGGAATCTCTCTGTTTTTGCCTTCCCAGTGAGATGAGACAGATGCTGAAACATCTGGCTTTTTACATGTGTAGTGGGAATCCTGACTCAGATTCTCACGTTTGCATGGCAAGCAATTTACCAGCTGAGCCTTCTCCAGAACCCCCAGATCATTTAAAATGCAAAATAATCTTCCAAAATTATCATGGCTCTGTGGTGGGGGTTGTAACGCTGCTCTGTTGCAGGGAGACAAGTTGAGCCTGCGTGATGGCTGGCAGGAGCCACACCAAGGGGGACGGTCAATTCATGACTGAGATCCCAGGGCCCACAGGCTCCTCCATGTACCTACCATGCACACCCCTCTTGCTACTGGAGAGTACTTTGTGCCTCTTCCAGAAGTGAAGTCTGAAATCCACAAGGAAAATATAGGCCTCAGCCCGGCCCAGGAAGGGAGATTATATTCCAGATTTGGTACAGGATGGTCCACCTCTCCAACAGGGAAAAAAAAGAGAGAGGAAGGCTTTGGGGACCCTGCCCACAGTGGGGCAGCAGGTAGCACTGACTTCTACCTCTGTGCCCCACTTCTCTGTGGAGATGCTGAGAGCCCAGAATTGGGTCAGTGAGACCTTCTCTGTGAATGTCTAGTCTTTTCTGTCCTAGGCTCCTTTTCCTCGTGACCACGTGTTATAGAACAGGAGCCAGAAAACCAGGACAGGACCAACCATAGTCTTTTTCTGATCTCCTCCGCTTTCCTTTACAGTTGGCACTGAGGGGACCAGCTGGCCCAATGGGTCTCACCGGGAGACCTGGCCCCATGGTGAGTGATTGGCAGGACTGGCACCAGTTGGTGGAGCACACTGGATAGCCCTGTGCCCAGAACCTTTGTTTCCAGCTGGGAACCAGCTCAGACAGGTTCTTTCCCTTTGTGGGAGCACGTGTCAGGGGGGGTGGCTGTGTTCAAGGTCACCTGAAGTTTTGGGGGATTCCTGGGAAGTAGCCCTCAGCTTGAGTGTGATGGGAGATGGGGGTGCTCCCTTCCCACTTGTGCATTCCAGCTCTAAGCAGCTCTCCCTGTGAAGGACAGGCTCTAGGCTTCTCCCACTTTTCTCTATCACAGGGAACACAGCGGATAGGGGCACTGCTGTAGTACAGGCCTGGAGATGTCCCCCAAATAGCTCTTAGACCTATGCTGACTGTGCTCTCAGCTCATGAGGAGTCAGCCTCTGTCCTTTTTGGGGGTCTTCTTTCTTACAGTTCTGTCCCAGTGTCAAAGGTAACCCCAGGACTGGGGAAAGCACGGGGTTTCCTATCAGGCTTAGGTGCCCCAGCTCAGAGCAAAGCAGGGATGCTATGGATTCAGGGACCCTCGGCTGTCATCCGTGTGTCAAATACATATTGTGGGCACTGGGAGTAGGACCCTACAAGGACACAGCCACCTCCTGGTCCTCCAGAGCTGAGGACTGAACCCAGAGCCTTGAGCTTGCTAGGCAAATGCTCTATCACTGAGCTAAATCCACAGCCCTAAGGACACATGATTTCTATACCATTGAGCCCCTGGCTGACTTTGACATAGGCTACCTCCCACCCCCAGGTCTGACCTCAGTACCCTGCACCCAGGAGGTGAGACCAGTCTTAACTTGAACTGGCCCATAGGCTATGCACTGTGTTCCAAGCTAGGGGCTGTCACAAATCACGAGCCAGCTTGTCCTGGGGGAGAGAAACCTCTTAAGACTTCATGGTCTCTGTGAGCCCCATCTCCTGGAGTTCTAGTAAGCACCAGGAGGAGACCTTGGCGGCCATAGGTCTCTGCCTCCTAGAACTCACATTTTTACTTTTGTCACAATAGGCAGGCCAGCCTTGTGATGCGGGCTCCCTACCTGTTCCACACATAGCATCTCATGTCACTTGTTGGTGTACACACTGATTTGATACTGTCTCCCTAGGGTCCTCCTGGGAGTGGCGGTTTGAAAGGTGAGCCAGGAGACATGGGACCTCAGGTACGTGTGTGAACCTACCTCTGCTTTGCTCTCAGGAAGGTGACTCCTGGTTGTTGCTGGTGGTCCAATTGCTGATACTTCTTCAACAGAAGCAGGAAGAATTGTTACTTGATAGCATAGAACAAGCTCTTTGTGTTGTCTGTTGCTAGCCCTCACTAAGGGAATACCCCCAAGATACTCACATGTGAGCAACTCGAAAAACAAGCCTTAGGCTAGGTTGACATGCGTGGGATGAATTTTCTTCCTTAGAAGAGGGACATGTCCTGATGCTTTGTCCTCTGGTTTCTGGCAGGGTCCTCGAGGTGTGCAAGGCCCACCTGGCCCAACAGGGAAGCCTGGAAGACGGGTAAGTGCTTGGTGCTAAGACCATGTGGTATGAGACAGCATCCATGCCCAGATCTGAGGTAGACTGTCCCCTTTAGGACCCATGGTCCCATGTCCACCTCCAAAGCTGTGTCTGAGCCACTGCTTAGGAATAAATGCTGCGTGTCCAGGGCTGAGATGGTTCACTGGTCCCTAAAGCCATGTCCCAGACAGGTCACAGCAGGAGCTGGATCCACATTGTTGATTGTTTGATAGTGGGCCTTATCTTTAGGGACACCTCATGCCTCCTCTCCAGAAATGGCTATGTCGGCTCTGTACGGGTCTTTCTTCAGCTCACTAGCCTCTTGAGATTTCCTGTTGAGTACGCTGTCCTCCTGGATGGATCCAGCTGGTTTCCTCAGGCACACAGCGGCTATAAGATGCCATCCTCTTAAAAAGTGATGACCACACACTAGGAAGGCTAGAAAAGTCTTAATTAACTTGACCTATTTCTACAATCAGACCTTATGTGTTTCATGTGGAGACCAAAACTGCCACTGTCCACACGGCCTGTGTGCCTGACCATGAGCCCATGAGCAACAACCCCAACACATGGTCAGGCATCTATAGGAGACAGAAACGAAGAGGCTGGTGGACCTCGATAGTGAGCAGGGGTTTGGCAGGGAGTTCCTCTCCCTCTAGTGACTGTAGCCTTTATAGCAGACTCTGAAGGTCCAGGCTTGGGGCCTTCAGTCTCAGGGCAATCAACTGGGCACCCTGGGTTTGCTCTTGAACATTTTCCATAACTGAGAAGCAAGTGCAAGAATGGACAAAGACGGCTGACCAGCTGGTCACACAGTGCAGACCCTGCCTTTAGGTCACTGTGTTGTGTGAGTGGGACACACACCCTCTGGGCCGGTCTCATACTTGCTAAGGTGGACTGAGAGAGGCCTTTATCTCTCCCATGCATCTCCAGTCTTTAATTTTCTTCCCGGTAGTAGCAAAGAGCTGAGCTTCTCCATGGTTGTCTGAGGCACGTCACAAGCCAGAAGAGCAAGCTCCCTGTGCCAGAGCTCCCAAATCCCATCATCCTCCACAAGCCTAGAGGACAGGCAACATCAGGCTCCTGGGGCACACTGCCGGCCAGTGGTGTGTCATGGCCTTGGGGCTGTTGGATCTGGGTCCCCTGTCCAGCCTGATGACAGTGGACAATCACCCTTGGTTGGTCGCCTCTCTCTGCTTGGTTTACTGGGAAGCTGCTCCCAGAGGATGTGGCAGGCTGCCTTTTCTTCCTTATGGACATCTTGTCTTCTCTGTTCCAGGGCCGTGCTGGAAGTGATGGAGCCAGAGGCATGCCTGGACAAACAGGCCCCAAGGTAGGCCGTCACCCACACTCATACAGTCACCATCATCCCTGACATCATGTTGATGACATAACTATCATGTTTGATGAGTGTGCCTGCAGGGAGCGTAAGCACTCACTTTGATGAGCCCCCCCCCCCCTAGTGTGTTGAGATGACAGATTGACAGGTGACTTGCATGGGTGAGATTCAGTCTCCTTAAAGGGTCAGGTGCCCTGTTCATGTGGCCAGTGAGTGTGGTGGGGTGGATCAGGGAGAACCCCTTGGGAGTGTGCAGGTAAGCAGACTACACCGTTGGTGCTTGGGTGGCCAGGTGATCTCAAGTCTATGGGACATGAATTTTCCTACCCTGCCTTGGAAAGTCAGGACTCAAGGCCTGTAGGGGTGAGTTGACACAGTCTGTGCTTGAGCAGGGGGCACAGGACTCATATAGACACGTGGCAGCTGTTTTTTCCCCCTGATACTGTGGATGCTGGGCTCATCCCTCTTCCTGTGACCCCGTATGGACTCTCTCATATTCCTGAGTCACCAGGAACTGTCACTGTTCAGTACATCTGTGCTGGGTCCCCTGGTTCCATAGTCTCACTTCCTGTGACCTCCAAGTTAATAAACACTGAAGGCTGTGGATGATGGAAGAATCCCACTGTTCTGTCAAGTAGTTTACGATCTCTTAACTGCAAAGTCATAAAAATACCCCAGTACCCTACTCTGATTTCATCCTACCTGGGTTGAATACCCACATGATGGGCTGCTGGTACTGGGCTCTATGCTGGAATGCAGGAGCCAGGGGTCCCTGCAGGTAAAGATGCAGGGGTCTCCACCAGTGAGTGTGATCACTGGTGTGTGACAGCCCTCAGGACCATGGGGATATTCCTGCAGGGAGAGACTCGGAGCAAATGAGCCCATGCTGACTTTGCAGTGGTCACTGAATAACTTCATGACTACATTCCCAAGGATGCCCTGGCCTTTGGCTTGGGGACAACAGTGTTCCTCTCTTTCCAGCCTCTGCTTTGTTTGGGGAGAGGAGGTGGCATATACAGACTCCACAGTGTCCTGAGGCAGGAGGGCTGTGCATGGCCATAAGAAGGCCCTGAGTCCAGGGTGTTGAATTATGGGTACCCCTAGTTCCTGCTGTGTGGGCTGTTTGGTTCATCTCTCTTGTTCTTGCAGGGTGACCGTGGCTTTGATGGTCTGGCTGGGTTGCCGGGAGAGAAAGGCCATAGAGTGAGTATTTGCTGTGGGATTTGTGGGGGTCTTTTCTTTCCAACAGCCTCAGGTTCCTCCATTTCACAGTGTCTCTGTATGTACTGTGGAGTCTCTCTTAATGGAGAATCTAGTCAAGAGAAGTTGGATTTCCTACATGAGACTTACGAGCATGTCTGGCAAGCACCTCACTCCAGGGTGTCACAGGGGACAGAGAAGTGAGGGAAAATATGTGCTAGAACTAGTTTTAGAATCTTCTAGAAGCCACTTTTTACCTAATGGAGCCTTCACATTCATGGGAAATCTGAACAGCTATCGCATGCAAGCTTAGAGTCAGGACTGTGGCCGCAGGAAGGTAGGGCAGTCTCAGAGCCTGCTGCTAAGGATGGCTGGGGTTGGGCCACTATGGTGCTTGGCCGCCTTTCTCACCGCTCGCTGGGAGTGGTTCCTTTCTTACTTGCTTTACCTTAAAGTGGATTTATTGGTCAAATTTCTCATTTTGGGGCATCCAGGCACACATGTATGTGTATTTACATGTTTGTACAGATATACCTTCACAGGCATACACACAAAGGCACAAGAGCACATATTCATCCATACACATATGCATATATACACATACATTCATAGCCACACACACATATACATATTCACAGGCATACACATATACACACTCATACAAACATGATGACATGTGTGGATACATAGCAAGCATAATCACTTAGGACTCAGATACATATGCACACATTCACAAGCACATATACATACAGTTACACACAGACATAGGCACATAGATATCCATGCGCATATACGTGTATGTAAGCACGCTTGTATGCAAATACATACACATAGGCACAGACATTCATACTTACCTAGTCACACACATACATACAGGGCATACATGCATACATATATATTACCTGCACAAAATACACACAAAGAGGGATGCAACAATACAGTCATGCATACACATGGACAAAAACATGCACATATAGGAACATGGGCTATTGATGAATTAAAAAACATATGCAGATATGTGTCTTACAGTGAAAAATGTCTGTGCTCTGTATACTCTGAATAGTGTCTCACCCACAGCTGCTACTTCTCTGCTCTTTCGTAATTACGTGAAAACAAGCTCACAGTCACCAGTTGTGGGGAGTTGGGAGAGGTGCGTAGTCCTTTGACCAGCTGATGAGAGTATACATTGAGCGCCAGCTACAGGCGACACTGGGAATGACCCTCAGGGATTCTTGGTCCAGCGTGGTCCTTTTTGTGCTGCCCTCCCTCACACTGAATGCACAGTGTGCCTGCCTGTCTGTGGCTCCTGCTAAACCTGCTAGGTGCTCAGGCTGGTGATTCTGCCACCAGCAAGGTATGCAGATGGGGCTCGAGTGCAAGGCTCTTGGCCAGCCACTAGACTGACCTCTCAGCACACGCCCTCCGCCCAGGGGAACTAGGCTTCAAGACTGAGGGTTAGGATTAGGAGGACAGAAAAAAAAGGGGGGAGGGGTTGGGACAGTTGGGAAGGACCTGCTCTGTGGTGGTTAACATTGACCCTGGTTGGTTTTTCTAGGGTGACCCTGGTCCTTCTGGCCCGCCCGGAATCCCAGGAGATGATGGAGAAAGGGTAAGTATCTCTCAGCATCCTTTTACACTGGGAAACTCTGAGTGCAGGCCAGGCAGGGTCGGTAGGGCGGGGGGGGGGGGTAAGGGGGGGAGGAGGAAGCATGCATGTTGGCCCAGGCAGGTGGCTGTGTGCTTCTGAGATTGAAGCAAGGCACAAGCATTCACTTTACTTTACCCTTCTTGCCAATGAGGGTCAAACTGTCATGGGTCTCAGAAAGGAAACCTCTAACTACAGGAGGCAGGTGCCCCAGATCCTGTGGAGGGGAGATGCCAGGGACTTAATGAGCTCAGCGGCTCTGCTGATCTCATCTAAATGAGGTGTCAGATGGAGAAGCAAGGGCTCGGGGAGAGCAGGCGGTGGAGGGATGGGGGAAGTCATTGGTGAAGTAACTGAATATAGGAACAGTGGGGAGGGAAGGGCTGCAGTTGGGCTTCTTAGCCTGGGCTTTTGTACCCAGAGGACTCCTCAGTGTCCATTCCCAGTATCCTCAGCGGCTGGAGGCTGAGCTCATAGGCCACAGCACAGATGTGCACAGCAGAGAATGCATGGCAGGATTTATGGGCTCCTTGCACTATTGTTGGGAGCCCACAAACCCCAGGAAAGTGGGAGCTAGGTGCCATCATCTCTAGATTTTGAACTTTGTCCAGAAAGTTCCCCTCTCTGGACCTTGGCCTAAGCAGCTGCAAGCTGAGGAAGGAGAGGGGTACTTTTGGATGCCTCACCCTCTTGGTTCATGGTGGGTTTCATATGCATGCATTTGTGTGCACATATGCCTTTGTCGACGTATGTGCATTCACAGCATGTGCATACATGTACACTACTGTATATGCATAAGTGTACTCACTCCTAGGTGTGTGCATGTATATGCATGTGTGTGCGTATATGCATGCATATGCAAGTAATATGTGTGGCTGCAGTTATTGAACATAGGCACACATGAGCATATATGCTGGCAGGTGCTATGTGAGCATGCATGGCTGTGTTTGAGGAAGGCAGGAGAACTGAGTTCTGTGGTAGGAAGCAGCATCTGCTAGTGGCCCCTGTGTGGCCTGGTGAACCAGAGCAAGCATCCCATCTGGAGTCAGGAGGAAAAGTTTGCCACTGGATGGCTTGGATCCCGGTAGACCCTGAGCTCACCGAAGTCTGCCTGGGCTCCTCTGCCTCTCCTCTGACACCCTGTTCTTCTGTTTCTGTTACTCATGAGGGTGGCCTAGGCCTTGAACTCAGTGTCTGCCTAACTGCCCTTGCTACAGTTGTGAGTGTAGCTGAGAAGCAGGACCTGCTTCAGAGCCTCACGGTTCCCTGCAGCAGCTGCACCCTTGCAGCTCCAGAATGAGGACAGGGCCCTCTCCAATGGAGCCAGCATTAACACATTAGTGTATGCCTGAGGAGCAGGCAGAGTCCTGCTGTCGGGTGTGTGTGTGTATGTGTGTGTATGTGTGTGTGAGAGAGAGAGAGAGAGAGAGAGACAGAGAGACAGAGAGACAGAGAGAGACAGAGACAGAGAGAGAGAGACAGAGAGAAAGAGAGAGACAGAGACAGAGAGAGAGAGAGACAGAGAGAGAGAGAGAGAGAGAGAGAGATTGTGTGTGTGTGTGTACCCAGGCCTCAATGCTTGTACTTAAACATTTTTTTTCTTTCTCCATAGGGTGACGATGGAGAAGTTGGGCCCAGGGGACTGCCCGGGGAGCCTGTAAGTTGCTGATGGGAGGGACTCTGGGCCTCAGCTCCACAGTCATGAGCTGATGGGTGTGGAGTAGGTTAGAGAGCTTGGTCTAGAGAAAGAGGCACATGACATTTGCCCAGGAAAGAAAAGAGGGAGGACACTAGGGGCTGGGCACCTCTAGGGAGTGTATACTGGCCCTTTCTACAAGAGGAAGATGGGCCTTGGAGAGCTATAGCAAATGCCCAGGGGCACCGTAACCCCAGTGGAATTATGCTGGGTGCCGACGTGCTGCATGGAGGACATTCAGAGGGCCCATGGTGGACACTCAAGTGTGTCAGAGTAGACAGGAAGACACAGTATAGTGGGTGTTCTGCAGGAATCATAACAGTAACAAGGTAGGCATTGAGGGCATGGTGGTAGGTGTCCAAGGTGCTGCAGCAGACATTCCATCAGCAGCTATAGTGGGTGCCGGGCAGTCGAGGGGACTGAATAGGCCCAAGCTTGTCTTAGGCCTGGCAACTACACTCTACAGGGTGGTGCTCAGCTCGCTGCAGGAAAAGCTGCCTTTTGCCAGCCACCTTGTATTTAGGCTTAAAGCATATTTCCACAAGGGCAAAAGGACATTAATTACCCTGCATTTACTGATGTTCAGAAACCTACCTTTATTATCCAAGTCAGGCGGCTGTTTGTATCTGGTGAAGCTAATTGATGAGCTACGCCTTAAACGCCGTGCAGGGCAGAGCCCGGGTCGGCATGCTCAGGTTCATTTGGGATGAAATTATACCCTAGCCGTCTGATTAACCACCGAGGAGGATCCGTCAGCCTTGTTCTCCTTAACACACATCTAAATGGTGCCTTCTGGGTTAGCCGTGTCTCAAACACATGTATAAGACTAAGTATTAAAATAATGAAGGAAGCATTTAAGACGCAGAGAATGTGAAGAAAGGTTGGGCTTTTTTGGTTTGGTTTTGTTTGTTTATGTCCTCCCCAGCCCCATCTAATAGGTTCTGGCAAAATAAGGGCAATTGAGATCCAAGTGTCTTGAGTGAAACCTATAATTTCCTAGGTGGACCATTCCCCTAGACTTCAGTTGCGCCTCAGGCCAGATCTTCAGTGTAGGATGCAGGCATTGGGCACCGCCCTTCAGTGTCCAGAGGAGGGAAGATAGATTGTGGCTCTCCCAAGTAGCTGTCCCCTACAAGGCCCTATAAAGTTTCTTGCAAGTCTGCTGTCTTCTGAACCTGTTCCCTGCTCCCTTGAACTCTGTCATCCCAGAAATGGCAGCATTGCATGTCACTGGGGAGAGAGATTGAAGAAAGACTCGGTGATAAACACGGGACCCAGCAGTACAATGTAACTTCACGAGTTTTCAATAGAGAATTTTGTGCTCACCTTCCTGAGTATCAGAGGCAGGCAGAAAAGACCCCTTACCTTAGGACACCCCTGATGCCTAGCCGGGTCCCTCCATACCAGGAGCGTCCTACTTCTGATCCCCAGTGTCCAGGTGGAGAGGAAGATGGGGTGAGTGACAGTGGGGGCGCATCATGGCAACTCTCTCAGGATTCTGGAGTCACCAGCTGCGCTCTAGTCGGGCACAGGGTACTGGGTGTGGGCTGTACAGGGCAGACAAGCAGGCCACACCTCCAGCCGGGTTCCATCCTTCTTCATCTTTTCTTTTTGCAGGGACCACGTGGTCTGCTTGGGCCAAAAGGCCCCCCAGGGCCTCCTGGACCTCCTGTAAGTTCTGTCACCTCCTGGTGAATGTGTACACAGTATAGCACCAGAAACCCTCTGACCCAGCTAGCAACACCGGGGCCATGGGACCATGGGGCCAGGGGGCCATGCTGACCTTAGTGTATGCCGGCTGTAGGTGTGAGGGGCTATGGGTCATTCATGCTCATACATGAGGAACCAGAAAACGCGTGGTGCTCAGGCAGCTGGCCTTGCTGCTCCTTTAGACTTTTCTACCCCCGTTCTGGCACACAGCACCTGCTGTGCTGCTCTTGCTATTGTTGTTGTTTTCTGTCATAAGCAGTACCTCAGGATGCCACACTGTCCCTCTGCTTAAGAGCCTTCCAGCATTTTGGGGGGTTTGGTTTTGGGAAGGAGGGAGAGGCTCATGGTATTGATTGGGGTTCTCTGTTTTGGGTGGGTGAAATTAGCCTTGCCCTCTTCGGCCTCTCTAGGAGACTTTTTCTAGATTGCAGGGTCTGCTCATATGAGGGTGCTGGGGCCTGACAGCTCAGCTACCTTATTGTGAAGGGTAGTAGCCCCAGCTGTTAGGGGTGGACAGTCGAGACTGTCCTTTCCCCAGAAACTACCCACGTCCAAGTATGCAGAATGGAGTGAGTTATTCTGTGTTGAAAACACCTTTTCTCCCCCTTTTTTATAACTCTCCTGCAGGGTGTAACGGGTATGGATGGCCAGCCTGGCCCAAAAGGAAATGTGGTGAGTCCCAGGGGTCACATGGCCTGGATTTTGGTCATGGTCTGTGGGCACAGTCCATGCCTGGCTGTGGAGGTCTACATCACCTGGAAATTGGGGTAGGAGAGTGGGCACCTTAGCCTCTGGCCCATGGCTTAGTGCTGCCCTCTGGTGGCAAAGCCTCATGTCAGAACCCCAAGTTGATATTTGTTATCCAAAGCCAGCTAGGAGTTGGAAGTCAGTTCCATCAGATGGGTCTGTTTGCTCTATATCCAAGTCAAGGGCGCACATTTCTACCAATAGATTATTGCCTGGCCAGCTCCTGTCAAACTTTTGCCTTGATGGACACCGGGGTGCTGGGTGCAAGTCCACATGCCCTTTGGGTGTAAGGATCTGACACCAAAAGCAGGCAGATTCCCCCTTTCCAGAAAGCTGCTCCCACACATCGACTCCTGGGGTTACTGGTGGAAAAGATGAGGCATGGAAATGGGATTTCCCCCAAATGGGGTGTGGTTCCTAGATCTCTTCTCAGGGCCTTTGCCTCTGTTTTTCTAGGGTCCCCAGGGAGAGCCTGGGCCGCCAGGACAGCAGGGTAATCCTGGTGCCCAGGTAAGTGTCTCAGGAAAAGGTGACTTGGAGGCATCAGGGGTGGGACACAGGTTCTGGCCAAGTGTCTGGGAAGTGCACTTAGCTCTGCCACCAACATGTTTGGTACCTGGATGTGGTGGTCACTGGGAAGATGGTGGAGGGTGAGGAGGGGCCTCTGGTCAGTCCTCTCATTCCTCTGCTGGTTTTTCCTCTTAGGGTCTTCCAGGTCCCCAGGGTGCCATTGGTCCTCCAGGAGAAAAGGTAGGTGGAACAGATGGATGTGTGAAGAGGGGCTGCCTGTCATGGGGCATACGTCTGTGCAGGCCTGGGAGACCTGCAGTCCTTCCATGGCAGGCATGCACACCTTGCTCCTGAAGTTTAGCCCATTATCCAGATTCATATATTGATTTGCCTGCCATCTATGTATAGAGGTGGCAGTTTTAGCAATCTTCAATACCAGCACACACTGTTGACTGTGAAATATGTGCCATTTATCAGAAGATTAAATTGGGCATCTTATTTAGTTGAGTTTTGTTTGGCACATAGACGTACAGTACTTACCGTGTCCTGGGACTTGTACCCTTCCGACAGCATCACAGAGCCCAGGCACGGGCCGTTTCAGGAAGTGCAAACTGTCTAGGTCTCGACCAGCAAGAGCCACTACAGAGGTGGTTCTGATGGAGTCTCCCAGATCCCCGGAGAGCTTAAGAAATGCAGACAGCCAGGCTGTGATGGACCTTGTTAAGAACGTCACAGGATGGTGGCCTGGTGGTCCTGTGGCTGCCCTGCCCTGCCATGGGAGGGATTGCATAGGTGCCAATGGGGAATGTGAGGAAGGTACTGACCTCAGAAGGCTCCTAGGACAGCAGCATCTCAGGAGATGAAAGGGAGAAAGAAGATGGGGGTGGAGGTGATCCCATAGCAGAACTGAAGGTTCTGGTGGAGGAGGCACCTCGTTGGGTGCATGAGTGACAGTGTCTGAATATTTACTTTGGGTGTCTATAGAGAAGGATTGGACATCCCAGGAAAGAAATAAACGTCAGAGGTGTTTGCTCACAGACTGTCTTATTTGCACTAGGGTCCTTTGGGGAAACCAGGTCTCCCAGGAATGCCAGGCGCTGATGGACCCCCGGTGAGTAGTGTCCCCCACCCTGTCCCTCTCCTCCCCAGAGGGGCACTGGGAGCATTGTTGTCCAGAAGCACTGTGGGTGAAGATCGTGTGCCCTGGTCTCTGTGCTGAGTGATGACTGGGTTCTGGACAAGCCTTCATGCCATGTTCCTGTCATGGAGTTGATGTGACTGCGCAGAAGGAGATGTACTTGTTAGGGTGTGCAAATTAGTCCCCTGAAATCAGCATCATGTTTGAAACTGTGAGGAGTACTGGGCTGGGCTCCAAGCCATCACACCTGTCCCTGGTGTGGAAGTGAGGGGCAGGGTGTGCCAGAGGTATTTTTAGTGTTCACAGAGTGAGTTAGGGGGTGGGGGAGGTTGCTGGGGGTGGGCAATTCATCTGCAGTGAGCGCAGCTGGGAGCCAGATTAGGCAGAGCCTGGAAATAGCAAGTGAGCGACAGGTCCAACCTGGGGGGGGGGGGGACCAGGGTTTGCAGAAAGAGAGAAGCAGGGAAGAGGAAGCAATTAGGGGCACGTGTGTGCCTGTGTGTGTGTGTGTGTGTGTGTGTGTGTGTGTGTGTGTGTGTGTGTGTGTGTAAGAGAGAGAGAGAGAGAGACAGAGACACACACACACACAGAGAGAGAGAGAGAGAGAGAGAGAGAGAGAGAGAGAGAGAGAGAGAGCTTGCGTGTGTGTGCGTGTGTGTCTATCCACACCTGCCATTCTGACTGAAGATGCCCTCTGGTTTGAGAGTTTTTTTAATTTTAAATTTAATTTAAGTATTTTTAAAGTAAATTATTAAATTCACCCCTCCAATTTCTCCCCTCCCTTTCCCACTTCGTGTGCTCTTTTGTGTTTAGTGAAACTCAAAGAATCTATCTCAGAAGGCAAGATGAGATACATGAATTATTTATGACAGTTTCATTTATTATTTTAATAACACCATTAAAACGTAAATGCAGGGGGTAGCTCGGGGGGGGGGCTGAGAAAATGCCCCAGGGGCACGGAAGGGATTGCAGCACAAATGTGAGGACCAGAGTTCAGGTCCATAGACCCCATGAAATGCTGGGTGGTCATGGTGTGCACATACTATCTGGAAAGCAGAGATAGGGGACTCACCACAGCAAGCTGGCTGGCAAGACTAGTTACAGTGGCAATCTCTGGGTCTGTGAATGAGACAGTGACCAAGGATGACTCCTGACATAAGTCTCAAGCCTCCGTGTCCTCATGCACACATACATGTGTTTACATGTAAACATACATTGTACACACATGTGTACATTATACACTCACATGCAAACATATAAAGAAAAAGAACTAAATGGGAATGTTGAGTGTGCTAACATGCTGGGGATGGTTCTCCATCAGCTGTCACCTCCACTCCACAAGGGTCACATGGCCCAGTGAATCCCAGACCCCAGACCGTCTTTGGTTAGCCTGAGCAAATAAGTTTAGTCACCCCCACTCCCATGTGGACATGCGGGGGAGTTTGGGAGCTAAGTGATTGGTATTTCCCAGTGTATCATTTCTGCCCTTTTAATTGTCATTTATTTCATGTTGTGTCAATGACATATTTTCTAATAGACATTGAGGTCAGGGAATTGGCAAGTAGATGGCTCCATCCATCCCCATTGGCCATCACTCATCACAGGACCATGGCTTCCTAGTGTCTGTTTCCTGTAGGTGATGACCACAGATGGAGGTCTACTGCAGTGTCGCATATCGTCTGCAGGGAGGAGAGCAGCTATACCCTTTCCATAACCAGACATGTCTCTGGCCTCCATAGACCTGGCTGGTTCTGGCCTGGAATTCAATTCCTCTCACCACACTGAACGCCCCCTCCCCCGTAGCGGCAGGTCCTGAGCATGGTCTCCTTTTGCATCTTGTGAATGCAGCACCCAGCACCCCCTGGCCTGGAGACTCTCTTCTCTGTTTCTGGCTCTATTAGTTACTTTTCCTATTATTGTGACAAAATAGGGAACAAAACCAACTTAAGGTAGGAAGGGCTCACGGTTTGAGGATGTACAGTCCATTATAACAGGGAAGTTGCCCACAGCTGCAGACGGAGCAGCTGGTAACATTGTATCAGCAAGAAGCAGAGGTGGATGCTGGTGCTCTGCTGACTTTGGTCTTTTCATTCAGTCCGGAACCCCAGCCCCTGGGATGGTGCCACCCACACACAGTTAGGGGGAGTCTTCACCTCATTTAACCTAATTTTAGACCCTCTCTTGAAGGTATGCCCGGAGGTTTGCCTCTTAGGTGATTCCACATTCTGTCAGGTCCAATACTGAAGCTTTAAAATGCCCCGTGGGAGAGGCCTGGTTTCTGCCTGTGAAGGGCCCAAAGACAGCAGGTGGGGCAGAAAGGCATGGGGGATCCTAAACAGATCTAGCTTTCCATGTCTGGAAAGGAGGGAAGATGGGTGGCTTTCCCTATAAAAGCAGCTTACTGTTGATAAACCTTGAAGAGGGCAGCTTGTGCTGAGGCGGTTTTCCTCCAGTATTCCTTTAGTTTTGGTTGTGAACAAAGAGTGATTGACAGGCCAGGGAGATGGCTCAGTTAGGAAAGTGTTTAGCCCCGCATGTATAGAGGCTGGGCATGGCAATGCAGGCCTGGCATTCTGGGGCTGTGAGAAAGAAAAGAGACAGATCCCTGGACCTCTATAGAGTTTTAGGTTCAGTAAGATCCCATCTTAAAGGTTACGATGGGGAGCAGTTGAGAAAGACACCTGATAGCAACCTCTGGCCCCTACATGCACTCACACATGTATACACATGCCCATAAATATGCACACACGTGGAGGGACAGAGGAGAGAGAGGAGAGGGGAGGAGGGAGAGACAGAGAGAGACACACAGAGAGGAAGGGTTTAAGTCATACCTAGTACTCTGAAATGTGATTAATTCCCCAGAGCACACAGCAAAATGATGGGAAAATAGGGCCAGTAAAAATAAAATGTGAAAGTCTATCCAAGGTTTGGAGAAAGTGCTCATGATCCAATACTAAATGCGGATCATATTATACCTGCCCACTTTGTATGCACACACACAGAAAAAAAAATGAACTGGAAGCCTGTGCCCCCGACCAGTCTCATGGCTCTGCATGGTGGGCTGCAGAGGGGTTTAATTTCCTTTTCTGCTCTCCTAATTGTCTACAATGAACATATATTACTTTTTTAATCAGAAAAATATCAAATACAAATAATTTAAGCTTTATTATTTTTCCATTATGAAAGTAACATTCACCATAAAATATTGGGGAAATGTGCAGTGGGAGAGGAGAGGGAGAGGAAGAGAGAGAAGGAGAGGGAGAAGGAAGGAGGGAGGGAGGGAGGGAGGGAGGGAGACAGAGAGAGAGACAGAGAGAGAGAGAGAAGGAGAGGGAGGAGGGAGGGAGGGAGGGAGGGAGGGAGGGAGAGAGAGAGAGAGAGAGAGAGAGAGAGAGAGAGAGAGAGAGAGAGAGAGAGAGAGAGAGAGAACAGCCTAGCCTTGCACAACAGGAAGATTTGTCAGTGTTAAATTTTCTTCTCTTCTCCCCAGCCTCATGGTTACAAAATGAGTCCTGGGCCTCTCCGCTGCAGTTGCTTCCTTCTAGAACGCAGCTGAGACTCATCTAAGGCACCTGGGCAGCCGTGGCAATGGTGCCCCAGCTCCTGCCCCTCACACTCTGCTAGGTGTTTGCTGAGCACCTGGGGAACCTCTCCTTGGTGTCTCTGGGGCTTTCTGCAGTGTAAGCACATGCAGTTTCCCACATGCCTCTGAAGGAGTTCCACATGACGAGGGCATCTGCGTTCTCTAGTGACCCTCACTGCATGTCCTGGCTTAGGACTCCTGAGCAGATCCATATGGTGGCTGGGCACTGAGAAGAAGAGCACAGGTCTGCCTGTGGCGGGACACGCGCTCCTTGGCGTCTTACATTCAACCTTGCAGCCTTAACCTCTGATACCCTAGGCACATGTAGGGCGCACGGACCTACTGCAAGCATGATCATCATTTCTGAAAGGCAGGGGCTGGTCCAGCTTGTCCTCTGGGCCAGAACAGCAGCCACAGTCCATCAGTGGGTGCCCTAGTTTCCCTCCAAGGTCACTGGACTCCCACATGGGAACTTTGTGTCCCAATTCACTTGTTAGGAGCTTTATAAAATCAATTATTCAACCACAGGAAACAATGGAGCACATGCTGGGTTCTTCCCCTCAGAGACAGAGCCCCAGACCCACTCAAGCTAGAGCAAGGGTTTATCTTTCCAATGCTCACCTGAGGGAGAATGGGCCTAGAGAGCACAGAAGACTTGCTCAAGCATGCACGATAGTTTCAATGTATCCAAGGTAGACTTGAGCCCCTCTCCATCACCTGGAAAAGGTGGGGGCCAGAGTGCATGTTCATAAGTGAGCACTGCCTTTTTGCTTTCCTCTCTCCCTGAGGCTCTAACCACAGGGTCAGCCTGCTCCAGCAGAGCCTCTGCTGTATTGTGGAGGATGTAATTAGTCCAGGCACAGGTAGGTGAGACACGGTCAGAGGACACAGGTACCTCTGCAGGGCCACCTCTCATCTTTGCTCAGTTTCTCTGGACTCAGGGACCCTCTGGGATGTGACTGAAGCAATTTGAAGTGCTGAGGCACTCAGTCAGGTGACAAGATGGCCTTCTTTCTGCTCTAACTGCCTGCCCTTAGTTTCCCCAAACAGCCAGTTGCTGTGTTTGGCAGACATTGTGTGGCCCTTGCTGGTCCTGGAAGTCAGGATCCAGAAGTCTTGTCTAAGTTCATTATCCTGTGGGTTCATTCTGTGAAGAGGGCAGAGCTGGGGGGTTGGGACATAAATACTGCTAAGGTAGAAGGCCTCTTTCTGAGCAGGTGGCTAACTAATGAAGACCTTCTCTATTGTGACAGGGGCACCCTGGAAAAGAAGGTCCTCCAGGAGAGAAAGGAGGCCAGGTGGGTACCCACAGCACCCTGCCTCAGCAGCCAGTCTCTGTATTGGTCTCCTAAGACCAATGGGGTCTGGGGGCATGGGGTGAGGGAGAGGCAGTGCCTGGACTGTAAGCTTCAGTCAGTCATGGGAAAGGGCTTTTGACTACTGAAGGATGCCATCTCCCTAGACAGGATACCCTTGTTCCCCTCAGCTGAAAAGTGTCTCACCTCAAGGTCCCCAGGAGGGAGACATGTTATTTCAATGACCCTGTTTTTTCTTGACCCAGGGCTATGTTTCCTTATATTACATAGCAACAACTCCCCCCAATCCCTCTGGGCCTCCTGAAGCTGGACACAGCATCTGACTGTCCTCAGATATTTTTGCTTTTTGAAAGGCATCACCCACTACCTCCATCATCAGCATCAGTACCAGTGAGGACCACAAGGCAGGGCCTCCTGCATCTCCCACAAGGCTAGGGTCCCACAGTGGTTGCCCAGGTACTCACACCTGAAAATAGCTAATGTTCTTTCACTTTGATCTTAGGGTCCTCCTGGCCCCCAGGGTCCCATTGGCTACCCCGGTCCACGAGGAGTCAAGGTAAGAGGGACTCTGCAGCTCTGGGTCTTCATAGAAGTCAAGGTGGGAAGGATGTATGTCCCTGGCTGGTTCCTGGCAGCTTCTCTGTTGTTAAGCCCTGCTCCAGGCACTCTAGAGTAGCCTAGTTCCCCAGTTCAGTATGCACATGCTGGGACCTCAGACAGCATGTCTGAGCAGGTGAGGATCTTGCCTGCCAGCTAGGGGACAGACTGCTACAGGATGAGGGATTACCTCCTAGACAGCTTGTGAAGAAGTGGGGACACTGTACTGGCCACCCTCTTGTGTTTACCATTTGTTCATACCAGGCTGACCTCTGGAGCCTTTCATGGATGTGGATCTTGTGAGGCAGGGGCATGGCCAGCCTAGGGAAGCTCAGAAACAGTCCTTTGAGCTACTGGCATGTTGGAAGAGGAAAAAGACTAGTATGTCCTCTCAAATCCCCAGCAGGCAGGGTTCGTGAGAGATGTCCATTTGTTTACAATCGTGTTTCTGCTGGTAGAAATTCCTGGAACCTTGTTAAGTGGGGCACAGAGTGCCAGAGCAATATTGAGAGCAAGGTCCCCTTTGTCCCTTCAGCACTAACTGAGTTTGCTCTGAGCTGCATGATTTAATCTTGAGTTCCACGGTTCCTGGGGCGAAGGCACATTCCTGTGTAGAAGATGAGCGTCTTATCGACAGGGTCTCTTCCTTCACCATACAGGGACTTTGCAATATCTCAAAGCTCCAGTCTCTTTCCCCACCCCAGCACCCGGCAAAAATGATAACAGCCCCTTCCTTCAAACTGACATGAAGGGGAACAGAGGTGTGCCCCCCTGTGAGTGTGCATATATGCAGAAGCACACCACAAAGCAACTTCAGTTTGAAGAATTTATATAAACATGACCCAGGCCGCTGCCCCACCCATGTACCTTGTGGTACTTTCTGTCCAGCATTGATGCAGACCCAAAGTATACAGCTGCCCTGGGTTGTGGAGGGTGGGGAGCTCACAACCTCCGTGTTCAGAGACTGTCTGGAATCCCTCCAAACATGGTACCCGCGTCTAGACTTGAACCCAAATGGCCCTGTTTCTGTGCCTCAGAAACCCTGACATCCTAGTTTCAAGAGTGACCTCTCGAAGATGGCAGCCTTAGGCAGGTCAGGTTCCTCCTGAAGCTTGCTTTTCCTGACACTGTGCCTACTGAAGGCTGGGAGGGAGATAACTGAGCAGCAGCGCTGATTATAGGAGCTCTACGTGTGTTTATCTTACAAATTTCTGTCTCCTACCCCAAGCCTTTGGCAGCTCCTATACATGGCTAATTGCGTAAGGCTTCCTCTGCAAGCTGAAAGGTGTTTACTTTAAAATGTTTATGGAGAATGCTCTTATCTATCGATCTGGTTCAAATTCACTCAGAACATGAGCAATCCAGTTAAGACTTGGAAGCAGAGAGGGAAGCAAGCATTAAGACAGTTTTCACAAGAGCAAGAGATAGTACTGCCCCGTGTGCTCTTGAGAACTGACGTGGTGTTGGCCACCTCATGAGTGCCAGGCTCACGGGCACAGCAGAGGTAGGTGTGGGAGCTGTCACCATTAGGGTAGAGAGATCTGATTATTTCCTACCCAGGCTTCTTCCAAGATGGGGTTCTCTCATGGCCTGTCTGCTATAAGAAAAATCCCACAATCTAGGGTTTTGTAATAGAGACTGGAAGTTCAAGGTCAAGGTGCAAGCAGATCATCATTTGGTTAGGGTCGCTTTCTCCTTCACAGCCTGGCTCTTCTCACTGCAGCCTCATAAGGTGGAAAGAGCAGACAGCCTCTCTCACCCCGCTCCCCTACTTCCCACCAAGAGTTGAACTCGGGGCTTGCCCACATCCCCTGGGCACTCTACCACCAAACTAAATAACCCCCTTATTTTTAATCGTTGTTTTGAGGAAGAATCTCACTAAGTTGCCTAGGTGTCTGGTCTTAAACTCATGCTCCTTCTGCTGCAGGGTCATGAGCAGTTGGGTTTGCAGGTCTGTGTCAGCTTCAGGGTCATGAGCAGTTGGGTTTGCAGGTCTGTGTCAGCTTCAGGGTCATGAGCATTGAGTTTGCAGGTCTGTGTCAGCTTCAGGGTCATGAGCAGTTGGGTTTGCAGGTCTGTGTCAGCAGGCCTGAACCTGAGAGATCATCTCTGCTGGGTTCTTCTGTTTATGTTTCTCTCCACCACAGAGATGCCTGGAAGAGTGTGGTGGGTGGGGCTCTAGGTCTCTCCTATGGAGACTTCTAGATATCCAGAAGGCATCTCAGGCAAAAAACAGTGCCCAGAAACCATTGGTTCCAAGGCAGCTGTCCAGACAGGGCACATTGTACCTTCCTGAATCTGTTGGACCACAGATGTTCTTCAACTCCTGTTACTTAGGTGCATGTGGCAAGCCTTGCTCACGGACTCTGTGTAGACATGTCATGATATCTCCATGTCTGCTCTACGCTCCTCTTCATTTTTCAGTTTGCTGCCCAACATTGACTCAGGTTTGAGCAAGCACAGAGCAGACTCCCTAGAGTCAGCACTCCTTCCTTAGAGCCATTCCATCCATGGCTGCTTTCAAGGGCCAGGATCCTAATGGGCTGGGCACCTATGCTGTCAACCCACATCCATTTATTTGGTGTTGGGATGAGTGAGCAAGAGCTGCTCTGACCCAGCTGCTATCCAGATCCATCCTGTTCAGCAGCTGTCCTCTTGCCCCTCCATTCTTCATTCTAAGCTGTGCATCATGGGATACTGAGTAAGGATGTTGTCAACCATGGGCTTGTCTCTTGATGCTCCAAGCCCTCCTTCCTTCCAGTGGTTGAGATCTCAGGGTACCTGTCCACCTGGCTTATAGCTCCTACCTTCCTGTGTCAAAGCTCAGATCTCAGCCCTGACTCCTGGGTCTGTATGTCTCCATTCCAAAGAGCTTCTTTCTAAAGCTCTTCCCAGCCCCAACCTCGGAACTACCAAGCCTATGTGGATCTCTGGCCAGCAGAGGGCAGCTGGTGGCACCTGGGTCTAGAAGGTGGCTCAGGCCCAGGCTGCAGCCTCAATCATGAAGAAACTGAGCCTTGTGACTCCTCTGCGGTCCTAGGCAGAGGTGGCTTGAGGCAACTCCTGGAGTCAACAGTGAGTCCATGTAGGTAAATGTCACCCCTCTCAGGAGCCCAAGGTCAGAAGGCATGGGCGGTTAAGCTGTGGCTCCATCTGTTACTAGGTTTTATGACTTCGCCTCTGACAACAGAGGGACTGGGACCATTGATAATAGAAGAAAGGGGGCCTGCTGTGTGTCCTTAGAGCTGTGTCTAACAGGGATTCCATGTCCACCCTGGGCTGAGGCCAGCCATACTCATTGTGACATTAGTTGGTGCAATACCATGTCACCTTTCAATGATAATGCAGAATTAACACAAACAGCCAGTGCACAGCATTTTTCTACTGGATGTCCAGTATGCACAGGGCACTGCCCTGAGGACTTTCAGATCACCCTTTTTCAAACAGTAGAGATAGGCTAGAGTCCTTGTCAATCCACTTCCAGATAAGAAAACAGGCATGCAGAAGTCTGGGACATCTTCAGAGGCCACAGAAAGGGTCAGGATCTTAACTCGCCGGCCTGCATTGAGTTTTTCCTAGCTGCAGGATTGGGGGACTCTTCCTAGAACAGGCAGGCATGCTAGCCTGGGAAACTGTTGGCAGGGCTTTGGGCCGTTAGAAAGGCAATATCAGGCCTTTGAGTAATTTGGGCAGGGGAAAGTATGGATGTTTGTGCAGAGGCCAGGGTAGGAGTTAAGGACAGTGGGGGCCTCACATGAGCTCCTGTCAATCAATGAGAGAACAGGAAGTACCCCTCCCTCCAGAGATGGAGGTATGTTGGATGAGGACTCATCTAAGGCTGGTCCATACTGCCTGTGGGAGCTGTTCCCTCTTGGGCTGTGCGTGTTTGTGATCACTCTCTATTCTTGCTTGCACAGGGGGCAGATGGCATCCGAGGTCTGAAGGGCACCAAGGGGGAGAAGGTAAGAATCTATCCCCTTGAGGGTGGGCTGTCTCAGTGTGGTACAGGACTCAATGGGGTTGCCTCCGAATGTGGAGGGGAATTGATGCCGTCCTGGTCCTAAAGGAGACTGGGGATCATGACACTGTCAGCATCTCCTGGGCTGGCCCAGAGCATCTACCTAGGAGGCCCTAGGGTGGCCACATGGCTGTATCCACATACCTTCGTCCCCCAAGTCTCTCCCTGCGGGTCCTTTGCAGGCAACAGTCCTCATGGTAGTCAGTTCTCACCTGAGAGGCCCAGAATTCCTACACAGAGTCTATCTAGTTTTACAGTCCAGTCTCAGGCTTAGAGCCAAGGCATGTGAAGGCACGTGCAGCCCGGTGACACTTAGCATATAAGCCACAATGTAGAATGTGGTACTGCCTGCCATGTTCAAGGCTGTATATCAGGCCTATGTGGATCATCTTGGTTAATACAAAGCTAAATAATGACACCCTGAATCACATAGTCAGAGTGCCCAGTACCCCTGGCAGAAGAGATATCCCGAGCCTTGTGGAACTGTGCAGCAGCCAGCCACTTCTGTCCCTCCATTTGGTGGTAAGAGGCCTGGCATTTGGATGGGATCCGACCATTTGAGCTCCATCCTATTGGCTGTAACTACTGGGTGTGGTTGCCCTTTGTGTCAGGCTGTGGCATTCCCTGTGGAATCTAAAGGCTATGAGAACAGACCTGACACCCGCATCTGCTTATGCTTGGAAGGTATACATTGCTTCTCACTGGGTACCTGTGGACAGTTTTTTGCCTCCATTACTGACTGATCTGATAGCCTGAAAACTATTCTCTAAAGACTGCTTTAAGGGCTATGGTTGGGGACATCTCAAGGTAGAGCCTGTGTGGTCTACCTTGAACTTCAGGGTGCTAACCACCTGGCCACCCTTTGGGAAGATCAGGCCAAAAGGTCTTCCATTTTCCACTATTTCTAGAGCACCTCTCCCTGATAGAGTAGAATCCTAGATCTCCTTCTGCAGGATCAGGAGAATGGGTTTGTCTTTTGAACAATTCAGCCAAGAACATACATACATGGACCTCATAGGGGTTTAGGGAAAAAGCGAGTTCTCTTAGGAGCAGATGCCCACTTGCTCCTCAGAAGGACTCTTTCCAAGCCCTCTGTCCCAGATTTCCCATTCTTTTGGGACACTTTACTACTGGACGGTCCTTCTGAGGATGGTTTCCAGAGCCTCGGCTTTATTACTTTATCTTGTCTTGTTTGTCTTCACGAGACAGGATGTGTCCCGTTACATACTTGGAAGGATATGACTGGGTTACCTGATGATGGTGCCTTACCAGGGAAGTTCCTGGGCTGTTCCAAACGACCCAGGAAGGCAGATTAAGAGGGCTCTAGGGAGAGGGGTGCCCGAGGATCTGTGGGTTTAATACATTGTGCGTACTGTAGCAGGTCTAAGGGATGGGTAAAGGCCTGTGGTATGCAGGCCTCCTTCTGTGCAGGCTGTATGTTTCCTCCCTGGGCAGCTCTCCTGCTCCTGTCCTGGGCTGGGGCTCCGTGTTGTGCAGGCCCATTGTGAGTGGACAGTAGTGTGGTGGAGTGGAGTTCTCTGTAGACTGATGTTTTCTTTGTTTCTGTTCAGGGTGAAGACGGCTTCCCTGGGTTTAAAGGCGACATGGGAATAAAGGGTGACCGGGTGAGTGTCCTGGGCCTAGGATTTGGGCCAGGGACAAGCAGAGTGAGTTTGGGGACCTGCATGAAAGCTTCGGGTATTCGGGACCACAGAGCAGCTTATCAGAAGGGAGACAAACACTTCTGCAAAATCCTGGTCTGAGGACAGAATGTCTGGAGCCCAGGGCCTCTGTGCAGTGCTCTCTAGCCTGCTCCTCAGTCTCCACTCCAAAGCCGGGGTTGCTCTCACCTGTGTTAACTCCAAGGACAGCTGTGGCTACTGTCACTCTACCCTGAGTGTTGGACAGGTGCCTTAGTGAGGACTGGGGACCCTGGATTACAGAGAAATTTGATTTCAGAGGATGAAGAGGAAAGACTGGGTGGAAACACTCCAGGCAGGCCCATAAGCAAGCCCCTGTCCAAGGTGTAGTGGATGGCTAGCAGAACTATGCGCTGTTGAGGATCTGCAGTCCCTCCTGCAACCCTCCTGAGGGTTTGCTCATCTCCTGGATGCACCCAAGTCACATTTGAAGCCCATACAAGCCCAACACCCTGCCCTCTGCTGCTCTGCCATGGGTGAAGCCCACAGCCCAAACACTCTGGTGTCTGCTGCTGGGCCATGGGTGAAGCCCCCCACAGCCTGGCTGTTTTCTGATACATTGTCCGTCCCAGCTCCAGGGAAAGCTGTTGGTACAGAAAAGGGTGTGGCTTGCTCAGGTCAGGGGTTGGGGAGGGTACTACTGCCCAGCACAGCAAGCACAATGAACCAGGGGTTAACAGTGACACTGAGGGCGGCTTCTAGGAGCTGATCTATAAAGTCGCCTATTAGCTCCTGCTGAGAAGTTTCCCCACATCTTCAGAATAACTCAGAGCCTGACAGAAGGTGACACACTGTGCGCCTGGTAGCCCAGCTGTTGCACACACCTGAGTGCCGTCTATCTGTTAATTCTGGCCTGTTGTCTGCTTGTATAATTATCTTCATAGCAGGCCCTGAAAGCACCTTTGCCCAACATCCCAGAACAAGAGGGCCTATATACTTGACACTTTGCCACAACCCGATGGGGAATGTCTGAAGCCACCTGCTTGTCTGTCAGAAGAGAAGAATATAAAAGGGACTTGGTGTTCTCTTATGCTGCCACTGATGGTGACTGCTCCCGGTCTCCTCCAAGTGAAGGATTCTCAGTGCCTCTGGCTGAGGGGCAGAAGTCCCTTTGACTCCCTCTTTCTGCTGACCTGGCACAGACCATTAGAGTTCACTTAACTGAGGCATGTGTGGTGGTGCATGCCAATAATCAGTGGCAGGAGACAGAGGCAGGAGGATAGATATGGGTTTGCAGCCAGTTTGGTGTTTATAAAGAGACTAGTTGGAGATGATTTAGAAATGGGAGATAGGAGTTGATAGGTAGACAGACAGACAGACAGACATAGCGAATCACACAAAAGACACTTCCTGGGAGCACAGATCAGTTTTCAGTAGATGACGGTGAGCTAGGGAAGCAGGTGCTATGGTTTGCTTTCTCTACAAACAGAGCTTTGCTCTGGGCTTTCTGTGGGTGCTCAGATGTGACTACCTAAAGGATTAATGGGCTATAGGAGTGCCTCCCAAGGACAGGGGGAGGGCTTCTTAGCCCTGCAGTTGGTGCTCAAGAGCTCGGATGTCACTTGTCTCTGAGCAGTCTGTTTTGATGTGAGGGCCATCCATCTGTCTGCAGCTGCTCTTGGAAGCAGGTAGTCACTGGAGGACTCAGGCATCAGTTGCCGGGAGCTCCAGAGATGCTATTTGGAGATGAGCACAGTGCTTCTGCGGCCCGAGTGGGTTGAAGTCCCTCTTGGTTTAGGCATAGACTTCATGCCTGCAACTAAGGACACTGGATGAAGTCTCTGGGTCTCCCGGGTGTGGGTATAGCTGGCTTACTCCCAGTTGGGGAGAGGTCCCCTTGATGCCTCCTGAGGCTTCAGAAGAAGGTGAATGTGGGGACTGTGACAGTTGGGTCTGGATCAGCTAAGGAACATTCCTGGGTAGGTCTTTGAGGTCCTTTGTCCTGGAGTGATTATTATTCCTTTAGAGAATCCAGAGTAATACAGGGGCAGAGCCATTCACAGCCATTATTGCTAACCAGTTATTTTAGCCAGGAGTCCCTTACCTAGACAGGGGAGTCAGGAAGCAGAGATGGCAGCTATGGTGGCACTCGGTGCAGAGGGTTGACAGCGGTCCAGCTACACCTTGGATTTGCCACTGGTTTTCAAAGAGAGGCCAGGGGAATACGGCTCAGGCTGCACTGCAAGCACAGCATGCCTGTTTGATAGCCATACTCCAAGGTGGTAGGAGGGGTCAGTTGGGGGTGGAGCCTGGGAAGGATCACCCTAACCTCCTCTTTTCTGATTGCAGGGGGAAATCGGCCCACCTGGTCCCCGAGGAGAAGATGGTCCTGAAGGTCCAAAGGGTCGAGGTGGTCCCAATGGTGATCCTGGTCCCCTGGGGCCCACTGGGGAAAAGGTTTGTGCTTACAATCCTAGATTATGCTTAGAGGTTTCTGAGTGCCAGATGGCCCCTCCTATGTGCAACACGGGTAGTGGGACTCCTGAATAGCCCATGCCACAACCCCTAGCCTTTCGTCACCTCTCCCAGTCGATGTGTGCGCGTGCGTTCGTGTACCCTTTGATCTTCATTCTGTTCCAAGTTCCCCTTCTCATCCCACCACCGCCGCACACCTTGGAGGAGTGTCTTCCACCAAATATAGGCAAAGCTTGGGCATCTCACCCGAGCCTCACACGAGCACCCATCCCTATCAAACCCTGCCTCCACTCTGGGGGTGACAGAATGTTCTCACTACAGCCTGACATCATGGCTTGTGCGTGAGGCTCCGGTAGGTGCCTGTGTCCTAGCTTGCCCTGTAACAACAGCGCCTCCTACATCTGGTCCCCAGAAACCTGGGCAGGAGGGGACTCAAGGAGTGGTTAAGCCTCCCATTCCCTCTGGTCCTGTGGCTAGAACTCTTACAGAGTGTTCAGAACCCCCACAGATACGAATATTCTTCCTGCCCATGGTGCCCATGGTGCCCATGGTGCTTGTTTGGATTTCCACGCATGCTGGTAGGATCCACACACCCTACTTCCTGAGGGCTTAGAGACCCACTCAGTTCCCGGGGAGATGCAGCTGCCTCTGTACACCAACCCTACCCTTCCAACCTGCCCTAGCTCCTCTCAGAACCACCCCTCCCTGCTTACAGGACAAGGTTGAGAAAGTCATTTATGATTTATGAGTCTTTTTTTTTTTCCTGCTCCTAGGGAAAGCTTGGCGTGCCCGGATTACCGGGGTACCCAGGAAGACAAGGGCCAAAGGTAACTAAACCTTGCTAAGTATGTCCTGGCAGGCACTGCCTCATGTGGCACCCCACACTCCAGACGCCCTCTTCCATTCTCTACCTCTGTGTGGCTTCTGTACCGCAGTGGAACAATGCATTCGCTGTGATCTCATAGTCTCCTGTGTTAATTTGACCAAGCTCAAAGAAAGCACTTGCACAATGAGTTGAGCCTTTCAGAGAAGAGGGCAGAACCTACCCCTGGTGGCCTGCTGGGGGTCTTACCCCCTTAGTCCCCCCTGGCTTATCCACACCAGCCTCCTCTTAGCCCCACTTACTTTGGAAGTATGGAGACTGTTTATAATGGAGCAGAAGAGGGGCAACCGTTGTCTTATCTGCACTCATGTTCAGGCTTAAGTGGAACAGGTCCTGAAGGCTTTGAAAATCAGTGAGAACATTATTTTCTTCTCATCCCACATTTTATTATTCATGGCTTCTTCTTAAACAATAACTGCTGCCTGCGCTGGAGACCTGGTTAGCAGCACGCAGCCAGCCCGCCCCAGATCTGCATCCCCACGCTTCTGCTGCCTGCTAGCTTCACTGTCTTTGACTCACAAGAGCCTGGGCCTGCCAACCGAAGGAGGAAGGGCTGTATGGGCAAGCGGTGGCCTACCCTCCCCCCTTCACCCCCCCCCCCCCGCGTCTGCTCGGTGTGGACACACACCCTGCCTGCAGGAGAGTGTCCCTTAGATGAGAGCCACCACCCAAGCACATTGGCTTTCCTTCTCTTCAGGTCCCTTTCTTAGGAAGAGAGAGAAGGAGAAGAGGCATCTGAGAGCAGAGGGTGGGTGGGCTGACTAAGTGCTGGCAGCCTTGCATGTGAGAACTGTTCTCAGGCTATGACTGGATGCAGCAATGGGCTGTACAGTGGCCTGGGCGTTCTGTGTCATCCACTCCATGCCCCTTTGTTTCAATCTCCTGCCTGGGTGACCAGGCAGACATAAAGGAGGAAGGCAGAGCATGGAAACAAGCAGCCTTCCAGAATAGGGTTGTTCTCAGGTTAGGGTGGTCAGCCACCCCGAGGGCAGAGACTAACAGAGAACAGTAGACAACACCCACACCAATGGGCAGTGGGCTGCCCCGAGTATGTCCTGGGGAGCCCTTGTGATGTCTTTTTTTTTTTCCGAGACAGGGTTTCTCTGTGTAGCCTTGGCTGTCCTGGAACTCACTTTGTAGACCAGGCTGGCCTCGAACTCAGAGATCTGCCTGCCTCTGCCTCCCAAGTGCTGGGATTAAAGGCGTGCCCCACCACGCCTGGCTTGTGATGTCTTTTTGTACATAGAGTTTGGATGCTTGGCAGATCAAAGTCTTGAAGACCATATTTGGGCCCTGTGTGTCTATAGACATGAAAATGGTAGATACTACAGTCTATACCTGGATTTGTAAACTGTCACTTAGTTCAGGTGTTATGGACAGGTCACAAAGTATGACAGCAGGACCAGTGAACAGAGCTGTGAGATGCAGCCCCCATTTCCGGGGACTCTCAGCAAAGCATGTTCTCCCATCCCCCACATCATCAGCTGGCACTGCACATTCTCTGTGTGAGGCTGAGCAGGACAGAATGGGGCATGCTAGGACTTGGCTTTAGGGTTAGATTTGGGGTCTGGAAAATGTTTGGGAAATATTTATTGAGTGGGTGGTGGGTGGCTGGACATATGAATGATGGAAGAATAAAAAGGTAGGTGAGTGGGTATTCCACAGGTTGGTGAGTGGTAGAGTGGCTATCTGGGGGGTGGGGGGAGGTGTTACATTGGTGGTCAGGTACAAATCGGATCTGATCAGTATAGATAAGCATGTGTGTGAACTCCCTGTAGAGCATGGCAGTGTGGCCCTCGTGCCTGCCTTGGTGGTCATGTTTCATCTTCCCTTAACTCTCTTGCAGGGTTCCATTGGATTCCCTGGCTTCCCGGGCGCCAACGGAGAGAAGGGTGGCAGGGTAAGGACCGTGGTCGCTTGGTGTGTAGTATTGGCTCTCTGGTCAATGCCCTGTTGAGTTTTCTCCACTTGTCATCCAAAGCACTTTTCAGAAGTAGCTGATCTCAGCTCCAGGCCTTTAAGTTATGGAGGCACTGTCACAGGAAGGGGCAACGGTGAGAAGGAAGAGCATGCTAGGAAAATGGAGGTTTTGATGGACAGGAGCCAGGAAGCTCTTGAGGTTCCTCCAGATTATTCTCTTTCTAGGAGACTTTTCCTACATCCTAATTTTACAGGGAGAAAGAGGGTTATTTTGTTCTCTTTGAGATCCACCACCTCCCGGAGGCTAGGTGTGTGTTACCTTGGGGCTATGCACAGTGATTCCCAGATGTACAATCCCTGTTAGAAGTTACCCTGGTTGTAAATATGGGACAGGGCATGACACTGTCGGTTCCCCCTGTTATCATCCTCACAGAGACCTCTTCAGGTTCCTCTTGGGGATCCCGATATCCACCTACCTTCTGTGATGTTGCGGTTGGCTCAGACCTCCCCTGCAGAAGCCCTCCTGGATGTGTCTGGGTGGTGTCACAGAGCCTAAGCACTGGTAGCTCGTTGAGAGATGGAGTGTGATGGTCATCATGGACCTTGGACATGCAGGGCAGAGAGGCCTGGCTGCTTTTCCTCCATGACATAGAGCACACATGGTCTTCCTCATGCAACATTGCTTCATCACAATGCCATATGCCATGTGTAAAGCAGAGTCTACGAGCTCTTGAAAGCCAGCAGAATGACTTCAGGGTCACTGCAGACAAGCTGGTGGTCACTAGCCTCATGAGACTCTGCAGACAATCTGGTGGTCACTAGCCTCATGAGACTCTGCAGACAATCTGGTGGTTACTAGCCTCACAATGTGGAAAGTAGAGTTGTCCTGGAAGAGAGCACACAGAGAGGACACTCTCTACTGCCACCATTTCCCCTCTCATGCAGGCCCTTTATCATCTTTCTGTTTTTCTACATATCTTCAATTTTCTCTTCATCCATCTATTTTCTGTCTGTCCGTCCATCAGTCCCTCCCTCAATCCATCTGTCTATCATTTATCTTCTATCCTTCTCTCTCAGTCAGACTCTTTATCTAGGGTCATCTGACTACTGGTTGGGGGGAGGGTTGTGACCTAAAAATACTTGGAGGTGCTCCCGGCAAAAAGTGGTCCTGGGTCTCACAGGTGTGGAATATGCTGCAGGGGTAGAACGGGGAGCTCGTGGGTTATTACTTGGCCTAAGCAAGAGCCCAACAGAAAAGTGGGTACCCTTGGACCACAAGGTATGGCTGGCTTCCCTAACTGGCCATGGATGCTGGAGGCTGGGCTGGCCTTGCAAACAGCCTCGGGTGCAAAATCATATCCTGAATGAACGCCAGCCCTAAGGATCAGGCTGTGTTACCCTGTTGTTTGCTTGTGCTGTGGGTCCCTTAGTGACATGGGGCTTCATGGAAGGCAGCTCATTCACTTGCATTGCACGTTTCCTAAGTCCTTGCTAAGCTAGGAGCTTACCAGGCAGGGGACGCTTCAATGACTGAGCAAGATAAGGAACAGCCTGTAACCAGTGCTCAAGGGTAATGAGCATGCAAGGAAGGAGAAACCCAGCCCCTAGACCTGGGTAATTCCAGGAGGCAGAGATGTTCCTGCTGAGACCAGAAAGGGAGTGGGGGGTGGGGAGGGAAGCAGAACTGCTTAGAGAAGCTGGGGTAGCTGAACCCAGTGTAGAGGCCTGGGCTGGCGCGGAAGGTGTGGAGTGTCTCCACAGTGTTGCCTCCACAGTGTCTTTATCCCAAGGTAGCCAGGGTTTAGTCATGGGGGTAACTCTGGGGAGAGTTCTGAAGGTAGTTCTGGTTTCATGTGGGAGAGGATCAGGAGGGCTGTGAAGTGGGCCAGTGTGTGCTGCACCCTGGAGAACAACCAGCTCTGCTTGCAGGCTGCCTCTGGTATTGGATGCCAGGCAGGGTTTACATGGTGTGTGTGTGTTTGCCACTTACCCAGTGCTACCTATACACTTCAGTCCTCTGTTACGAGAGATCTGGCTTCTGCAGAGCCAGAGGCTCATGTCTGTGCCTGACAGTGGGAGGTTAAATGGGAAACCATCAGAAGCAAGGCTGCACTGTTTCAAGCCAGCAGCAGCTCAAGGCAGTGCTATGATACACGCAAAGCGATGTTCTATGAAGAGACTGTACCCTGCCCCTTGGAGGGGTCCCAGGAGAGGAAGACCCCACTGAGGTCTCCCAACAAATCCAAGGCTCCTTATACATCAGCTTGCCTCTGGCTCTGGGAGAGTTGTAGGCAAGGCTGTTTCAGGGACCTCCTGTTCTTTCCTGGCAGGGACTAGAGACCAGGTACACCTGAGCAATTCTCTGTGAGGGAGTCCTGGAGGTACAGTGTGCTCATTGGGCTAAGCTCTAGTGCGGGTTAGGTTACTCCATGCCCTGCTGAACACCATGCTGCCCGAGGACCCAGATGGAACCTGGGCCGAGACCTGTTTGCCTGCTCCCAAGACTTGGGTGCCTAGATGCCCCAGTACATCAGGGCAGGCTGCGCCTGGGTCCCAGGGGTGCTGCAAGGTTAAATGGGATCTGAATTGAGATCCAGGTGGTGCTAAAGGTAAGAGAGGGACAGAGGTGTGCGCAGCCCAGCCTGGCTCACATACCCAGGTGAGTCAGGTTGCTCATACTGTTGATAAGGGCACACAATTAGCACGAGAAGAGAGGAGGTATTTTACTTAATTTTCATATGCAAATGTTTACCTGAAGCCAAAGGATGTTGTCATAGAGTTGAAGCATGAGTTGGTCCTGAAGGTAACAGGACCAAGTAAGTTTGTTTGTTAAGGAAAACAAACAAACAAACAAACAACCATAATTCCTTTGCTATGAATTGTTTCATAAATGCCTTTAAAAAATGGGAGACTGTTTTGCTTCTGATAGTAAGACAGAAAATGCTAAGGAGAGACTCATCCTGTGGCTTCAGCTATAAGCTGACCTAGCTTTGTTGATAGAGACCGGCATAAACCCAGGATGAACCTCAGCGCACAGGAGCCTCTGAGCTCCATCCATTACGTCTGTGTGCTGTGGGTAAACTGCACTTGCCGGCCATTATATCCTTGCTATGGTAAAAAACAGAAAATAAATGCCATGCATTTGCTTTCCGTGGTTCGGAAAATGCAGATCAGCAACAGCAAAAGGACTGAACTCCGAGCGATGCCGGGAACTCTTCGATATATGATTTATACGTTAAATTGCAGTTTCCCTTCGCGCCTGCAGAGCCTGATGAAAATTTAATGCCTAATATTCTTAACAGTAGCAGAAGAAAATTATGTGTGATAGGAGTTGACTTTCTTCTCTCTTCATGTAATGATTTCTGTGCCTACTAAAAGGAGCAGAGAGAAGGGAAGGAAGAAGGGGTGGGGGGAGGGAGGGAGGAAATGAACCATCGAAGCAGCAGACATTGCCCATCATTATTTCTGCCCTATACTCTCCCATTCACCCCCAGATAGGCCCTCCAGGCCTCACTCTGGACTCATGAAGCCTCTCATGAATGGGGGTAGGAGAGTCGGGGGTGGGGGAGGGGGAGAGTGGCATGCTGAGCAGGGCCATACATGCCCCGTGTGACTCATATCCAATTCTCTGTTTCTAGGGGACACCTGGAAAGCCAGGACCACGGGGACAGAGAGGCCCAACGGTAACCGTAACTGTTCTTGTGGCAAAGGATATGGGGTGTAGGTGGGTGGGCTCTGTGAGTCTGAAGCCCCTGAGCTAACTGGTCTGCCTTCTCTCTGTCTATCTGTTCAGGGCCCGCGGGGTGAACGAGGCCCACGAGGCATCACGGGGAAGCCTGGCCCTAAGGTATGTTCCTGCTCCTTCGAGGCAGGAGAGGGAGGTCAGTGGCCTTTTCATGTAACAACAATAAAAAGAACAGTTTTCTTGAACATCAGTAAAGGGATTCTGCCTGCTAGCATCCTTCAACAAACTTCAGCAAACATGGCTGAGGGTAACCCCCAAAAGACCCAAGACAAACAGAGGAAGGACAGCCCCCCCCCCCCCCGTTTTTGTGTAGCTTCAGACCCAGGAAGCCACCAAGGTCTGGTGGGGAAGCCTCGTTGTTTTTTGTTTTTGTTTTTTTCTGGTAAAGATGGCTGGGGACTGTAGAGTTCTTTCTTAGAAGGTTCTTTCTGGTACAGGCAGAAACTCTGCCTACCCCTGCAAGGACCCCCCTCATGCCCAGGAATGAAGCAAGCTCCCCCTGCTGTAAATCTAGGGGAAAGCCAAGCATGGCACAGCTGTCCGGTTCTAACCAGTAAAAATCACGAATAGGGGGCTGAAGAGGCAGAAGACCAAGGTTTGGTTCCCAGCGCCCACATAGTGGCACAAAACCATCTGTCACTGTAGTTCTGGGAGATCTGATGCTGTCTACTGCAGCACCAGGCATGTGCTGGATGCACAGACAAAACAGCCATGCACATAAAAATTAAAAAAAAATAATTCCTCAGGGGGGGTGTGTGTGTTACTGAGAGGAGATTCCAGTTAGCTGACCCATCCCTAACAGAGAACCAGCTGGGTGCATGGAATGGTCCTGAAGCTGAGCCTTATGTTCTTCAAGTCATTTTTTATGTGTTCTTGGCTGAGCACAGCCTGTGTCCAGCTAGTCATGGGGACCTGTTCTGGAAATGTCCCGATCCTGCTCATGCAGGCTCCATAGTTGGCTGTGCATAGAGGCAGGCTAGCACTGCTGCCACACTGCACTGGGGTCAGGATGACCTTGGGAGAGCAATCATGGTGACCTTTTCTCTCCCACCACAGGGCAACTCCGGAGGTGATGGCCCAGCTGGCCCTCCTGGTGAACGGGTAAGAGTCTTCCAGGCCTGGGCTTTGAGGAGATTTCCAGGGACAAATCTGACCCCAAACATACACTTAGCCCTGGGTGGGCCAGTGGAGGAGGCCAACAGTGCCCTGCAGAGGAGCAGCGGGCTTGCTGAGACCCAAGGTGGCTCATACACAGAAGTGATGTGTTCCTTGGGGAGGAGTCTCATCCCACCTTTTGGACTTGACCTTAGTGTGCTAGAGGTGACCGTCACCACAGTAATCGACTCTTGACGTCATACAGAACAGAGGACTCTGGGGCATTGCCATGTATCTTGGCCAACAGATTTCCTATCGAGGAATCTGCCTATCTATCGGTCTGTCTATCTATCTATCTATCTATCTATCTATCTATCTATCTATCTATCTATCTATCTATCTATTATCTGCCTGCCTGCCTATCTGTTTATCTGTCTGCCTAGTATCTATCTTACCTATCTCTCGTCTCCCACCCTCCTAACTTCTCTCTGGCATCTACTCCCTCTCTTCTCACTTCCTCTAGATTCAAATGGGGAAAGCAGGGCCAGGATAAACAGAGAAAACGTTTTAGGTGTAGCCAGTGCCACAGTGGGGAAACAGTGGGGGCTGCTAGCAGGAAGAATGCCTCCTCAAACTGGATGTTCTCTGTTCCCAGGGACCCAACGGACCCCAAGGTCCCACCGGCTTTCCTGGACCCAAGGGTCCCCCGGTAAGTCATGCTTTCTTCCATGGAGGTGGGCAGAGCAGATTCCCCGTCAGTGTTCTCATCTCCCTAGGCTATGGGGAGCGTGGATGGGCATGCTGGACTCCTGTTGGGTCGGCAGTAGAGACAACCTCTGAAACCCAGCTGCTAAGGCTGTGGCTATGGCTCCCCACCCATGCAAGCCTTCTTTTCAGGAGAGCATTTAGTTTTAGACAGACTTTCCCTGCCATGAACATGCCCTGTGAGGTCCTCGCCCTGGTGTGGACCTCCTGTAGCAGGTCCTGCTGTCATTGAGACCATAGTGACCTTCTGCCTAGGTTTGCATTAATGTCTAGGGTAACCACACAAATGTAGCAGACATGGTGTTGCAAAACCACAGAAAGGTCTTTGTTCATTCCTGGGGCCATTTCTGAAACCAAAGCTGGGTCCTCCCCAGGAACCAAGCAGAAGTCCACATCAGGGGAAGGCTCACTCAGGGCCCACCCACTGCAGGGGAGTGCCCGCAGAAGAAGACACATGGTAGAGGCTATCCCACAGCAAATGAGCATTCATACCAAAGGAGGGCTTATGACAGGAGAAGGCCCAGGGAAAGTGAGGACCCATGCCAGGGGAGGTCCATGCCCGCAAAGGATCTGTTGTAGGAGAAGGCACAAGCATGGAAGGCCCATGCAGAAGTCCATGCCAGGGAAAGTCCACATTGGGGAGGGATCACAGCCAGGGGAAGGTCTGTGACATGGAAGGTCCCTAGGAGGGAAGGGTCCCTGGCGTGGGAGGTCCACAGAAGGGAAGGGACACCAGCAGGGGGAGGTTCATGGCTAGGAAAGTCCAGACCTCTCTCTGGGTTCTGGAGTTATGGTCCGTCCTTGGGGTTTGTCAAGATAGACATTTGAGGGTCCCAGTGCAACCAGGCTGCCCACCTGCTCGAGTCTGGGGAGCTAGGTTGACCTCCTCTGCCCCTGTTAACCCCTTGGGGCAGCTATAGGGATTGTGGGGCAGGTTCTTCCATGGCAATTAGTTCCACAATTACTGTCCCAGCCACTACGATGACAGTCACTTTTGTCCCCTGCTTCTCTGAGTTGCTGAGTGAGCCATCATTGCTCTGATTCTTTCCCCAGGGCCCACCAGGCAAGGACGGACTCCCTGGACACCCTGGGCAGAGAGGGGAGACCGTGAGTATCACAAGTGCTGGGGACATGGCTGTTCCTGGCCTCTCTAGCTGGGTCTCCCACAGCTTACAATGCTGCTGGCTGCCTGGCACAGTCAGGAGCCCCTTCCTCCCTGGGAAAGACCAAAGGCCTTGGCAAGGCTTCCTGTAGGCCAGCCAATCTGCTGTTGACTTAAGGTCAGGCTGTAGGGTGGGCGGGAGCCCCAGGATGTCACAGTGGAAACCCAACAATGGCTCTTTGCATGTTTTAGCAGCTTTGCCAAAGGCCATGTTTAAAGCATCAGGACACTGCGTCGGCATCACAAAAACCTTTATTTTCTGAGGGTAACCGTGAGTGTAGCCTTGCTGGGACCATGGGCCTTACTTGGAAAAGTACCTGGGAGGCTCTGTACTTGTAGAGAGCTGGTTGTTTAGGCTACAAAACCTCATGACAAGGGCCATGGGCCTTGGGCCTCGCACAGACACCAGCTTTGTCCATCTGGGAGATTTCAGCCCTGGGGAGCTGGTGGGAAGGAGTGGAATGAAGTCTTTCGCCTCCTCTATAAAGAAGATGCTGTGTGGGAGAGATGGGATGGCTCAGTGGCCTGACTGGGCAAATATGAGCATCTGAACTATCCCCAGCACTGATGTGAAAGCTTAGCGTGCGGCACAAGTCAGTAAGCCTGGTGCTGGAAAAGTGGGCAAGAGGATTCATTCCTAGGACTGGCCAGCCAGCGAGGCCAGCCAGTGGGTCAACTCTGAGTTCAGGAAGAGACCCTGTCTCAAAAAGAGCATGTGCACATTTGTCGCCTTGCTTGCACTTCTGACCCTGTGATTCCAGACTTTGAGCAACTGAGCCCTCAAAGTGCAGGTGATACCCGTGCGTTCTCTTTGTGTGGCTCTGCCTTATCCATATTAAAGGCCAGTTCGTACCGGTGTAAGCGTTCCTCCCTGACAGGGTCCTGTGCCATTGCGTCCTGTTCATTGTGCTGGGGTTGGAGTGAGGGCTCTCATGGCTGAAACTGGCATTTCTGATGTGGGCCTTTGACCACCCCGTCTATTTCCTGGTACCTGCTTTAACATGTGTTAAAGTGTAAAGTACCTGCTTGTCCTTCTCTGTCTTTCAGCACACAGGGACGTGAAATCTTTTAATTACGCCTTTGCTGGTGTTCGAGCAGCCTGTGCTGGCTGATAAATGGAGAGTACCTTGCTCTTTTGTTTAGAGAGAAGAATTAAAACGTTTCTTCAGAGCTTTGCGCATTTTCCTCTAATGCCTTTCCAAGGAGACAAGAGAGAAGAGTTTTGCATACTGCATGCTTTTCTCCCTCAGACTCATTCTGCAGAAAATTAAGCCTCCTAATTTGCTTGGAAAAGTATAATTTCCAGCAACTTCTACCATGTCCAGCTACCTTTGTAGAAACAGGGGTGCTGCATGCCGCTGCTGGCCATCTTGACTCTCTCTGAGACTCGTTCGTGGTTCTCTAGAGTAGACTTCCTCGTTTTCTTTTTCCTTTCCTCCCCTTCCTCTTCTTCTCCATCTTCCTCCTCCAATGAACACAAATGCCGGTTACTTCTCCTTAACGGGAGCCAAAGCCTGTTTGTCAGTGAGGAACAGAAGACCATCTCCCTCCTTATCAGGCACGTCACCTTAGAGTGACTGTGGCCAGCCAGCAAGGAGAGCCAGTGCATCCATTCTGGGTCCAGAAAGAGACCCTATCTCAAAAAGAGCATGTGCTTGCCTGTGGCCTTGCCTGCACTTGTGACCCCAGGATGCCAGACTTGGAGCAAGTGAGCCCCCAGAGTGCTGGGGTATTCACTGTGTGCCCCCGCCTCAACCACAGGAAAGGGCAGTTGGGACTGCTTGCCCTCCCCGCTAACACTGCTGTAAGCAAAGCTTTGGCTCCAACCTCCTCTCAGACACTTCTCCCTCCTGACCTCTCCTTCACTCTTTGCTTTTGACCATCAGAGAAATGTATGTTAGAAATGGCCAGGTCTGCCCCCTGTGTGAGTTGTGCTGAGAGAGAAGAGCCCTCTGGGGTCTACAGGGCAGAGTCTGCTGAGGCCAGTGAATTGTGTGTGATAGTAGCTTGTTGCCTGCTGGCCCTGAGCCATCTGCTCACCCTCACGTCATAGTTATGACCTCTGCACAGCTAGACTGCCCTTGGGTAGATCCACCCTTGTACACCTGGCAGCTGCCAGTGCATCTCATTGTGCCTACTCCATCATCATGCCCCAAATCAAGCTTGACTTTCTTCAGCCTCCTGCTCCATAGGAGAGTTTGGGAAGCAGAGGCGAGTGGGAGGCGAGCCTGGGCCATTCTAGGCATGAACACTCAGATCCTCAAGGAGTCAGGGTCTATGAAGTGACTTTAAAGTAACACATTGGAGCTGACAGCTTCAGAGAGCAGTCAGACCCTGCTCCCACCTGTCCTAAATTCGAAGAGGAGCAGGCTGGCGAGTCACCTGCCGGGAGTCAGAGACGTGGATAACAAAGGCTAAAAAGTCCCACGACGTTGCTAATGAGCACCAGCCCCGAGATGGTTCTTATGTGTCCTCAAAAAAATGAACACGCGGTGACATGAGGGGGAATAACAGGCTTACAAATCCATTTCTCAGCACAAAGACACAGTGTGGAGCTAACCCTCTTGGCTCCAGTACTTTCATGAAATTAATATGAGAAGGGGAACATAAGGCATGACTTCAAACTGAGCGTTGGGCACACAGCCATTGGGGACAGGTGGGGGACGGGCTTCTGAGACTGCATCAGGATGGGGGTGCCGCTGCAATGGCCCTCAGCTGCCTGACTCTCTCCACAGGGTTTCCAAGGCAAGACTGGCCCTCCAGGGCCCCCAGGAGTGGTTGGCCCTCAGGTGAGACCTTGCAGCATCCTGGGGCTGGGATTCTCTGGTGTTACAGAAACATGGGGCTACGGTCAGTTTTCTAGAGGGGTGGACCCCACTGGTGGAGAGGCATAAGTCCCATGGCAGGTATGTGCTAACTGTAGTAGATAAACTCCTTGAAAGGGGCTGTGCTGAGACAAAGCAGGTGACTCATGGAGCACTGCCCTGAGCTTGGCAGCAGAGCTCAGGTGACCCCAGAACAGTCAGGGCCAGGCTCTAGAGTTTGACTCTCCCCAAGGGCACAGGGGTCAGTAGAATCTTCTTGTCCCATTGTGGACATACTGGTCAGTGTCATGGAGTTCTGATTCCAACCAGCACAGATCAGTGAAGGGTATAGATTCCAGCTAGGGCTGACAGCTTTAGAGCCAAGGACAGTAAGTACCTGTCACCTTGCCACTTAGCAAGCCACACCTGACATAATGAGAAGTCAGAGGCTGACACATGATGTCACCACAGAACTGGAGCCCATGAGACCTTCTCCCCTCTGTGGCAAATATGGCAGCCCTCAGCATCTTTCTGAACACACCCCAGAAACACAGCCTCCAGAGAGGTTTATGGGCAGAAGGATACCAGCCATGGCTACTGCTGTCTACCTGGCTTCATTATCTCCTTCTGGATTTTGGCTGGCATGAGGAGTCTTGAGAAAGAGTAGAAAGGAGTGGTAGGCCCACTGTGAGCATCACCATGGTCAGGGCTGTATTCAGTGGTAGGCCCACTGTGGGCATCACCATAGTCAGAGCTGTACCCAGGCTTGGAGGAAGAGATCATTCCTTTGTAAGTCACTCAAAACCAACATGTGAACATGTAACAACATTGTCTCTCCCCATAGGGTCCCACAGGAGAGACGGGCCCCATGGGTGAGCGTGGCCATCCTGGTCCTCCAGGCCCTCCTGGTGAACAGGGCCTCCCAGGTGCTGCTGGGAAAGAAGGAACGAAGGTAAGTTTCTGGAAGCTTCCGTGCCAGGTTGATATTTTTTTTCTAGAAAATCAGAACTTTGTGTTTTCTCTTGATCCTTTTGGACAGATGGGTAATTTCTCAAACAAATGCGTCTCTGAAATTCACACGTTCAGATCTGTTTGGCTTGAACTGAGGCAGGGCTTCTGTAGATGGAGCACAGAGGGACTGTGGGATCAAACCTTCCCAGGCCTCATGGAGTGCGCCTTCCCCTCGCCGCCCACTGCTCCCGGAGCAGACTAAAGGCCCCAAGTCTAACAGCATACAGATCTGCTAGAGAATGGTCCTTTGAAACCCCCTCACTTGGACACACTGCAAATAGATTCTGAAAGTGGAAAATGAACGTATCCCCAGCCTTGTGCCCAGTGCTAGGCCTTTTTATAGTTTGTTCAGCCTGCTGGGGTGCCCCAAATTTGTGGTTGTAATGCTTGTGTGTTAGCATTAAAACCTTCAGGTTTCCTTGAGGGGAACTAAAGACACAGGCTCTTAGTCTGTTTTTGTTGTTTTGAAACAGGGTCTCACTGTGTAGCCCTGGCTGGCCTGAAACTGGCCATATAGACCAGGCTGTCCTCAGACTCACAGAGATCCACCCACCTCTGCCTCCTGAGTGCTGGAATTAAAGGTGTGAGCCTTTCACCAGGGAAAATTCTGGAAAATATTCTAGCTTTTGCAGCATCAGGGAAGGCACACCCCCATGGTGCCCTGGTGGTCACTGAACTGAGAGCAAGTTCCTTGAATGGCTGTACTTTTTTAGCCACAAGTCACTGGGGTGTCCTTAGCTTGGCACAGGCCCATGGAGGAACCCAACCCAAGTAAGAACTTTGATTTCACTCCATTCCCATTCAACCTCTTATGGCCCTGCTGGACCTGGCAGGTCTGGGACCTGAGAAAGCACAGAGACAGACAGAGGGAGAGAGTCAGTCACAGTTGGAATCCCTTCCCCAGATCTATACACAGAGCCAGTCAGGAAACCATGGCTTCCAGGTGTGTGCAGGGTCTGAGCTCAAGTCCACGAAGAGAATAGAGAAGATATGTCAGTTCCCGGCTTCCATCCCCAGCCTCCAACTCAAAATAAATAAGAGAATTTCTGTAAAGCCAAGGGGCTAAAGAAAGCTCAGGTCAACCCAGACCCCCAGTGGGTCTTGACAGAAGACTCCCCCTGCTCCTCAGACGTGGGTCCTGGATCCTGGAGGTTGGTGCGAAGTCAACACTGGAGCTTCCGGGTGGGATTAACCCTGGCTCTCTTTTTCAGGGTGACCCAGGTCCTGCTGGCCTCCCTGGGAAGGATGGCCCTCCAGGATTGCGTGGATTCCCTGGGGACCGAGGGCTACCTGGCCCCGTGGTGAGTGAGGGGCCAGGTGGGTGTAGTGGTATGGCACACAGCCCTAGGGCTCTGTCTGAGGCCCTCAACCTAAATTCTTACTGCTTCTCAGGGAGCCCTTGGACTCAAAGGCAGTGAAGGCCCCCCTGGCCCACCAGGTCCTGCGGTAAGTCAAAACCTTGCATCATATCCTATCCTACAAACAAGAGCCGGGAGGGCATGCTGGATGCCAAGGTCCCCATCAAGTGTGTCAGGGGACAGTATCCCTGAGCCAGAGGTTGGCTTGATAGAGCCCGAGGGCCACTTTGTATGGCAGAAAAGTGGCAGCTTAGAGAACTACAAGTGACCTCTCTGGGCATGGAGGCAAGTAGAGAGGCCCACATTTGGTGTAGACTTCTTGGGTCAGCAGAGAGAGGTCAGTAAGCATTCTTCTTATGAACTTCAAAGACGTATCCTAGAGCAGGCTGGGCTACCTGGCACAGGCAGGGAAGGGGTCTATCTCTAGCCTGCAGTCCAGGAGCCTAACACATGTTCCTCATGAACTAGCTAGCCCTTCATCAATCTCAGAATCCCAGATGTGAAAGGTTTTATGATCCTGCACTCCCAGGCCTTTAGCTGTGGCTCAGTGTCTGAGACTGTTCCTCCCCTCGAATGAGTAAGGATGGTCAGCTTTGCATCCTTCAAGCCAGCCTGATGGCTGTGCTCAGGTATAAAGCCCAGCTGGGTTTAGAAGTGACCTCTCCTAGCTGAGTTCCAGACTAGGCAAGTCAAATGGGGTAAGAAATTAGCCTTCCTTTTGATAGGGCATATAGAGGCTTGCAGGCTGTGTTGAGCTCTTAATGTGACTTTAAGCTTAGCCTGGATGCCCATTACCATCAATATCTACCCCCTGGTCTAGGACCTCCTCCTCTAAATCTATGAGCACTTTGTGGGCAGGCAGACCCTACAGGAATGGGTAGATGCCAGGCCTCTGGAAAAGACCATCAAAGATAGACACAAAGTAAGACTTATTCCCAGACACTTAATGGGAGAGAGTGGATGTGTAAGATGGATTACGGGAGGTAAAGAGCTAAGAAAGGGCCTAACAATAGCCTTAAGTACTAGATCAAATAGTCCATGTTTGCAGAAAGCTATGTAGGGAGCCACTGAGGCCTCTAAAGTGGGGGGAAGAGTGGTGTGACCCATTAACGAAGTCTTCCCATATGGTTCAAGAACCTCTAAAGCAAGCCCTTTTCTTACTGCTCTGTAGGGTTCTCCAGGGGAGAGAGGACCAGCTGGTGCCGCTGGGCCCATCGGAATTCCAGGGAGACCTGGGCCTCAGGGACCTCCGGGGCCTGCTGGAGAGAAAGGACTTCCTGTAAGTGCCACTTGAGATTGGGGTCCCTTCCATGTTTGGTCTAGTCCCTCCTGCTGTGTTATCTCCTTGTGTGCTCCTCTGGGGTGGGAGGAGGCAGAGGCTGTGGAGTCTGATTATCCTACAGGGGTAGACACTCTGAGGAGTCCTAGGCAGCTCAGCCTGGCCTGCCCGGAATGCTGATGTCACAGTGGCTAGACATAGTGTGTCCCTATAAAACTTGCTCTCTGTTTAGCCTCTGTGCTCTGGAGTAGCTGGACCATACTGTCTGCTGAGTGAGCATCATCTCTCCACTGGCCTCACCCCACGGCTGGGCCTTTTAGGAAAACGACGAATATCTGGGAATGGGTGGCCCCTTTATTGATGAGAGAGCATAGGAGGGACACACTGGCAGAGAACAGCAGGCAGGTCCCCAGAAAGTAGGACAGGTCGCCCTTAAGGCTTGAGTTCACTGGGCTCTGAAAGGTCTCTGAAGCCTGGGTTTCCACACAGCCCTTCTCTCATCACCCAGCATGGCTCTCCGATCCATTAGTGGCCTCCAGCCCCCATTTATACCCCCAGTTCATGTGTAGCTCCGTGCCCTCCCGTCAGCCCTGATTGCCCACGGCTGTGGGGTAGATTCCATCCCAGCTTCCCCTTGTGAGCACAGAGTGCTGGAAGGAAGCTTGGTGGAGGATCGGCATGGAGCATTGAGCCGGACACTGACTTCTGCTAGTGACACTCTATGCTCTCTGTGTCCTGCTCTCTGGGCTCACTAGGAGGAAAGGCATTCAGACTACACTGGGACATCAGTACCATGGAGAGCCTTGCAACGTACTGTTGGCAGTTGATAGCATTGTGGCATTTTTAGTGAGGAGCCCAGGACACAGAGCCAGCTGGATTCTGTGTGCAACACAGAAGTTCTTGGAGTTCAGGACACGTGGAGCTCACAGACTCACCTGAAGGAAGCTCGGTGTTTCCCAAGACTTAACAGTTAAGCAGAAACCTTGCAAGAACTGCCCTAAGCAGGGCAAGCTCACTATCTCCCAGAATAGCTCTAGCAAGAGGAAAACGTTGAGAGAGTGTCTGGGGTCTCTGCAAACTCCCAGCCTGACAGGGCATGCAGGGCCAGAAGCTTGGAAGCCCTGGACCTGCCAGAGCACGTACGAGCACGGAGAGGACAGGCTGACTTCAAAGAGAGGGAGTGGAGTGCAGGAAGGATGGGGTGAGCTAACGAAGCATCTGTGTCCCCTCCTGTTGCACACAATTTCCTTCTGTGTGACATTGGAAGAAGGAATTCCTAGCTGAGGTGAGAAAATGCCTGTTGCTCATGGCCGATGGAATTTCATCAAAACCAAGCATTAGCAGGAACCGGTGAGCTCCCAGGGTTATGAAGGGGCAGCCATGAGTAGAGCAAGTCAGAGTTCTGAGGGCAGAAACGATAATTTTGTATATGTATGTCTGTGTGCAGGACATGTCATGCATGTATATACGTGAATACGCATGTCTGCATGCATTTGTATGTATGTGTATTTGTATGTGTGGGCCTGCATGTGTGGTATGCTTGCGCGTAATCTCCTGCGTGTGAACATGACCGTGGACGTGCATGTGTGCTTGTTTATTTGTGCTTATGGGTATGTGTGTGCTCACATGGCATGTGTACATGTGTATATGTGTGTCTGTGTGTGCACAGGCAGAGCGTTCACAAAGAATTGACAGAATAACAGTTTTCGGAAGCTGCTGCTTAGGCCCTGGAGTACAGTGTGGTCTCTGCTCACCAGCTTGGAGGAGGCCAAACCGGCTCAGAGACTTCCGTTCACAAGCTCTGCTAGTAACCTTCCTGTCACTTTGACAAATATCTGCGCAAAGCCACTTAAATAAAAGGATTTGTTTGGGCCCGGTGGTTCCAGAGGTTTCGGTTCATGGTTGGCTCCATTGCTGTGGGTCTGTAGTGAGAGGGGGCATCCAGTCGGAAGGACATGCTGGGTCAGAGGTGCTCATCTCGTGGGAGCCAGGAACGGGTGGGCAGGTCCTAGTTCTCCAGAACAAGTGTGGTGCCGTCCTCCCTCTCCCTCCCTCCAGCTCCTCACATCCCTACAGCCTCCACAGAGCAGCAGGCCCTCACCACTACGGGTCTAAACCACAGCGTCAGCTGTGCCTCGGTTTGCTCGTGTTTCCTTCTACATTCCTCCCTGCCTCCCTCTCAGCCATTTCAGACCGAACTCTATGGGGCTGGATTCAGTGAGATTTTAATCATGTGTCATTCTGAGCGTGGCCCCGGCACAGCAAGGTGCCCGCCATTCAGGGTCCAGACTGGTTGGAATTGGCTTCCATGCCACTGGCTGATATGTTAGGATCATGATGGTCCTAACCACTCCCTCAAAGCCCTGGCTTTCCCTCCCCTGTGTCCCTCTCGGGTGAGGAGCCATGACATGGCGTTCCCAATATGAAACCATATTGAGTCTCAATGGCCTGTCCTCTCTAGGGCGAGAAAGGTCCACAAGGCCCAGCTGGCCGAGATGGCCTCCAAGGTCCCGTGGGGCTCCCTGGACCAGCCGGCCCAGTGGGTCCTCCTGGAGAAGATGGAGATAAGGTAAGGAGGACTTGGAGTGTGTGTGGCCAGGCAGGCAGTGGGTGGAAGGGTTTTAAACAGCGGTGTATGATAAAGAGGGTTCGATGGGCAGAGCAGTGCTGTGCCCCCTCAACCTGGCGGAGGGGTGATTTTGAAGTTAGCACACAAATAAATGGCAACAAACAAGACCTGGAGTGTGTGTCGTGTGGCTGCGGGGAGCCTGGAAAGCACTTGGTTCCTCAGCAACTCTGCTGTCACCTGAGGCGTGTGCAGGTCACAGCCAGAGCTGAAGAAATTACTCCCTGCTCCCTCCTGAACCCTTTCAGACAGGGGATTGTGTGGGGCTGGAGTTAATGAGATTTTACTCTGAGTCTATTTTTAAGCATCTTCTCTTGAATGATCGAAGCTCTGTTTTTATTGCTATTTCTGATACCATTACAGAGGAGCCTGGATTTTATACTTCATTAAGGAAAGATGGTACGGCTTAGCTCTTCAGGGACGATCTCCATTTGTCATAGTTCTCTGGTGATATTTCTGACTTTGTCACCTCTGCACAAAGGACGTCTTAGTCTTATGTCTCTGTGTGGGAGGCAGTCCAACAGAAACACCAGAGAGGACATTAGTCCACCACATAGCCATGCCTACTATTAACACCTTGGCAGTAATCCAAGTATCACAAAGGAAACAAAGGGACTGGGGAAATGTCTCTCTCACTCAGTGGAGTGCTTGTCTTGCAAGCTTAGGACATGAGTTTGACACCCCCAATCCTTGTTTATAAAAGTCAGATGTGGTGCTGTGTCTGTAATCTCGGAACTGGGGAGGTAGAGACAGAAAGATCTCTGGGTTCTCTGGCTGGCTAACCTGGTCTACAGAGGCGAGTTCAAGGCCATTGAGAAATGGAACAGACAGCAATTAGGGGGTCTGCAGAGATGGCTCAGTGATTAAGAACGCTGCTGCTCTTATCTGGGGTTCAGTTCCCAGCACCCATGTGGTAGCTTTCAACTGCCTGTAATTCCAATTCCAAGGAATCTAACACCCTCTCTGGCTTCCTCACAGTGCTCACATGCAGACACATGTACAGACACACATGCAGGCCACCTGCACACATATGTATTTGTACCTCTACACACTCACACACACACAGAGACATCTGTGTACACACAGATATCAAGTTCAGAAAGGATATCAAATTCATATAAGGAAATGCTTTCTGTTGGTTAGTCCTGGACCAAGAGAGGCACACACTAACAGCCTCCTCCCTGTCCATCCCCAGGGAGAGATCGGAGAGCCAGGGCAGAAGGGAAGCAAGGGCGACAAAGGCGAGCAGGTAAGACTGTGAGTGTGCAGGGGTGGCTGCTGAGCACAGAAGTTATACCCTGGGTTCATACTCCATGATCCCAGCACTGCCAACTCCTGGGTCACATCATTGACTTTCTTTCCTGAGAATGTCCCATGCACATGTGGACATTCATGTATGTTCAGGTGTCTGAGAGAATCTCTTGGCATGAGACCATGACCAGTCCTGCGTCTGCCTGGGGGCCCAGCACTGAGGACCACAGAGCTCTGCAGAGGCAGGGCATCCATTTGTACCTTGGCCTTTCATGCATTCAGGGATGCAAGGGGGTGGGTGCTTCAGCCAGGTCACCCACACCAGCCCTCTCCAGTGCCATGAGCCCCCGATTAATGTCAGTGTTCTTACTCCTGAGGTGACATCACCAGGCTTCTCTACAGGCTCTGGCTCTCCAATAGCAGGGCTCTGTTCCCACTGGCTTTTCTCTCTCCCTGTTCCTGCGCTCACAGTGATAGGTGATTAAGGACGGCATGACATTAGGGGTCGTGGTGAAGTCCTTCCTAGCCTAGCACTTAGGAGATTCGAGTCCTCTGATCCTTGTTGTCCCAGGGGCCCCATGTGCCACAACGGGGTATTTGGCGGTTGCTGAGAGGACACATAGTGACCTGTCCTGCTTCTGTTACCCATAACAACATGATCATGGTTGAATTGAGAGCTCCGCCCACTTCTCCAACCTTATAACCTGGCTTATGCTATGATGTTAATAGTTGGTATTCCTTGGTGACTGGCACATTTGGGGACTAATATTCACATCCTGTAGGAGCCAGCCACTTCTGGAGTCAGAATTGTCCTACTCCTGGACTCATCTGCCATTTCAATTTCTTTTTGACACCTACAGGGTCCTCCTGGGCCTACCGGTCCTCAAGGCCCGATTGGACAGCCAGGCCCTTCGGTGAGTATCTGTGTCAGATGACATAGCAAGGCCTGCCTGTCAACCTGTTGTCCATCCATGTGAGCTCACCCATGCTCACTTCCTTCCTCCAGGGAGCAGATGGTGAACCTGGCCCTCGTGGACAGCAGGGCCTGTTTGGGCAGAAAGGAGATGAAGGTTCAAGAGGTTTCCCAGGACCCCCCGGGCCAGTGGGATTGCAGGTAACCACAGAGCTTCCCCAGGACCCTCTTAGCAGAGGTGTCAGTCTCTTGCTGGGTCTATTCTTCCTGTCATTTTAAGACTAGGGAAACTGAGCCTCAGTAGTAGAGAGTTTTTGCTGCAAGTATCCTGTGAGTCCAAACATATGAATGCATACACACACACACACACACACACACACACACACACGTGTGTACCGCCCCCCCCCCCACACACACACAGTAGAAGCTGTTTCCACATTTACTATGGAATCCTGGGAAATGGTGTCCTGTAAGAAAGGAGTACAGAGTCCTCATCTGAACACACAACCTAGAAGTGACAGCATCAACCCAGCCCACCTCATCCAGTGCCCTCTAGGCTACCTGTTCCTACCACATGACTCTACCTGATGTCAGTAAAGCCCCAAGCTTGCCGTGTGCTATAGAGCACACAGCAGCCGTTATTTTATCTTACGAGGCATGTTGAACATCATTAAGTCTTCATTGGACACAAGACTTAACTTTGGAAAACAGGGTTTTGAGTTACTGATAGTATTTGGCATATGGTGGGGACTTGATTTATCCGGAAGGTTCCCCGATGCCGGCTCATTAGGCTTATCGTTTATGGGAAGCCACCATAAGCACTGTTGCCCATAAATCTTTGCATTCTCCTCTGATTATGTCCTCAGTGTTCGAGCCCTAATCCTTCCGTGCAGGCAGATTCATGGAGACACATTTCAGGGCCTCCAGGAACCATCATGGGACTGGCGATCCTGAGAGCCACGTGTGTCTCTCACGGCGTGGCACCTCACCACAGTTTTCTGTCCACAGGGTTTGCCAGGACCTCCAGGAGAAAAGGGCGAGACAGGAGACGTGGGCCAGATGGTAAGCAGCTATGCCATCGAGACCCACTATGGCTCCCTCTGGTTTTCATTCCAGAGATGGATATTTGCATCTTGTCTTGCTCAATGGCCTTTCTTCTTCCCAGGGCCCTCCTGGTCCACCAGGCCCCCGAGGACCCTCTGGAGCTCCAGGTGCCGATGGACCACAGGGTCCTCCTGGAGGGATTGGCAACCCTGGTGCAGTCGGAGAAAAGGTGATATTTGCCTCCGTATTAGTGTCTGCCCCACAGCTGCACGAGAATTAGTGTGTTTGTGTGTACACATAGTCCTGTGTGCCTGTGTGTATGCACTCACGTGCCTGTGTATGTGCACACATATGCGTTCGTGTGTGTGTGTGTGTGTGTGTGTGCGCGCGCGCGAGTGCGCGCGCACGCGCGCGCGCGGAGACACTCCCAACGCACCCATCATGAGTAAACTAATGGACCTGAGGTGGGAGCTCTGACAGTGTTCATTTGTAACAGCTGTTTGCAAAACCTAAAGCAATAATGTGCCCATTCGATCTCCAATCCCCACAGCCTCCTTCCATCCAGTTCAGACCTGATGAAAGTCCCCCTTTCTCCCTCCACCCTGAGCTTGCTCTGACAGCCTGCTTTCTCACAGCGAGGGCCTTGTCATGCCTTCCTGTTGGTGTCAGGGCCTGGCCCTTGAGACTGAGCCACTGAGCCCAAGAGTGTGGGCATGAATACACATGAATGTGTGCACACACACTTCTGAATACACATATGTGAACATGTGAGTGGGTGCCATGACAGTTACAGTGTGAGACTGAGCTCCACAGAGTGCTGAGAGCATGGCCTTAGGAAGCCATCTTGAGCCTTGAGAAGGTTGGAAACCTGCTGCCTGCCATTGTGAGGGCTTGCTTCTGATGTGGGGTACTCTGCTCGGCACATGCTGCTCTTGTTCCTTATGATATGAAAGGTCAGAGAAACGGGTGCAGGGGTAGAGGCCCTGCTGTCTCTCCCGTCCTGCCTCACCCCTGCACAGCCTTCGCTTGCCACCCCCTAACCCCTCCCCCCAGGGCCCTGCCTTCCTGTCTCAGTGCTGCAGGAGAATGCGCTGGGCCTCTGCGCTCCACCCTGCTTTGCGTCCTGTGTTAGTTACCTGTCCCACTGCTGGGACAGAATACCTGAGAAATCAACTCTAAGGCTGCCAGGCTTGCTTGGCTCATGTTAGCGGGGAAGGCATGGCGGCAGGGCTGTGAGGTGGCTGATCATGTCACACCCGTGGTCAGGAAGCAGAGCACCTGCTTGGGACAGCCTTTAGCTGGTGTCCCCTTGTGATTTGTACAGTATCCTACCTCTTCCCCTACCCCCACGTCCCCCTCATCCCTCACACACTCTTTCTTCCTAATTGCTTTCTCACTGCCATCTGTGAGCTATTTAAGACAGTAACCGTGATTCTATAGAGTCCTGAACACCAGATGCCCAAAAGCAGATGGGAAGATGGGCAGGTGCTGGCAGATGGACCCTCTGCTAGCACCTCAGTGTGGGAACCTTCTAATACTGACTTGTCTCCTCAGGGAGAACCTGGTGAAGCTGGAGATCCTGGCCTTCCAGGAGAAGGAGGTCCCCTGGTAAGTGTGACCCTGGAGGAGGAATAGGACATGCCCAGTGGGAACACTGACAAGGCGCTGGACCAGGAGCTTCAATTTTGCCTCAGTTTCCCCTCCTGTGAAATGGGAGTCATGGCCCTGCTGTGCTGCACACTACAGAACTGTGGTGGGGAAGTGTGGCATGCTGTGGGGAGTGAGCTTATGTGCATTCATGTGTACAGATGTGGGGGTGAGCACATATGCGTACACAGGCAGCCCTCAGCAATGAGCCCACAACTCCTGGCCACCGGTGACTTCCATCTGTGGTATATAGGCCCTTTCATAGGCTGCTGTGACTGTGACCATATCTACCTTGCGACGTAGACATTCAAGGCTAGCCTGAGAATAGCCAGACCTCTAAAGGTTGGCCTAAGAAGCATCCTGAGGGACTGAGGACTGAGATGTCTCAGTTTCCTCAGCTGCCTTGTATTAATCCAGGAGCCAGCCCTAACACAGAGCTGAGCCTAGGCCTTGGAGGTTTGAGAAGGGCAGGGTTCTTTGCCTGTCCTGTGTTACATATGGGGTTGCTATGGAGAATAGGTAGCAAGAGCAGCAACCATCCCTGTCCTGGGACCCGGGGGATGCTGGGAAAGAGCTGGCAGTGAAGAGCAGCAGTAAGTCCATAGATGGCCCACTGTAGGCCAGCACATTTCAGGCTCTAAGTGAGCACCCAGTGAGCTCTGAGAACTGAACCATGGCCTCTTTCTCCACAGGGACCTAAAGGAGAAAGAGGGGAGAAGGGAGAGGCTGGCCCCTCTGGTGCTGCTGGACCCCCTGGACCCAAAGGCCCTCCTGGAGATGATGGCCCCAAAGGCAGCCCTGTGAGTAATGCTAGATGCAGTGGTATCTGGGCAGAGCCCTGAACACAGGCCATTCTGCATCCCTGGAGTGCCTGCATCGTGTACATTCTGATCTGGGGACAGCTGTGTGAGTGCTGTGTGTCTTAGGGGTAATTTTGTCTACTCTAGAGGTGTCCACGCCAGCTACTGGTGAGGCTGTAAGAGGGGAACAGGGACGCATGGGATAAAAGCAGCATTCATGGGGAGGGGGTGTCCTGATGAAAGCCCTTCAGTCTCAGGGTACTGTTTCTGCTGGCCCCAACTTTGCATCGGAAGTCAAAAGGGGCACCAGAGTGGATGTACAGGCAGGACGCCTGCCCTCACTAGAGTCCAAAGAGCAGAAGGCTGCTACCCCGGCTCTGCCTCACGGGTGGGTTTGCTGCTCTGTGAACTCTTTAGGATAGGGTTCCCCTGATCAAAAGTGCTGGAGGTATTGAGACTGTCTTTTGTCTTGTAACCTGGGTCCCGGTGGGCCGGGCAGGGTGTGCCAGGCTGTTAATAGCTTACCTCTCTCTTCTCAGGGCCCTGTGGGCTTTCCTGGAGATCCTGGTCCCCCTGGAGAGCCAGGCCCCGCAGTAAGTGTCCATCTTGTCTCTACTGCCTCTTGTCACCCCCAGTTTTCCTGCTCTCTGTTTCCTCTCCTCTCCTGGGTTCTCCGGGGCGCAGCACCTCTCCAGGCTGTCCCTGTTCCAATGCCCAGCCCGTGGGAGAGGACCTGAGGACACACTTGGACTGGAGGATGAACTTCATCTGTGCAGTGGAAACAATTTTCTTGTTCCCACAGGGTCAAGACGGCCCACCTGGTGACAAAGGGGACGATGGTGAACCTGGGCAGACGGTGAGTGTGTGGTCTGATGGCTTTCTCATGGAGCCTCCCTGCATTCTCGGGTCTTCGTGAGAAGTCAAAACTTAGGTCCCTCTTGATTGTGGGCGGAGCTCAGGGGCTCCAAGGCTGGGACCCTTCCTCCAAAGGAAGGATGCATATGCATCCCAGCAGAAGACCTGTATGAAGCTCCAAGGGTTCTGCAAAGTGCCCCAGATCTCACCCTGAATGCCAGCCAAAGCTGATCAACAGGTGTACAACCCCCTCCCACAGGCCCGACTCCTGCAACTGTGGCCACTTGACCTTGAGTGGCTGTTTAAATGTGAAGTGGTCTCTTTGGGGTGGGGCCAGGTGACTTCTTCAGGTCCCTGGGCTGGACTGTGCCTCTGTCAAGAGGTCTCTTCAGCCCACACCCAAGGTGGGACTAGCTCCTAGGAACGAATGACTATCAAGGTCTTTTTACTGATAATGTGAATGTTACAGGCTGGGTGATTAAAACAAGATAAGTGTGTTGGGCTTAGTGCTGCAGGCTAGGAAGTCAAAATAGAGGGAACTTATCAGGTAGGGTGTTGGGCTGTGGCTTAACAAGGCAAGAACAGATGTGGTGGCTCATGCTTCTGATCCAGCACGTGGGAAACTGAGGCAGGAGGATTGCTGCGAGTTTGAGGCCTTTCTGGTCTACATTATGAGTTCAAGGTCAGCTTTGGTTTCAGAGTAAGACCCTGTCTCTGATGATGATGATGATGATGATGATGATGATGATGATGATAATGTAGTAGATGTCATCATGCGGTTATGGGGAGGGGGAGGTGGGCTTAACCCCCCTTTTATAATTAGCTCATTTCTCTGATAGTGATGAAATCTATGCATACTCACAGGATCTGAAAAGCAGGGCCCCTCCTGTCAATACCAGCACAAGGGCAATTTGATATGAGCCTAGATTTCAGAGGCCATCCAAACCCTATCACTGACCCAAGGGTAAAATACTTGTATCATTGATATGAGACAGGCAGCAGTGGAAGCGAAGGGCTGGGGACACAGGCTGTGAGCCAGATGTGTCCTGTCCATGCCCCTGTTCCCAAGCCCCTGCCTTGAGCTCCCAGCTTGGCCCTTCTGCAAATGAGAGGCAGGTGATGGTAGAGCGGTGGAAACCAGACAGCAGAGTGCTGGGTGCAAGCATGCCCCAGGGGATCTCTTTGCTCAAGGTGCAGCAACTGTGGGATGTGAGTTGGATTCTCTGAGTGCCACCACCAGGGAGGGCGAAGGGATGTGAAGGCTGTAGGGAATTGGTTGTGGACTTGCTATGCTCACACCAGAGAAGGGGCTGTGCAGGGCTGGGCATATGGAGATGACACATTTCTGTGTGTTTCCTTGGCTGTGGCCAGCATACTCGTGTGTCCTGATGGGACAAATTTCTAACGCTCTGTGTTCTTTCTCCTAACCAGGGGTCCCCGGGCCCTACTGGTGAACCTGGTCCATCTGGGCCTCCAGGAAAGAGGGTAAGTCCTTCTGCCCACCCTTCCTCACCCCTTGTGGAATCCCTGGTGCTCCCCATGGCCCCAAGGAGAGTACATGGATATCTGAAATGTGGGACACACTCATCAGGTCACAGATATGTGGGGGTGACACAGCTGGATGCAGTAACTTCTGAGAAAACAGAGTCTGGTCGGTGACCAACATGCCCATTATACTATCATGTGGGGAAATCATCTACAAAAGCTGGGCTCTCCTTGTCCCTAGACCTGACCATTATAAGAGAGGAGACCAGGCCTAGTCTGTGTTACAAGCTCTAGTGGGTGCCTAGACTGCATGCAGCACTTGAGCCAAAGAGTGCACAGAGGAGAGAGGGCCTTCTGTATGCAAGGCACCTAAGACATCTCTAGATCCACCAGAGGCCTGGCCAGCACCTGGATCTGTGAACCCCATATGGGGCCTTGCATCTTCACTGGCCAGTGGCCCAGCGTGGCCTCATATCCTGTAGCTTTTCTGGTCTCCAAACTCAAGTCTTTGTTGTTCTATTGTTTTTCTAGGGTCCCCCAGGCCCTGCAGGCCCTGAAGGCAGGCAGGGGGAGAAAGGAGCCAAGGTAAGTTACTCTGGTGGCTGTAACATCTGTGACCCTGAGAGAGGTTAGGGGCAGGGGCAGGGGCAGGGCACAGCCTGAGAATACAGGATCCGGGGCCCAGAGGGAGATGGGAAGGGTCAGGGAGCCTTAAGGGAGGATGAAGTAGCCGGAGGAAGTAGACAGAAAGAGGTCAGGCTGAGATCACGCCCAGTCTTTGACCTATGACAGAAGGGAAGACAACACACACAGGAAGTGAGGCCTTGGGAGACTGGGCTAGCCACCACCTAAGTGTTTCACATGGTGCCCAGCACTGGGCGCTCCGCCACTCTCTCAGTGAGGTGACCCACATGGCCAACATGGGAACATTTGCCAGTTTTCTTTGAGACTTAGTGAGCTCTGCATCTGGGTGCTGTGTGGCCTGACACCGGGTAGGTGACCTTCTGTGGTCAGCAGGATCAGGGAGCCACTATGTTTGGATAACAGAATGGAGCTTGGGCCAAGTCAGCCTCCACAGGAAGGTGGGGTGTGGCACCACTCAGGACGCGTGGGAGCACCTCCACAACACCCCAGGGGTTTGGGGCTGGGCCCTTTGAGCCTCTGAACATATACGTCCTCCTCTGCAGGGAGAAGCTGGCTTAGAAGGCCCTCCTGGGAAGACTGGCCCCATTGGCCCCCAAGGGGCCCCTGGGAAGCCTGGCCCCGATGGTCTCCGTGGAATCCCTGGTCCTGTGGTAAGTGGCCTGTCAGGCCTGGGATGAGGGAGAGGTGCTGATGGAGGCACAGAATTACACCAACGGACTCTGTTTCAGGGTGAGCAAGGCCTCCCAGGATCCCCAGGCCCCGATGGTCCACCCGGCCCCATGGTGAGCGGCATGCAGTGTCACTGGGTCTGTATTGTTAGGGCACTGGAACCCGCTAGGAAAAGGACACTGACTCCTCTCTCCTGTCCTGCAGGGTCCTCCAGGACTCCCTGGCCTCAAAGGAGACTCCGGTCCCAAAGGTGAAAAGGTGAGCTGAGACTTAGGGGACCCTAGCATTGCAAGAACAGCACCCTGACTCAGACTTAGGGGACCCAAGCATTGCAGTAACAGCACCCATGACTCCATCCCAGGAGTTACTGACCCACTGCCAAGTACCTGCTGTGGCTCTCATGGGATGCTAATGTAGAGCAACGGAAGAGAAATACTCACAGGACTCTGAGACTCATGTCTGTATGCCAGCATTGACAAGAACCTGCTAGAGCCCTGGTGGCTTCATTAACAGATGGTGACTTTTCTCCTTCCATCGATTTATTTGTAAATAAACGAGCTCACAAGACAAACAGCTGCTCACAGAGAAGGCAACAAGAACGTCCTTTCGACTCGGAAGTCCTCCCAGAACACTGTAGATGCTCACACAAAACCAAAAGACGTATGAGGCAGATGTGGGGGCTTTTTCTCCTGAAAGGTGTTCAGATGAGTCTATTATCCTCAGTTCTCAGCAGTTTCCATCCCGTGTCAGCCTTGGGCCTTGCAGGAAAAAGGTGGCATGCTTACCGAAAGTCAGAATGTTTCCTAAGTAAAAACATAGACAGAAACTATCAGGAGAATCCCATGGTCTCTGGATCTGGGTGCCCGTCGGCTTCTTTTTGGTTGTTATTGGGGCCCAGTGCCAGGGATGGTGGTGGCTCACTGCCAGGGATGGTGGCAGTACTGTAAACTGAACCCAGAGCCCCATACATGCTGGTCAAATGCTTCACTGCTCAGCCATACCCTGTCTCTCCCTGAGTGTTTTTGCAAATACATTCCTTACTAGCAAGGGGCCAGGAGACTCGTCACCTGTCCTGTCTCTGCTTACTTTCACTCCCCAACATGTTGACTGTGATATGTTTCCCTGAGCTGTGGCTATGAGCCCTGTCACCCCACCCACTGTGCAGTGGACTCAGGGTACTGGTAGCATAGATACCTATCATGGCTCTATTTCCTCACAGGGCCATCCAGGCCTGATTGGACTCATCGGCCCTCCGGGAGAGCAAGGTGAAAAGGGTGACCGTGGACTCCCAGGCCCCCAGGGTTCATCTGGTCCTAAAGGAGATCAGGTATATATAGTAACTGGATCCATGGAGCAAATTCTAGTTTCCCAAGGAGGCTGGGAGGATGCCCTCATTGCCATGGAATCTCAAGTCTTGCTTTGCAGATGGGGACAGTGGGGCTTGGACTTAGCTAGGTCTGGGAGGCACAGTTAGAACACACCCCAACCCAGACCTCAAGTGGAGGTGGGAGCTCTCTCCTCGCTGCTCCGAGGATCCTCAGAATTTGTGGGGGGGTCTTAGCAGTCAGATCCTTCCTTCCAACTCCATGCAAAAGCCTCTAGGCAGAAGATAGTGGCGAGCCAACAGCCATGTTTACTTGTGAGGAGGGGTGGAGCAATGGCCACTAACATCCTTGCCCCCACCTTACCGCAGATGCCCACATCTGACCCCAGACTTACCCCAGAACCCACTGTAGCTGGTTAGCTTGCAATCACGGTGAGCCATGGCAGAGGAAACCCTGGCTGTGTCTTGATTTGAGGAGACTCCCAAATTCAAGAGGCAGTCTGTGTGTGGCACTGGAGAGATCCCCATTCACTGCAGTGGGAATTCCTACACAGTCCCCACAGTATGACAGCACTCACATCTGGGGATCTTTGCCTACCCAGCCTACATCTGTCTTTAAAGACAGCAGGATGTGGGGTGTCGGGAGCCTCTGGGGGCTGAGAAAACAGTAGACATCAATCTTTAGGTCATAGTGGAAGTGCATGGCATGAGAGGATGGGGCTCCTTGGAGCCCCGCCTCAGCCACTGCACGTTTTTCTGACTGTCCCGTGTCCCCAGGCTTCAGACTTGTCTGGCTCTCTTTGTGAATGTATATTCACTTCTGTGAGCCACAAACTATGTCCTTGGCCAGGGGGCAGGAGGAGGCATCTCCAGGGCGCAGGCTTGGGAAGCATGGGACCCATCAGGGACCCTGAGGTCCAGGCCCAGGACAGGAGAGGGACTTTGTTCCCTGTGAGGCTGGGCTGTCTACTGTGGCTGGAAAACACGTTCATATTTCTCTGTCCACGGTGGTAAGGCCTAACATTATGAGCTGAGATATGTGGCCAAGCTGGGCAGGAGGTTGGAGCAGACTTTTATTAGTTCCAGTAGTGTATGGTAGGGGTGATGTCTTAATGTACAGATCCTTCCAGCCTGGGCAGGGAGCTGACCCTGGGGACTTCAGCCTGTGGCTGTTTTGGTCGATCAGTTCAATCCATTGAGGAGATGTGGTGGCTCTCACCGTGATGTAAGCTCCACCCAGAGTGGTTGACTACAGCTGCCAGCCAGGATTCATGGTTCCTGGAAAGGGGACTATGCGGGATTCCGGAATCATGGCAGGGTCAAGGCGGTCACTTCCCTCAATTCCACCTCCATCTAAAAGCTGATAACCTGCATTTTCTGCTTCCTTCCAGGGCATCACAGGTCCTTCTGGCCCACTTGGGCCTCCTGGTCCTCCTGGCTTGCCGGTATGTATCTAGGATGGATGCAAGGGTCTAGGGCCCAGTTGATACAAGGACAGATGGGAGATGGATGAGCCTGTCCAGCGAACCACAAGGATGTTAGGAAAGATGATTGAATGAGGGATGATGTGTACATAACACAACCTTGGAGTCCTAAGGGACAGGAGCAGGAGATGGGTTGCTGCTCTCCTGATTGCCTTGCCAAAGGGGAAGGGAAGGGCAAACAAACTTTAGTCCCTGAACCTCCTCACAAAGGATGGAGAGCCTTTTGTATCTGGGGAGAGGGAAGGGAGTGGTCTTGGCTCTCCTCTTCCCAGTGTGTATGAGCAGGGCCAGCCCAGTCTAGGCTTGAAAACAAGGGACCTGTTTTCTTAGGAACCTAGCCTGGGCCTCCCTGGTGCTTTGAGGGTCCATCACTACAATATCATCGCCACATCCCTGGGCTCTACCCACTCTGAGCAACCTGTGTAGGCTGGACCTTGGGCCCATATGGCCATGGATGTATAGCAGCTGATTCCCTCCAGGCCCCATAGGAGTCCAGGGGCTCCTTGGCTTTTGATGTCCAAATGTCCAAATGTCCTTGGCTTTTGATGTCCAGCTGAGCACTGTGGGCAGGGTGACCTCCCATCAGATGCCCTCCTGCAGGCAGTGGTAGCCACATCCACCCTCCTGCCCACTCACTGACCAGGCAGGCATAGTGAGGACTCTTAGGGGGTGACCAAGCAAACCTGGGACCTGAGTGGCCCCTCTGTTTACTGACATTCTGACCTTTGCTCTCTGCAGGGCCCTCCAGGTCCCAAAGGTGCTAAGGGCTCTTCGGTAAGTGACTCTGACTTGTCTGGGCCCACCTGAGACTGCCTTGTAGGTGGGAGAGGAGTCTCCTAGGGCTGGACCCCCAACCCAGACCCCCCCACCCCAGACCCCCACCCCTACTCATAGCTGTACTCTCCCCACACCTTCTCTTTTCTTCTTCATTACACTGTATGTTGCTGGCATTTCTTGTTGTCTTTAGGTTTTCAGTTTTGTTTTTTTGTTTGTTTATTTGGTTGGTTGGTTGGTTGGTTGGTTAGTTTTTTTGTTTTCAAATAACCAATTGCTCTGCTCCTGGCTGTTTTTAAAGTATTATTTTAATCGTAGCTGTTCATGAGGTAAGGTGGGAGAAAATCAAGTGAGACTAGCTAGCTCTGACAGATCCTGCAGCCTCTTGACACTTTGGGCTAACATGGAATAATCACGTGTATTATGGGCCTTGGTGTGGCTTTTTTACTATGCTGGGGCCATTGGCGGTTCCATGGCTTTACTGATGGAGCCATCCAGCCTCTCTAGATATTCATGAAACCTAGCAGGCTAGTGTGTGTGTGTGTGTGTGTGTGTGTGTGTGTGTGTGTGTGTGTGTGTGTGTGTGTATGTGTGTCCCACTGTGCTACAGAATACACGGTTTTACTCCTGTGTAGCCATGTTTGGTACCCAGCACGTCTTCATCCATCCTCCCAGTGTTCCAGAGCCCTGCCCCTCCCCCAGCCTCTGAAACCACTGTCCTACCCTACCTCCTGCTTTCCATGAACTGTTAATGCTCCAAATTATCATACACTGTATTTCTGTTAATGTTCACTTCTGAGCGCCCCTCGTCTGTCTGTCCCCCTCCTCGTCCCTGCCCTGCAAACCCCCCCATTGCCCATGCAAAGACAAGATGGCCTCCTTTATGACTGAGCAACACTCCTTGTGTGTGTATAAGATACATTCCGTATTTACTCCCTGGATGGACGTCTAGGCTGACTCCACATCTCAGCTATTGTGGTCAGTGCAGTAGCCACATGGGTGTGTGAGCACCACTCAGACACGCTCAGACACACTCAGACACACTCAGACACACTCAGAGGTGGAGCAGCAAGCTCGAGTAGCATGTCTGTCTTTGGTTTCCAGCATGGCGGAGCCATTCTGCATTCGTACCAGCAGTGCCCCATCCTCTCCAGCACTTTTTGTCTTTCTGATAGCGGAGTTGCTGACTGTGTGGAAATGAAGGCCCACTGAGGGTTGGGCTTACATTTCCCTGATGGCCCACACAGCTGCCTTGCTTCCATAAGCCTGTTTGTTGGCATTTTTGTTTCCTTTGACCTCCGTCTCCTGTCTTTATAAATGAGCCTAGCCCATCTCAGGCCAAGGTGGCTGGGCCTGGCCTCAGGAGCAGAGAACCCTGCCTGCCTTGTCCCTTTGTCCCGGCCTTCTTGGAGCTAATAGGTCATTCAGAACACAGGAGGCCCCATGACCAAGTGCTGCTTTCTTGTTTTCCCTCCAGGGTCCCACCGGCCCGAAGGGTGAGGCAGGCCACCCAGGACTCCCCGGCCCACCTGTGAGTAGTCTGTGAGGTGTGAAGGGGAACTGAGGGATTGTCTGTGGGGCTTGCTGTCTGAGATGCAGTGAGCCCCACATGGCATACCCAGGGGATACAGGGGGGACTGTGAGTCTCCTATCTCTCTGGCCAATAATCCCACCCATTGGCTAACTTGCCCTGGGTGGGATTATTGGCCAGAGAGATAGGATGTACATGTGTGTGGATGTTATGTGCTATGTGGGTATATATGACTATGTAAGTGTGTCATATTGCTATACATGCATATGTGTACTGAGTTGTGTGTGTATGTATTCATATGTGTAAGTAACATTTTGTGTCTGTATACATGTTTGCTTGCAAGTATGGACTTGTGCATTTGTGTGTGCTCTATGCATATGTGTGTAAATATGCATTAAGTATATATGAAAGTGTTCATATATGTATCAACATGCACATATACTTGTACAGGCATATATGTATGTTTCTCTGTGCTATATGCATGTGTGTGAACATGTATACATATGTGTGTATAAGCGTATGGCATGTGTATATATGTGAAAATGCATATGTAAGTGTGTATATATATATACACACACACACATACAATGTGTGTGTGTGTGCGTGTGTGTGTATTCTTCCCTAGGTATGTGTATGTATGCTGGTTTACATATTATTAAGATATATATGTATGTACATATATGTACATGCATGTGTATGTATGCAAGGATGTGTTTTTCTGTCTGTGTATTGTGCATGTTCATGTATGTGTGTGAACATGGATTTGTTAATGTGAAGGTGTGTTTCTATATATGTGTGTGCATGTATATAAGCATGCATATGTATATATATCACAGAGGATGTTTGTAAGTATATGTATAGATGTATGTATATGTATTTATGCACATGTGTATGAACATGAAGTGTGTATTGTATATTTCTACATGGGTATTGTACATGTGCATATATGTATTGTGAACATGCATTCATGAATGTGGTATATGCATTTATGTGTATATGCCAACATACCTGTGTAATGTGCAGGCATATTTCCATATGTTTATGTATGTGAACATATATGTGTTTCTGTGTGCATATTGTACATGTGTATATGAATATGCATATATACATATGTAGGTGTTTCTAGATGTGTATATGTATGCATATGTATGATTATAAAAGTGTGTATTACTATGTGTGTATTATTCTTATGTGTATGTATGAAACAGCATATATAAACATCTATGCATGTTTCTATATGTATATTGTGCATGTGTATAGTTGTTTGACTAAATTTTTCCTGGGAGTATACAACACAAATACCTACTTAATACCAGAAAGACTAAAGTATAGTTATTGCTCAAGTCAAACCTGGTGAACCATGAATTTTTTTGGTGGGGAGGGGTTGGTTTTTCAAGATAGGGTTTCTCTGTGTAGCCCTGGCTATCCTGGAACTCACTCTGTAGACCAGGTTCGTCTCAAACTCAGAAATCCACCTGCCTCTGCCTCCCAAATGCTGGGATTATAGGCGTGCACCACCACTGCCCGGTGTGAACCATGATTTTTATTGGACTTACAGGAATATGGGGAAGGGTTACTTATAGGAGCAGAAATGACTCAAAACCAGCTGCATCTTTAAAGCCTACCCCAGTGTGGGTGACAGTTCACAAGCTGGGAACTTGGAGCAACTATGCAGCCTACAGGCAACTCAGAGGATTGAAGAGTGTCCTTTCTAAGTGGACCAGTTCATCTAAGCTTCTTCCAGGCAGCTTGGCTGGTTTTTGCATCTTCCAGGCATCTGGTCTGGTCTCAGAGTCTTTGCAGCTTAAGTCTACTTCCTAGAGAGAGAGGGACCCTCAGCTTTTATTGCTTAGTCTGGCAGGGAGAGAGAGGCCTAGTGAATCTAGTCAGTTATAGGGACTTTCTGAAGCTATTTTGAGTTGTTTACCTTCCTTTTAAAGATACTTACCTGCAGGATTGAATGTTTCAGCCTTGGAGAAACTTTTACATAGCGGTTATATGTGATCATGCATGTGTTAGTATGTACACATGCATATGATGTATATAGTCCTGTATTGAGGATATGTGTATATTGTGTCTGCATGTGTGGTTCTGTGGTTGTATGTGCATGCAGGAAAAGCTTGATGTGGTTGGGTGCTGCCAGTCCCTAGACTACCTTACACAGAGCCTGAGGGACCCAGACTTCTGGCTCAGGGTCATCTTAACTCTGCCCTTGGGGCAGGGCAATTCTCATCCTCTCTTACTCATAATTGCTCTGTTCTGTACCCTAGGGCCCTCCGGGTGAGGTCATCCAGCCCCTGCCAATCCAGGCCTCCAGGACTCGGCGGAACATTGATGCCAGCCAGCTCCTGGACGATGGGGCTGGGGAGAGCTACGTGGATTATGCAGATGGCATGGAAGAGATCTTTGGTTCCCTCAACTCCCTGAAGCTGGAGATTGAACAGATGAAGCGACCACTGGGCACCCAGCAGAACCCAGCCCGTACCTGCAAGGATCTACAGCTCTGTCATCCTGACTTCCCAGATGGTGAGGGAGGACCGCAGGGTGGGAGACAGGGCCAGCCAGAGTCACCCCCTCACTCACTCACATCTGTGGGAGGAGATTTGGGCTAGGCCCCTCATTAATCTTCAGAAACATAAGAGAGGGAGGTTGACGTGTTGGGAGAAGCCACAGAGGAAAGAAGTCAAACCTCAGAGTGCCAAGGCTGATTGGGTATTATCCTGTGGCCTGGCACTAGTGGCCCCGAAAGCAGCTTGAAGTCAGGAGTATGTGCAGTGCTGGGCTTGGGAAAGTGGGTCTTAAGCACTGGCAGAACCATAGAACCTCACCCTCACCCACTTCAAACCAAGGGCCTGTTGAGCAGTAAAATGAAATCGACTTCTTTCCCCAGAAGTAAGGGGTGCTCCTCCTCTGGATTTGAGGGGTATCTGATTTCAGTAGATTCTGACGCCATGCCCATGAAGTTCCAGGTTCATTTCGGAACACTCTTGGTCTTTGTGCCATCCACCCATCAAGGTCAGCAGACACTTACACAGTGTGCTTCCTGCCCGAGCTGCACTTCTGCGAACAGGACTGTCTGCTTCTCTTTATGCTCCCCTCAGGAAAAGCAAAGTACTGTGAGACAGGAAAGGAGGCGGTGTCGGTGGCTTTATGGCCCTGGCTGTGCATTTAACAGCTAGGCTGAAATGTTGCGGTGGCTTCTGCGGACAGTCCAGGGAGCCATTCTCATGAATCTGCCTCCCTGTCTCTGAAATCCAGGCGAATACTGGGTCGATCCCAACCAAGGGTGCTCCAGGGACTCCTTCAAAGTCTACTGCAATTTCACAGCTGGAGGGTCCACGTGCGTCTTCCCTGACAAGAAGTCTGAGGGAGTGAGTACCTGTGTCAACTGCCGGCGTCCGCTTGGACCAGGGCTTCAGTGTTTCTTGTGTGTATACAGCTTTAAGGCTAAAAGCCAGCAGACAGTCACTTTCAGTACCAAGAACATTCTTCTGGAAACCATACTTAAGTTGTCCTAAGATGAGATAGTTTAGGTGTGCAGCAGCAGATGCAGCCTAGGTTCCTGTGTGTGAAGAGCGCCTGCCCTGAGCATGCTCCCCCCACCTCACCCCGCCTCCACAATAGATTATCCTGGGGCTGGCAGCCATCCCTGCTCAGCATCATCACAGCTCAAACCAACCGAAAACTTGGAAAGACCTTTGGCGACAAGTGAGAAGAAGAACTCATTTGTCTGAGTGTGCCTGAACTGGGGGTGCCAGCCTATTTTTGTGGGATCCTAGGCCTCTCAGGTGCCAGGCAGGGGCATGCATGAGGAATCTGTAGGCAGATAACTGGGTTCTGACTCAAGATATTTTGTGGGGTATCATGTAGTCACCCCTTTCTGAGGTCACTCCTGTAGGTAGGATTGTGTATGCATGTGATAGGTGAGTGAATTGTGCTGCAGACTCTGTGTCAGAGGCTACTCCGGCTGGGACAGGCCGGCAAGAGAATAAGCCTTCCCATATCTGAGAGCATGACCATGACCCCAGTCTCAGTGGCCCTCCATCAGAGTTGTCCCATGCCATTTTCTAGAGGCCACAGCAGGTGTGTATGTAGAGCCACACCACAGCTCCCTAGCAACCCTAGCACCTGGGAAGTGGGTTCCTGCTGGAGAGGGCATAAGGGCTCCCTGGGGCTGCCATCCTCTCTCTAAATCACACCATAAAAGTGGTAAGCGCCAGCACGCCCTTGGGTCGCACTCTGCCGCTGGCAGCAGGAGCAGAGCAATCCCTCCTGCACTCTGATGTACTGGACTCCCAGAGAAGAGCCAGGGCTTTGCAGAGATCTGAGACATGAGAACCTCTATGGGTCTCATGTCCCCCCATCTGGCTGGAGCTGTCAATGGAGTTGAACCAAGAGCCCTTTCTCACCCCCCTTAGTGCCCTCTGCAGACAGCCTCTTGGAGCCAACCTGTCTCTGGGACTATGTCAGATAGAGTCTGTGCAGATGCACAGACACTCGGTCCCCTTGCTTCTCCCTCGTGTACAGACTGTGGGCTGAGCCAGAGCTGCCCTGCCCAGGATAAATAGACCTTCTCCTAGAGCCAGTGAGACACGGCTCCAGAGCCTGGAGCAGGTATGATCAGAAGTCTGAGTTGAAGCCTCCATCCCTAACTTGGGAGGAGCTGCCCCAACACAATTTGAGTGTGGCATTGACAGACCACAGGCAAAGGTGCAGGACTCTGGGGGAGGGGGCAGGCAGACAGGACACCTCATTTCCCCAGCAGTCAGGCTTTGTTCTAGCACCCAGCCAGCTCAAAGGGGGCAATCATGTTGATCCATATCCCTGCCTCTTCCCCACCTAACGTTTGTGACTGGATCCCATGTATGGTCAGCCTATGATGTCTTGAAAACTCTGGTTTTCCACACCAACTGAATCAGTCTGGAGACACGACCTCCCACCCTCCCCCTACAGAGACTCAGCCCATATGATCTCTGAGACCACTCTGTTGGTCAGTCTTACATATCTTCAGCCTTGGCTTTCATAGAGATAGAGGCCCCAAGTGAGACTCCCCAAGGAGGCACAGAGGCAAGCCCTATGATGAAGGAGGTCACCTTAGCCCTGCAGTTTCTGGAGGCTTTGAGGACAGTCTCTGTTCCCTTGTCATAGCAAATTACCTACTGGCTCCAGGAACCCCAAAGACCATAAGTCCCCAGTGAAGACCTTCACACACACACACACACACACACACACACACACACACACACACACCTCTATTGTATGCCATTTTCTGGAGAGACACCAACAAACATCTTTCCACCTCATAAAGGGCAACAACAATAGAACAAAGACTAAAAATATAATTCCACCCAGGTCTAGCTGAGTGGAACTGTAGAGTTTATTGGGGTTACTCACAGGAGCTCTGGTGATTCAAAAGCAGCTGTCTCACTGAAAAGACCACCACAGGAGGCCTACAACTCACAAAAGCTGCATCATTGGAGTTTTGTGACTGGCACACAACCTGGCTGGTCAGAGAACCCCCCCTTTCCCACTGCTTTCATAGTGTTTTAAGGGGCCATCTATACTGTAAGTCTGAGGAGGTTCCTGAAACTTGTGAGTTGTGTTTACCCCCGGAAGCTTACTAAGCTTAGTTCTAGGAAAGATGTTTCCATTTGGAGGCTATAACTACACAACACTTCCCCCCTTCTGACTATAACATTGTTTCCACATCTCCTGTTGCAAAAAATAAACTTCCTTTGATGACCAACTGAGAAAGCAGTACTGTATAGGCCTAAACACCAGTGATTAAGATGTAACTGATAGGTGCATGTGAGTTCCCGTCAGTGAAACAGACCTTAAACCTATTGAAAAGCAGCTGGTGACACCACAACACTTGTACCACTATGGCACCAATGTGCACATCTTGTCTGGCTTGTTGGAGCATAGCACACAGGACTACTGGGGGCAATCCTCCTCCAGCAGCCTACTTGATAACTCCTGGCACTAAGAAAGCCAACCAGAAGGGGGGGGGAACTTCCAGCTCCGTCTCAGCCTGATTCTTCCATGGCCTGAGGCCAGCACAGAGGGGGCTCCCCATATGGCTACATACTTGACACATACCACAACCACGTACCTTACGCACACACATACATTATGCATATGCACTTATACATATATGTACACATACTGTACACACACACGTACTACATACACTGGGATTCTATGTTGCTGCAGTACTGGGTGGCAGCTGAAGAGCCTGAGCCATTGTCTCTTAAAACTGAGAGCAGGATGAGGAGATGTCCACACATTGCAAGCCCATCAACTTATGCTGGCTGCAACTTTCTCTGTCACTGGCATGAGGTTTCTGTGTTCGTCATTTACTGTTCCACTATGACCTTTCAGCAGTCACTAGATACCTTGGTACACACAAGCGGATAGGTGCGCCTGTAATCCTGGCATGACCATGTTGACATGTACCTGGTCTCTATAGAGCTCTAGAACAGTTTTCACCCCATGTCACCCCAGGGAGGAGGCATAGATATCTCGGCAGGACACAGGGGCTGGAAAAGCTGGGAAGGTCTGTCTGTAGAGGCAGAAGTAACCCTTTCATTTTCTGTTTCTCTCCCTCCCCACCATCCCTGCCCTATGTGTAGGCCAGAATCACTTCTTGGCCCAAAGAAAACCCAGGTTCCTGGTTCAGTGAATTCAAGCGTGGGAAACTGGTAAGGTGACACCACGTTCTTTGCATTTGTCACTTTAAACCCGCCATCTCCTATCTTGCAGAGTAAAATGGCCCGGTGGCCCAAAGAACAGCCTTCCACCTGGTATAGTCAGTACAAGCGGGGTTCCCTGGTAAGTGGCCACCTCACGCTGCCTGCTTGCAGCTCAGCCTGGCTCTGGGTACTGCATGGGCCTAATCACAGCTGGGGCCACATCTGCTATGGCCCTTTAGGCCAAAATGCTCCACACGCCTGGCAGCAAGGCCCAGATGGGCGTGATGCCCCTTCCTCTCGCCTCTCCTTCCATCCTGGAAGTAGGTGGGTAGCTTCCCACTGAGACTCAGGGCATCTGCAGCTGGAGGTGGGCACGCCAGTAAAGCCACATGCTGCTTATGGATGGCACACCGTCGCTGGCAAGCCACAGGTCAGAGACATACACCGAGTAGGAGATCCTTCTTCATAGGCATGACCAGTTAGGAGGTTCACAGAGAGTACTTCTAGACCCCTGCTGTTCACACCCTCTTTCTGGGCTATGCAAGGCCCTCGGACTCTGGCTGCTGTTGACCTTGTAGGCACCAGGTGTGCCCCACATGGCTGTATTAGTCTGTGTTTAACTTATGGGAGGTGTATCTTAGAACATAACCCATCTTGGAGGTGAAGAGATCTTAATGTCACCCAGAAGGCTCTTATGGCCAGCATGGAGGTCAGAAACTTGTTTAGGTTCATTGCTATGAGACCAATGCTCTCCCACTTGAAACAGGACATTTTTTTCCTCCAAATACTCAGGGCCTTTAGTAAAGTCAGCTCAAGACTTTGTAAAGACCCAGCTAGACTTCAGGTTCCAGGTCTAGAGAAGAGCCCCACACCTTCTTTTGACTCTTCAGTCTAGTGGACCTCTCCCTATGAGTCCTTGCTCGCACAAACCCCATTGGGGCTTCCGCTGCCTCTCAGCACTGCACCAACCTCAGCCTCTTTAGTAAGCACAGAGTCAAGTGGCTTCCAGGACTATCCTGCCTCCACCTCTGTCATCCCTCAGCCCGGAGGCATGCCTGGCTTTCTGTCAGGGGTCCCAAGGAGCTCACCTCTGCACACAAGCTGTGGCCTGGACTCTTTGGGCTTCAGCCCCGCAGCTTCTCTTCCCCTGCTGGGAGCCGGGCATCCTCATCTGTTGCTTCCTCTCTTCTGCTCCTTTTGCTCTCTTGAGAGGAAAATGGTTGTCACACAGAAGGACCTGTCAGGAGGAAGACCCAGTAGCAGTGACAGGAGATCTGAGGGGTCAGACAAGGAAACTGCCCAGGTCCGAGATCCTTTGGGTCCTGTCTGCCCAAGCTTGACCTGGCTTCTCCCCTCTCCAAATGGCTTCCACCTGGTGGAGTCCAGGTCCCCCAGGGGCAGCCACCCAATTGCTAGCATTGCTAAGGGAGCAAATGGTCATAGAATACCCATGTCTAGGCACGCCCCTGTCTGAGTTGGTTATCAGAGACAGAGGCCAGGGACCATTCAAGGCAAACCAGCCTGCCTTCAGGCTACAGTGCCCGGCTCCCAGTTCCCAGTTAGAACCAGGAGCTGCCTAAGACGGCCTCTCACACGGAGGATGCAGGGAATCAATCCACTAGAGCAGGTCCTCTTGAATTCAACTTGGAACAGTACTAGGGCTTCAGGTCCTTCTGTGGGGCCACCCCTGCCTCTGCTGTGGCATGTGTCCTCTCTCAAGTCAGTCGTGTGTCCTTCCAGGAGCACTGGATACCCGGACTGCCGGTTGGTATGCATTTTTCCTTTGCAGAGTCTGACTGTGGGTTTTTCTCAAGCTGTCTTCAAGGAAGTGGAGCGTCCTTGGTAGCTTGGGAACCCTTAGGGTGTCCCACCATCATGGTGGAAAGGAACAAGGTCCTGGGCCTGCCTCCCCCACCCTATCCCTTCCCCCTATTACTATTGAAGTTGTTGTGTCTTCTTGGTCACCGTGGCCTGTGCTACACCTAGCACTGCCCCAAGCATTCCTTCACTGTACACATGCCCTTTGGAGTGGCCGACACAGAACAGGGTTGGAGCTGCAGCTGCTGGGAGCTGGGTTTACCAGAATGAGACACTGACCTCTGCCAGTCTCTTCCCTGATGCAAATGTCACTACAGAACCTGCCCCGCTGAGCCCTGCTGGTCCTTGCCTGGAGAGAGGCCTTCAGTCACACCAGGCTTGGGGAGGCTGTGCTTTCCCCCACAGCTAAGAGTTTTGTACCCCTGATAATACTGATGCCTCAGAAAACTCTTTGCAAAAGACAATGCAACTCTTCTCTCAGGGTGTCCATGGCAGCCTGCACCTAGTGGAGCAGAATGGCTTGAGATACTGGTGACACAGTGGGAGCCACTTCCAGGGTGCCATTCATTCTCTTTCCCTGAGGCTGTTCCCAGTTTGTTGCGGAGAGTGGGGCCTTCCAGAGAGAGTCCTAACTCCAGAGCCCTGCTCTGCTTGCTTGGTATGCGTAGTGGTCTGCAGGATAGCCTGTTTGCTGCCTCAGTAGCCTGTCCCTTGGCAGAACAGGATACATCTGGTCACTCGGGTTCCCACACAGCTCAGACCCTACTCAGGCGAGTCCATCATCCATCCAGGCTGAGCCATTCTTCAACGTTCCCTGAGGTCTCTTGGCCATTCTAGCTCTTGATCCCCGGCAGTGGCCTTCAAGCAGTGGCTCACAAGAGCCCCGGCTGCCTTCCTCTGCTCAACACAGTGACAGGGACAAGAGGCTGAGCTCCTGTGCTTGTGGCATGTGTACTCTGAGGAAGGTGACAGACAGATTGACACCAGGACACAGGACCTGAGCTGGTGCACCCAGCCTCAGGGAACAGTGAGCACAGTGACAGAGCTGTGACCAAAGGGGACACTTAGCAGCATCTCCTGCCTATGGGCCATGTGCACTACAGAGAGAAGCGCTCCTATCAAGTCTCAGGGTCAGACAGAACACTGGAGAAGTGCCAGGGCCGGAAAGGGCGTGGTCACCAGACCCCAGGAGCCTTTTCTCCTCCAAGGCCTTCTTCCCATACATCTGCTCGCCCGCCTTGAGGAATCAGACCTTACCTCTTGCTCCCAGCAGACTGACTCATGCATTGGCGGGTGGGGCCTTCTGCGTCCCACGGCAGAAGGAGAAGGGCAGAAGGAGAAGGCGGCTCTTAATGGAGCACCATGGGGTGCAGTCAAGCCAGGCAGACCCTGCCAAGTGGAGAGGAGGTGACCAGCTCCCCAGAAGTGGCCTGGAAGCTGGAGGCAGAAAAGAGGGTCACATGGAAGAAATGACCTAGGCAGGCTTCCTGGAGGAAGCAGGGCAGGCACTGTATCTAGAGAGGCAGGGCTGCTGGATGAAGGGTAATAAGACTGTCAGTCTCTGAAGAATACGTTATGAGGTGTATCTCACTTGGCTCCTATTCTCAGGGCTCTCAGGAGCGAGGAGTACAGAAGCTTCCAGGCAGCGGCCTAAAGGGACAGGCTTGGGTGAAGCCCTGTGGGTGTGGGGAACTGTCTATTGCTGTGTGTCCACCCTGCTCACCCCCTTGCTATGCCTACCCCCAGCTCTCCTATGTGGATGCTGAAGGCAACCCCGTGGGCGTGGTACAAATGACCTTCCTGCGGCTGCTGAGCGCCTCTGCCCACCAGAACGTCACCTACAACTGCTACCAGTCCGTGGCCTGGCAGGATGCCGCCACAGGCAGCTATGATAAGGCTATCCGCTTCTTGGGCTCCAACGATGAGGAAATGTCTTATGATAACAACCCCTACATCCGTGCCCTGGTGGATGGCTGTGCTGTGAGTATGCCTCCCATGGATGCTCACCTAGTGCAGATTTACAGAGGACTTTGTGTGTGCCATTCTCTCTGTGTTAGGGATGCATCAAGAGCCGGATAGGGCCCCAGCCTGGCCATATCAGAGTGTGGCTGACCTGGAAGGGCCTGGTTGGAGTTTAGAGACCATGCAGTTAAGCAGGTGTTTTCTGGGCAGGGTGAGAATTATGAACAGGCTGCCTTTGTGTGTATGCGTGCATGTGTTTGTATTTGTGCGTGTGTGCTTGGATGTATGAGTATATGAGCGGCGGTGTACATGGAAGGGACAGTGGTTGTCATTCCTGTAGAATGAAAAGGTGTTTCACTGGCTCTAACCTGCCAAGTAAGCTAAGCTAAGTGGCTGACCAGCAAAATCCAGGAATCTGCCAGCCACTCACTTCCACCTCCAGCACCAAGACTGCCAGCATCTACCACCTCCCAGCCTTTATTTTTAAGGAAGGATTTATTTCACGTGCGTGCGTGTTTTGCTCACATGTATGCCTGGTACCCATGGAGGCCACAAGAGAGCCCTGAATCTCCTGGAACTGGCACTGTGGTAAATCATTATGAGCCACCATGTGGGTGCTTGAGTCTAAACCCAGGTCTCTGCAAGAATGACAGGTGATCTCTCCGACCCTCACACCCAGCTTTTAAATGTGGGTTCTGGGGAATCAAACTCTGCTCTTCATGCTTGTCTGACTGAGACATCTCCCTGGCCTGGGACTGGCTTCTGAGGGAGAAGCCAAGCATGTTGGGGAACTCTCCACAGCTCCAGATCTGGCTGACCCCTGGGAGTGTGGTAGCTGAGGTGGAAGTTCTGACCACAGCCCACATGAAGGCCTTCTCTATTCTAAACACTGTTCTAAGCTGTGGCCTCCCCAGCATCTCTGGTGCAGAGGCGAGGTATAGAACAGAAGTACACTGGGGGGAGGGGGGAGGAGAAAGCAGCCCCCTCCTGGTTTTAGTTCGGGAAAGATCCAAGATCCTGTCTTGGGAAAGGTGGGAAAATAATGGCTCAGAACAGAATAACCCGCTGATGGAAAAAATGGCTCTGTGTACTGGGAGGGAACTCAGGGAGGGGAAGCAGGCTGGCAGGACTGTAGAATTGCAAGGCAAATCCAAAGGGAGCAGCATGCAGCAGGCTGACTGGAGTGGTGAACCGCTCTCTGCCCCGAAACCCCTGAGTTCAGCCATGATCTGAAATGTCACAACTCTCTCCTTATTGGCCAGGCTCCTTCAGGATTCTTCTATCCTCCAGGTGCAGGCCAGCGGTGCCAAGGCCTGCCCAGCCCTGGGAGGCCAGTTTGACTCATTTTGTAATCACAGCCACTGAAATTGGAATGCCAGCGCTGCTATTGTGTGGCTGGGTAGCCTGATTGACTGGGCTGCCAAGCGGCCGGCCCTGTGGAGGGGCAGAGAGTCATTCCACATCAATCCATTGTTTGTGCAGTTTGTGTGCCCCTGGGGGGCCGTTGCTAGCTGGCAATGGTTATTTATGTCTCTTCTTTAAATATGTCCCTCTCTAAGCGCTCTGATAATTGGAGCAACGGGACTCCACAAATCTGTGTGAAATCACCTGCCGGCTCCACACATGGTGGTCCCTGGGGTGGGAGAGAAAGACCCATTTGATGTTGATGCCGTAAAGTGGGGAAATATGGGCTGGCATCGGCTTGTGGCCTCATGACTCACTGGTGTGTGACAGTAACACTCCATCACTGACCTCACATGGCTCTCCAAGACTCTAGCACCTTCCATGGCCCAAGAAAGGCCAGGCTGATCACCTCAGATAAATTTCTGGGTCTGGAAGCAGAGACCAAGGTAACCGGCCCTAGATGGCAGCGGTGACCAGCTCTGACTCCCTAGCCTAGCCAGGAGAGTGAGGCTCTCAGGTACCCCCAACCATACATGGGTGCGTAAGTCTAGCCCCTGAAGCTACCCAGATCCCTCATAGATATCTTTTTTGAGACAGGGTTTTTCTACATAGCCTGGTCACAATTCTCTCATTAGTACAGCGGTATAGTCTCTCTTTAGTCTATAGACCAGACTGGCCTTGAACTTGTAGATCTACCTACCTCTATCTCCTGAGTGTTGGAATTAAAAACATGGGCCACTACCCCTGTCTCTTTTTTTCCTCTTATATTTTTATGTTTATGGTGTGCATATTTGTGTCTATGCATGCTTTTTCATGTATTGGCATGTGGGTGTTTGTGTGTGTCTCTGTGTGTGTGTGCCTGACATTAGGGGCTGTTGAGAATCATCCATCTTATTCATTGGTCAGGGTCTCTCAACGAAACCCAGAGCTCACTGATGTGGCTTGTCTTGCTAGCCTAGCTTACTCTAGAATTTCCTGTCTCTGACTTCCAAAGATGGCATTACATCTTTGGAGTTGCTACACCCACCTAGCATTTACATGTATTTCTGAGGATTCAAACTTCAGTCTCTGTGTTTGCATGGCTAACAGTTTAACCACTAAGCCAACTCTAAATGCTCAGATATATAACATGGTAAGTTTCAGGCAATGACCACGGAAGTGGAAAGATATGGCCATTTCTTTGGCCAGTCTCCTTACAACCTGCCTGGCCAGATCAGCTATAGGTATCCCTAAAACCCAACCATGTTCTAAGCAACTAGAATCTGTACCAGGATCCTGGTGGCAAATTCTTTCAGTGTTTCTCAAGGGACAGCCAGGAAACTATAAATAACAAAATTGTCCAAGACTCTAAGAAAACACAGATTCTGAATCCACCAGTTTTAGTTAGGATTTTATTGCTATGAATAGACTCCATGACAAAGGCAACTGTTATAAAGGACAGCATTTGGTTGGGGCTGACTTATAATTTCAGAGATTCAGTCTGTTATTATCATGGCAGGAAGCATGGCCTAAGTGACTTATAGACAGCAGAACTACCCAAAGTTCTGCAAGCAAGAAGTTCAAGGTTGGGGCCATCACCTTGGGTTGTACACAGTCAACCTTTGCATTGTTATCACAAGGCAGAGATAGAGGGTCTTTCTGGGTTCCCTTCATAAGGGAAGCAAACCCACTTGTGAGGGGTCCATTCTCATGGTCTAATCATCTTTCCAAGGCCTATCTCTCACCATCACCTTGAGCAATAGGGTTCCTATTTGGATTTGGGGTCCACACTCAGTACTCCCAGGGAGAGTAAGGCCATGTAGTAAGGCTACACACCAAGCGTGGGAGTTTCAGGACTGACCCAAGGTCAGTAGGAGGCCCTCTCTTCCAGGCTGCACCCTGGCATGTTGCACCCATAATTAACATGTGGGATACTTGCTGCCCGTCTGCTTTCTCGTGATTTCTGCCAGGTTTAGGCAGTGGAGGGATACCTTTCCCAGGACAGGCACAGTTTCATGAGAATGGAGTTCACATCCATGGTTGTGGAAACCCCGGCTCAGGACAGATGGCCAGTATATAGCCCAAAAATTCATGGAAGAAAGGCGGGGATGTCAGGCACCATTGAAGGAAGTCGGTGGAGTGGCAGAACTAGATTGCCCTCAGTGACAAATGTTCTAGACGCCTGAAGTTAAGCTTGCTTGGCTTTAGGGACAGAAGTACTCATGTGTCTTCCTGCCTATATTCTGTGCTGGAAGAGATGTCCTGGCTAGCAGCTCCCTCACCCTGGCTGAGGCTCAGCCTACTTTTCTTAGAAGAGCCTTGTTCCACTCTGCTCAGGAGCCCCGAGCAGGGCTGAACACATGAGGGACACTGACCTATCGGGTTGCTCAGGCCCTACACCAACATGACTCTTCTGTGTCTCAGTTTACCCACTTCGCTCTGGAACAGGTAGTATGGCCACATCTGTGAAGGGGCCAGGCATAGCTGCAGAGCTCCACTTCCCTCTCCCACGTGAAGTCTTACAG